>NC_136382.1:196019454-196619454 GCF_965140285.1 Lepidochelys kempii | reverse complement strand
GTTTTTAAGGCTGCCATTTTTTAACTCAAGGATTCTGTGGTTTGACTGCTGAGCAGTGGTTCCCATAAAGAATTTGAATTGCCTGTGCTCCATAGGCTTTGCTACCTTCCAGCTTGTTTCTGGGTGCAGTTTAAATTTGTTTGGCCTATTAAACGAGTCCTTTGCTTGCTCTGTAAGGTTGTGAGGTCCGGTCCCTCTTTTCTAATTATACACTCTCAGTTGAGGTGCTGGAGTTCCTAGATTTAAACAGGAGGGCTTCAGTGCTGGATCCTTGACTCTGGCCTGCTGCACACAGTGGGGATGGGCCCTCATGGATATATCATATAGCTGGTCTGTTACATGTATGTGTGTGTCGTCTGAGGGGATAGTAAGACTGTTTAGAGGTGCTTGCTTCCTAGGGGATGAGTTGGGGTCTAACTAACTGGTACCGAGTCAGTGAACAAACTTTGGCTGTTATAAATATTGTACATGAATGAGACTTGCTTTTTACGTATACATTTCAGCAATTCGCTTAGTCTGACATAAGTGTCTTCGAAAAGAGACAGGGATCTTCAGGTACTATCAAATGACTCGATAGCATGTGAAATAAGTTCTATGTAATCTTTAAAGTTGCTTGATAGCTCATGTGGGACACACATGTTAAGTAATTCACTTCTAGTCTTCAGCTGGCCACTAAACTATAAATGTTCTGCCATAAATTAACCTATACATAAGGCCCTACTTAATTTGCGGTATTGTAGATTTTTGCAGTATTAGGCTTCCACCACAGTTTTGTCAGATGTGCGGCTGACAACAGGAGCCCCAGCCCTCAGACAGGCAGCTGAAAGTGGGAGCAGGTTTTTCCAAATTATTGCAAATAATAAAGGTCCATTATTTTTTTTCCACATCTTGTCTGAAACTGTCACAATTATTTGACAATCATCCTGCAATTCAAGTAGGGCCTTACCTATAAACTTTAAAAAAGCTTCAGTTACTGAACCGAAACGGTTACAGATCACCTGATGTGACGCTTGTGAAAGATCCTACATTGACAGCCCCGTAAGATAGGCTGCTAGCCACAAACCTGGTACAGCAAGAAACCTAGCACTGCCAGCCTCCCCAACCCTTCAGTGTGTGTCAGCCTTGACCCTTGCAGAACATTTCTAGGCTGTTAGCCTGTTCTACTTCAGTGTTACAGCTGCTTATTGGTAGGATTGTATATCTGCCATAATTCAACTGTGAACATCTTGCTCTCCAACTCTGAGGGTTTTTAGTGAAGACTATACAAAACTTTCTCCCATGACAATTACTCTTGGGGTATTTTTGTGCCAAAAACTTAAATTCTATGCACAATATTTTAAAATTCTGCATATTTGTCAAAACACCATATAATCATGCCAATTTCAATTATTTTTGGTAATTCATTTCAAAATACCTGTTATCAAGTATGTCTGTCTGTGTTGTTACAGACAACAAAAAAGATTCAGAAAATGTGTTTTGAAAAATTCCTTGCTAGGCATATGAATACAGAACTGAGTAATTCATTTAAACTACAATACAGAAACTTTTCCCACCTCCTTCAGAAGTGCAAAGGCTTGGGGGAGTCAGGGGTAATGGAGGAACTGCAGGAGAGGGAAATAATTGCTGGGAAGGAGCCTGGGAGTGAACCTTGAGAGTGTTGGGTATGGATGGGAGAAATATGGAACAGTGGGGGTGGGATTGTTGGTGAGCCTTTCCTATGCAAACCCTGGCTGATCCCAGCCTCTCCCATTCAGTCAGGCACATCTGCTCTGTCCCCATGTGTCCTTGTATCTCCCACTCCCCATTCAGCCTCTGGCTCAATATAGTTGCCCCACTAGCACCTGTCCCCCCCTCACTAGCCCGTCTGAACCCCAGTTTGTGTGACACACGCCCGCCCGCCCCCAGCAGCCTAATGTGTCCTGCTCTGTCTGTCCCTCCCATATCCTATGCCTCCTCATGGGCAGGGCCCTGTCAGGAAGTCAGCCTCTGCCCCGTCCCTCTCCACAGCTGACTGCTTCCTCCGATGAGCCAGCTGCCTTCTCTTTTGTCACCATATGAGCCTGTGGTGGGCAAAAGGTGTAAGTGCATCTTCCCTTCACCTCTCCATCAGAATTAATTCTGCGGGGGACATAAATTCTGCACTTGCACAGTGGGCAGAATTCCCCCAGCAGTAGTCTGTTAGCAGTAACTAGACAACAAAGCCACTGCTTGCTTGCTTGCTTAAACCTAGTGTCATTTATGGACTATATGCAAATGAGATGTCCAATTCTGGGGTTTTTTTTGTCTTTACTACAGACTGTTCAGCAACGTGGTGCAGCTGTTATTAAAGCCAGGAAGCTGTCCAGTGCAATGTCAGCTGCCAAAGCTATCTGTGACCATGTGAGGGACATCTGGTTTGGCACTCCAGAGGTAAATATTGCTATGGCACATTCAGAGGTGCTCATGACTAATCTCTTTAAACTTTTGTGTTTTTTAATGTCCTTCTGCACTGGGTAGATTAATCTGTCCAATCATCAGTGACCAAAGATATTACACACTTGGGACTATAACAAATGCAGCAAGGCTTTCTATAGTATAGACTTGGGGCGGGAGTTTCTATAAGAAATTAAATTTGTGCCCACTGTAATAGCAAGGAAATCTATTTATCACTAACTTTTTGTTTTCAGGGGGAATTTGTTTCCATGGGAGTCATTTCTGATGGAAATTCCTATGGTATCCCAGAGGATTTGCTCTATTCATTCCCTGTTGTAATCAAGGTAACTGCACTATTTAAATCTATCGAGGTTTAACTTTTGAAATGTCTTGAGTGGGAGGTTATATAGATTGCAGTGGTAGCATTTTAGGATTTGGATCATTGGTGCTGTGAAGCAGGCTTTCAACATACTTCTGCCTACTGAGAGATGCCCATTACACTCACTGTTCCATAATTTGGCAAATGAATATTGGATGGCCGCAGAAAATCGTAGTCTGAAGTGTAGGGAGAAGGAGGTAGAAAGAATACACTGCAACTAACCTTCTACACTGAATTTGAAGAAAAATATTAATGCTTTTAAGACTGCTCAGGTGAAAAGAAACTAGAGACATAAGTCCATCTGTTTCACAGTAAGCTTGTTTGGGGATATTTACATGTAAATTTACTGTTATCTTGTAACTTATCTAGAATGGGATTTCTCATTCAGGTGGCAAACTCTAGTCACTAAACTACATCAGACTTCGAGACACAGATCTGCTCCACACCATCACTTGGTTTCAGTTGGAGCAAGCATGTGTTCTAACACAATTTCTGGACCACAGATTAGCATTTGTGTTCAGAGGTGTCACTCGTTTCACTATAGTACCTAAACTATAGTGCAAAATTAGGTGCTGCTTTTAAACTGTACAAGACTTGTTCTCATACAGACTAACTTTCAAACAGGATAAAACCTGGAAGTTTGTTGAAGGTCTTCCTATTAATGACTTCTCCCGAGAGAAGATGGATCTGACTACAAAGGAGTTGATGGAAGAAAAGGAGACTGCTGTGGCATTTATTTCCAGTCCATGACTAGCTGGTCATCAAGGTTTAGAAAATCCCTTAAAAGCTGAAGAGTCTAAAAGTCGTCTGTAAATCTAGTAACCCATGCTATTGCTGTATTCAAGCTTTTGTTTTGTGGCAGTCATTCATTTTAAAGGTCACATGCTTATTGGTACACTTGTGCCTATTATCAAGAGTTCTTGGCAATTAAACATACAAGCGATTCAAAATCTGTTTCTCCCCCCCCCCCCAAAAAAAACCCATAACTGGTCAGTAATACATGTTTTCTGTATCTAATAGAGACTAGTAATTCAGTCTTGTTCAGAGATTGGCACTGGTGGCATTTGAATTATTATCTCGATCAGGGTTAACAGTCAAGTGGCTTAATATTAAAAGGAAGATAAAAATGCCAGTAGTTCTCCTTGAACTAATACTTTCCTATTTTAAAAATGCAAGAAGGAAATTAGTTGATGGATACAGAGCATGTACTGTTCATTCTGGTTACACTTCACTGTGTTTGTAATAGAAACATTAAAGGATGGTTAATTGCACAATGGATACCGATCACCTTTTCCCTGTCTTTTCTGACTTCTAAACCTACTTTTGCCTCTGTAAATTGTGTGATGGGCAGGATATCTCTCTGGGCAGCTCTATAACTGATGGTTTTGTACAAATATTCTCTTGTGTTCAACCTTGAGTTAAAGGGGCAGGGGAGAAGAGCAAAGCTTAGAAGGTATGGATATAGGCTACTACAGGTCTTTGGGAAGTCTTATTAATGATTTAGCACTTCCGTGTTGCTCTTTCCAACTAAAATACCCCTTTATTCTATTTGTGCTGTGGTTAGAAAAACAGACAGTTGAGTTTTGTCCTGGGATGGGTAAAAATTAGACATTCTAATTGGAGCTCAGGAGCTGCAGTAGTTCAGGACTAGAATACAGATACAGCAGATACCTAGAAACATGAAAGGACATCTGATACAACTGACAGATATTAGCTTAATAGGAAAAACTACTAATGTGTAATCGGGGTCAAGGTCCTGTGACAGACTCAAGCATTCAGGTGACATTGTTTTGCTTACCTTCATGTCTACCTTCTTTTAATCCCTGGCTACAGTACCCTGCTAACTAATGAAAGCAATTATTGTGAATGTACTAGTATCTCGCTGCCCTGCCGAACGGGTGTTTAGAGGACATAGGCAGCCAAAGACTACATCTCATGTTTAGAGCAGCTTTCTCCCTTCCAGCCACTTCTTGAGCAGACGCATGCTAGAGTATTAGGGGAGCTGGCACAATAGCTTAATATACTACTTAATTTCTGAAGTTGTGAGGAAATTGAGCCAGATGATGGAAGAAAAGCAAATTAATACTTATCACATGATTGCAGCTGTTACTATTTCATCTCTTCAAGAGACCTCCCCAAAACTTAAGGCCAAATTCTTTCCTCCTTTGCACCCTGAGAGATTGGGCCCATAGAAAAAAAACAATGAGCAATAAGCCGTGTGCCTTTCTATAAAGACTCAGGCTTGTCAGCACAGTTTGGCTGACTGTCGCACTTTTGTGATGCGATCATTCTCCTTTCCTCCCCTACATCTTGCTTTTTCATGTGTTTCATGTAGTGGTGTTTTAAAAACTCATTCACAGTTAAAGCCAGTTGGGTTAGCTGTGAATGCTCAAATGGATTAGACAGTGGTTCAAGGACTGGGAAGAAGGGAAGGGACATTTCACACCCTGTGCAATGTAATTGGGCCTTTGGTCACCTTAATGTCAACACTGCTAGACAGTAGCTGATACAGCTACTACCTCTTAGCAAGGTGGTTTTAAAAATTGTATTAAGATGTTTAAAAAAAAAATGAACGGTACAGAATTTAAGCATAGAAGTTTCTGGTTATCAGGGAATAACGTACAGATCATCAAGGGGTGCTAAATTCGGTTTAAGATCGGGGGTGTAAGGAATACATAATCTGCAATATCCCCGATTGGGGGTAAAAGGTTGACAGGTCAAAGTACAGACATTGAGATATGAGGGTATGTTGTCCATATAATGGCTATGTTCAGGTGTGGAGTATAATGAGTGTATACAGTGCTGTGGATGGATTGACCCTCATTTGGTGAAATTCAATGCCCAGTGTCAACACTGCTAGATAGTAGCTGATACTGTGGCGAGGTGGATTTACTACAGCATTAGAAGACCCCCCCCACCCCGAAGTAAGAGTCACCACTAAATGGCTCTGCAGCTGTGCTGCTGTATTGCCTCACTGTAGACACTAACTACAGTGACAGTATGGGTTCTCCCCTTGCTTATAGTTAATCCACCCCCTGGAGAGGCAGTAGCTAGGTCGACAGAAGAACTCCATGGTCCTTAAGCCCCTGTCCAGCAAGGGCCTACTGTTCAGGAAAATCTTCAAAGCCAACCTTATGGAGGTTTTCCTACTTGTCTGTCTCAACTCCCAGCAGTGTTTCTGCTTAGGAAGAGACGTGGCCCAATTTTTATTTATTTTTTTATTTTATTTTTAGTAAAAACTGATTTCAGGCTGAAAATGAGACAAGATGGCTATTATATTGCTTTGCTGCTCCCTATCATAGCTACCTTTGCTTTACTATTTCTGCCAATAATTATAAGTACATAGGGCCTAATTCACCATAACCCTGCTCCTGGGGTAGTCATTTACACTGGTTAAAACACTACCAGCTCAGAATGAGAGCATTTTATGTTCACTTTGCACCAGTGCAAATGACTGCACAGGAGCCAGAGCATGGCTGAACTGGGCCCTTAGCAGCTTTTTTGATTGATTAAAACAAGTTTGTGCTACTTTCATGCCAACTTGCCTGTTCTTAGATGCTCTGAAACAGTATAAGGAGAAGCTGGCCTGAGAGGCAGTTTGGTAAACACACAATCACAGCTGGTAAGTCCCAGAGGATAACTACAGCCCAATTAAAATGAAAGAAGCTTATGCAAATAGAATAGCCCTTTTCAGTCGAAAATGAAAACATTATTGTGTACTCATGTAGGGAAGTCCTACAGAGAAACAGATTCAAAAAATATTCAAGTACTAGCTTTGTAGGACTGCTTGACTAATGCTGTCAGATGAGGGACAGTTGAGGAGAAGAGGCACTTAATTTCTGTTTGCCTGTGCCTTTGGTATTTATTCTAGGTGGAAATACAGTCTCCAGCCTAGAAAGAAAGGGGCCTTCCATGTGTTGATTTTTTGCAAAGGAAATGCCTGTAGAATGCCCACTAATTTACGACTAAGGATTTAATTGCACAGCTGCTATACATATATGCTTTTTCTGAATTCTTTGACTGAGCCAAAAAAGACAATGGATGGTTTTTGTCCAATTTCTTTATCCCTGAAGTGCTGACTATTGCATATACTGAATGATTCATTAGACAAATTAAGAACATGAGTTGGCTTATACAAATGCAGGGAATGCTAGGCTGTAGTATCCTAACAAAATATTCTGTAGGAGGACCTAGGATTTTTCAGTTGTCACTAGTTTCAGTTCATACCATGGATACTCAGTACTTCAAGTGGACGGTGGGCACAGAGCTCAGACTCTCTTCTTAGCATAGGCTATGTCACTTCAGCCAAAGAATCAAACTTAGCAACATGGGCCTGTTATTCACAGACCAGCAGTTATGATTCCATCCAGTAGAGGTTTGTGATATGCATGCCATCTCTTTACTGTACATAGTTTCCTCATCAACAAAGTTTTCCCCATGAGTATCTGGGTTTTAAAGCAGTTAATAACTTGTTCCTTACAAATAACTGCTTTTGTTTTTAATGGGGGGGGAGTTTAATATACTGTTTTTAATTAGTGTCCACAGACACCCATAGCTATTAAAGCAAGACAACCTCACTAAGCACTGAACTGGATAGCAAGTTACTGTTACACTTTCTGAAAGTATCATTCTCTATTGCTACTGTTATTGGGTAGCTGTGCCCAACTCTAGGTACCTCAGGTTTCCAGCTTCTAGGCTAATTGCATGTTACTAGCTCTGTTGATATAATTTGAGCTCAACAGTTTTGGAGCATATAAGTTTTCTTGAGTTCCCTTTGATTAAGGAGCAAAGGCTCAGTGTTGTGCTCTGTGTGCAGTCAGGTCAAAACTGCTGTAAGTCCTCTTCTACCAACTTCTAGTTATGAAGATGTTCAAATAAGACAAGCTTTAAAAATGCTCTCACTACCCTTAAAATATCAACTGTACACCCTGCAGTTGTCTAGACTAGAGCACCAACACCAGTAGAAGGGGACCGCATATATATGCTCTGATTTTATCATAAAAAAGAACAAGAAAGCTGACATACTGGTCTTTATGCTAATAAGTCTTGCTTCAATATTAGCAGTATCAAAATTAGCACTTGGAGGCCTCATGGATGATACATTTGGTTTTTAAAAGATCATTTGCCTACTGGGCAAACAATAGACCTCAGTGCATAGTTGGGGAAAATATAGTGGGTGCTCAGCACCCATGAGCCACAGCTGTTTGGCAGCACCCCAATTTGCTGATCAGGACACTGCCAAACAGCTAAGTGGAAGTGCAGCCAAACAGCTGCTTGGAGGCAGGAGGAGGGGGAGAGCAGCAAGCAGGCCTGGGCCTCAGGAAGGGGGTGGAGTGGAAGTGGGAAGAGGCAGAGTGAGGGATGGAGCACCCTCTTTCCCCCCCCCCCCCCCCCCCAGTGCCTATGCAATTGCCTGTCAACAAAATCTTGATGCTTGAGTCACACTCAAAACTATAAGAACTGGGTACTATGGTAAGGAGTACTTTTCACTATGGGTACAGTGGAAAGAGGACAACCTTCTGCATCAACAGAAGCTGCTGCTTCATTTACAATTCTGAAGCTGTTTCTGATGTGTATATAAGCTTTTGACTGCTATCTTTGTGATGCAGTAAATAGAAGTGATTGGATTTCCAGTATGTGTCAGATTTGGAGAACAAAGAGATCTTTATCAACTACCTGCGTCATTCCCTGAATTCAGATAATGTTGCAGGTGTAATGCTATAGCTCTTCAACAAGAAGAATCCCATAACATGACCACCTTATAGTGATATTTACAGGGTGTTCACTGAAGACATTAAGTTGTTTCGAACCACTGAAAGAAACATAGTATCATTCCTATGGCCCAGTGCACATCAACAGTCTAAAACTAAAGCCAGTAGGCAGAGAAGTACACTATCGTACGTTCAGTATGACCCCTTTTCAAAATTTGTTTAAAAGAGATCAAATGAAGGTGAATGGTTACCCATGTACATACACCTTCAAGCAAAACAGAAATATATCCCTTTTCCTCATAGTTACTTCAAAAACACTTCCATACATAGTATTCATATGAAATAATATATTTCATATATCCTGTTCTCCACTACACCAGATTTACATTGGCATCACAGTACTGCCCCTCATGAAGTTACACCAATAAAAACTTTATTTTGAAGTCATTATGAAGTGAAGAA
Source organism: Lepidochelys kempii (assembly GCF_965140285.1). NCBI lineage: Eukaryota > Metazoa > Chordata > Testudines > Cheloniidae > Lepidochelys > Lepidochelys kempii. Next base: position 196,610,490 of record NC_136382.1, on the reverse strand, counting down.
TAAGGCCTGTAGTATTTATCTAGCACTGCCATGCTTTTAGAACTACATAAATTTCAAATGAACCAAAGTTATTATATAGTGATTTTTTTAATGTTACAATTTTGCTAAGCATAAATGAGCCTACAAATATTTTGGTCTCAAGGTTTTTATTTGAGCCAGCTTGCTTATTCTGCCTGGATTGAAGATGTTCATCAGACAAATCTATACTGTTTAAAATGTAGAGACATTAATCCTTGGTTTAACTCCATTGGTTTCAAACTGAGTTACAACAGAGAGGAATTTGCTCTGTAGTCTCTTAAACTGCACTTTTTAAAATGTAAATGAAAACATAATATGTAAAAGCCCCAAATCTTTTTTATCTGTCTACTTTTTTCCTGACTGCTGAAGTCACTCTGCTCTTGTGCTATTCCCCCATTGGTAGAGAACAAAGAAAGTCTTTCTTTCACTTATTCTGTTAACTGGAAGGCTGCTTTCAGTCCAGACATCTCCTGCTCATGTCTGTGACAATTTCCTTATCAACCCCTCCCTTGGACTGGTTTCCCCCCATTACTGGATTTCAGGTAAGCAGCTCAGTTCCCAAAATGCTACACGAGTCCCCTGCCTCTAGCTGTTTCTTCCTATGATACATCACAACAGCGGAAGCCATGAAGACAAAGCATCCCTTGTGATATTTTTAGCTATGTAAAACACCGCAGCTCAAACTAAGTAAAGATGTATTTGATTTTTAAAAGGGATACTGTCGAGTTAAAAATCATGAGAAAAATCTTGGCCCCATTGAAGTCAATGGGAATTTCTTTAAAAATAAGGTTATTTCCTTACCCTTGTTTATTAATACCATCTTAGTTTGTTAAATTATTTTAGTTGTAATAATGCAACTTGTTTTCTGTTTATGCTGTTTGTTCCCTTTTTGCATTTCACATAGTCTGCACAATGAAAAGAGACTGATCAGTTTTACTTCTGGTCAATGTCCCTTTTGGATCCTATGCATATTTGGCCCTTTATTAATAGGATTTGCCAAAAATCCCAATTGAGTGCCAGCATCAGCAGCTAGGAGATCTCAGAAAAAGCACTAAACAGAGATGAATTAGGTATTAAGAATTTATTTTTTTTAAATGACTTTGAATGAAGTAAAACCAATTTTAAACAATAAAAACTCTGTTCATACTTTTTTCTCTCTCTCTCTGAACAGGGGTCTGAACCAAAGCCTCTTTAAGTCTATGGAAATACTCCCACCGATATTGACAGGCTTTGGATCAGAGCTTAGGTTTGCTGAGAATTTAACGCTTTGCTTTTCTGCATTAACAATCTTGGAAAGTCTGGTAAAACATTTGCAGGTTCTCCACTGAGCCTGCAGATGGAGCAAGTGAAAGAGAGAGAGAGGAGAGACTAGAAATACTGGAACTTTTTCTGATCCAGCATGTATGTCTGAGCCTGAAGAAACAGAACAGTTTAAAACAACAAACGTCTCTTTTTCAGGGGTGCCATTCCCCCCCACCCCAGTTTAGTCACATGTCCTAACCTCAGGTGGAGCTCTTAATCTTAACTGAGTGTGGAATGAGAGTTCTGCAGCAGTGAGATACTGCTCCCAGCATGTGCCCCTGGGGCAGGGAGTCGGTATTTTGTTTATAAACAGAGGCAGGGTGATTAAGATCAGAAAGGGCTGGTAATTAAGTTAGATAAGCCTGTAAAACAGGAATGGGGGAGGAAGGGCGGAGTTGAAGACAGAATGCAGGGCACTCAGAAGACATGCAGCCAAGGTGACATTCAGTAAAGAGGGAGATGTGAGGGGAACAGGTGAAAAGAAGGGGCCAAAACCAAGGGAAGGGATAGCATGTGGCCCTATCACCCTAGTGTCTGAGTGACTCACAATGTCTAACCTATTGCTCCTCACAGCCCCTCTATGAAGTAGAGCAGTGTTGTTATTCCCATTGTACGGATGGGGCACTGAGGCACAGAGACTGAAGGGCTAGATTTTCAAAGGTATTTAGGCACCTAGTGAGATTTTCAAAAATGCCTAGAAGGTTAGGTGGTTTGTAAACCCCACTAGATGCTGAGCTGCATCTTTGGGTGCCTAAACCTTTGAAACTCTGTCCCTAAAGAACTGGCCTGAGGTCATACAGGAAGTCCATGGGGGAAAGTAGAACCCAGGTCTGAGGGCTATCTCCCTATCCACTGGACCAGCCTGCTAAAAAAAAAAAAAGGGGGGGGGGGAGTCTGATGTAGTGCCTGAGATTCCTGCAAATGGTCCCAGGTGATTAGGAAGGATGTCATGGTTTCTGCCATTTCTCTGGCAGCAGAGATGGCATCTTCAAATCAGTTGTCTCTGTAGGTCACAACGAAATCAAGGCAGCTTCTCATCAAAGTAGTAGTGGTCACGATGTCCATTGACTGAGTCTGATAGATGTGAACAAAACCAAGGCGGCCAGTTCCCCTTGCTTACGTGTAGGCCTGGATAAAATGCCTCAGGTATTTCAGTATGAAGTGTATAGTTATTGAGCACATGTTAATATCGTTGAGAGGAGGTGCTGATGGCAATAGAAGTTTTGCCTGGCTAAGGACTGGAAGGCAGTATTCAGAGCTTGCTCCTGACACAGTACACACACTGGACATGATCTAAAATGTTCCCCTTCCTGGCTTATAGTCATTATTAATTTAAACAAAACAAATCAGCCTAAACTTCCTCTTGAGCTAGACTGTTACTAGATAATTTTCCATGAAAGGCTCTGGCTTCTCTTCCTCTGTGTCTGCCCCACCTTGTTACAGCTCCCTCAGAAACATTTGGGCCTTCTCTACACTGGCGTGTTTCTGCGCAGTAAACCAGCTTTCTGCTCTGTAACTCCTGAGGGGTAGAGCTTTCTGTGCCAGGGGTACAGTGCCGTGCTGCCAGTGCACGGCGCTGTACCTGGTCGATAGCAGCGCTGCGACTGGCCTCCAGGAGGTGTTCCACAATGACTCTTATCACCTCTCTGGTCGTCGGTTTGATCTCTACTGCCCTGCCCTCAGGTGACCAACCGTCATCCCCACACCCTAAATTCTTTGGGAATTTTGAAAGTCCCCTTCCTGTTTACTTGGTGACGCATGCCGTGGTCTCAGTGCATCTTTCCAGGTGACGATGCCTGCTCAGTGTACCAGGCGATCCCTTGCTTGGAGCAATGCCAAGCTGCTGGACCTCATCAGCATCTGAGGAGAGGAGGCCGTCCAGTCTCGGCGGCGCTCCAGCCATAGGAATTATGATACCTATGGACAGATTTCACAATGCATGACAGAAAGGGACCATGACCAGGACACACTGCAGTGCAGGGTCAAAGTGAAGGAGCTGTGGAACACTTACCACGAGGCACAGGAGGCAAACCGCCGCCCCAGTGCTGCGCCCATAAGCTGCCGGTTCTACAAAGAGCTGGACACAATACTCGGTGGTGACCCCCACCTCCACTGGGGAAGCCACTGTGGATACTTTGTTGGCTTGCATGCCAGTCTAGAGTAGACAGAGCCAGGAGGAAATCTTGGACAAGGATGTGGAGGGGGATGGGGACGCAGAGGCAGAGGCAGAGGACGACTCGGAGGTCAGAGATGCATGCAGCCAGGAGCTCTTCTCTACCCTGGAGGAGGCTAGCCAGTCACAGCTGTTGGATCTTGCTGAAGTGCAAACAGGAGAGGAGGCCCTTTGTAAGTGGCTTTGATTTTGGGAATCTCGGAGGTGAGTTGTTGGGGGCAGAAGGGCTGCAGAAAGCAGTCTTGTGTCTGTATGATGCCTGTACCACCATATGCATAGTCTGAGCAGCGGCACAGGGTGTTGACTGATTCCCTAACTTCATGGGGATCTGCCTTAGATATCTCCAGGAAACTCTCATGGAGATACTACGCAATCCACTGCTGCAGGTTTTTGACAGAGCTTTGTTTCTTGCCCCATTAAGGCACAAGAAAGGTAACTTTCCCGCACCACTCTGCCGTCACGGGGGCGGGGTGGGGGGGGAGACCATTGCTGCACACAAGCGAGCTGCATAAGGGTCAGAGCGGAAGCCACAGTCTTGGAGAAGACCCTCCCTTGATACCCTGCTCACCCTCAGCAGTGAGATATCTTCCATAATGAACACAGTCTTTGGAAAATGTGGGGACAGTAATGATAATAAGGCCACCCCTACGGTGCTGGCTCTCCCCAAGAGCCAAATGCCCAGTGTACAGTACGGTCCTGGAACACTGATCGCCCCTGCGGTTACTCACCATTTTGGGAGTCTTGTGGCTCATGTGTGCTTGCCTGGGGTCAGCCAGTTAGTGACAGGGATGTGAATAGTGGCTGTGTTTTAAATCAGTGGTCTGTGTGTTGCAAACAATACTGCTTCAGTTAAATGTTGCATTTTAGCTTCACAGAGATGACCTTGGGAGCCCAGTCTCCCTCTTTGTTATCGGTGGCTGAACGGCTGCGCAGAATTAGAAAGCGGCCATGAATAATTAAAGAGGACTTTCTGTGTGATGTTATGATGCACTCCAGAGCCGGAAAACAAGAATTGAAGGAGTAGCGGGACAGCGAGAAGAGGGACCGAAAGGAGAACATGGCATGTCTGAATAAAGTGACGGAGCAGCTCTTAAACATTATGGAGCACCAAGCGGACACACTCCAGGTGCTACTAGCACTGCAAACTGAATAGCTCCGAGCCTGCTTTCCCCTGCAGCCGCTGTTGCAAAAGTCTTTCCCATGTGCCCTCCAGATACCATCAACACACTCTTATCGATCTCCTGGCTCCAGTCTGTACCCGCTGCATTCCACTCCTGCCCTGTCACAGCCCAGACCTGCGGACTCCCACTACCCACTGCACTCAACACCTGTCCCTCTGCAGGTTAGCCCTGCTGAAGTACAGTACCCACTGCACTGTACGCCAAAGGAGAAAATTGGATATGATACTTGGACATACACAAATCTTTAACTATCCCAGGACCCCACCTCCTCCTGGGACGTTCCCTTCCCCCATCTCCCTCACTGCTGGTGTGTGTTTTTGTTTGTCTCTCTCCTCGGGTTGTTGTTTTTTAATAAAAGAATTGTTTTGGTTTGAAAGCAATTTTTATTCCATTAATTGAAAGCAAACAGAGCCCTGCAAAGCAACAGGCAATTTTCTTACATCTTCATAATGCATCATCTGCACCAATCACAAACCTCCTAGCATTACAAGCACTGCACTCCCAAGCATAGCAACAAATATTAGTGGCTTTCAGCTTCAAATTGCTGCCTCAAGGCATCCCTGATCCTTATGGCTCGCTCTGTGCCCCTCTAATAACCCTGGTCTCTGGCTGTTCAAATTGAGCCTCCAGGCGCTGAGCCTCAGCAGTCTAGCCCTGAGTAAAGCTTTCGCCCTTCACTTCACAAATATTATGGTGCGTACAGCACGTGGCTATAATCATAGGAATATTGTCATCGGCCAGGTCCAGCCTCCCATATAGGCAACGCCAACGGGCCTTTAAATGGCCAAAGGCACACTCAACAGACATTTTGAACTTGCTCAGCCTGTTGTTGAACTGCTCCTTGCTGCGGTCAAGCTGCCCTGTGTATGGCTTCATAAGCCACGGCATTAAGGGGTAGGCAGGGTCTCCCAGGATCACAATGGGCATTTCGACTTCCCCTACAGTGATCTTCTGGTCTGAGAAGAAAGTCCCTGCTTGCAGCTTCCTGAACAGGCCAGTGTTCCGAAAGATGCACCTTCTGCGTTAAGGTCTGTGAAATGCCCACGGTGATCCACAAGCGCCTGGAGAACCATTTGAGAAATACCGTTTCCGATTAATGTACACGGTCTGGTGCCAGAATTGGAATATGCGTGCCATCTATCGCCCCTCCGCAGTTAGGGAAGCCCATTTGTGCAAAGCCATCCACAATGGCAAGCACGTTGCTCAGAGTCATGGTCTTTTGGAGCAGGATGCGATTAATAGCCCTACATATTTCTGTCAACATGAGTCGAACGGTCGACTTTCCCACTCCGAATTGGTTAGCAACCGATTGGTAGCAGTCTGGAGTAGCCAGCTTCCACAGTGTAATCGCCACGCGCTTCTCCAACAACCATGCAGCTCTCATTGTCATGTCCTGGTGCTGCAGGGCTGGGGTGAGCTCATCACATAGTCCCATGAATGTTTCAGAGTTGTAGCTGTGTTAGTCTGTATCAGCAAAAACAACGAGGAGTACTTGTGGCACCTCAGAAACTAACAAATTTATCTGGGCATAAGCTTTCGTGGGCTAAAACCCACTTCATCAGATGCATGGAGTGGAAAATACACCTTCTTGTCAACTGTTGATTACCACTTCAAAAGTGATTTTTCCTCCTGTTGATAATAGTCCACTTTAATTGAATTGTCTTGTTAGAATTGGTAAGGCAACTCCCATCTTTTCATGTACTATGTATATATATCTTCCTACTGTGTTTTCCTCTCCATGCATATGATGAAGTGGGTCTTAGCCCACAAAAGCTTATGCCCAAATAAATGTGTTAGTCTCTAAGGTGCCACAAGTACTCCTTGTTGTTTTTTCCCATGAACGTGGCTTTCCTCATCCGAAAGTTCTGCAGCCACTGCTTGTCATCCCAGATGTGCATGACGGTATGATCCCACCTCTCGGTTCTTGTTTCCTGAGCCTCAAAGTGGCATTCCACGGTGGTGAACATGTCCATGAATGCCATAAGCAAACTCGTGTCATAGCTACTACGCATGGCGAGATCCATGTCGCACTTCTCTTGCCTTCGTTGTTTAAGGAATAAATCCACTGCCACTTGTGACATGCTAGTGAGAGCGAGCAGCATATTGGTCAACAGTGCGGGATCCATTCCTGCAGCCCAAAGAGGCAGAGTGTGCAGTACACAAACTGTTGAAAGATGGCGCCAAATGCGGACAGAAGCATAGGGATTGCTGGGATGCGAAGCAATGCATCATGGAGCATTGGGACAGAGCCCAGGATGCCCTGCGACCCCCTCCACCTTCCCACAGCTCTTTGCGGCAGAAGAGGAAGAGGTGTTCTGTGGGATAGCTAACCAGAGTGCACGGCTCTGAATACCGATGCAAGTACCGCATGTGTGAACATGCTATTGTGCAGGCAGCTGACAGTGTGAACACACAACAGCAATTTCCCTTCAGTGCTCTCTGAGCTGCGCTGTAACTGCTGGCGATGTAACTCTGCCAGTGTAGATGTGCCCTTGGATTGTAAACCCTGGGGGCATGAAGTGTCTTTTGGTTCTACATTCATACAGCACCTAGTGCAATGGGGTCCTGGTCTTTGAGTACGCACTATGGTAATACAAATAATAATAACCCCTATCTCTTTGTTAGCTGGGTTGGAGCTAATGGGACTCACCTTATCTGGCTGCTAGGATGAGACAGCAGAAAGCTCTGACCTCTAAACAGGATGCTACAACCTGACTGCCTGTTTCCAAGATTCTTCAGTTATGTAACTAGTTGTTTAATATTGATATTGTCCAGGAATTCATAGTAAAGGTTGCAACCATATGTCCATTCTAAGCTTTATTTTTATATAAATCCTATATTTCTTGGGTGCCCAGGACTTGGGGATTTTTGAATGTGCGAGTAGGGATCTGATCCTGTATTAATAAGGCTAACAGGTTCCCAGTTTAAAAATAGGAATATTTCTGGATTTGTTGAGCCCAATAATCATATTGGTTGTACAACTTGTAACTACATTATGCAGTAAAGCTGTTTGGTGTTCTCCCACAAAGGTGGAGAATCTTGATCCTTTAAGCATCTTTAGTGGTTTAATAATGCATGCCCAGCCTAAAGACATGTGCAGCACCAGAGTTAGCAATTGCAGTGCAGGCTTTATGGGAATCAGAACTTACTTTCTGATCAATTACCTGTATGTAGCCCTATGCCAGGAGGAATTGTTTTATTACTCCAACTTTTGGCCATCAGCTTGTTATATGGCATTTCTAAACAGTTTATGAACTGTGGCCTGAACTCCATTTCCCCCTAAAAATGGATAATAAAAATTAAATGCTCCTTCTAGCCTGTTTGATGGCTTTTCCATATCTAGGCTCATCATAGCTCTCTCTCTCTCATGGTGTGTTATTAGAACTATCAAGTATATGAGCCAGAGCCTCAGCTAATGTAGATCAGCATACCTCCGTTGAGTTCAGTGGAGCTATACAGATTTATACCATCTGAGCATCTGGCCCTTAGACTAATTCTTTGCCCACTGGGCCCATTCCTGCAGTTGCCAGACACCCTGAACTCACAACGAAGTGACTAGGTGCCGGGGTGTGCAAGGAATGCTGAATCAGGCTCATTATCTGTTAATTTCTCCCTCCCCTAGACATTCCCAGAAATTGCCACCATCCTCACTCTTAAGACTGTCCAGTATAAAAAAGATGTGTGATAATATGAGAGTCTAAACCAGATATGTACAGTATTAGATAGTTTACAACCTCATCCAAGGCTGATCAAGAGGGCCTGTGGAGGTCTGCTGGAGTTTTCAAATTGCAGCTGCATCTTAGAATATATTTCTTCTCTTCTATTTCACTTAGGGCATGTCTACACTTACTTCTGGAGTGATCGATCCAGCAGGGATTGATTTATCATGTCTAGTGAAGACACGATAAATCAACTGCTGAGCGCTCTCCCATCCACTCTGGTACTCCACCGGAGCGAGAGGCGCAGACAGAGTCGACAGGGGAGCATCAACAGTCTACTTACCACAGTGAAGACACCGTGGTAAGTAGATCTAAGTATGTCGACTTCAGCTACGTTATTCACGTAAAAATTCTGTAAAAGCTTTAAGGGGCAGGTGTGCATGCATCTTGCTTTTGCTCCTCAATTCAGTTCAGCAATGAAGAAAACGTGCCATGTTTTTGAGTCTTTCACTGCTACTCTTCATCTCTCACATCTGGAAAAGGAATGCTTTCTGGGAGTGCTGATGATTTGGGATAGGGTGGGGGTGGGAGGTAGGGAAGATAACTATATGAAAGGCTTTCTTCCATACAGAAGGGATCTCTTTGATTTGAATATCTTGGGAGCCCATCACACAGGCTATTAGATCCCCCTCCCCTCTGCTTCTGCCCCACATTTCTTGTTCTCACTCAGATCCCCTCATTCTAGCTTTTGGGGGCTTTGTTTTCTTTGTTAAAAGATGATTAATTACACTTTCACATCCCCCTCCCCCGCTTGACTTTTTACATTGCTCTCTGTGTGGGTGATACTGGTTATTCTCCAGAAGAGTTACTCAGGTCAACAAACTTAATTTGCCCATCCAGTACTTCGCTTAAATTTCAGAGACCATCCAGCATCATCCTTGGAATTCATCCTTGCCAGACAGTTTTGGAGGGAGAAGTCACTCCCAGCAGCCATCATTGGACTTTGAGCTGGGTATCATCCTGTAGCGTTGTCAACTGAAGACAGTGCGTCTCTTGAGCCTGCCTGCTGGAGTCCTAGGCTTTCAGCTGTCCCTCAAGGCCAATTTATGTTTCCATTTCCCCACGCTTCCAAAGGGAAGGGGTTCATTGAGCACTGGGATCCTCAAGATATTTGAATACACTGAGGGTATGGGAGGGGTTATCCTGAAAAGATCAGCCCGAGGTGGGGTGAAGGGAACCTCATTCACTTGAGAATCTAACCCTATTCTCCCAGGAGGTCAGGCATGCAGCAGGGATCCCTTGTAGGTCCAGGAATCGGCATCATGTGTGGGGAGCAGGGTAAGGCACAAGCGAGCCAGTGCAAGGGGGTTTGGTGTGCTACTCACTTTATAACCCCACCGAGCAGCAGTGAATCCATTGAAAAGTTTATGCAGTCCTGTTAGAGCAGCAGTGAATCCATTGAAAAGTTTATGCAGTCCTGTTAGAGAAGCTTCCAGGAGCAGCAGCAGGTGGGGGGGATGCCCCGTGGGATAGGTCTAGTGGTGCAGGGCAGAACAGCTGGTGGAAAAAACAAAGTGCAGAGAGCCTGCAGCTGCCTGCATTTCTCCTCTCTCTGCCTATGCGGTAGGGAGCTGCCAGCTGTAGAGCAGGGAGCAGTAACCCCCAGCTTACTCTTCCTGCCCCATAATCTTTTCTGTGCTGACAGCCAGCAAGAGCAGGGAGAGGGGAGGAAGAGAGGCAGGCTAGGGGTTAGGAGGAGTAACTTAGCTGGCTTCCTGCAGGACTGCACAGGAGAGAAAATATGTGAGTGTCACACCCAACACTGGAGAGCTAACAGGGTTGTGCATTGTCAGATGCCTGATTGGGCAGCACAGGTGCTGCATCGCCCTGCAGTGCAACAACATCGTAACACACAGCATGACTAGCGAGAGACTCAGATTTCATTCCTGGCCCTAGTCACCAGGCTGGCTCACACTTACATAGGGCAGGGGTCCTTCTCCACTGACTTAATGGCCACCATGCCAACCAGCCCCCATCTGCTAACTGCTGCACCAATGGAGTGGGCAGAAGGGAAGGATTAGGAGGCCCTGAACTAGTCTCACCTACTCTGCTTCCACTCCCCATTAGCTTTGGCCAATCTGCCTCCCTTAATAGCCCCTGTGACTGGGCACTGCCTTTGAGCGCACCCCTGTGGCCCTGCAAGTATGCAGCCCTAGCTCCCTCATGGTGCTTGCAGTCATTCACTCAGAGCGAGGTTCTGATACACTCCACAAAAGGAATTAATAAATGAGTGTCCACAAAGGGGATAACACCCCTCCTCATTAGCCCCTGAAGTGCAACCCATCCTCTGGCCTTGGGGTTAATGCTGACAAGCCTCCTCTCCCAAGTCTAGGGGTCCCCAGCCCTCCTCATGGGTTATCATTCAAAGTCTTTCTCCCTAACCCAGGACATCCTACCTCACCTCCTGGAGCTGGATTATGCTTCAGGCCAGCTGTAGCCCACAGTCAGCCTCTCTAGCTGGACCCTTTCGACTCATTCCTTTTACCTGTTAACCTCTCCAGTTGTCATCCTCCTCCTGCTGGCATCTCTGGGAACCCATCTTCCCATAGGGCACCTTCTTTCAGCTGACCTCTGCCAGTCTTATCTAGCCCAGTTGCTAGGCAGTTAGTTCTTGTTTACAGGCAGGCCAAGTTGGATTGTTCTCCTTTGAAGCCCCTCACAGGTTGGCTGGGCACCAGGGAGCCTACTCTCTATTCTGCTTCTGCAATGCTGAAAGACCCCAGTTGTTGGTGGGCAGGATTGAACCGGGGACTTATGGAGCTTAGTGCATGAGCCTCTACCACATGAGCTAAAAGCCAATTGGCTCTTAATGAGTCTGCTCTACAGCCTTGGCTAATTGCTCTAAGTGTCTTGGTGCCACTAGATGGGACAGACCACCACACCCAGAAGGTGTGTGGGGTACACTTCCATGCTGTCCCTAATTCGGCCAGTTTGTGTCCTCTTTGGCCCCTGCCTGCCCCTCATTCTTTCCCTACTTCTGGCCTTGCCTGTTCTCCTTCCCTGAATTCCTTTTCTGTCACTCCCTGCCCTTTTCAGCCCCCACTCTAACTAAACTTCTGTTCCTTTCACCTCTTCTACCAGTCCTGCACTCTGTGTCCTTCCTGCTGCTGGCTACCCATGCTGGCTGGTAGTAAGTGGAAGAGCAGAAGCTACCTACAATCACTATGCATTGCAAATGGGAGACTAAACTCCAGGGCAATCATTGCTGCACATCTGCCTACACACCCCACACCCCGTAGGGCAGGGCTGCTCAATGCCTCAGTGTTACTGGAGGCACTTGACCCTTGGCAGCCCTGGGATGTCTAGTTGTCCAGTATGAGAAATCCCCTAGCTACCACCTGAGCTGGAACAAGGGGAAAGGATTGTTCCCAGACTAGGAAGGCATCCAGTCTGTGAAATAAACTTATTGAAATATATCTGAGGATGAGATTTTATCACTGTACTAAGCTTAGACTTGCATGTTTTATTTTATTTTGCTTGGTAATACACTTTGTTCTGTCTGTTACTACTTAAATCCTACTTTCTGTATTTAATAAAACGTATGTGCAAATGTGATCAGGCTGCAGTTTGCATGTGATGTTTTCCAGGTCCCTTTCAAAAGGAAGCCTGTAGATGTCTGATTTGCACAGCTGCCTGCAAAAACACAGTATGAGGTTGCTGTGGTAATGCCGGGCATAGAAATCAGAATATCTGATCAGAAGTAGTATGTTTACAGTGCAGATCTTGCATATGTTCCAAGAATTAAAAAAATGCAAGTGTAGTTTTAGGCATAATAGGCCTCTTCACATTCCCCTGGTTGTTGCTGAAGCTTATAAAAAGATTGAGACAGTTTTCTTTCCTTTTCCTTTAATAAAGGAAATGAACAGTGAGATATCTCTTGTTACTTTGAATTTAGAGGCATACTATCAAATCTGGTGAAGAACTTTCAGCAAATCAATGGATCAATAAATTTCAATTTTTTTATTCCAATAAAGAGCGCTTTTGCCTTCTACAAATAGTGTTTCCCTGCATTGTTTGTAATCCACATAATGAGCATTGCGCTAGTGGTAAGAGAAAGTGAAATTGATTTTTTGCGAATACAGACTAACAGGGCTGCTACTCTGAAACCTGAAATTGATTTGAAAGTCACTAGGAGCAAAAGAGGATTTGGAAAGGTAAACACATAGCAGCCATGCTTTAAGTTAGTGGCATGGCTAAATCACCTACCTGAGGATTCCTGGAAGCAGGATCTTTTCAAAAGAAAAAGGAGTACTTGTGGCACCTTAGAGACTAACAAATTTATCTGAGCACGAATTTATATTGCCAAAGGATCTTTTCAGAGAATCACAGGGCCACAGAAGAGATGTGCCAGTCTCCTGCCTTTGGAGCTGAATGTTTTGAGTGCACTGGGGCTACCTCAATCTGAGCCAGGGGACACAGGCAGCCCTTAAATAGAGGAGATTCGGGTTACCTGCCTTCAGTCCCTGCTGCATAACAGGGATGAACCCGTCTTCAGTGTTCATGGTTTTTGACTCTTCTATACATTCATGACCATGACAGACATCTTCCTGGGCATCTTGGGATGGTAGGTAGTTTTGTACATGCTTGATACTACAATGTCTGTCACCTTATATATGCATGGAACAATAGGCCTTTTAGTTTCCAAGCCATTTTGTAGAGGAAATGTGAGGAACAGAAAGAGCTTGAGCCTGTCTGGCAGGGAATTCCATCACACCAATAGACAGGGGTTCAAAATTTGTGCCTGATTAGAGGACAATTGGGGTCCCTAGACCCTGCCACCCTCAAAGTTGTTTGGTACACACAGAAATGATCAAAAAACATACCAGTGCAACAAATGCATGACTTGTTTGGTTTTGATACAGGGCACAGAGGAATGAATGAGAATTCCTGCTTGTTACAATTAGATGCACAGCAGCAATGACTACCACCAGTGGCCCTTAATTTAGGCAACAGACTACATTGCATGAGTGGAATTCTCTGGCCTGTGTTATGCAGGAGATCAGACTATATGATCTTAATCATCCCTTCGGGCCTTATGAATCTATGGGAACCACAGCTTGCAACTGTATTGGCCTCAATCCTGGACCCATCTAAGATTTGGCTCTTGCCTTTGACTTGTCTGACCTATGGAGAGTGAGGCAATTCATACCTCAATAGTTAGTGCTACAGTAGATACTAACTGTGCATCCTTGTGCCTGGTAAGTAAATGCCTGTGGTGGTTTTGCAGTTCAATAAGTTGTACACAGAAGCACAAACTCCTCAAAATGACACAGGGTCCCAGACAACTGGTATCATTTAGACTAAAGACAGCAGTTCTTCCAAGGGAGAGGAGACCAGCCTTTGCACCAGGATGCCAAGATAAGATAAGCCCCCACACCCTGGCCCTGCTCCCTGGTAGGAGCACCAGGGAGGAAGAGCAGGGGTGCCAGTTTTTCCAGGGCCACTCCCCTCCCCAATTGGCTGGTGCCCCTGGACACAGGCCCCAACTAGCCCAGTCTGGTTGCCCCAATTTTATCTCATCACCCACACAACAGGAGATCTGCTCCTGGTCTGCACCTTGCTTGTATCAAATCCTTGCCCACAAACAACGGACACCAAAATTGGCAGCTAAAATACATACAGCTACAACCTCTGTGCCCTTTGTAGGGGATAGAACTTGATAGGCGTCACTAGTAGCCAGCCCTTTATGTATTACAGGCCAGCCATTAGAGGGAAAGAGAATCACAAATACATGTGCAGATTTGACTCCAGCCAGTAGAGAGCTAGTGTTCTCACACACCAGCCAGTTCATTCCATGGTAAACAGGGTTTTCCTAGAAGTGGTGCCTCTCATAAGTCCTTGAGAAGAAAGGTAGAATGCACTAAGAGTAGCAGAGATTGGTGCACAAATAGGCCAAAACAGGAGTCTCTACAATTAGTATTGCAGTGACCCCCTAAGATGGACTTAAAATTTCTAACAAATACAAAACCAAACAAGAAAAAAATTTGGGGGGGGGAGACACAGGACGGGGGAGAATGAACATATCTATTTGCAGGTCACCTTTAAGGTGTTACCTCAATCCTTGTCCTGATTTGATACTCCCTGGTCAATTTACTTTGTAATAAAAGCCACCTTCCAAGATCCATGTTTTTAAAACATCAGGAATTTTAAAATAGTTAGGGTTAAAAGGCATTAGCACTGGGTCCTTACTGTTCGCATGAAAGGCTGGTGCACTCTCTTTTACTGTAGTACCTGCCACCTGGAACCACCTTTTTGTATCATTCTGCCTGGCCAGTGATTTGTGTTACTCTAACCCTAAACCGAAATTTCATCTTTCCTCCTTGACCCACTCTCCTGTATTCCAGTTGGTTCTCCCCTTGTTCCTTTGCTTTTACTCTTTACAATCCCTTGAAATTTTTCTCCCCATCAATTATTTCCCTGTAATAGTATTTAAATCCAAAGTATTTTGGAATTCCGAGGCCATACACAAGTGTAATAGATGTAAGCAGTCTCAGGATGAGCTCCACCCTGACATCTGGTGGTGAGGTGTGGCAAGTTGTGGAAAAGAACTTCAGAGGCCGATCTCACTTGCATAGGCACGCCCACCCCGCCTAGAATGAGGCCATAGCTGCCCTAATGGTCACTTTGGCTGCTGTGGGATCCCCAGTGTCTCTGTTATTGGGGCAGGAAAAATAAATTGTTATTACCCTGATTATGGGAACTGTGCTTGGAACCGTACTTGGCCTTTTGTTATGATGGAGGGACTCACCATCAACTATGTAGCGCTCACTAGGTAAGGGTCATGGGTTCCAAAACTCTGAATTGAGAGAGGTTGAGGACAAGTATTAATACTTGGTGGCATAGGCCCCTGGGTGAGGGCCTTACATGCTAATTGCACTTCCTCCTCTCTCCACTGTGGAATATCAGAGCTAATTTTGATTCCATTAGGAGTCTAGTTACAGGCAGCTGAGCTCACTTTGGGCTAATGGTGCACCAGCACTGAGGCTCCCCTACTACAAGCTGAATTCACTAAAGAGCTGAACTGACGAAGAGCTGAAATTACCGAGCGTTGTGTTAAGTGGTGGGGGAGCCTGAAGATATAGTGTGGAGCAGTTTGCGGGACGGCTGGAGCGCCTTGTGGACAGGCTGGTGGAGCAGTTCATAGGACGGCGGGAGCTGCTTGTGGACCGGCTGGGGAGCAGCGGAGAGGAGCCGAGCGAAGCAGTTTGTGGGGCGGCTGGCAGAGCGAAGGCCTATGGAGCTGTCAGCGGGTGGTCAGCTTCAGATCATGTAACGTGCCCCTTACCTCTCTCCCCCCCCCCCCCATCTCCACCCAGGTTGGGAGGTAAAGCTCTGCAGATAAAAACTTTCGAACTCTGGGGCTGCCCTGACCAGGGACAGAGACTTTTGGGACTTTGCGTGATTTGGGGTTGCTGGACTCCAGAACCAAAGGGAAAGGGCATGCCCCAATTTGCTTGGGGTGGTTTTTTTTGCTCATGGGTTGTGTTACGAATCCTGTTGGTGGTGTTTCCCCAACATAATGCCACATTGTTTCTCTGTTATTAAAAGGCTTTTTGCTACACTCAGACTATGTGCTTGCGAGAGGGGAAGTATTGCCTCTTGGAGGCGCCCAGCGGGGGTGGTATATATATTTGTCCCAGGTCACTGGACGGGGGCTCGAGCCGGTTTGCATTGTGGTATTGGAATGAATCCCGTAGATATTGAACCCGGCCCTTGTTGCTGCCAACTCTGACGGGCAGAAGGGTTACATGAACATGAACTGAGATTGAATTTCAAGTGAAAGGTTCTTAATTTTGGGTTAAGTTAGTTTTTGCTGTTGAGAGTAATGAAGTTAGAGGATGTGCCAGAAGATTTGTTAGATTTGCACCCCTCATTTTCCAGCTCCCTCTTTCACATTGGGCATTACCTCAGATCTCTTAGCTGTCAGCTTGGCAGTTGAAAACTATGGCATAGTATACACTAGAACTAGAAATATGCTATGTAACTCAGCCCTGGTCTACACTAGGACTTTAGGTTGAATTTAGCAGCGTTAAATCGATGTAAACCTGCACCGTCCACACGATGAAGCCCTTATTTTGACTTAAAGGGCTCTTAAAATCTATTTCCTTACTCCACCCCTGACAAGAGGATTAGTGCTTAAAATCGGCCTTGCCGGCTCGCATTTGGGGTACTGTGGACACAATTTGACGGTATTGGCCTCCGGGAGCTATCCCAGAGTTCTCCATTGTGACCGCTCTGGACAGCGCTCTCAACTCAGATGCACTGGCCAGGTAGACAGGAAAAGAACCGCGAACTTTTGAATTTCATTTCCTGTTTGGCCAGTGTGGCAAGCTGCAGGTGACCATGCAGAACTCATCAGCAGAGGTGACCATGATAGAGTCCCAGAATCGCAAAAGAGCTCCAGCATGGACTGAATGGGAGGTACGGGATCTGATCGCTGTATGGGGAGAGGAATCTGTGCTATCAGAACTCCGTTCCTGTTTTTGAAATGCCAAAACCTTTGTCAAAATCTCCCAGGGCCTGAAGGACAGAGGCCATAACAGAGACCCGAAGCAGTGCCGCGTGAAACTTAAGGAGCTGAGGCAAGCCTACCAGAAAACCAGAGAGGCAAACGGCCGCTCCGGGTCAGAGCCCCAAACATGCTGCTTCTATGATGAGCTGCATGCCATTTTAGGGTGTTCAGCCACAACTACCCCAGCCGTGTTGTTTGACTCCCTCAATGGAGATGGAGGCAACACGGAAGCAGGTTTTGGGGACGAAGAAGATGAGGAGGAGGTTGTAGATAGCACACAGCAAGCAAGCAGAGAAACTGGTTTTCCCCAACAGCCAGGAACTGTTTCTCACCCTGGACCTGGAGCCAGTACCCTCTGAACCCACCCAAGGCTGCCTCCTGGACCCGGCAGGCGGAGAAGGGACCTCCGGTGAGTGTACATTTTAAAATACTATACATGGTTTAAAAGCAAGCATGTGAAAGGATTACTTTGCCCTGGCATTCGCGGCTCTCCTGGATGTACTCCCAAAGCCTTTGCAAAAGGTTTCTGGGGAGGGCAGCCTTATTGCATCCTCCATGGTAGGACACTTTACCACTCCAGGCCAGTAACACATACTCGGGAATTATTGTACAAAGCATTGCAGTGTATGTTTGCTGGCATTCAAACAACATCCGTTCTTTATCTCTGTGTTATCCTCAGGAGACTGAGATATAATTCATGGTCACCTGGTTGAAATAGAGTGCTTTTCTTCAGGGGACACTCAGAGGAGCCCGTTACTGCTGCACGGATTGCCTGTGGCTAAACAGAAATGTTCCCCGCTGTTAGCCAAGGGCAGGGTTGAGGGGGTAGGGAGGCAGTGGGGGGAGCCGGTGGGGGGAGGCAAAATGTGACCTTGTAACGAAAGCACATGTGCTATGTATGTAATGTTAACAGCAAGGTTTACCCTGAAAGAGTGTAGCCACTGTTTTATAAAATGTGTCTTTTTAAATACCGCTGTCCCTTTTTTTTTCTCCACCAGCTGCATGTGTTTCAATGATCACAGGATCTTCTCCTTCCCAGAGGCTAGTGAAGATTAGAAAGAAAAAAAAAAAAAACGCACTCGAGATGAAATGTTCTCCGAGCTCATGCTGTCCTCCCGCACTGACAGAGCGCAGACGAATGCGTGGAGGCAAATAACGTCAGAGTTCAGGAAAGCACAAAATGACCGGGAGGAGAGGTGGCGGGCTGAAGAGAGTAAGTGGTGGGCTGAGGACAGGGCTGAAGCTCAAATGTGGCAGCAGCGTGATGATAGGAGGCAGGATTCAATGCTGAGGCTGCTGGAGGATCAAACCAGTATGCTCCAGTGTATGGTTGAGCTGCAGCAAAGGCAGCTGGAGCACAGGCTGCCACTATAGCCCCTGTGTAACCAACCGCCCTCCTCCCCAAGTTCCATAGCCTCCACACCCAGACGCCCAAGAACGCGGTGGGGGGGCCTCCGGCCAACCAGCCACTCCACCACAGAGGATTGCCCAAAAAACAGAAGGCTGGCATTCAATAAATTTTAAAGTTGTAAACTTTTAAAGTGCTGTGTGGCATTTTCCTTCCCTCCTCCACCACCCCTCCTGGGCTACCTTGGTAGTCATCCCCCTATTTGTGTGATGAATGAATAAAGAATGCATGAATGTGAAGCAACAATGACTTTATTGCCTCTGCAAGCGGTGATTGAAGGGAGGAGGGGAGGGTGGTTAGCTTACAGGGAAGTATAGTGAACCAAAGGGCAGGGGGTTACATCAAGGAGAAACAAACAGAACTTTCACACCATAGCCTGGCCAGTCATGAAACTGGTTTTTAAAGCTTCTCTGATGCGTACCGCGCCCTCCTGTGCTCTTCTAACCGCCCTGCTGTCTGGCTGCATGTAACCAGCAGCCAGGAGATTTGCCTCAACCTCCCACCCCGCCATAAACGTCTCCCCCTTACTCTCACAGATTTTGTGGAGCGCACAGCAAGCAGTAATAACAGTGGGAATATTGGTTTCGCTGAGGTCTAAGCGAGTCAGTAAACTGCGCCAGCGCGCCTTTAAACGTCCAAATGCACATTCTACCACCATTCTGCACTTGCTCAGCCTGTAGTTGAACAGCTCCTGACTACTGTCCAGGCTTGCCTGTGTACAGCTTCATGAGCCATGGCATTAAGGGTAGGCTGGGTCCCCAAGGATACATATAGGCATTTCAACATCCCCAACAGTTATTTTCTGGTCTGGGAATAAAGTCCCTTCCTGCAGCTTTTGAAACAAACCAGAGTTCCTGAAGATGCGAGTGTCATGTACCTTTCCTGGCCATCCCACGTTGATGTTGGTGAAACGTCCCTTGTGATCCACCAGAGCTTGCAGCACTATTGAAAAGTACCCCTTGTGGTTTATGTACTCGCCAGCTTGGTGCTCCGGTGCCAAGATAGGGATATGGGTTCCGTCTATGGCCCCACACAGTTAGGGAATCCCATTGCAGCAAAGCCATCCACTATGATCTGCACATTTCCCAGGGTCACTACCCTTGATATCAGCAGATCTTTGATTGTGTGGGCTACTTGCATCACAGCAGCCCCAACAGTAGATTTGCCCACTCCAAATTGATTCCCAACTGACCAGTAGCCGTCTGGCGTTGCAAGCTTCCACAGGGCTATCGCCACTCGCTTGTGAACTGTGAGGGCTGCTCTCATCTTGGTATTCATGTGCTTCAGGGCAGGGGAAAGCAAGTCACAAAGTTCCAGGAAAGTGCCCTTACGCATGCGAAAGTTTCGCAGCCACTGGGAATCATCCCAGACCTGCAACACTATGCGGTCCCACCAGTCTGTGCTTGTTTCCCGAGCCCAGAATCGGCGTTCCGCAGCATGAACCTGCCCCATTAGCACCATGGTGCATGCATTGGCAGGGCCCATGCTTTCAGAGAAATCTGTGTCCATGTCCTGATCACTCACGTGACCGCGCTGACGTCACCTCCTCACCCAGTATCGCTTTGCCAGGTTCTGGTGCTGCATATACTGCTGGATAATGCGTGTGGTGTTTAATGTGCTCCTAATTGCCAAAGTGAGTTGAGTGGCCTCCATGCTTGCCTTGGTATGGTGTCCGCACAGAAAAAAAGGCGCGGAATGATTGTCTGCCATTGCTCTGACGCAGGGAGGGGCGACTGAGGACACGGCTCACAGGGTTGGCTTCAGGGAGCTAAAATCAACAAAGGGGGTGGCTTTACATCAAGGAGTATTTCAAGCAGGACTTCACGGAGGGTTCCAATAAGAAATGGTGCACCGAAGTTATTTTTCTTATTGGAACAAGGAGGTTAGCCTGGCCTCTGATTGATACATGGCTAGATTTACCTCGCTGCACCTTCTCTGTGAGTGACTGCAGTGTGACCTAGAGGAATGAGTCCCCTAGACAGGGGAGGGGGGAGGAGCAAATGAGTACAAAACAAATCTGGTCTATTTCTTGTTTTGATCCACTCCATCTATCTTTTACATCTTTGGCTGGCAGACGGTGCAGAAGGACTGCATGCCATCCACATCTCATGGCTGCTTGGCAGAAGATGGTACAATACGACTGCTAGCCATCCGTATCGCCTGCCTGTTCACCATAAGACAGTTCAATAGGACTGACTGCAGGACTAAAGAGAATGACCTGGTCAAGTCACTCCAAATTTAGTCCCTGCGCCCATGTCTGCCCAGGCGCTCCCAGCCGACGTGGCCAGGAGCACCTCGGACACGACGATGACGGCTACCAGTCGTATTGCACCGTCTGCTGCCAGAAGGCAATGGGTTGCTGCTACTGTGTAGCAATGCCATACTGCGTCTGCCAGCACCCAGGAGACATAGGGTGACGGTTACCTGAGCGGGCTCCATGCTTGCCGTGGTATGGCGTCTGCACAGGTAACTCAGGAAAAAAGGCGTGAAACGATTGTCTGCCCTAGCTTTCACGGAGGGAGGGAGGGAACGGGGGCTTGATGATATGTACCCAGAACCACCCGTGATAATATTTTAGCCCCATCAGGCATTGGGATCTCAACCCAGAATTCCAATGGGCAGCGGAGACTGCGGGAACAGTGGGATAGCTACCCACAGTGCAACGCTCCGGAAGTCGACGCTTGCCTCGGTACTGTGGAAGCGCTCCGCCGAGTTAATGCACTTAGAGCATTTTCTGTGGGGACACACACGCTTGAATATATAAATCCGATTTCTAAAAAAATGAAATCTATAAATTCGACCTTATTCCGTAGTGTAGACATACTCTAAAAGTAGGCCAACAGTAGCAATCAAAAGGTATAGCTAAAACCAGAAGATGGCTCCACAGAGCAGCTAAATTACTGCACAGAGTGTGGAAAATAGCATCTATGGAAGCCATTAAGAGTGGAAAGATTCCTAACAGTGCTGAATGTGCAGGTTTGTCTCAACAGCATAGATTACATTTGTCTTTTTAAACAGTAACCCCCTTTTTTTCGTCTGTGGAATAGATCCCCTTTACTCTAAGGGGGGGTTATACCTATAGTCCAGATTTCTAATTGAATTTATGAAATAATTTGATTTACCTTTTTTTTTTTACTGTCCTGTGGTCTCAATATAGCTGCAGGAGTCATGCAATTTCACTACCAGTCCTCTCCCCTACCACCAAACACATGGTTGCACCTCTGACTAATGTGAGGTACAGTTGAAAATTGTGACATTCAAGTATTCATATCTGCCTCTTCCAGGCTGGCACATTCTGCAAAATGCAAACAGAACAAAGGTACTAATTGTCAAATGTCTGGATTGAGTAACTACTCTCCACACCAAAGTGACAGCTTCTTTACAGAGCGGTCCAAAGTCAAAATATCCTTGGAGTCAAACTCCTATCTAGACCTCTGGCACAGAATAAACAGAGAAATTCCAACTCCTCTTTTCACTGAGGACAGACATCCTTCCTAAAAAAAACAACTTATTTTTTTAGTATTTGCAGAGTAACTAATGGTTCTGTTTACCATAGTGAATACTCTGGATAGTGCAAATATATCTCACTGGCAAGTGTGCGTTACAGGGGCCACTCTCTGCCGATCCACAGAGGACCTGAGTTATTACAGTCCTCAGCTATAGAGCCATGACTCTGGTTCAAGCTGTAGCAACTTCTGCTTTTAGCTCTAGAGGTCCCTGGCGTGTTGGCCAAGATGGCAGCCATCACACAGACACTAAGGTAAAGTTATGTCTTGTATCTAGGCAACTGGCCAGTTTTTAAACAGCAACTACTGAATTTGTGGTAAAGTGAAACAAATAATAACTAGTGATATTACTTATATCACATAAAAGACTGTAACAGGCACACTCACCTCTCATGAGCTCCCCTTGCATGTACCTGTTCTCTCTCTCTTTGTCCCTGCTCCAGGATTGGGCAGTGCCCTAGGGATCCCTCCCTGGAGAGGGAATGTCTTCACCCTCTTTGGCTTTCTGGCCGCAGCTCTCCAGTTGAGCCACTATAGTTCAGTTCCCTCAATATCCAGGCCACTTCCCCCAAGTGACTAACGGGTGGAGGGGGTCCCAGCCCAGGGACCCTGTAGATGCAGGCATCAGCTGTGTCCCTTTAACTATGTCACATGGCTTCTCTAATCCTCTGGGCGACTTTCCCACAGCCATGCACCATCTTCACCCTTATCTCAGGGCTTTGTCCTATTGGAGTCCCAGCAACCAGCTCAGGGCTCCTTCTTCCTCGCCTCGCCTCGCCTCGCCTCGCCTCGCCTTGCCTTGCCTTGCCTTGCCTTGCCTCGCCTCGCCTCGCCACACTCCTATAACTCCAGCAAAGAACTGAACTCCCTCTACCCCCTGCAAGTCTTCTTATACTAGGCTGCTGGGCCCTGATTGGCTGTGTCCCACACAGCCATTCTAGGCAGCTTGGAGGACCCTCTCCACTGCCCTTTTTGGGGGCAGGATGTGGGAGGGCCATGAGGCCTCCAGCAGGGGGCCTCAGAGGGTCTGGTATACCCCATCACAAAGCCGTTATTAAAAATGCCCCCAAACTCTGCAGAATCAGTAGTGCTGTCATGTTTTGGACCCTTATTTAAAATACTATACTATTTTTTATTTTATAAGGCAAGTTATGATATATTAATTTCACCCACACTCCCATGGCTTCAACTGCCATTGCAGTAAAGGGGAGTTATGCCCATGTAAGTGAAGGTAGAATTGGACTTTGGAACAAATCAGCTCCAGCTGGGTGCAGCATTGTCAGGTTTGCCCTCTCCATAGCCTCCCTGAGCAGCCATATAGGCCTGGTGGTGGCTCCCCTTGTCATGGGACTCAGCCATCCAGGCAAGTTGTATTTTAGTCTCACCTCTTTCAGGTGACGTCAGAGTCCAGTCCAATAAAAGTCCAGCAGCCTTGTGTTTGTGATCTAGCCCAACAACACCCACTAGGTCTTATGACCCTTGACCAAGGCCTTCACCAGGCCTTTCCTTGATGGCCTGTAGGGAAACCCAGTCCCTGCTCCTCTATGCTGGGTTCAGGGCCGGATTTAGGGGCAGATGACTAGGCGACCATGTGGGATGCTGGGCTTGGGGGCCACCAGGGTCAGGGTGCTGTTTTAGTTATTGGCAACAAAAGGGAAAATAGAATGTTTGAAGTAAAATGGTTCAGGTAGTCTGTATGTGGATTCATTTTTCACTAACCTCCTAGAATGTTCTGGACCTTTGTAGAATCTCGTGGAACCTTCCAGACTTTCTGAGAACTACATTTTCCTCGAATCTCCTATAATGTTGTCAGCCATGTCCTCGTGGGTACATAAGGGGCAGGGTGTCGCCAGTCAGTCAATAAAATATAAGAATGAACTGAAGTGGCAGGTATTGCAAGCCAGGGAGGTTGAGCCACCCTGAACAGCCAGAGTTGGCCCCCCCACACTCTGCCTTGAGATCCCCTTCTGCTTTCCAATCTTCCCCCATGGCCCCTGATTAGGCTGCTCCTCTTCCCCAAAGCGGGCTGGGGCTGGGGTTAGGGTGGGCTGGCCTGTGGCCCGGGGCTCAGGGCAGGTGGGACCAGTGCTTGGGCTGCCTGGCACTGGGGGCGCCCGCCTGGCACTCTGGGTCTGGGGACACTGGGGCTGAGGCCACCCACCTGGTCCTCCGGGACTGGAGGAGCTTGGGAGGGCCATCTCCGGTGGGCAAGAGGGGCAGGAGGGTAGGGCCTTGGGCAGAAAGGGCGGGTCCAGGAGCTAGTCTCCCCCAACCAGCAGTTTACGTACCACCCATGACTGAAGCGAAGTGAGAGCCCAGCTGCAATATTGCGAGCCTAGTTTTATTGTGTACTTGTGAAAGTGTACTTGTTTTTTTAAGACTTGAAGAGTGTATGTAGAGACTAATGAAGACCATATTTACACAACAATATAAAAGAAATACTGTGACTCTTGAACACTTGTACAGATCTTCACCAATGGGGAATGTTCGGATGCCAATGATAACGACCTCTATTTCTAATTGGACAACATCCGTCACATTTTGCCACACAGGAAGCACTCTCCACTCCATGGGCAGTGCGTGAATCTCCCACTTCAGGGAGGCTAGCCAGAGGCCCCGCCCCTTCTGCCGGAGCCCCAAATCCCCGCCCCTATGGCTGGAGGAATCCTGGCCTGCCCACCTGCCCCAACCGGGCCAACTGGCTCCCCCAGTGCCGGGACAGCCCCAGCACTGGGCCGAGCCACTGGCTTCAGTGCCAGGCCAAGCTGCTTGGCCCAACCCGTCCCCCACAGGCCAGCCTGAGTGCTGCACTGGCCTGCCCCTGGCTACCGGGATGCCACCAGAGGACCCCCAGCCCTCTTCAGAGAAAAGGTAACAAAGGAAAGGCAAAACACAAAATATGTCCCTGGCCTCCCTCCTTTCAGCAGATACTTGACAAGCCATAGCCCAGCACAGCATCCTTATGGCTATCATACATTGCTCACAAGAACCCTCTGCCAGCTTTGTCCTCCACAGTGCTCCATCCTGGTTGCTAATGGGGAGAGGTCTGTTCATCTACAAGGTCCCAGGGCTGGGCCCTTCTGAACAGGGCTTCTCTCTTTTAAGGCTCCTCCTCCAGAGTGGCAAGCATCATAGGTGTGGTGGGACAGATCTACCTGAGCCCAAAGCTGCTCTTTAACCCTGCCTTGCCTGGTGTGGGGTTTGTATACTCTGTCCCAGACCCACAATGATCCAAATGACTGCAACACAAGGGAGAGGTAATTTCACAATACTTATGCCCCTATCCCACAGAGCTGCACTCCAATCATAGGGGGGTATTGAACACAATATAGACGTTGCTATTGTCCCAGTTGCTCACAATAAGAGCTGGATTATCCCCATAATCAATATTTTCTAACCCTCATTTTAAGTCCATTATATTCCTTCTCTCATGAGTTATCTGAAGGTCAGCATTGCTCTTTGTAAGATTTCCATGCATATGCCATAATAAAATTGTTCCATCAGGCACAAGCCATCCTTACTTTCTGTAATCATAAATCATCTTTTTGTGTGTGTTCTATTTAATTCATGAGATGCATCTTAAGATACCATTTGTCTGTCCGGTACACAAATATTGTTGTGCTTGTTATGGCCAAGTCTTGTTGGTGCAGACTATTTATTGATTTATAGAGCTTTAATGAGATACTTCATTTTCATTTCTAACTTCATTCGTTTCCATTTTCCATTACACTACACAAGATTTCTTCTAACTCAGATCAAACTAATGAGTAGTTTTGGGGGTTTTTTGTTCTACATATAAAGGTGTAAAAAAATCTTTCTGGTTTAGTAATATTTGCAATTCAACCACAAAGTGTTCTTTCCCAGGTTCTTTTCTTCTGGGATTAGGTTTTTGATTCTAGCACCTATTAACTAAATATATGGGGAGTGGAGTGAAGTCATCAAGAGTAGCTGACATGATGGTGCTACTAGAAGGAAATGAGAAGAGGGAGGACCAGAGAAAGCTAAGAGAGAATTCAAAGAGATAGATGCACTGAAGATCACCAAGCAAATGACAGGATGTGGGAAAATGGGAGACATTGAGGAAAGCACATGGTGGTAAAAGAATGAGGAATGAGCAAAAAACCAACCAACCAAAACAAATAAACATACCAGGATTCAAAGTGAAGGGAGGCTGGGAGCCATGGGGCAGTACATGGAATGGGGAAGAAGACGGAGCGGATTTCAAAGAAGGAGAAGTTATGTGAAGGCGAAAGAGAAAGGAGCTGGAGCTGATGGGGGTGAGGAGCAAGAGGGTGAAGCAACACATTTTTATGATTGGGGAAAGTGAGAAAATTGTGTCAATTGGGAGAGTGCCAGATTTGGTGAGAGCAAGGTGGTGAACAGCGTGAAATGAGAAAGAAGTTGTGGCCTAAGTCAGCTTCTTGGAGAGGGAGCAGGATTTCCAGGGAGAAGAGCAGGAGGGAAATGGTGGGAATCAGATTGGCAAGGGCTGTGAGCCTAAAAGCACAGGAGAGAGTGGGAGGATGAGAGGACTGAGGGGGAGGATGAGCCAGGAGTAGGAGAACAAACACCCTGAGGAGAGATGCATGAGGCAATGAGTGAGATGTAAATGAGGTGAGGATATATGAGTGAGACAGGGAAGGGCTGAAAAGGAGCAGAGAAGGAAGGGGAATAGAGAAGGGGAGGTAGCAATGAGGTCTGGGGAAGAGAGAAAACTAGTGCATGAAGGGAAGGCCAGCAGACAAGCATGGGAGTCATGGTGGGAAGGAGAAGTAGGGCAGAGAGAACGTCAAAGTTTGGAGGGCTCTATAGTGAGGAGCTGCCTGCTGAGGTACAGCAGAGACTACTCCCATTCCCAGTGCAAAATCTGGCACTCCAGGAGCTGCAGGATCCGGGGTGGGGTCATCCCACCTGGAGGGCAAGGGAAAATTCTGGCAAAAGAGCAGGATTTAGCAAATGAAATGACTAGACAGATACACATAATTCTGAGCGTCATTACATCTGCCTGATGCTGTCATATTTGTTTTGGTATCAGCAAATCAAACTAGCATAACAGGAAGAGAGCAAAATATGGACCCCAGATGGCAAATGGGGAAAACATTTCTAACAGCTAGAGTCACAACCTATGGCTGACATGTAGAGATGAAAGCCAAGAGCAAACATTGATAATGAGACAATAATTTAAATGGCTACTACAAATGAGTCATTGCAAACGTAAGCAGGCTAAGGTCAAGGTAAAACCCTGGGAAAGCCAAGAGAGGGAGGAAATGGGGATGGATCAGAAAGAAGAAAGAGATAAAGACCCTGACTGAGCAAGGTACTTAAGCAAGTGCAAGTACTTAACTATCTTGCTAAAAGCAAGGGCCAAAGCAGTTTGACAATTCTGCAATCTGCATATGGAGAAGTCCTTCCTCAGACAAAAGTCAGTGGGTGCTGAGGAAATATTGGAGGAAGGGCTCAGCTAGGGTGACCAGACAGCGAGTGGAGTGTGAAAAGTTGGGATGAGAGGGTGGGGGGTAATAGGAGCCTATATAAGAAAAAGCCCCAAAAGCCAGGACTGTCCCTATAAAATCGGGACATCTGGTCACCCTAGCTCAGCACCTTCTCATCCAGGACCCTTATGTAAAGAAATCTCTCTGTGAATTCAGTGAAGTTGAGGGGAGACAAAATCAAGTCCTGAAAGCAGAGCAGCCCAAAGATACATTTTCTTTCTTTCTTTCTTTCTTTCTTTCTTTCTTTCTTTCTTTCTTTCTTTCTTTCTTTCTTTCTTTCTTTCTTTTAAGAGTGTTGTAAGCAGGCTTGAATTTTTTACCATGTTTCAGTCCGATCAAACAAGAGAAATATCTCAGAGAAATTACACAGGACAATTAATGTTAAAATGGAGATAATCTCAGCTAGACCCCTGTCCTTGCCTCATGGAAGCATGTGTTTATATCAGAAGTACTTAAATAAATGGGATTTTGGTTGAAATATTTGGGCATGATCCCTACAGAACTTGATGATGCACCAGGTGGAATTCTTCATACCAACCTCTGTGCAGATTTGTGTAATGGAGTTCAGTGGAAGTGAATTTGGCCCATTCCTTCTGTACACAAGTATCGAAAAGAGCTGATGCCTGCAGTTTTGGCTTGTTTGTAAAATCAACAGAACCCTTGCCCTTAGTAATAAGACAATGCACAGAGTGGCAGGAATCCAAACTGGATAAAACATTAATAAAATATCCCTGCTGGTCCCAGATGATTTTCACAGTCCAGTACTTATGTTCTTAAAATATGGAAAGTTTGGAGTATCACAGAGCCATCAAAGCATATCTCAATTAATGCTCTTTCATTTTAACCCATTTCATGCCACAGCAGAGTGTATGCAAAAATGTCATTTTATTTTAAGGCAGACTGTTCATTTCAACTGCTTAATCCAAGGCCACCTAATTATGCTTCCAAAAGTCTGGAAACAGTTTCCTCCCTGGATCCCATAATTCCTGAAAGTTTACACTCAGACCAAATGAATATAACACAAGATATGATACTCTGGATACAAGAAATGACTCAGGACCTAGATTTATGGACTTTTTCTTCCGTTTATACTGATTGATTGGATCAATGTTATTAAGATGAATAGTTTGGACACACTATTGTTTTCCTTTCTGACTCACTCGGGAAAACACATTTGTCTTATTTTCTGTGCTTTAGATCAGATGATGGAACACGTTAAGTTTATCTGGGAGAAAAAGGCATCACACGAATCACCAGCGTAAGCCCCATCCCTAACTGTGCCTGGACTCTGAGAAATCTTAGACATTATTATTAGACCAGGAGGTGAACTTTCATAAAACAATTCTGTTTATTCCCTTACAGTGACTATTTTAAGTCCCTTCTTGTGTGGAGACACAATCACCACTTCAAAGCTTGTTGCCATTTACAAGTCTTTGTGTGGAGCAGATACAAATATAAAGAAGATAAAAAGGCCTAAATCTGACACTGTCTATCTGCCAACACTGTAGTACTATAAGTGACAGCATTTCCTTTCCTTAAATGCTTCCCTAATGGTATTTTATGATCTTAATGACTTAATCCCAAATTTGCCTCATCTTCCAAAGGTAATCAATTCCAACACGGGGAAGAAGCTTCTATCATTTCCCCCAGGTTATTTCCTGTGTGACAGGAATTCCTTTGTTCAGTTAGCATATGAGAAAACTGCAAATGAAGTTTTAATGAAGCAATATTATAAATTTTGCCACGCAAGTTATTTACTCAGAAAAGAGGAGGAGGAGGTTCAAATACCTCTATATATCTATGGCTAAATCATTCAAAAAGCGTCTTTATTCATAAACCATATGAGATTTTCCTGAAGTACTTGTATGCTGGGCACTAGTGCACAAGCTATTTGAGATGATGATTTAAATCAAATTACTGCAGTTAGGGCTGAAAGGATAGACTAGCTGATGCTAAACCTATGTTGTGATTAATTTCGACCAGGAACAGAAGTCAGCCTTTATATTACACAGAGGCTGTATTCATTATTTACCCACAGAAACTCATACTCTTGTTTTTCACCTTCCTCTAACCTTAACACACTTAAAAATATTGGAGAAGGCTCCCAGCAAGCCCAATCCTGAGATTCTTACTCCAGGCCAAACTGGAGCACTTACTCCCCCTGGCCCGAGCAGGGGGACAGTGTAGAGCCCGAGCAGGGGGACAGTGCTCAGGGGGACCATACAGGCTGCACCATCCTCTGGGATGGTGCAAGTGGCCCGTTCTGCAGGCTGTTCATAAAGGCTATGGCTTCCTTCTTGGATGCCTCCTTTGGGTCGCATCGAGGAGGGTCCCTTGAGCTTCTCTGATATGGTGAGTGGCCCTGGCATGAGCCAGGCAAGGCTGAGAGGAGACTCCTTGCATAGTAGAGCCTGTCACAGGCAGGCTGGGTGCCTGACGCCCTGCCACTAATCCTTATGGTTTGAGTAAAGAGTGAGTAAGAATAGTGCAAACACTGAGTAAGGATCTCAGGCTTTGGCCTACTGTTTGGACATGTGTTTCAATCAGTGACGGGCTGAAGGGACCGTATTTAGATCCAGACCTGGAATCAGTCTCTACAGGATTCAGGGGGCAGGACTGAGGCCAAATCTATCCTAGGGATTTGGTTCAGAGTCAGTGGTGACAGAATCTTTTGAGCTGCTATTGTGAGCTTCTAGCCCTCAATAGCAGAAAAATCATGATATTAATGGAGGAGTTTCTTGCAAGATCAGAGGTTCTCATGAGGTTCCCATCATCCCTACCAAAGGCATCTTTAGGGTTGATGGTTTTAGAGTAACAGCTGTGTTAGACTGTATTCGCAAAAAGAAAAGGAGTACTTGTGGCATCTTAGAGTTTTTAAGGTGCCAAAAGTACTCCTTTTCTTTTAGGGTTGATGATACCACAGGGATGTGGCCAAAAGGTATTTGCCATTCACCAGTCTGAACAGCTCGGAGAAACAAGAGCTGATAAGAGCCAGTGGGTTTGGCAGCCAGGAAACAGGTGGATTTTCCATGTTTAACATTTATTATTTCACTGACAGTGAAATAGGCTCAATTCTATATCCTCAGCTAAAATGCTGCTTTGCAACTTCCTTCAGCTGTACCATACCCTTCACTGAATCTCAACAGGTTTCAGAGTAGCAGCCGTGTTAGTCTGTATCTACAAAAAGAACAGGAGTACTTGTGGCACGTTAGAGACTAACAAATTTATGAGAGCATAAGCCCACGAAAGCTTATGCTCTAATAAATTTGTTAGTCTCTAACGTGCCACAAGTCCTGCTGAATCTCATCAGATATCTTTTCATACCTGACAGGGCCCCATTTGTCTTCTTTCCCCACTTGTAGGCTGGGACACAGGGACCCTCACTCCTACACACTAGACACTGATGCCCAGGGCCTGTTCAGACAGTGCTGCCAAACCTGCAGCCACAGGGGGCTTGTGGGTTATGGGGCTTCCCTTCACCAAAGACCTGTAGGCCCCTTTGACTACCCCAGCCTTGGTGCTGAAGGTCTCAGGTTCCATTCCCTGCCACCAGCTTAAGGGAGGCTGTCTTACAGGCACCTAATTATGCCCCTACACATGCGTAAGATGCGGAGCCACCATAGCTGGCTTAGCAGAGTAATAAGCTGGAGGAGGCAACATAATGACTTCTGAGCCTTTGATGGACAACTGAATGATTTCACAGGGACCTACTTTTCCTTCTGTCTAAGGTTTGTATGACATAGCTCTTAACATAGTCCCTAATTACCAGTATCTTTGCTTGAACCAGTCCATTGATACCAACAGCTGCTGCAGGCTCGAGAAAGAATTTTCTGCAGCTCGTCTTGTCAAGGACAGTTCAGCTCAAAGGACTGTATGGATCTACATATTCCCTGGCAACCTATTTCCAAGCCATGTCCTATGCAAACAACCAAGAAGTTTAGAAGTTCCAGTTCTATATTGTAGTAGCTGTTTGAGCAACCTCTGATATGTTGAATTGTTAAGAAAAGAGCTTTTCCAAACAGCATGTCCTAGTGTATGTTGGCAGCCATTTCAAATAGGAAAAGCATCTACTTTGTTAGTGACAAACCCAGATTAAATTATGGAACTTCAGACCTGAAATGCTTCCATTGTAAAAAGAAACACAGTACGATCCCACTCACACCTATGTTGTGCCGTTCATCCAGGAATCTTCAGACAATTTACAAACATTGTCATTAACCTTTGAGGTAGTTAAGAGTAATTACACCTGTTTTATGGAAGAATAAAATGAGGCACTATGTGACCTACACGAGGCAGTACAGTCACTGGGCGAGAACAGAACCCAAGAGTCTTGACTCACATTCAGTCCCCCACGCCAACCATGAGGCTACTTGTGCCTTCCAAACCATTTGCAGAATGCAAGGTGAAAACTCAGCATGATACATAGCTACATTTTCAAGTCAAGCGTATAAAGGTTTGTTCTTGTTTCGTAACTCATCTGTCAAGACCCGAGTGCAGGGTTCTGCATTTTCCCTGCCAGGACAAATGCCAACAAACGGGCTATGAGAATGTGGCTGACTGCACTGCTGAGGTGTTAGCAATGCCATCAGCTTGTGCATTGGAACCACAGAACCCTCACCTGAGCAATTCATGGACAAGGGGATGGATCCACTATCAATGGTGTAGGAAGGTGCAAATTTCACCTCCTTGCACTAGTGGGGTCCCATGTGCAGCAGAGGGATTCACCAAGAGAAGGCACTTGATAGTCTCATCTCCAGCGTCCCTCAGGATTCCTACTAGTGAAGAGCAACTTTGATTTCTACCCCGGGGAGAGTATGAGGCGGTCAAGGGGTTATGCTAAATCAGTGCACTAAATAAACCCCATACCCAGGCAGTACTGCCCACTTTGTGGGCTGTTCTAGCTCTCTGTGGGCCCCACCAATGAAAGAAGGTTGCAATTACTTTTCCACCAAGGGAGGCTGTGGTGTCTGTCCACGAGCGCTGTGGCTAATTTACACCGATGAACAGGAAAACTGGAATTCAGCCCTGAGAGCTTTCCGGGCCAACTTTTCACCAGCACCAGGAGAAAGAGCATGAGTTTGTCTTTGTGAGCCCAGCTGAAAGTTAAATAAAGGTATTGCCATAATTGTTAATATTTGTTTTTGGTGCAGCACTTTGGATGACTCAGTTTGTCTTGTACAAAGGGACTTTGACACGTTTAATATCTTAGGACTTGATCCTGAAATCAGTTACTGCCTGGTATAGCGCTCATAGTCCCATTGATTTCAGGGATGGGACCCACCTAATTTGGAAAAGGTGTCAAAGTCCCTTTGTACAAGACAAACTGAGTCATCCAAAGTGCTGCACCAAAAACAAATATTAGCATTTACTGCAATCGTTTGATGCGCTTTTGAACTGTGCTTCCAAAGATAAACTCATACGCTTTCTTTTATTGATGGTAAAAAGTTGACAAGACTCCCATGGCTGAATTCTAGCTTTTGCTTTCACCTGTATAAAGTAAACACAGGACCCCGGGCAGCAGAAAATCTGCCAGGGTGGTTTAAACAGTGGCAGGTTAGGCTAGGTTCTTTATGCTCCTGGGTTGAGATGACATCACTAGAACTTGATCAATGCAGAAATCACATTCTTTTTGCTAGCATCAGCTACACCATAGTGCTACTAGTGGGCACAGTGCTTACTCCAGGAGTAGTCCCATGTTTAATCACACTGACTACTTGTGGTAGTAAGTGCTATACCCAGTGGGAAGTATTTGTCTGACGGGGTCCTAGGACTCTGTATGTACATCTTGCAAAGTGGTAGGTGAATTAGGGTGACCAGATGTCCTGATATTATTGGGACCGTCCCAATATTAGGGGCTTTGTATATTACCTATTACCCCTCTGCGTCATGATTTTTCACACTTGCTACTGGGTCACCCGAAGGTGAATACTCTTATGGATCTGCATGCTGCAATGTGACAAGGCTGGTCAGAACCAGGGGAGGCTAGGTAAGGATCTTTTTAAAGCTGGACAAAAGCAAATGCAAAATATCCCCTGCCTTTTTAAAGCTCGAACATAAAACCAAAATCTTACATGAGCTAGAGTGCCCAAAATAAGAGGCTTCCTAGTCTCAGATCACTCACATGCTTCTCTGTCTCATTCTATCCTACATCAACTCCCAAAGGCTCAGACACCCTGCTCTTCGGAAAATCAGCTGCCCATGCCAATGACATTCATCATCATTCCTGCAGGAAGTGTGTGCAACTGCAACCATCTCTGGTAGCAGAAGGCAGCTCCTTGGCTGCCTTTAATACCCTAGTTTCACTTGATCATACGCACATCTTGCCATTCCCTGTGTGACACAGGGCCCATTGGTGCCAACTGGCAAAGGGTTCACAGTTCTTTACAAGCAACTCTACTGAAATCTTATAACTTATCAATACTCCTAATCATGGCACAATTTGTATACTGTTACTATGTAAGGAATAATGTAACTATACTGAAAATTAAGTCCTCATAGTTTTGGAATTGAAGTTGGTCACGAGGTAATCATGTGTCTTGGTGACAGCTCCCATTCAAGCAGACAGGAGTTGTCACTCCTCCTTGGCTAGCCAGTTACTTAATGTATTGCACAATTGTTTCCCGTGGCAACAACCAAGAAAAGTCAATGGAAAAATCATCATTGAAAGCATTTGGCAGTGCAAGGGAACGATATGACATGGAGGAGATTGCTCTGTCTGTGAATGGAGACAAAAGATTGATTCAGTATATCACAGTTGGAGAAAGACACTCTTCATCCATTCACTGAGAAGGTACCTGGAAAGATTGGGGTCCTGGTCCCGTGAGACCAGTAAACACTGCAAAGACTGAACTTGAGGATGAGAATCTACTTTATTACTAGGAAAAGTAACTATTAATAAGAGTAGGCCCTAGTTCACATTTTATGATTTTAGTTTGTATGTAGACATTTGTTTCCATCACTCACACTTGTTTCTGTTTGAATTCCTTAAAATAAAGTTCCTTGTTTTATATAATCGAACTCAAATGCTGTGTTTGCTACAGGACCGATGGGTGAAGATAAAACTGTGATACACTGCTGCTTTGGAAACAGAGGATCTGAGATTTCTGTGGGTATTCAGTGATCGGGGCTGGATACCACAGGGGGACATTCTGAAGGGATTCTGGGGATAGGGTGCTTTTATTGTCAACTGGCAGGGTTGGTATAGCCCAGCAGAGAGTGCTTGAATGACTGACGGGCTGGTTGTGTTAGGAGCTAACACCCACATGGCACCAGCACATCTCCCTGGCACTGGAGGAAGGCAGCAACAAGGTGACTCAGAGCCCGGTGTCCCCCAAGAAACATCACACCCTGGAGAAATGGCAGGCTTTTCCTTTTAAGGGTATACTATGAAAACAAAATAGTAAAAGATGACAGACCCTCTCCCATCATTTATGTTTAAGACTCCTGTCTCCATTGGTTTCATACCTCTTTAAATCTCAAAGGCTATCAGATGATTGACAGATGTGCTCTTCTGAGGCCATCTGGGAAAACGAGGATCACATATTGAAGTCACATTTTGGATTCCAACATGAGCTTCTGGAGACTGACTCAGTTTTTAGAGCTGGAGTTAGTCCAATGCTTGTCAGTTTCACCTTCAAACAGAAATGCTATTGAGTCATGCACCTTGTTTAACCGAGCTCATAAAAAATACTCAGCCAGACATTTCAACAGTCAGGGGAAGAAAGAGAAGTGAGAAAAATTACACTGTTAGAAAGGAAAGGGGAGAAGGTACCTAAACCTGGTCATTTTAACAGAAAGCAAGAGGACACAGAAGATTAAGTTATCGTGAAGAAGAGATAAAAGAACGGAGGTGAGAGAAAGTTTACTGAACAATTAAAATGTGATAGATAAAGCAGGTAACAGAAAGCTATTAGGAGGCTGCCAAATAAACTATGTAATTCAATGAAAGACCATCTCCACTCAGAGGTGAACAAGAATTTTGTGCATTCAACCTAATCCCTAGTGGGCTCTGTTCAGAAGGAGCACTGGGTTGGAGCAGGAGGGCAGAGCAGAAGGGGTAATTTATTCCTACAATTTCAGCTCTTTCTCACAGAATGTTTGCAAAATTCTCCAATATTTTTATTATTCAAAATTCCCTGCCTATTTATTTGTGATTTTCCATCCCCTCCCTACTATGAGAACAGATCACATACACATTCCAGTTTAAAAATTCATGTAGTACTGGTTAGTCACATGGTACTGTTTCTGTTCCATGATTGGATGACTGTTGACTGTGATGCAGATGGGGGGAAGGGGAGGATGGGAAATGTTCCCTACCGCCCAGCAAGGTGACAGATGTACTGGAACAATTTGTATAGTGCGGGTGCTGAGACCCATTGAACCAAACTGTAAACCCTGTATATAATGGAAACCACTTCAAATCAGGGGGTGTGGGAGCACCCCCAACACCTGTAGTTCCAGCACCTATGGTGAGGAAGAATTTAATAAGCTTCATTGGAAGGGCAGGAAAGTCCCTGTCCACACCTAGGGTCTTTGTACAAGCTGGAGTGGGGGGGGGGTGTAAGTTTGATACCCTGGACATTGCCAGGTTCAGCAGCTGCCTTTCCAGTCTCTGGCACCCTCCAGGATCAGCTGCAAGGCCTGTTGTTCCAAGAACCCGGCAAACAGTGCACAGTGATTAGATGAGCCATGGCATGTGGCTACACACAAAATGGTGGCTATGCAAGGTAAAATAAAAATGTTCAGAAAGTCACAAAAAACCACAGAAATATGGAAAATGCCAAGGCAGGAAATACTTCCTACAGTGAGCAATACAGAAGACACCCTGGGCCCACCGTGTACATGGCATTCATGTGACATAAATGGCATCCAGTCAGCCCAGGTGCCATGGCAGGACCAAGACATTTATCTGGCATTTCTTTCTGTGTTTCTATTAGATGCAGGAGATACCAGCTAGTTATTGCAGGACAGCAACCTGATGTAAAGGAACCTACAGGCAAGAGAGGGAAGAACTGTGGTTATGTCCTAGCCCCCTTCTGTGGTAATGATGTAGGAGAGAGAGACCTATAATCCACACACACACAGTGGTGGTGGTGATGATGGTGCAACATCGGACAATCTGAAGCCAATCTTATAGCTTGTCAATTAAATTAAGCAGTAAGAACTGTTAGTCCCTTTGTACACTACTGCACTATTCACACACTACAACCTTGAATAAACACACCTCGCCCCACAAAACCTCCTTCTTCATCTCTCTCTCCTCAAAACTCTACCAATTAAATGCTAGCAAAATCACTGGTGCCAGTGTTCTTCCATCTCAAATCACTCTTCTACATCCCAAGGGTAGCTAGTGGGTCACTATGCCTACTAACCCTCTGCTTAGTTCTCCTTTCAGATATCACCACTGTCCACAATCTGGACTGCTGGTCCCACCCACAGCAGGAGAGTTTCCAGGCATCACAAGGACTTGGAATAAGAAATTAATTGTATCTTGACCTCCAGAAACTCATGAACAGAGACAAGGATGCGATTTATGAGATGGAGGTCTAGCAACAGAAGCTGGAGAAGGGCAACGTCCTCTGGCTTTGTTGTTTCATCCTTTTTCTGATTGCCAAGACAAATATAGAGAAGCGGGTTGAGAAGCCATGGTGGAATTCATCTGTCATGGCAAGGAAATGAGGCTGCAGGAGCAAGAGTTCACCATGCGTGCCTGAGAAATGCACTATTGCCAAAGGCAACTCACACAGCTAGGCCCCTGAACATATATGGCACATACCAACTCCCACACAATGCCATAATACAGGACAATAGCAATGCTTACTGGACAGCCCCATTCTCACCTGCCCTCAGTCCTCTTTACCTTGGTTTTGCATTACTGCTTACGGCCCAGAGAGAGAGAGAACAGGTAGGAATCTACCACACCTGCTGCAATTCTGTCCCTGTAAACCACTGTTGCTGAGTTTTGTTTGTTATCTGAGGGGTGGGGGGAAAGGTGGGTTGCCCTGGTAACTTACTGGAGCTATCCTACATATTTTGTATGAAATACAATTGGTTTGCAACATTTCACTCTTTGTTAAGTGCTTATTAAGTAGAATGCAGTTAACCTTCAAAACAACATTGCTTCACTTTTCCATTATCTCCCTTACCCAAAATCACATTGTCACAAATTGACAGAGAGGAAAGAAATAGCTGCCACATAAGATGAAACCTGCCCCCAAGAAAACAATGGCAAGGAATAGTAGCAAGTAATCAAATGTATACCTGCCCGATAGAGGCTTCTTCATCCCCTGGACTAACAAAACAGGAGTACACAGAGCATCTTTGATTACGTTTGTAAGCCTGGTGCTTGCAGCACTCCAGACCTCAGCTAGGACTGCTTGAAGGTGCATAATTAAAGGCCCATAGTCTCCACAGTCTTTTAAACACCTCACCCTGCTTCCGCAAATGTGTAGAATTCAACAAGCAGAAGCAATGCCATCATTTCTAACTGCACTGAAGCTGTGAGCAACCAGGCGTTAATGTTGCTTTCAGCCCCCTGAATACATGACCCTCCACCAGCCTCTACCTGCTATGTCTGCAGAAAAACTGCCATCGGTTTGGGTATGTAGCTGGATACATAAGCCAGGGATGCATTAGATCAGCAGGCCTTGAGGAATGATGGTGGGGATGGAGACACCATTAACCTCCACATTGTGGGGTGGGAAGAGTCTGTCCACATGTAAAAAACTCAGAGATTGAAAAACTAATGGTATCATGTACTTTGCCTTGCTACCCATTGTAAACAGCTGTACATTGGCTATGATGCTCCACCAAGGCTTGGGAATGTCTTCTGTCGATGTGCTTATTCCACAGGTTACAATGAGGAGAGAGGCACAGCATGGGCATGTGGGAACTATTTATACTATTCAAACCTCTCAATGAACATTGGCCATGTCACCTACTCCTTCACCATGCAGAGTATTGCTATGAACGTCTCCACCACAGTAACACCGACCGTGGACTCCCCATACCTTTAGTAACTCTCTGACGTAGCATCTTCCAAAGCTGGGATCACCCAACCACAGATAAGAGACTCTATTCTCATCCTAAAGTTTCGCAGCCTATCATAAATATAAAGGGAAGTCTAACCACCTTTAAATCCCTCCTGGCCAGAGGAAAGAACCCTTTCACCTGTAAAGGGTTAAGAAGCTAGGATAACCTCACTGGCACCTGACCAAAATGACCAGTGAGGACACAAGATACTTTCAAACGCTGGGAAGAGGGAGAACATCAAAGGGTCCATGTCTGTCTGGCTGAGGCTTTTGCCGGAGACAGAACAGGAATGGAGTCTTAGAACGTAGTAAGTAATCTAGCTAGATATGCGTTAGATTATGATTTCTTTAAATGGCTGAGAAAATAAGTTGTGCTGAATAGAATGAATATTCCTGTCTGTGTGTCTTTTTGTAACCTAAGGTTTTGCCTAGAGGGATTCTCTATGTTTTGAATCTGATTAACCTGTAAGGTATTTACCATCCTGATCTTACAGAAGTGATCCTTTTCTTTTTACTGTTTCTTCTATTAAAATGTTTCTTTTCAAGAACTGAATGCTTTTTTTCATTGTTCTAAGATCCAAGGGTTTGGGTCTGTGGTCACTTATGCAAATTGGTGAGGATTTTTACCAAACCTTCCCCAAGAAGTAGGGTGCAAGGGTTGGGAGGATTTTTGGGGGGAAAGACGTTTCCAAACAACGCTTTCTTAGGAACCCAGAGAAACGTTTGGTGGTGGCAGTGGAAAACCCAGGGCAAAGGGTAAAATAGTTTGTACCTTGGGGAAGTTTTAACCTAAGCTGGTAAAAGTAAGCTTAGGAGGTTTTCATGCAGGTCCCCACATTTGTACCCTAGAGTTCAAAGTGGGGAAGGAACCTAGACACAGCCACTACTGCTTGCCTCAGGTCTTGAAAACAACGCTGTCCCACCAGTCTGTGGTCATCACAAACATGGTGATTGAGCTAACCAAATTCTTCTTCCAATAGCTGTGGAGCTGGTAAAGCCAGAGGCTGGGGTGAATGAAGCCTCTTTTGCATAATTAGCACATGAACTGAAAGCTCTGCTGGTCTTGGTCTCTGTCTTCGTACCAGAACACCTCCCACTGCTGCTCCTGGGCCACATACGATCCTTGGTCATTCGTTTTCTTTGTTTCTCTGAGCAAAGAGTTTGCTCCAGCAACTCAGCCTAGCCACCACTTTGAAAATAAGCTGTAGCAATGGCTACCTCTCCCAGGGAGTTATAGGAGTTTGACCTCTTTGCCCACAGTTTCCTTGGGCTCCCAGAAGGTCTTTACAATTCTCTCACAGGCCATTGCTTCAGATAGCTGTGACGGGAACTCTGGGAGAGCTACCCGGGGGCCAGTGCATCTGCAGCATTCCACTAGAGTGCTAGGAAGGGACATAGGGCAGAACTGCACCTGAAACTGCCTGGCTAGCAGACTTGCTGCAGCATCATTGCTATTCACATCAGCAGTCTCATCAGTGCAATTAGCAGTGGTACAATTCCCTAATGTGAAGGCACCCACGGAGAAAGGAGCAGTCTGCTGCCAGGAGCACAGTGAGGGAAGCCACCCAAAATTCCTCAGTGCTCTGACTTACCCCCTGTGCACTACCCCCGAAGTCAGTAGGCTGCATGAGTGAAAGCAGGAGCAGAATCTGGCCCCTGAGTTATTCCTCTAAGCCCCCCAGATTCTAAATAAATCTTGCCTCCCCTTCCCCTTCGTTCTGTTTCACCTTTTGCCGTGAAAAGAGGAGTTGGTTAGGGGGGTGCACAGACTGTCTCTGGGACCTTCACCACTGTAAGATAGCCATTGGATATATCTTGGGTCACATTCTGCCCTCCCTTACACCCATGCAACTGCATTGACATCAGTGGAGCAGCCTGGATGGCATTTAGGGTGACCAGATGTCCTGATTTTATAGGGACAGTCCCGATTTTTGGGTCTTTTTCTTATATAGGCTCCTATTACCCCCCACCCCCGTCCCTATTTTTCACATTTGCTGTCTGGTCACC
Organism: Lepidochelys kempii; assembly: GCF_965140285.1. NCBI lineage: Eukaryota > Metazoa > Chordata > Testudines > Cheloniidae > Lepidochelys > Lepidochelys kempii. The sequence goes on along the minus strand of NC_136382.1, from coordinate 196,570,142 downwards.
CTAATGACACTGAAAGCTAAGTTCTAGCAAGGAATCTTTTAGTGACTGGGCGACTCTAGTGTGTCACATGAGTGCTAGGCTGGGTTATTCTGGGAAAAGTGTAGGGCTAACTGCCAGGTCTCCTCTGAATTATGTGAAAGCCATGGCAGCAAACAGTGTTCTATTTTAAACACAACTCTGACAACTGTTCACGGGAGGAGGGACTGGAAATAGTTTATTCCATCCTGTAAAGGGCTTTGAAAATGTCATTTTAAGCAGGGAATGTAGTATATGCTGTACCTTAAGGAATAAGGTAACACAGGTTTCTGGAGCCTGATAAATAGGGTGTTTGTAGGGTTACGCTAGGAAAAGAAAACAGAAGTCACCCTCGAGCTAAAGTCTAGGTCATTATTTTTACTATATTAAAAAGTCTTTTGTATGTGCTGTGAATACAAGGCCTATTTCTGTGCTCTGATATGGAAAACACACACACTGCTGTTGAATTTGAGCCTGATTCTCCCCAGTAGGATATGACAAACGCCTCTGACCTCTATGCAAATGTAGCCCTTTAACAGAAGCTGCATGTACTTATCTGAGGCCAGGATTTGGCTCACAGAATAAAAGTGCTTGTATGTACAGGGATTCAAAAACACTTTTTTTGGCGGAGGGAAGGTGCTTGCAGTGGAATCTTCAGCATGGGGTTTCACTCAACCCAAAAGCCTGAGTAGATAGTGCAATCCTTAAAACAAACACAATGAGAGGGAAGATCGTATCATTTTGCAGGAGCTGGAGATGTACAGCCAGCTGCAAAGGCAGAGCATATATGCTTCTGCAGAGCTCTTCTTAAAGGAGACCATGCTCTGTTTATGTCTGGTGTTACTGAAAAGCTAAAATATTCATAAGGAGTGTGTATGTCCTTTCAAGTCACCAGGGCCTGATGAAATACATCCTAGAATACTCAAGGAGCTGTCTGGGAGATATCTGAGCCATTAGCGATTATCTTCGAAAAGTCATGGAAGAATGGTGAGCTTCCAGAGGACTGAAAAAGGGCAAATATTGTGCCAGTCTATAAAAAGGGAAATAAGGACAAGCCAGGGAACTACAGACCAGTCAGCTTAACTTCAGTACCTGGAAAGATAATAGAGTAAATAATTCAGCAATCAATTTGCAGACACCTAGAAGATAATAAGGTGATAAATAACAGACAGCATGGATTTGTAAAGAACAAATCATGTCACACCAACCTAACAGCTTCTTTGACAGGGTAACAAGCTTTGTGGATAAGCGGGAAGCAGTTGATGTGGTATATTGCAGTGGATATGGTATATCTTGATGTTAGTAAGGTTTTTGTTACTGCCTCGCATGACCTTCTCATAAACAAACTAAGGAAATACAGCCAAGATGGAGCTACTATAAGGTGGGTGCATAACTGGTTGGAAAACCGTTCCCAGACAGTAGTTATCAGTGGTTCACTGTCAAGCTGGAAGGACATATCGAGTGGGGTCGTGCAGGGATCAGTTCTGGGTTCTGTTCTTTTCAATATCTTCATCAATGATTTAGATAATGACATAGAGAGGACACATAAAGTTTGTGGACTATATCAAGCTGGAAAGGGTTGCAAGTGCTTTGGAGGATAGGATTAAAAGTCAAAGTGATGTGGACAAATTGGAGAAATGGTCTGAAGTAAATAGGATGAAATTCAATAAGAACAAATGCAAAGTATTCCACTTAGGAAGGAACAATCAGTTGCACACATACAAAATGGGAAATGACTGCGTAGGAAGAAGTACTGCGGAAACTGATCGGGGGGTCATAGTGGATCACAAGCTAAATATAAGTCAACAATGTAACACTGTTGCAAAAAAACCAAACATAATTCTGGGATATATTAGCAGGAGTGTTGTGAGCAAGACATGAGAAGTAATTCTTCCACTTTACTGCATGCTGATAAGGCTTCAACTGGAGTATTCTGTCCAATTCTGGGCGCCACATTTCAGGAAAGATGTGGACGAATTGGAGAGAGTCCCAAGAAGAGCAATACAAATTATTAAAGGTCTAGAAAACATGACCTATAAGGGAAGATTGAAGAAATTGGATTTGATTAGTATGGAGAAAACTGATGGGGGACATGATAACAGTTTTTCAAGTACATAAAAGATTCTTACAAGAAGGATGGAGAAAAAATGTTCTCTTTAACCTCTGAGGATACAACAAGAAGCAATGGGCTTAAATTGCAGCCAGGGAGGTTTAGGTTGGACATTATGAAAAAATTCTTAACTGTCAGGGTGGTTAAGCTCTGGAATAAATTGCCTAGGGAGGTTGTGGAATCTCCTTCACTGGGGATTTTTAAGAGCAGGTTAGACTTACACCTGTGAGGGATGCTCAAGTCTAGATAATACTCAGTGCTGCCTGGAGTGCAGGGGACTGCACTAGACAACATCTCAAGGTTCCTTCCGGTCCTATAATTCTATGATTCTATGGGGGACGGGAGGGGAATATCATAATCCCCTCAAAATTGAACACGTTATCCCACAAGTTTCCTTCACTGCAATACTGTGGTGCGGCCAATGTAGGCTAATTCAATGACTGGGCAAGATACCAGGTCAGATACTCGGCATGACACTCCTAGGAATCTCCTGTACTATGGAGAAGTTGGGGTTGGGTCAGTGAGAGGAGCGCTCTATAAAAAAAGATATGTCTGTTGATATGTATGGTATATCTCCAGTTAACGGACAGGGTGCCAGTAGATGGTGCTACAAAATATGAGCATCGGGCCTGGGTTTTTTGGACCAATAAATTTGCATGCTCAAATAAATTTGTTAGTCTCTAAGGTGCCACAAGTCCTCCTGTTCTTTTTGCGGATACAGACTAACACAGCTGCTACTCTGAAACCTGAGTCTATGTAGAGATAGCATAGCATCCTTGTGAATCTCATCCGAGGATAAGAGTTTATATTTCATTTGCTACAAGATAGTCTCCTTTATTTAACAGGACGTGTGTATACCTGACAGAATTATCATCATTCTGAGGCAGGGCCAGGTACATGTGGAAACATACAATGCAGGGGAGGCAAAAAAAGGGGCAGAAACTAAAGCTATATGAAGAGTCTTCAGTCACTTAAAATGTGATCTTCCCGTTGAGCGCTTGTTTCTAGGGTTGCCAACCCTCCAGGATTGTCCTGGAATCTCCAGGAATTAAAGATTAATCTTTAATTAAAGCTTATGTCATGTGATGAAACCTCCAGGAATACGTCCAACTAGAATTGGTGACCCTACTTGTTGCTCATAAAACTTTTCTTTGTATGATATCGTAAGGCCCTTATACCACAAATACTTAGGCACAGGAATAACTTTATACACATGATTAGTCCCACCGGGTACTCATATGGATGGAGTTACTTACTTGCAAGGTTGCGGCCTAACATACCTCTAGCCTTACTAATACTGCTCACTTCTATGTTGTCTGTTTGTTATGGTCTGCAGTTTCTATCTAGCAAGACTATAAAGAGCAATATAACAATGGTTAAATGACAATAGTAATAATAAATGATCAGATTTGATACACTTATTTATTTAACCCCTTCTCCCACCAAAGTGTAAAGGGACTGGACAACTGAATACAAACAAATGCAGGGCAGGTTATGCATAATAGCACAGCAGCTCTTAAAACACTGATGCCAATAGATGCCCTGTATTTCACATAGTAGTTTATTGTTATTGGTTTTCTTACCCACATGCAAATTAATTTTACAACTCCCATTATGCTGGAAATATCTCACGTAGGTTCTAATGTGCTGGAATCCAATAAAACTAAGATTTTTTAAAAAGAAATGCCACAGGGCTTGATTCTTCTGTCACTTACAAAGATGTAAATCAGGAGTAATTCCAGTGAGGCCAATGGCGTTTCACTGCTGTACGTGAGAGGCCGATCAGGTCAATAGACCTTCTCTTCTGTTTCTACAGTGGTGGCTGATGAAAAGTGCACTTTGTTTGTGGGCTCCATCAATGCAGGTATTGTAGTGTCGCTTTCCCTCGTTTCCTGCAGTCTCCCAATCCCTTCCTGCACAGATTTCAGTTTTCAACGGTCTCTATTATCTCTGGTGCCCTTTGACCGTGTTTTCCATCTGATGAACTTGGCCTCATAATCCCATCCTGGAAATGACAAGGATCTGTGTGTAATGCAGTGAAGAGAACACAGGACTGTAAAAGGGAGCAAAGAGCTAAAGATGTAGTGAAAAATTTGAAGAACTATAGGCGGGAACCCAATCATGTGCCTGAAAAGAACATGGAGAGCTTTGTAAACCAGCCCTGAAAACGTGGCGAAAGACTTGATGAGAGGGAGGGATTCTGCTCCTGTTTTATCTTAAAGTATCAGGAATATCCACTCTGATCACCTCTCCCCCTTTCTCTAGCTGCTCAGTTTTCATCCTCAGGGCTCTTTTATGGCTGTTTTCTGCTGTCATCAGAGAACCCAAGGCAGGGTTTCAAATGTGAAAAATGTAAAAATGAATGTGAAAAATTCAAATGAATTTCAAATGTGAAAAAAAACTCACAATTAAGTACAAAACGAACCCCCCCTTTCAGCCCTCATGCATCATAAAGCAGCAAAATAGGGCAGAGCCCCAATATTTGACCTTTTCCAAGTCACCTTAAAGGCACAGTCTGTACCTTAGGAAATGTGGAGTTACCAGATGTCATATCCGTGGGGATGAAAATAGTCTCTAACACTATCCTACAGTGCTCAGGACCCTCCACCCCCTCAGCAGCACAGTTAAATACTGCAGGAGAAACATTCCCCAGGAATTCGCTCCCATCAGCACTGCTATCCACTCTTGCCATATCTCCCTGTAGCGCTGTTCCCGCCCACTTAGCTGAGAGAACAACAGGGCATTAATGTTCCCTCTTATCCAATAGAATTGCCAGTCTGACACCCCACTGAAAACCAGCTCTTCCCTCACTATAGAAGTGTCCCACTCCCCCATCCACGTCTCATTCCCACACTTTTGCCTCCTGAGCAAATTTATTTCTGGTGTTTAGGTTTTTTTGGCATTTACACTGGAACTTTCCATGCCCAGTAACAATAGGTGTTTTATGTAATGCCAGTTTATTACATATAAATTGTTTGGGTCTGAGAATCCCAGTGGCATACAATTTTGCAGGATTAAAATAATGTTGGTTGCAACTGCAGGGTGATCTAATCAAACACACTTTGGTTATGTTATCATTGATAATGAAATGTGCTTTAGGAGGGCATGTGGCAAGCTCAGAGGAGCCCTGCCACCGTACAGTTCCCTCTCTGTAAAATGGGGATAATCATACTGTCCGTCTGTCACCCTGCCTTTGTCCATTGAGATTGTGGGCATTGTGAGGTAGGGCTCACAATGGGCAGGTCTACACACAAACTTGCATGAAATAATGAAATCAGTTTTAATTTACACCTTTGGGTGCACGTGTATAGACGTGCTTGGATTAAGAGTGGTTCATTTCAGTTTAGTTTAAGCTTTCCCAACTGCAGTATGGCTGGTGCAAATGCATGTGCTCTGTGGCTTCACAGTGCCTAGCCCTGATCTTGGTTGGAGGTCCAGGGTGCTACTGTAATAATAATAGTGACAGTGGCTTGGCTCTGCAAGGGGTTCCATGCATACATCCTACCGTGTGCACCCATGTGGAGGCTGAATACTATCTACATCGTGTAATTTACATCTGTTCTGCCCTTCTCTCATTTACTGTTCTCTCTTGAGCAGGTCTGATTTGAAGCTGCAATGACAGTAGCCGTGTAGAACTGGGTGTCCAGCTCATTTGTGGATAGACCGAGTAACAATTTGTTAAATTGTCAGTTTAATAGTTCCAATATAACTACCTCTGCTTACAGTACGATGTAGACCCTGAAAGTTTAGCCTCTGTCTGTCTGTTTTCTTTGCCTTCTCTATTGGCAGTCTAACCAGTGGCATGGGCTGGGTTCCCACAAGCATTCTTCATTTAGTTCGTTGTACTGATGTCAGTTTACTTAGGCTATGGCTATACTCCACAGCTTTTAGTGACACGACTGTGCTGCTAGAGAGAGCTCTCTTGTCGGCAAAAAACTTCCAGCCCCCGACGAGCAGCAGTGGCTTTGTCGGCAGGAGAGCGCTGTTCACACCGGTGCTTTTTGTCGGTACAAGTTTTGTCGTTCGGGGAGGTGTTTTTTTAACACCCCTGAACGATCCAACGTTTTGCCGACGAAGTGCCCGTGTAGACATACCCTTACTCTGGGATGTTTCCTCAGCCAGAAATCCGTCAATATGCTCTGAAACTTAGTCACCTTTAGTGTCAACGCCTTTAGTGTTCTGGCACCTTCAGTGGCAACAAGTTAAAAAAACACATCGAACAGCCCACGTCAAACGTGTTTGTTGTGCTTCAGTGCTTCTAGCCCCTTACAGCCTAACTCCTGTTTAACCAGAGACAGCACAAACAATGCTCCTTTCTGATGGCTGCCATTTGGATTCCAATGAACCCAGGCTGTTAAAATTGAGTGTACTTGAGGATCATTTCTCTTTTCACCCTGGAATCCCATTACCACCCTGCCCCTGAGATTCAGTGCCTGTGCTGTGACAATTTTACAAGCAGCAGAAAGGATCTCTCTGTGCATACTAGAGGCCAGAGTCTTACTGTCTCCTAGTAAAAGCCATCCTGATTTCCAGCTGCGGGAGGATGGAGCAGTGAAAACTGGAAAGGATCCTTCAGCTCAGTGGCATCCCCCAGACCTGGATACAGAATTCGGTTGCTTTCTTTCCTGTGATTTTACTTCCAGACACTGGGGGGTTGAAGATACGGCTCCTCCTACAAACTCCTTCCCCTGGACAGAGAATTCGGTGCCAAGGTCTCGTCTCTGGAAAATGTAAGATAGTCATATCCTTTCCTAAACAGTCATCATTTCTTCCACAGGCCTTTGCTGAGCCTTTCATTAGGCACAACTTCAGAATTTTTCTACCCAGTCTAGGCATGTGCATTTGAGTGAATAAGTCGCTGGAAGAAGTGGGAATGTGGAATAAATGCAAAAAAGCAGGCTCAATCCCTAGTGGGCGAAAAGCAGCATAGCTCCATTTATTTCAATGGAACTAGACTGATTTACACTAGCTGAGGATCTGCCCCAGGTTTTTTAAGTTGTATTTATTTGTTTTCTGCTTTGTAACATTTTGTTGTTAATGCCTGAATTCTTCTGTTTTGGTGCAAAAGGTGCAAAAGATCCATCTTGCCGAGAGATTGTCCTGAGGTTAAACCCCATATCTAAACTGTCCTGAACTTTGAAAAGCTATTTTTAGAACATGTCAAACCAAACTCTTCATCTGGACACCCTCTAACTTGGGAGAAGTTTGGATTTAATTTTACATCCTAATTTTGCCGTTTTGGTTTACCTCTAATCTTACCTCTGTCCTCTGCCTCCAGAATGTAGCCCAGCCGATCCTTGCATCACACAATAAACAGTGGCCAAAGAGGGATGGGGCATTATGTCAGTGGGGAAGACTTCTGTGCTCGGACTGTAACCGTCATGTTGATATTTCCCAGAAAACTTGTAGCTGTGGTAAACATGGACCCTCCACAAACAAACGTAAATTGGATCAGGATTATAGGCTCAGAGAGCACTGCCAACAGGGGCTGTTCATGGCTTGTTGGCTAAGTCCACAATGCAAGCAATAGAATACACTTGCTCTGTCTCCCAGGCTGCTCCCACTCCCAGGCTGGGAAACTAAATTGGGCTTTCTGCTGTCTCTAGTGAAAAGGCTGATGCCAAGGGCTGATATATGTTGTTTGTGTTTGCCTGATGGTGATTCACAGCTATCAGTATTGGAAGCCACCTTTCAGGACTGTGCAAACTTAATGGCTATTTCTTTCAAGACAATTTGTGATGTGTAGGACAAGTTTCTAGAGAAGTGCTCGGTGTATATTACTGACAATGTCAACTGTATGTTATAAGGTCTTCCAAAGATCTTTAAAGTACAGTTCTACAATGACAAGTTACTGTATCAAAAATGGCAGCTTTTTACTCATCAGAAAGGTAAAAAGTCACCCTATTTCCTACCCTTCCTTGTTAATACAGCCATTATCAGTTGGCAGCAGTCCTACTTGAGCACTACCTCAAATGGTATACAGGGGTTATGTCTACCCTGCAATTAGACGCTGTCATAGATATAAAGGGAAGGGTAAACCCCTTTAAAATCCCTCCTGGCCAGAGGAAAAATCCTCTCACTTGTAAAGGGTTAAGAAGCTAAACGTAACCTCACTGGCACCTGACCAAAATGACCAATGAGGAGACAAGATACTTTCAAAAGCTGGGAAGAGGGAGAACATCAAAGGGTCTGTCTGTATGCGGCTTTTGCCAGGGACAGAACAGGAATGGAGTCTTAGAACTTTTAGTAAATAATCTAGCTAGGTATGTGTTAGATTACGATTTGTTTAAATGGCTGAGAAAAGAACTGTGCTGAATAGAATGACTATCCCTATCTGTGTGTCTTTTTTGTAACTTAAGGTTTTTCCTAGAGGGATTCTCTATGTTTTGAATCTAATTACCCTGTAAGGTATCTACCATCCTGATTTTACAGAGGTGATTCCTTTACTTCTATTAAAAGTCTTCTTGTAAGAAAACTGAATGCTTTTTCATTGTTCTAAGATCCAAGGGTTTGGGTCTGTGGTCACCTATGCAAATTGGTGAGGATTTTTACCAAACCTTCCCCAGGAAGTGGAGTGCAAGGGTTGGGAGGATTTGGGGGGGAAAGACGTGTCCAAACTACGTTTCCCAGTAAACCCAGTTAAAGTTTGGTGGTGGCAGTGGAAATTCCAAGGGCAAAGGGTAAAATTAATTTGTACCTTGGGGAAGTTTTAACCTAAGCTGGTAAAAGTAAGCTTGGGAGGTTTCATGCAGGTCCCCACATCTGTACCCTAGAGTTCAGAGTGGGGAAGGAACCTTGACAGACACCCACATCTGGCCCCTGCCAGGTGACTCAGACTCACAGGGCTTGGGCTAAGGGGCTCTTTATCGTAATGTAGACATTTGGGCTCGGGCTGGTGCCTGGGCTCTAGGATCCTGAGAGGTGGGAGCCAGTCTGTGTATTGAAGATATGCCCCTACATGGATGTTTTGAGGAAACATTTTTGTCAATTGATGACATCATTCTTCAAATCCTGCTGGTTTTGAACCTAGGAAAGCAAAGATTTTGCTGGTGGTGAGCACAGACATTTCTGAATAGCTTCCCGCATTTCAGCTCCACACAGGGAGAGTCTGCAGCATGTAAAGGAATCAACCTCACACATCTGGCATGTAAGGAGTGTCTCCCAGAACTCTGCTCCATCCATATTTGAAGCTACTTGTCAGTACTAGTCAACTGTGCATCTGCAGAACACCCACTTAAACCTTAACAGAGTTGCCTTGAGAAATGATAGCAATGTGCGAATACCTCCAATATATGACAAAATGTAACATCTTCCAGAAGAAAACTGACTGGTACACTGGATTGTCATTCGCTCGCTGTGTTGCCAATGGTTCCCAGCTGTTAATTATCACTGCTTCTGTTCTGTTCCAGATATTTGGATGAAAGTGGTGGGAGTTGGGGGTGGGGGGTTGGGAGTTTATTTGGGATAAAAAAGAAATGCTTGTTTCTTCTGATTTTTAAAGATATATAAACTCACCCAGATATGTGTTTTTTTAACTAATCAGAAGACCACGCATTTCTTTGTACACACATAGTACGTTGGGCCTCTTCATCCTAACTAACCTGTCATTTCTCCTAAAAATTACAATGACAAAAATCACTGTCTTAGTTATTTTTTTATATAGTTATCCATGCTGATTTTATCCCCTCTCCACTAACTTGCTAGGTGTAAGGCTGCCATTAGGTTATCCTACAAAAATAAAGTGTTCCCGGCAAAGTCTCTCATTATCGGAGCACATTCACTGCCACGGCTCTAGTTCCTTGATGAGGAAAAGCTGCTCTTCTGGTGACCACTGATCATTTGTGCTGATAAAGTTTCTGCCCTCCCTGGTCTCCCAAATTATTGGTGCTGGGAAAGGGCAGGATGGTTTGGGATGAATGAAAAAAACCTCAATTTTTATCATACAAGATCCCTTACTGTGGATCACAAACGCATACACTGCAGCAAGTGTGCATACCGGTTCTTCTGGATTTTCTCGTCTATTCTATGATTCTATGATTCTATTCAAACATCATTGAATCCTACTGTAATACAATGCTGCCAGTGGAAGTGCAAGGGGAACAATGATTTGATTGCCTAACAGCCTTGCTAATTTCTCAGCACATCGCTGAGGTCTCAACTCCTTTTGTTGCTAAGGAATTTCTAAACTTAGGTTAACCACATTTTCCATCAACCTAGTCTCCTGTTTAAATTGGTTTGGTTTGTAATTTACAATGAAACCTAAACCCTTGGTTACGTCTACGGGATGGGTCAGCACTTTCTGGCAGATGACGCTGTAATCAAAATGTCACTGCAATAGTAACCTTACACCCAGTGACAAAGGATCTAGGTCTCATGACCATTGTAATATTTTTGGAGCTGAACTTAACAAACTGCACAAAGAACTGGTTCAAAGGGCAGCTTCATCGTCTGCTCCTTAGTTTGCCTCTGACTCAGAAACCTGGAGGTGGGCCACCTGGACGACGCTGCAGAAGGGACTGGGAAGGGCGAGTTATACTATGTGCATGGGGAATTCTGGGCCTGGGGGTAAAGTGAGTGACAGGCACTTTCTCCCTCCACTCAAACATGGATAGTCAGTGTTCTGCTGAGTCCCAGATGACTGGGAGCACCATGAATCAAAGCACCTAGGGCCTGATTCTGATCTCAACCTGGTAAAAATCAGGAGTAATTTCAATAGTGTCAGTGGAGTTATACAGCTGTAAAATCCCAAGTCAGACTCAGGTCCAAAGATTCAATAGTCAGGGACATCATATCTGTGCAAATATCCACACTGTGCTGTCCTAGCATGCACTGGCTCAGTGACAGATTTTCTAGGAGCAACATCTTCTTTGGATGTCCCAAAGTTCTGATCAGGATGGTGAAGGGGGTGTCCCCTGGGTATTAGACATGTGTCTGCACCTCATCATTCTCTCTTCCCCTGTCTCTCCCTGCTGTAGTGGGATATTCCCCCCTTTGTGGGATTCAGAAGGAGCTCAGAGGGGCAGAGCCATGGTCCTGCCTACTCCTAGCTTCTTTGGGACCCCAAGAATGGAGCAGCCCTTGCGTTCCTGAAATGTAGGCCCTGCAACTCAGCCTACCTGTTACACAGGGCACCCAAGGGTGGGAGAGTGCTTTCATCTCCCATCCCCCTTCACACGTGCCATGCAGAATCTAGTCCTAGGTGAATATACGTCTATAAAACCATGACATGAAAATCCACTGCATGAAGTGCTGAGAGCATTTCCCTTATGTCAGTTATTTAAAGAAAAGTTCAGATTTGTACAGGTTTATTGAGTATATAAAATATTAACAAATGTTGGACAGGGAGCTTCATAATTCAGTTCCCAGTCTGGTGAAACCAGAAAGCGACACTCCCCCTACTGGGCAAGAGACAACCTCCTTGTATTCAGCACTGTTCTGCTCCACCTTTAGTGGATCAATTTTGGTCAGTTCTTTGAGTGGTCGCCTAGAAGAGAATTCACTCTAATGAGGCTCTGATCCTCAGTTATACTAAACTCCCTTTTATCCCATTTTAAGGCTCCCATGTCATGGCTAGGGTGGTGTAAAGCAGCCTTAGAATAGATCAGATAAATCCAGGATTGCTTCAGTTCTGTAACATGTCCAAACATGTTCATGTACACACAGAAGAACTGATTCTCATTTGCACTCAGGTCACTACACCACTCGGACACTGGAAAGGGGACTTTAACTTGGGAACAAAATGTAAGTGTAACTTATTCCCACCTTAAGGCTCCATCATACTGCCAGAACAGTATACAGTGGCTTTAGTGTTAATATCAGGCCCAGAGACTTTGAAAGTAGCTCCATTTATTTCAATCCTTCTAATCAGATTGCAGTCTCTAATTAACTGAACTAATGACTGCATTCTGGAGGTGAAGGATGACACTCTTCAGTTACTCTCTTCTCTGGGAAGAGGTAGAGATATAGTGTGCCTTTTAGTAAAGAGAGCAAAGTGGATTGTTATATAGCACTAATATCCAGTTAATAAGTGTATCCTCCCTCCCAAATTCCATTCTGTGGTGATCTGCTTGTATAAAATGCCATTCAATGTATTAGAAAGCTATAGCCTCATTTAATCTGATGATCAGATCAGAAGTCTCTCTACAGTGGCGTTAAGAGGTTCAGTGGCCAGGGCAGACCAACTCTATGAATGCTCCATTATAGTGTTTCCTGAGATGCACCAAAGGAGGCCTTGCTTTGCTAAGAGCATATTTTAAAAGGACACCATGATATCTGGTTTCAAAGAGGTAAAAAATGGGTGATATAAGCTGAACATGCCGGCTTCTTGGGCCTTGGTTTTGTCAACAGAGATCTGAATTGAGGGGCAAAATATACTGGTTCTGTGCAATTTGATTAAAAACTGCTGACAGTAGAGAGGAAGTCCCTGAAAAAAGGGATTATGAAATTTCAGGGAAACGCTGTTGTGTCAACTCTCTTTGAACAAAGAGCTGCTGGAATTTCTTGAGCTCCCATAAACTGTTATCATTTGTTTTTCACCAGTTCCAATAGTTATTTTATGGAAATATCTTGCACCAATGTGGAAAGCTCACATTCTTCCCAGGAAAGAGTCCTGTGGCACCTTATAGACGAACAGACGTATTGGAGCATAAGCTTTCGTGGATGAATACCCATTTCGTTGGATGCATGTAGTGGAAATTCCCAGAGCGAGGAATAAATATGCAAACAAGAATCAGGCTAGGGATAACGAGGTTAGTTTAATCAGGAAGGATGAGGCCCTCTTCTAGCAGCTGAGGTGTGAACACCAGGGAGGAGAAAATGCTTTTGTAGTTGGCGAGCCAGTCACAGTCTTTGTTTAATCCTGAGCTGATGGTGTCAAATTTGAAAAGAAACTGAAGCTCAGCAGTTTCTTGTTGAAGTCTGGTCCTGACGTTTTTTTGCCGCAGGATGGCTACCTTTAAATCTGCTATTGTGTGTCCAGCGAGGTTGAAGTGTTCTCCTACAGGTTTTTGTATATTGCCATTCCTAATATCTGATTTGTGTCCTGTGTCCATTTATCCTTTTACGTAGGGACTGTCCAGTTTGGCAGATATACATAGCAGAGGGGCATTGCTGGCTTATGATGGCGTAGATTACATTGGTGGACATGCAGGTGAATGAACCGGTGATGGTGTGGCTGATCTGGTTAGGTCCTATGATGATGTCGCTGGTGTAGATATGTGGGCAGAGTTGGCATCGAGGTTTGTCGCATGGATTGGTTCCTGAGTTAGAGTTACTATGGTGTGGTGTGTAGTTGCTGGTGAGAATATGCTTCCAGTTGGCGCGTTGTCTGTGGGCGAGGACTGGCCTGCCTCCCAAGGCCTGTGAAAGTGAGGGATTGTTGTCCAGGATGGGTTGTAGATCACTGATGATGGGTTGGAGAGGTTTTAGCTGAGGACTGAATGTGATGGCCTGTGGAGTTCTGTTGGTTTCTTTCTTGGGCTTGTCTTGCAGCAGGAGGCTTCTGGGTACACATCTGGCTCTGTTGATCTGTTTCCTTATTTCCTCGTTTGGGTATCATAGTTTTGAGAATGCTTGGTGAAAATCTTGTAGGTGTTGGTCTGCAAGACAAGCCCAAGAAAGAAACCAACAGAACTCCACTGGCCATCACATACAGTCCTCAGCTAAAACCTCTCCAACGCATCATCAGTGATCTACAACCCATCCTGGACAACAATCCCTCACATTCATAGGCCTTGGGAGGCAGGCCAGTCCTCACACACAGACAACGCGCCAACCTGAAGCATATTCTCACCAGCAACTACACACCGCACCATAGTAACTCTAACTCAGGAACCAATCCATGCGACAAACCTCGATGCCAACTCAACCCACATATCTACACCAGCGACACCATCACAGGACCTAACCAGATCAGCCACACCATCACCGGTTCATTCACCTGCACGTCCACCACTGTAATCTATGCCATCATGAGCCAGCAATGCCCCGCTGCTATGTACATCGGCCAAACTGGACAGTCCCTACGTAAAAGGATAAATGGACACAGGACACAAATCAGATATTAGGAATGGCAATATGCAAAAACCTGTAGGAGAACACTTCAGCCTCGCAGGACACACAACAGCAGTTTTAAAGGTAGCCATCCTGTAGCAAAAAAATGTCACGACCAGACTTCAACGAGAAACTGCTGAGCTTCAGTTCCTTTGCAAATTTGACACCATCAGCTCAGGATTAAACAAAGACTGTGACTGACTCGCCAACTATAAAAGCATTTTCTCCTCCCTGGTGTTCACACCTCAACTGTTAGAAGAGGGCCTCATTCTTCCTGATTGAACTAACCTCGTTATCCCTAACCTGCTTCTTGTTTGCATATTTATTCCTCGCTCTGGGAATTTCCACTACATGCATCCGACGAAGTGGGTATTCACCACGAAAGCTTATGCTCCAATACGTCTGTTAGTCTATAAGGTGCCGCAGGACTCTTTGCTGCTTTTACAGATGCAGACTAAGACAGCTACCCCTCTGATACTATTCTTCCCAGGGTGTCTCAAAAGTATGTAGGGCCTTATAATGCACTAAATGTGCCCAGGTTATAACAAAGGGGTTGTACAAAGAGAACGAATGAACTATCCCAACGTTAGGTAAAACAGAGTAAGGACTTGAGGTCTGGCCTAAGTTCCCTCTAAGCTGCGTGGCCGCAGAACAGGCTAACAAGAGCCGTGCATGCAGGGAGAGGCGACTCTCCCCTGGTCACGGGCTGCTGTTACTAGACAGGACTGGGGGGAGTCCTCTCTCCCTGCCGCAGCCCCGGGGCAGCCTGTACCCCAAACCCTTCATCCCCAGCCCCACCCCAGAGCCTGCACCCCCAGCCAGGACCCTCGCCCTCCCCTGCACCCCAACCCTCTGCCCCTGCCCTGAGCCCCCTTCTGCACCCTGAACTCCTTATCCCCAGCCCCACCCCAGAGTCCTCACCCCCAGCTGAAGCCCTCATCCCCTGCACCCCAACCCTCTGCCCCAGCCCTGAGCTCCCTCCCACACTCTGAACCCCTCAGCCCCACCCTGGCCACACAGCACCTCCGGAGTGGTGCACATAAAAAAATTCATTCCGCACAGGGATGTAAAAAATTAGAGGGAGCACTGGGTCTGGCCCACCTATTTTATTGCTTCTTCAAATGTTGTATTTTCATCCTGTATCAAATGTGGCCTAGTTGCAGTGCCCCACTGCCATGTGGAAGATCCCAGCTGTCTCTTGGTTATTGGGTGTAGTGATGTGAAGGAGTATGAAACCTCTGTATGGGTTATTGGTACTGGCCCTTCCCCCCGCATGTAGTGGGGCTGCTGCAATAGGGGCCTGCCTCTCTTATGGTGTAAGGAGAAGGATCTGTACTAAAATGTTTCCCAGTTCCAATGAAACTTCTGAGTTGAATATAAACAACAAGCCTTCCTGCCTAGCTTTTAATAAGTGTTCTGCACTGGTTACTGATTACTCACTCTGTGCATTAGTGGACAGGCAGTGAATCACTTGGGAGTACAACAGAAAACCAAAACATGTGCACAAGAAAGAATCCAGCTCAGCTGAAGGAGACCTCACCAGCCAGTAAATTATTAACTAAACAGAAAAATGTTCCATCACTCCCCTCAGAGCCTCCCTAAATGGACTGCTTCCCTCACACAAAGTCCAGAAAATGATGCTGTCCAGTAAACTGGACACAGAAATGGACAATTTTCTCTTTGGCCAACATTTAAGTTGCCTAGAAAGATAGAGAAATAACTCACAACAACCTTTCAAGTTGCTATTTCTGACCAAGGATAGAAAACTCCTCACTCTGAGATACTGTAATATTTTCTGAGGGAGAAGATAGTGTCCTGGCTCATCCCAGACAGCTAAACACCATTTTCATTTGGCCGAGCCCCCTTCAGTGTTTGCCTTTAGCTATTGCTCTTGCAGAACACAAGAGAAAGCTGCTTTTACTTCCTTTCAGAAAGGTGTTGTGCCAGCAAAGAGCTGCCTTGGCAACTCATCAGGTGCCCAGTGCCATATCTAATTTGCATTAAATGGAGCAGATTGTGGCCATTATAACAGCTGTTTCTTCATAGAAGGATGGTGGAAGCTGACATGATGTCAGGTAGCAGGGGCTCTCAGACCATGGTTTTTAGGCTTCCTTTCCTTATCACTGCCCAGAGATCCCAGGTGCTGAGGTCACTACTCTTGTCTTTCCCTCTGCAGCCTCCTGAAAGCCATTCCTCTGAGGAGAGTGTTCTTCAGAAATCTGTGGAGGAGAAATTTCACCTCCTGGCATGTCCCACTACCCCTGCTAAGTTGTGCTGTGGGAGGGATACAATACAGTCCCTATGTATCTCAATTTCCTTATCTGTAAAATAGGAATTATTTTGTTTTCCGACTTTTATAACGAATGTTGAGGGTATTTTTATAAGAGAGGTGCTTGATTAGCTCACATGGGTTTTTTTCCTTGATTTATTTCAAAATCATAGTAGAAAACACCCTTAACCACGGCAAATTTCGGAGCCTGATGTCATTGGGCTGACAGCCAAAACAAAACATTATTCACAGCCCCACAGGGGAAATAATTTTGAGGACTGCAGGGTGTGGGTCAATCTTTAATCCAAATTAATGACATAAAAATAACAATATATCTATTCTTTCATGGCCTGAAAATGAACGTGCAACAGTAAACACTGGCTGTGCTCTACAGGGCTGTGGGAAGCAACAATTCAGATATCATTTGATCGGAACCAAAGGAGCTCCAATAGCTGAGGAGGTGAATAAAAAGTCATCGTAGATTACATTTGCCCACCTCAAGAGAGTGCAAGTCCCACTGAGTCTTTGGGCGCTGTGCTGCTTTCTCTAGGGCTGACTGCGTCAGACAGTGTTGTGAAAACAGCTCATCTTCCCTATAGGAAAGTACATTGGTTGTTTGATGTTTGTACCTACTACAAGGAAGCGCTTTTTAGTATGCAACAGCTGAGTAGCACACTCTATAAACTTTTAAAATCCCATTTCTTTTAGCTCATAAACACTTTACTGGCATTAACAAAAAGAAAAATTGGGTCAAGTCCCTTCCGTTTTCTCTGCGTGTATGTTTATAGAGGGCCAGACCATGGATAAACCTGTGCCCCTGCGTGACAATGGGGAGGAGGAGCATTCCCTACCTCCTGGTAGCCATGTGTGGCTTGGGAGCACAGGCGTTTCACACAGATATTATAGGCCATGGGCCCAGCCTCTCTGAAAGGGAGGACAACGGGTAGGATGACTGTGGGACTATGGCCCTCCCCCACCTCTTTTGGAGGTCAAGTCATGGCTTTAAGTCAAAGGTCCCCCAAGCCAATGGCTCAACAGGCTGATGTAGTTAAGGCACATCTGTTTCAATGTCACTAAGAGAGTAATGTGGCCAGCATTGTGTCTGATCACTTTTGGCTCCCCTAACCCAACAGATCAGTGACCCATATTGGAGCTGAGAGAAGCAGGGGGGACCTTCGTACAAGATTGAGCGAGACGCAAACCCAGAGCCTTCAGTAGAGCACCTTAACTACTCAACCACCATCATCCACACCTCTGAAAGGTACAGCAAAAATTCCTTCTGGGGGCTGATGTTTCAGTCTGGTCCCTCTGCATGCTCTGCCCCCAGTGTGCACTGTGCATTAAAGCGGCAGCCTAGCCTGCAATATGAGGCAGTAGCTTGTTTACATCCATGCAGCCTTACTGACTTCAGCAAAGGCCACAAATCCATCTCGGCAGAAGAGTGCCCTGTGAATTTGCTAAGAGTAAAACACAATGTGCATGGTTACCTTTTTAACTGGTATCTTTAAGGAAGGCAAGTTTTAAAGACAATGGTGAGACTTAGTCAAAGAGACTGTGGCTAAATCTGCTTTGAAGACAAATCACATATTGTCAAGAGTAAGGCAGAAGAGCCTTCTTTGAGAAAAACATGGATGTGTAATTACAATGGGCCTGAGCTTTTGTCTTTTGCAAGCTCAAAACCCCACTGAACTCAGACGTAATGGAGGACTGGGCCGAACGTTTGTTGGATAGGGTCTGTATTTTATATAATTTAGTTGTTTTCAGATGTTTTCTTAAAGGTATTAAGCCACTCTTGGTGAAACTGAATGCAGCATTTTCACAAAGGTTCTGACTGGAACTCCTTTTGTAGCCAAGGGCACAAAGTGAACATGGTCTTCATTGAAGGGATTTACTGAGTGTTCTTTCAGTGAGAGGCTGTTACACAGGATTGTTTCCGCTGAAATGAAGAATGTGTGAATCAGGGGGAGTCTGGCATACAGCAGGAAGAGAACTGAAAGAACGGAGTCCCTTAATTTTCATCAGAGCACAGGGAAAAGAAGGGTGAAGAAGCTTTACTGAAGTGTAACACACTGGGAAAAATCAGAATAGTGCATGGGTGCTTTTTTTCTCCACTGCAGAAGTTTCATAATTATTAATACCACAGCAGTGGAGAACATATACGTATTATGTATATATCTGAGGGGAGTTACACTTGCAAATGCAGATTTAGCTGGAAAGTAATGACACAGATAATAACGAGAAACACACTTTCTTAATGATGCACGAATGACCTTTGCCCTCCCGTCCTATGCAGCTTTGGTCTTAGTATAACACTTCTCATCCAAAAGAGCAAAACAAATCATCAAATAAAACAAAAAAAGATCTAATTCCTTTGCTTGAAATAGCCTAGCAACAATTTGTGTAATAAAATAGAAGCAATAATTAATGATTACCCAGATCATTCCTACATGGGAAAAATCTGCCGAGAGGGGCTCCTCTTCCTTTTGTCTCTCCCTGGTCCCTTCCAGCTACCTGCCACTATTCACTCTCCTCGGAGTGTGCGAGATCTTAGTATAGCAAGACAAAATAGTAAAATCTATTTCAGCAATTTCAGTTTGCTCCAGGAATCCTAATTCTGTGGCAAGAGATGACATTTTACAAGGTCACATCATTTCTCCATCTCTCCAGTTTTCTGTTTTTAATCAGGACACTTCTGCTTCACTAGGGAATGAGGGAGACAAGGGAAGTGAGGTAATACCTTTTATTGGACCACCTAACAGAAGTTGGTCCAATAAAAGATACTGTTTCACCCACCTCTCTTTCTCATATCCTGAGACAAACACAGCTACAACTTCACTGCAGACTAACAAAGAAATGTACCAATATCCAAAAAGCACGCTTGTAGAAACGTGTATTTTTATATGCATGCACTTTTCTAATACCCAAAGGCATGCTGGGTTTATAAACACTGTATTAGAGATGTAATAAAGTTTAATTTGGTGAAAAAATAAGAACCCCCAGTCGTCAAAGACCTTATTTTTAGGGGTAGATCAAAAATCTGATCTGGTATCTCTGGTTTCAGAGTAACAGCCGTGTTAGTCTGTATTCGCAAAAAGAAAAGGAGGACTTGTGGCACCTTAGAGACTAACCAATTTATTTGAGCATAAGCTTTTGTGAGCAACAGCTCACTTCATATCTGGTGCAGCTGCAGGAGCACCGCTGTAGCATTTTAAGCGTAGGCATATGCTGACACTTTCTACTGTTCTGGCTGGGGCAGGGATCCACATGCTTCTGAGTTCCTCTGAGGCAGTCCCTCTGTCCCAATAAGGGTCTCTCCTAACTTGTCTCTGGCCTGGTATTTTCCTTGAAGTGCTCACAAGCAATGTACAGGGTATTAGATCCCTAGTGTTAGCAGCAGGGACTGGAACTTGCAGGGGATAACATGAGAGCCCTCCATTCCCCATGCATTGCCCAGGTTAACTATCTCACGTTTCAGTGCTACTTCTCTTCAACCTTTTTCTCCCCTCTTCTTGGGGAAGAGTGGCTGGCTTTTCCTTTGTTTAAAAGACTCCACTGGCTATTTTCTGAAGAGAAGGGCCGTCATCACTACAGGAGCAGGAGTCAAAGCCAATGCTCCAATCAGAAGGCATGAGGCAAATTTGCAAATGGGACTGTATTTACATGAGCCCCTGTGATATTGCAGTCCATTTGACCACCTGCTGGGAAGGAGCTAAAGGTGTTCTCCTACAGAGAGGACATTGGCTGACCCCTAGAGAAGGGAAGGGGCCACAAAGGAGCTGGGATCAACTAATATCTTGGGACAACTCAAAACGGGGAAGGACAAGAGACAGACAGAACTCATAAACAAAGAGTAAACCCTACAAAGGTTACAGCAGAATTGAATCTAACTATAAATACTTAACTGCCTAGGCCTCTATGGTGACTTTCCTAATGTTAAAAAAGATGCTGGAGAGATCATTCCTCCCATACTTTAACGACACTGAGGAAGTCACAACATTGTTGCATCATTCACTCTTGGACCTGGGGCCACGGAGATGGGCAAGGGCCACTGAATAGTGCCATGTAAGCTAGGGATCTGTAGGAAATCCTGACCCAAATTTCACAGTTCACTGACCAGATGTGCAGAGATGTTCCCCCTTCTGCTCCCTGGATGGGCCCTTCCTCCCCTTCGCCCCCAGCACATCTGGCATATAGAAGTTCTGGAGAGGAAAACAGGAGCTATACAGAGTTGGAGTGGGACAGTCTACAAAGTTGCATTTCCATCCTCCCCAACTCCACAGGATTTCTGCAGTCTTGTTTGCATCCAGTTCCTTGCAGCAGAAAAGGAACATAAGGGCTAGAGCACAGCTTGGCAGGAAAGTGAAGATTTTATCAAAGGAGTAATTGAAGATATTATAAATAGTCTCTTAGTCTTGTTCTTAATCCCGTTGTTCTATATGTGTTTGTTTCTTTGTCAAAAAGTTCAGCATGCCCCAGTGGATATTGTTACTCCCAATATCCTAAGACCTAACAACTTTTTACTGTATTAAGCTTATTCTGACTCATCTGTGGGATTCACCATAGTCCTTTCTACATTGTCATGAAGAGTAGCAAATAGTCAATGCAAACCATTTGAAGCCGTTGAACGAACAAAATTACAAAAGAAATCAGATTGGGCAAAGTCCAGGGTGGAACCTGAGAAAGCAAAAACACCTAGCATTGGCCCCAGATATTATCTACACACAAAAGTCATACTGATTTAAGTAAATTGGCTTAGAAACTTCTGTAATTAAATTGGAAACCTTTATCTCAGTTTAAGAATGCCTTATACGGCTTTGGGTTAAGCTGGTAACATAATCAAAATTGATATGAGGCACTCTTAAACTGGTGACATAATGGTGTCCACACAAGGGTTTTGCACTGATTTAACGAGATCAGTTTCTAAAATGATTTGGGTTCAACCTATGTGGGTAGACCAGACCAAATCCTGCCCCCAGATACTCATGTGCCTCTTCCTCCAATTGACCTAAATGGAACTTGTACAAAGGCAGAATTTGGCCAGAGATATCCAGAATATATATTCATATTCTGAGGAACTGAATTAGCAAAAAACAAGTAAACAACAAAAGTAACGTGATTCAATTTTAAACTAGCCTGTTCATTCCCGGTCTGAATATTGAAGATCCTCACAATTGGATTTTGCAATTGGATATTGAAATTAGTGGAAAGATTCCTAAGAAGGCATAGAGCCAGACCAGTCTTTACTGAATACAAGTCTGAGAAGGTACAAGAGCACAGTTATTCCTTTTAAACTCAGGCATACCTATGTTCACAAAAGGCTCATCTTGATGACAGATCCCTGTGCACTGTACAATTCTCCAAGATTTTAACTTGTGAGACCTTCATTTGCAGAGCTGCTGCTAGATGGCATAGGAAGGGCTTTTCAACATATGGTCAATATTCAACCAAAGCCTTTTATCTGGGGATAGTTTAAATATGTGCCTAGTTCTAGTTGCAAAACAGACAACATGCTTTTTAGATACTATTCAATTTTAGAATAGATACTGTCATCCCAACATTATAAGTAGTATATTTGTTTGCCCTGAAATACCTTGATCATTATAATCTGAAAGTTTGTTCCCCAACAGTATATCCATGTTTTCCAAAGATGACACATGTCAGAAAAAGGCCAGTGATCATGTGATTCCTGTGTGGGACCTTCTAATTCTATTATACATTAGACAAATCATGCCCTCCATTTCTAGGTGGAAAAGGTCCCAAACATGCCAAATTCTCCTTGGTTCCATTGCATAAGGAGAGGGGGAAGGAAAAATAGGTCAGCCCTCGGAAAGCCGCATGGGGGAATACTGTGCCCTCTGCTTGCCATGGACTGGTGTGTGTTGTGATTTCTCTCCATAGAAATATAGAGGTGATTTGGGGGTGGTGTATGTGTGATATCATGATCAGTGGCTTGATAACTGCAGCCTGTGAATCTACTCATCAGTATTTTTTGGGAAAATAAGAGGGGAACACTGACCAGGGCTTCTTATAGTGTCATATGCTGAGAAATATGTCCCAAGAGCCACACTTTACACTGAACAACATAAAATGCATGTTTGGCCTATATTGTGAAGGTTTTGCCTAAGCCATGCCTACCTTTGGGACTCTGCCTGCACAACCAGGGGGGAAAATGCTGGACTAAATATTCAGGGACATGGAGAAAAAGCTAATCGAAGGGTACTTGTGGAATGGTGGCTTCCAAAGAGTACTTTTTTTGAGACGTGCCTATTTCATAGAATAATGTGAATGCTTTGCTAACACAACTATTACTCAAGCCTTGCCTCCTATGGAGTGAAACTCACCCTATGTAGATACTACCCATTGTCCTCTGTAGTGCAGCTCCACACAGAAAGCCTGCATTGTTCGAGGCACCATTTTGGTCCCACTTAAGCTCTCAAAAGAACATCCAGTGAGGCATGGTGCATAGCCGTGTGCTGGCTCTCTGTGCAGGGTGAATTTCACTCCTGGTGACGTGCCCAAATGTGAAGAATATATGGAGCTATATTTTTGGGCGGATGGCACAAAACCAGTCCCATTGGGCCCAGTTCTCATTGACGCTAAGGCTTGTTTGCAACACTCACGCAGAGCGAAGTGGCCTCAAAGCGGGTGTAGATATAATTTACTCCCACACAAAGGCCCCTTTCTCCTGCCACAGCATTAGCGTGTGGAACTGAGCATTAGTGTATGTATGTAAATGAGAATCAATCTCAGTAGCTTCATGGGGACATTTGCCATAGTAAGGACTGAGTAAAAATTGGGAAAACTTTGTGATTGGGTACCTGTAGATTGCATAAAGAGATATATGTTTGTCCCTTTTTGTTGCCTGCTGGAGGCAGAGACGTGCAGCTCTATATAGACACATACAGAATATGTGGAAAGATGATTCTTTGTAGTAAGTTTTGGATGAGCTGTTCAACTCGGAGATGATCGAGATAGGCAGATAATCATAATGGGAAAAATGCATCCTGCTGTAACCCACTCACCTTGCCAAGGATTACTTTGGCCCAACATCGGAATCTTTGTATTAAGTAAAAAAACAATTCTTCCTACTTATACTAAACATATAGGCCAAACTCTCTGTCCCTGTTTACTCCAGAAGAGAATTTGGCCAGCAGCATTTGTAGATGCTTTCTTCAATGTTCTTTAAACTGAGCAAGAACCCCCACCTGGGGGGATAACGGGGGGAATGTGCTGGCTGGGGCAGCTTTCCAGCCAAATTCTTTGGCAGTATTACTTACTCTTCACCCTGTAACCTTGTTTTTCTTTCTTCTACCTTGTGAGGATATTCTAGATATACAGTAAATCATGATAATCAGACTCTGTAATCACTTTTATTTTGAATTTAGACCTCTGATTGCACATAGGGGTTATCAGTCTGTTTCGGTAACCTCCGTATGACTGAATAACCAGGCTAAGAACAAGCTGCAGTCTTAAAGGTGAAATCAGGATAACCTTACAATTAAGTGCAGAATAGGAGTTATATGTTCCTGCCCCAAAGGATAAGAGGAGGCAGGAACATATAAATTATTCTACACTCAACTCCACCCATCCCCCCTTTTAAAGGTCCTAGTTCAGGAAAGAATCCCTGTTCAGTCACACTGAAGTCATTTTAAAGCTAATGCTTTAAAACACATGCTTACATGCTGTCCAGAACTGGGGCCTCAGCTATTCCAGCCAGTAATGCTCCGCTGTTTGTGACATCCCAGAATGCATTGTTCTGTAACCTTGCAGCAAACCACTCAGAGAGTGAGAAAGGCCCACTGAGATGCAAGTAAATTGGGGAGTTTTAATTTGAGGCAGATTCTGAACAGCTGAACATATTGTAACATCTTCTGAAATAATATACTTTAAAAATATATTAGTCTTATTGTACAAAGAAACTACAATAAATGGGGGGAAAGGTGCTCCCCATGGACAGCATCCCTTGTTGGAGAGCTAGGCAACCCACCATCACTATGACCTCCTTTTAGTTTTGGCTTGCACGGTCATCCAGATTAAGGAAGCTTACTCAGTTCAAAACACTGGCTGAGCAGCAATTCCTTCCTTATTTGTACTTTACCCCTCTATAAATAGTCTGAGAGATTGGGCTAGATTGTGAACTGAATTACACGTTAGTACAGAGGAGTAAGAACCACCTCTACCCACCCACCTAGACTACCCACACCTGGATACTGGGTGTGTAGTGTCTGCTGGATCAGCAGACCCCCATGCTGGCCAACTCAGCCAACCTGGCATAGCAGGGGTGCATAATTTTACACTGGTCACAGTCAGCAGCAAATTATGACTTCCACAAGAGCAAAGGGGGAAGCAGGGAGGAAACTGTACCTCAAAGGCACCATGTCTCCCAGTTTATGCACCACCCACTGCTCAGGGCTGGGCCTGGAGGCACAATGTAGCCCTTTTAAAGGAAATAAATATATTAAAAAGGAACAAAATGAACCAACTCCTGAACTAGGAATATCTATCTTCCATGGAGTTTGTCTTCATTGATTATTTTCTCGAATCAGTTGATGCCACCAGGTTTTTGAAGATACACTGAGTGCTGTAGTGCACCTGCAAGACTGCCCTGGACTTTCTGAAATCTTTGTGAGACAGCCTTTTCTACAAGACCAAACTGTGTTGACAGCTTCTGTTTTGCCATTGGGAAGTAAAAGTTTAACCGCCATGTCAAACATTAAAAAACAACCCTGGCTTTGTTAATCACCATGCGGGACAGATACCCCCTTCTGTTTTGTGGTGACAGGGACCAAATGGCACTGGAACTGATGCACTTTGATTTGGGGGAGAGGGTGATGAGGTCCCAGCGTACCTATGTGGGAGCCTATGCTTCATGGGACTGTGTTCCACAATGGCGCCATCCGCAGTCACGAGAGAGGGGGTTTGGGTTGCGATGGAGGAGAGGCAAGGGCTGTGCTTCACACAGGTAAATCCTGCTGGTGGAGAAAGGGTGAAGCAGCTGCAGAGGTGGTCACAGAGCAGCTCTCTCAGAGCTCCACAGATTCCATTCACTACTTCTCCTGAAGAGCACCTCTCTGATAAACTCTTTTACTTGGGCTTTGCTCTGGGCCTCTATACTGATATAGACAGAAATACAGCTATTGATCATGAGCAGGTCCTTTTGTCTGGCTAGTAATGTGTAGCAGATATGTAGCTAAGGTATTTTTGAGACAGGGACAGGGGAGAAGGGCAGTGCCAGACCATATTTTCAGATGATGTCAGCAGCATGAGTTAATAAACACCTGGCAATCAGCCTGTTCAAATTTGCATGACAAGTCACATTATTATTATTATTTATTATTATTAACCAGGCATTAGATTTCTAATAGACAGATTTAGTTGTATTCTCAGTTCTTAGTTACTTGTTCCTTTGATGCCATATAGAAGAAATCCTGTTTCATCATGTTTTCTGTGTATAGAGGTGCACTATAAGGAAAAAAACACAGATATAAAACAATCAGCATGGATATGTTTTTAGGGGCTTGCTGTCTTGTTACCGCGTTAACGATCCAGAAGCCTGAGTGGATCACACGATCAAAAGTTTTGAACGTCCGTAAGTGAAGCATCTCTTTCCCTCGCAGGGAGGCACCACTGCTGCCTTGGTTTCTCTCTGGTGGAGACTTTCCCCCTTCATTAGTCCATAGTCTCCGAGTTCACAGTGGATGGGTAATTTGGCATTTGTCCTCTAACCAAATCTCTGTTGAGTCCTTCCCCTTTTGGGATCAACAAAGTCAAAAACCAGAGTCTCTCGCAACCCTCTCCTGGTCCAGTAGTCCTTAGGGCTCTTCACAGTTCTCCTAGGGACTCCATAGTCCCTTTCCCACCCCTTTCCTCAGGCCTTCTGATGCCGTAGTCTTTTGCCCTTCTTTCAGCTCACTCCTCCTGGAGGCCCAGTGGAGGTGTAGAGGAACTCAGGTCTGAGCTCCAGCTCAGAAAAAAACCCTTCACCCAAAGCACGCTCCTTCACTCTTCTCCAAATGTCTCTCTGTCTTCTTCTCTGGTTCCTTTCTTAGGCCTCCTTATCCCAAGCCCCACTGCATCCATTCCAACTCTCTTTCCACTGGGACTACAGTACTTACCTCAACTGGCCTCTAGTGCTAGAGACCTTCCCTCCAGGCCGCATCCAGTTATCTCCCAGGCCTTTTACCCAGTTTTACACCCTAAGAGCAACCCAAACTTTCTCAGACTGATCTCCATACCAGCGGCGTAGCTAGGTGGAGTGAACAGGGGCAGTGGACATAAAAAAAGGTGCCACCCGTTTGTACTCACCGGGCGCTCTGGGTCCTCGGCGGCACTGAAGGCCCCTGCCACCGAAATGCCGCCAAGGACCCGGAGCGAGTGAAGGCCCCCGCCGAGCTGGAGCGCGTGAGGGCCTGTGCCGCCAAAGTGCCACCGAGGAGCCAGAGCGCGTGAAGGCCCCCGCGGCCGAAGACCCGGAGCGCCGCCAGGTGAATAAAAATTAAAAAAGACACCTATACATTTAAAAGGTGCCACTTGTGCTCAGAGGGGGAGCGGCCACTTCCCCTGCTCCCTCCCTGGCTACGCTACTGCTGCATACCCCAACTTCCTCTTATAGAGTCACCATCTGCCGTAAAGTTACATGATCCCCTAACCTTTCCTGGTCATGTGCTCAGCTGGTAACTCCAGTCCCACCAGAAGAACTACAAGTCCTGGGATACCTATTCGTAAAGGGCTGTGGTCCACCACAGGTGTGCTGGGACATGCACACGTGTCCCAAGGAACAGCACACTGTTACAATGTCCAGTGAGTATCTATGCTGTAAAATAGCTTTGGTCTGACTAGGGCTGGTCAAGTTATTTATTGTGACCAATTTAGCTGTCAGATTTAGCTTTTTGTTCTGTTTTACAGAGCTCTCCCAGCACTGTAAGAAAACCACTCCCACAAGGGGAGTAGCTACCAGTCTACAGTGCCACTTTACAGTGCTGAAACTTGCAGCGCTCAGGGTGTGTGTGTTATTTCACACCCCGAGCAAGAAAGTTGCAGCCCTGTAAAGTGGCAGTATAGACAAGGCCTAAGAGTGCCTGAAGAAACCATTGGGGGTTTGATTTTCCTCAGAGGAAGAAAGAACAGCACTCTAGGGAGTGAAATAGCAAGAGATGAGCGAGGGAATTTAAGAACATTTAAAATCTTTTCCTGTTCTGTTTTGCAAAAGAAAGGGTGTTATATTTAGGAATGAATGTGGATCCAAGATTACAGACGCCTGCATTCCTTCCTGAGTGGAGGAAAGTAAATGTACCAAAACCAAAGTCTGTTCAGCAGACTTTACTTTCAGTTTTCTCTTGTCACATTTACAGTAATTTGGGGGGAATCTTTACTTTGACTTTGATGGAAGCTGGATTGGGCCCTTGCAGTTCTTCCCTTCCGTGTTGGTATATATGCTTAAAGCCCACCTTTTAACAATACTTATGAACTTTTCATAGGAAGCCTTTCTGTCTTACCACCTGAAATATCTCCATTGTTTCTGTGGTTATCTATCCAGTGATCACAGACACTGGTCACATCACTGACTGATGAAATATAAAAGTTTGGTTTACAAAATCAAAGCCTTTACTGAGTTCATGGAAAAACTGGAAATGTTAATTCTCATATATATATATAATTTTCAAATAGCCATAACAAGTTTTTTTCCTCCAATGTCTATACAAAATAATTTGCTCCCAGTCCCAAAAGGCAACATTGTTTACCAAGAATTGTTATGGCTGAGCTAAATGGCAAGTTAACACCTGACTTGCTCTTAATAATAATGGTGGGAATAAGGTCGGTAGTAAATGAAAAAGAACTCTAAGACTAGAAAATAATAAAGGCAAAACTTATCTGCCTTTTGATATAGACGTTGGCTTGGGGGCTCCTCTTCCTACAACAAAGTCAAAAAGCCAATTTGGGCTAATTATATCTTATAAAAGACCTTCAGTCTGCTGAGAAACTATTCATATGGCAGGGTCTATAGAAATTCTTCTTCCACCTCTGGAATGCCAAGACCCAACACTCCGAGGGCCCATTACTTTAAAAGACGTGCTAGAATCAGGAGGACTTGCCGTTTGTTTCCTAGGATCACATGCTGGCCACGCTCTGAAAGACACCAGGCACTGAAAAATTAACACAACCAGACAATTTAAAAATAGGTGTTGAATTATTCTGATGTGTTTATCAGCCTATCTGTGGATAGAAATTTCCGCATGACATTTCCCCCCTTGAATGGCTCACACTATGACTTCAACAAAAATGTATTGCCTGAAGTAGAAATAGCCAGAAGTAAAGGGTTAATCTGTCCAGTCAAGTGCACAAACAATGAGAAACATAATAATGGCACCTGAGAAGCTGAAAGTAGCTTTGCAAACAAAGAGTCAGCTTCACACACAATTAACAGGGGAAAAACCTGCATCCTTTTAAAAGGCACATGTGAGAGGGAGATTCAGAGAAAAGTTTCTGTAAGGGGGATCAATGTATACCTGGGGTGTGCTCCTATTCCCTTTAAACTCAGTGGCAAAACTCCCATTGACTTCAGGGGGATTGGGGCCTCTTTAATTTACATGAACAGATAAAAATTACATTTTCTTAAAGTTAAGGGCAAAATTCTGCTCTCAATTAAGTGAGTACAACTTCTACTTAAGTCAGAAGGAGCTGAACCCATGTAACTGAGAGGAGGTTTTGCCCCAAGTTGCTAAATTACCAAAACAGTTGTAAAAGTACGTTGTAGCTAAAAAGCTTATGTACACAAAAGTTTAGACATTTGCAATTAAAGTTGTTAATGGAACTTCCTAACAAAAAAGGCTTAGGTATGATCTAGTGGAGTTCAGCTAACACCCAGAAGCAATATTACACATTATTTTCCAAAAAGCATATACTTTTCAAAACCCCTCAGTTAAAATGTCGGGAAATGAATATTTAAGAAATCCATCCAGTTTCTCTGCCATGTAAACCTTCATCACTATCACCATGCCAGACCCACACTGCTCCACAACCTTAATGTTTACCCTTTTGTTTTGTTCTGTAATGGAAACATTTTATATGTATTTTTAAATGCATAGTCAAGATTTCAGAAAGAACATGATCCACAGTCATATACTTTTATGTCCAAATTCTATCATGTGGTGTGTTACTGTCATAGAAGAGCATTGTGATGAACAGAACTGAAAGTATTGATCTGTTGGGGCTATGAAATGTGTTAATAGTGTTAATGTGCTGTTGTAGCTTTATGTAATTGTATGTAGACCTTACAAGTTTGTAATTTTAACTCTACTAATTATATTGTGCGCTAAATGACTATGCAGAGTTTTCCCCATCCAATGCCTAACATTGGAGTATATGTTGTTGTTATGCTATATTGGAAACGGAAGAATTTAATAGGACATAAGACTTTATAACTTCCTAGGAAATTTTTGCTTTGGCCTTTGTGTATATTTTTGCAAATGGGAGGCAGCAAAGTTAAGGCTGGTGTATGTCAGATGGGAGGATAGTAGTGAAGATATTTGCTATTTTTGTAACACTCTACTAATTCACCTTCCCCTAAAACCCCACCCCAAAATAAAACAACACTACTACATAACACTTTAGCAAGGCCAACAATCACAAACAAAATTGGAGTTTGTGGACCAAGCCATTTTGGAGATCTGATGAGCCCAAAATAGTTAGGAAAAAATTTAAACAACATGGGCCTGGTCCTCACGCCCAGTTCCAGGTGCTTTGTACTGGAGAGATGCCATAAAGGATGAGCCAAGTATTCCACCTTAGAGGGGCAAATCCTTGGGTGGTATGTAAACTATAAAATAGTTCCATGCCACCTGCTCCACCAAGGGAGTGGAGACATGGCACTGGAAGAGAGTGTGGGAGGGGGTAGGGCAGAGGGCATACATTACATGGTGTTCCACCTAATCCTCATTCAGTGCAGTAGACCCTGCCAGACTGCTACAGTTGGCATAATTTATAGCAGGACCAAGACCTCTCTAAATTCCATCCAGGACCATTTTGACGCCAAGATTTCAGGGAGTGGAAAGGCAGTGCAGAGTCATCTTCCCCTGCTTCTACTCTCTTTTGCTGAACTGAGTGTTAACATGGTGCCACTGGGTATCTGGCCCCATAACATTTAAAATTCCTATTCTGATTTTACTCTGGGATGTGGAATGTGAAATTTCAGGGATATTGGTTTATATTTGGGAGTCAGTAGGAGAAGATTTTGAAAAATCAGATATCATGGGAAGCTAGCTTTGACCTTAATTATGTAGTGACCACCACTACTCCATTAATATTCTTATTAATTCTACAAACAAGTAAAAAAATTTAACTCTTCCCTCACTTCCCTTTGTACAGTCAGGTAAAAGTTCCACACACATACA
This sequence comes from Lepidochelys kempii, assembly GCF_965140285.1. Taxonomy (NCBI): domain Eukaryota; kingdom Metazoa; phylum Chordata; order Testudines; family Cheloniidae; genus Lepidochelys; species Lepidochelys kempii. Next base: position 196,539,307 of record NC_136382.1, on the reverse strand, counting down.
CCCCCACCCCACCCCCAAACACCTCTGAAAACATTTTAATGCATGTTTTGTTCAAGAAGTATTTATTCCAATAAATTAATAAACTCTCATTGACTTCAGTGACATCAGGATCATGCCCACAGGTTTATTAAATAAGTCATTTTTGCCCTTGATGAAATCTATTCAAATAATGAATTTGTGGTGTTGGTACATGATATTATCTAAGACCCAGTAGCAAACAGAGACATGTTATTGAAATTATGTTTCCATGTGTTCTGTCTATGACAAGGAGACAGCTCAGATAAAGATCACTAAATACAATCTCATTTGATTTTACCAGTGTTTTACAAAAGCTATTCAATACATAAATTAAAGACTTCTATCCTATAGGCCCTGATCCTGTATCTGCTTGCATATGTGCTTTAAATATGATTAGTCCCATTAAATCAAAGTTAAACATGTGTAGGCAGGACTTGGGGTTTAGACAATCTTTTATTATCTATCTTTTATTCTGGAGTCTGGAGTCACTGTATATGTTATCTGAATTAACTGACAACTCAAACAACAACAAAGGAACAGTAATGTATTACGCCTTGTTCTTTTGGTTATCCCCTCAGCCATCATGGGCCTCCCCAGTGCTCTGCCATTATCTTGCTTCTTTCTGTAACTTGCTAAGGGTCTGATTCTGCAAACTGATGTGCACTTCCTGTGAGGTGCTGAGTCTTCAACTCCTTGTAACTACATTGCTGAACGCCTCTTAGAATTATCCCTGGAGAGGTTACATGGAGAACCATGAGCTAGTGATTTATTTGTGAAATTCCAGGGAATGGGGAAGCTACACAAAGTTAATGAAGAAGTGGGTATTTTTACCCACGAAAGCTTATGCCCAAATAAATCTGTTAGTCTTTAAGATGCCACCGGACTCCTCGTTGTTTTTGTGGATACAGACTAATGTGGCTACCCCTCTGATACTTGACACAATGTTATTGAATCACAGATCAAGGTAATTAGTGTACTGCAATATATTTATTAAATGATGATGAAATGACAGAAACATATACAGAGGAAGAGGGGGAAAATAAATTTCCAAGCTGGGAAGTTACCGAAAGTTTAGAGCTAGGGAACAAACATATTACAAGGAATAGGAGGAATTTTGCTGGCTGCTCTCTACTAATAAATCAACGCCAGCATAGCAAGGAGTTTGCCAAGGAAAAAACAAATTGGGCTTGTGCCCTTTTAGTGCTTCTTTATGATGTGTAAAGAAGTCCAGACTTTTTTTCCTGCTTGTTTTCTACATTAGAAATTCAAGGCTAGTCTAGCCTGTTTTTTCCTGGCATATTAAGAATGACTAGAGAATTAGTAGGTTTATGACATCAGGTATCTTTGAAGTAAAAGCTGGTTTTGATTCTGACTTTTAAAACTTTGGCTTTTTCATTTGTTTCTGTGGATACTTATTTAACTCAAATGCCTGAACAAATGGTTGGTCCTCTAGCTTGTAGTTCAATGCACATTCCCCTAAAACTAAGTTACAGGGTAATTTGCGAGGGAGACTGTCATGCCAACACACAAATGGCACAAGAATTTTTCCCTGAGATGCAGGTAAAGATAGCAGACCTACCAAATATATGTGACATAAAATGTATGACACTTGGCAGGCCTGTAGACCCCTTCCACAGCATCCTGGAAGGAGTCTCCATGGAGCACCAATCTTGGGATAAGGAAGTGTGGGCTCCTAGCATTCTGCAGTCCTCCTATCCATGCACTGCAGCTACACCTGTTCCAGTGTGTTCAGGCCCTAAGTGCTTATGGAGGGGGCTAGGGTTTATCCTTGATGAGTTGGAATTGTCCACCAAATATGGACTTGTGGATAGGCTGTATATGGCACATGTGTTTATACTTGTCCTGCAAATCTGAATCTGTGTGAACTGTCTCGAAGTTAGCTACCTCCAACAAATTTGTTGCTGGGTTTGTTTGATTTTTATTTTTTTTTACTAAAAGGTTGTGTACATGTGCTAAACTTGTACATGGCAGTTCAGTGATAAACCTCTCCTTGACTCTTACTACTGTTATGCTGAGGGGTACTGGTGACTGCATGGATCACAAACACTTCTTGAGATTGATGGCTGCGAACCTATCCTTCAATTATCATAACTAAGGATAAGTTAATCACATGTCCCCATCTAAGATAAAAGGGGTATGTGAACCTGCCCAGGAATTTTGGACTTAGTGGATGGTGGGGCTTTGCTGAGTCTGGGCTAGGGGTGTGTGTTTGCAGAATGCAGAGGACCCTGGACCAGAGAGCAACACAGATAGCCTGAAGGAGCAGCTGAAAGCTGAAGGTCTGATCCTGGCAGAAACCTGTGAAGTTTCTGGGTTTGGGGGTAGGCTGAAAAGAGTATTCTTGGTGTTGTCAGCAAAAGATGTTTCCTGCTGTTTGATTCCCCCTGTGTTCAGAGCCACCGTCTTTATAAATAAACAAGACTGCAACAAAGAAATACATGACTGTCATGAATTTTTCCTCCTAACTAGAGCAACCTACTAGACACCAAATGTTTGGCTAATCACTCAGCTTAAAACGTGTAACAATACACAGATTGAATGTTTCTGAATAAAGTTCAGTCCCAACTCCCTTTGCCTCTGTTGCAAGAACTTCTGAGTTTTCCATGTTCTCATTGATTGGGTAAATGTAAAGTTCCTCATTGTTAAGAATACTTATTTTGTAGCTGTGAAAAGTAAGCGTGGGTCATCATTATTACAATCACATTGTGATTCATACATTGGAATTCAGGGGAAAAACAGAAGTGTGATGCAATCTACAGTGGAATTTTTTTTTAACGTTACCACAACAGACGTGACATCTCAAATTAAGATAATTGTGCTTTAATTTTTTAAGAACTTTATAGTAAGGCTCTGTAATAACATCCAACTGCCTAGGGCTTTGTGCATTATTAGAATAAAGATGCAAATATTTATCCGATTCAAAGCAAGATTTTCTCTTCCATAGAACAATGCACGATTCCCTCAGCACCAGCTACTGAGTGAGCAGGATTCTACTATTGGAATTCAATGAGATTTTCTTGTAAGCATCACCAGGCTCAATGACCATTGACATGACTAGATAGAGTATTCCAGTATCAAGTGAAAATTCAATCACTTAAACATAGCAATTTTTTTTGTTAGTGACTGCCCTTACAGTGGTCTTCAAGACAAAATCGAAACAGACTGCAGCAAGTAACTCAAAGGGACCATATCTATGTATACCCTTGGAGAATCCTTTACTGGTCAAAGCACTTCACTTGCACCTGCATCTCTGGCTTCAGCTGTTAATTCTTTTTGTGCAGTAACTTGATGGAACCAAACAATGATGGGCAGAATTTTCAAGTCTGGTTGCCTGAAGTTTTTATGTACATCTGAAATTTCATCATGGTGGAAGTGCCACTTTCTATCAATATGCAGTGTCATAGCCATGTTGGTCCCAGGATATTAGAGACAAAATTGGTGAGGTAATAGCTTTTATTGGACCAACAAGCTTTAGAGCTACATGCAGCTTTTCTTCAGGTCTGAGAAACTGCTCAAACTCTTGTCACTGCTAAATACAAGGTCTGAACAGATTGTTTACCATAAGCAGTTAACACATATTTCAAGGTAACCATTCAAGGTGAAATGGCCTATTAACACCCTTCCAATCATAGGGAGGAAAAGGGTGGGGAAGCAGCTGGGGCACATTGTTAGTGGGTTAAAGATTGTTGTAATAAGCTATAAATCCAGACTCTTTGTGCAGTCCCCGATTTCTAGTGTCTAGCAAAGTTATGAATTTAAGATCCCAGGCTCATCTTTTGAAAGTGTTTTGTAGGTTTCCTTTCAGGATGAGGACCGATACAGAGCAATTGCTTTGTAAAAAGTGTTTGCCCACAGGTGATACGGTGTTTTTGTCTTTTATCAGCTGTGCCTGGCTATTCCTAGATGACATGAGGAGAAGTACTATAGCAAGGGGATTGGAGGGCTGGGCAGCCTAGTGGTTAGAGAGTTTGGCGTTTGGCTCCCTGATTGGTTGAGGAGCCTCAGTCTTTAAGGCAGAGGGGGATAGAAGGACTCATGCCCTCCTTCACCCTTGGGTCCAAGCCCAGGGGCCTGTGTGCATCAACCCCTGAAGAGCGGGGGGTGCCTCCCAGCAGGGAGTCTAAATTCACTGCCCTGGGTTACTGGTACTTCCTATAATGTCTGTTCAGTTTTGCTTTGCTCACTTTGGGTATGTTTTCACTACCAACATTAAAGTGCTGCCGTGGCAACGCTTGAAGGTGGCTGTGTAGTCACGGCAGAGCGCTGGGACAGAGCTCTCGCAGTGCTGTAAAAAACCACCCCCACAGGGGGAGTAGCTGCCAGCACTAGTGCACTGTCCACACTGCCACTTTACAGTGCTGAAACTTGCATCACTCAGGCGGGTGTTTTTTCACACCCCTCAGCAAGAAAGTTTCAGCGCTGTAAAGTGGTAGTGTAGACAAGGCCTTAGGGCTTGGCTACACTTGCGAGTTACAGTGCAAAAAAGGAGCCCCGGGCGCACTAGCTCACTACCCGTCCACACTGGCAAGGCACACAGAGCGCTCTGACTCTGCGGCTACAGAGCTGCTGGTTCTCCACCTCGGCAAGTGGAATAACGTTTGCTGCGCCCCCGCTGGAGCGCCGCGGCACCAGTGTGAACGAGGCGTTGCTTTACTGCGCTCTGATCAGCCTCTGGAAACGTCCCATAATCCTCTTAAGTCAAGCGGCCACTCTTGTCGTTGTGAAATCGGCTGCAGGAATGCGGAAATGCCCTTTCAAAGCTCCGGCTGCTTATCAGCTCAGAGAAAAAGCAAACATTTACTGTTTGCTGTGAGTGAGAGGTGTGGGGAAGGGGGGTCTGAACTTACAAGACAGCATGCTGACACACTCTCAACACCCCAAAACCCCACTCTCTCTCTCCCGCCCCATACACACAACACACTCCCTGTCACACTCCACCCCCCCCCCCATTTGAAAAGCAGATTGCAGTCACTTGCATGCTGGGATAGCTGCCCATAATGCACTGCTCCCAATGCCGCTGCAAGTGCTGCAAATGTGGCCACGCCAGTGTGCGGTCAGCTGTCAGTGTGGACAGACTGCAGCGCTTTCCCTACTGCACTCTCCGAAGCTGAGTTTAACTCACAGCGCTCTACATCTGCAAGTGTAGGCATGCCCTTACAAGCTTTTGTACCCTTTCTTGCAATGCCTGATTTCTTCATGTTTTCTTCTCATGCCCATCCTTCATACTCTGCTGTGTGATAAGAGCCTATACACGAGATTGACTGCCCTCCTCACTTAAAGCTTGCACTTGCAATTGTGCCTGGTCTATCTTTTTTAGAAAAAGCCCCACAAAACTGCAGTCATCTCACAATCTCTCAGCCAATGCTTATGTATCCTCCTATCACTGCAGCACATCATTTCGTTGTCTCTACTCAGGGAATACCTTAAAGAAGCAAAACTTGAAAAACTGGCTCTGGAGATTCTAGTCTGTAACATGTAGTTGAATGTGCATTTGCACTCTGGTGTGGATGAGGAATCTTTCTTGGTTTGGCCCAAGTGGTTAGTCAGTATTAGTGTCATTGCCACGTTATTTTCATTAAGAGGAAAAATTGCTGGAGTACCTCATCTTTGAGACAATCCTGCTTATTTACAAAGAATATACAAACTCCTGTTTCCCAGAATACTGTAGGAATCAAACAAGAGACTTTCAGTGCCCACAACTCCAAACAGGCAGCACCCAGCCCAAAAGCTCTTAGCTTTTTCTCAGAGCCACCCTACCACTGCTGCCTTACCTCTCAGCTTCTCTGGGCTTTCTGCCTTTTGTCTTAAGCACAGTTCCACCAATCAGAGCCCTACCTCCCACATTTGCTCTACCCATCTGCAGCAAAACCCCTTGAGCCGCAGTTTAACTTGTACTCAAGCTTTGCTATGTGCCTGTGTTTTGGGTGGTACTCCTATACATAAAGGAAAGTCATTCAGGGTCTACATGAAGAAACAATTAAACGCAGCAACATCCACCAACTTCAACAAGGTTTCACCGAACCCATACTAATAGGTTTCATTTTTTCAAGGTACGCAGTAATCTTCAAAATATGGTAGGTCCCCATCAAAAACAAGACAGATGAGAGCTGAAAGTTATTACAAATATCTAGGGCCTGTACTTTACTACAGTTAACAGAGCCGTTTTCATACCACTATGCACTTTTTCTGCATCCTCTGCAATCAAATATAAGAACATCTGCAATGTTTAAATTCTCCCATATTGCCCTCAACCATAATTCTGGTGGCGGTGGTTTCAGGCTGTCCATTTGTGTGGGTTTTATTCATACAGTTCAGGTGTCTGGAATTGCTGTGAAAGTTCTTCATGGTTGCTCTGAAATCCATCCACTCCTGCAACTGTGTTCTTCACAGTAAAATCTGATGAGCTTGTATTTAAATAACTAAGTTATTTTTTATTTAAACATTATGTAATTCAAAACAGCCACCAGAGCCTGGCATTAACTGAAGCATACAGCACCCTGCAGTCAAGAAACCTGCCTTGCAAAACGGAGATGACTTTTGTTTTCTGCAGCCATACTCTACATCTTTACATAACAATTGCAGCTGCTCCACAAAAAAATGTATAAGCAATGGCTATGAAATATGCACTCTCGAAGTTAAATATTAGTTGTGACACAAACCATTGTAAAATATGCAACTGAAAGTCCACTCACACAGTACAATTTAGTTTTGCAACGGTGAGACTTCTTTCCAGTGTTGTATGTTATGAACAGTGTAAATGCTGATTGTTCTGCTATTAATAATGGTCAAAATCTTAAAGGTGAACTGCAAAGATTAGTGCAATTTGAATTGAGCACAAGCATCTGTGTATGGGGGTGTATTCAACAAAGAATTACATTGGGCCTAACTTTATAATTTAAAAAAAAATCATCTTTTTGGTACTCCCTAGTTTGCTAAAGATATCTTAGAGATCTCAGAGTACATAATTTTGTTACATCACAATACCATGTTTCATTGCAACTCACTGTGGGAGTGAAAGGAATAGTTTTATCCATGAATGAGGCTGTACTAATATAAGAAACATACTGGGACTGATCCAATGTCTTTTGAAGTCAGTGGGAGTCTTTCCATTGATTCCAGTAGACATTGGATGAGGTCTATTGCTTCACGTATATCTTAAAACTAATTTAAGATAAACTTAAGTCTTTGTCATATCACATGAACAAATCAAATAAAAATTGCAACTATTTTTTAGAATTTCATATTATGTAAATTGTATCTGTGATGTAATAGAACAGGGGTGGGCAAACTTTTTGGCCCAAGGGCCACATCGGGGTGGGGAAATTGCTTGAAGGGCCATGAATGTAGGGCTGGGGCAGGGGTTAGGGTGCGGGAGGAGGTGTGGTGTGCAGGAAGGAGCTCAGGAAAAGGGGTTGGGGCAGAGGAGGGGTGAGGGCTGTACGAGGGGGCTCAGAGAAGGAGGTTGGGGTGCAGAGTGTGTGGGGGGGCTCAGGGAAGTGGTGCAGGGAGGGGTGCAGAGTGCAGGAAGGGGCTCAGGGCAGAGGGTTGGGGTGCAGGAGGGGTGCGGTGTGCAGCAGGGGGCTCAGGGCAGGGGGTTGGGGTGCAGGAGGGCCACAGGGACGTGGCGCTGGCCGCTTCTGGGAGTGGCGCAGGGCCCACGGCGCCACGGGGGTGGTAATCCCGCAGGCCGGATCCAAAGCCCTGAGGGACCAGATCCGGCCCACAGGCCGTAGTTTGCCCATCCCTGTAATAGAATGTTATATTCTGGGACAGATTTAGCAAACCAAGGAATGCTAAAAGGATTGCACAGGAAACAAAGTAAATATTTAACAATTAAAAGTATTTCTGTGTAGAACAGCTCCCAGAAGTTGGTTAGTGGGTACAAATGACACTTAAGGCTGATTAATTAATTTTTTTAGTTTGCAGTTAAATTTTTACAGAAATCAGAACAAACGTATAAAACACAGCACCTACACATACTACCTGTGTATATAATTACAGCATCAGAAGTCTATATTCAAGTACCCCTATAAGTGTTTCACATTTTAACTATCAAAAAGTTAAACTTCAGTGTTGCATTTTTATACAGGTATATTATTTACTACATGGATTGAAACAGGTGTTTCAAAACAATTCATGTATACAGGGTGGAGGTGAACTTCTAAACTGGGGATTTCATTAGTGAATACTGTGGGCCATGAAGCTATGCTGATTCATAACATTTGAAAATCTAGCTTGTGTCCTTTTATGCTTCCTCTCAGTCTAAGAACCAAATGTATAACTGCTTTTAAAATAAGACCTAAAAATGACAGACAGCAGAAAACTGGATTGATGTAGATATGATTTCTTTAACTTGTATTAAATTTTCTGTAACCTGAGTTTCAAGATTCATCATTTTATAAAAGTGAGAAAGCACCAGCTTTGTAAAAAGAAAGGAGTACTTATGGCACCTTAGAGACTAACAAATTTATTTGAGCATAAGCTTTCGTGAGCTACAGCTCACTTCATCGATGAAGTGAGCTGTAGCTCACGAAAGCTTATGCTCATATAAATTTGTTAGTCTCTAAGGTGCCACAAGTACTCCTTTTCTTTTTGCGAATACAGACTAACACGGCTGTTACTCTGACACCAGATTTGTAATGAAATAGTTGATTGGTAGTGTACTTGCAGGCAGATGTTTCTTCCTTTAAACTGCAGATATCAGAAAAATAAGAGCTAGTAGTCTCAATTATTTATATACATATCCAATATAGTTGAATTATTTTGTAAGAGTGGAGAGATGGTTAAAATATAGACTTCCTCTGCCATGGAAAGCATATGCTCTATTATGTTACCTTTATTACAGATAATAACCAAGAGCCACGGTTTTGGCCCCAAGATCTTTATCAATGATAGATGCAAGTTAATTATTCTACTAAACCTTTGATAAAGTCTCCTGCATATGCCATTACAAAGGGAGATATTGGTTGGAACAAGTTTTAGTACCGCCAAGCACACGTATATTCTACCACTAATTGGCAGAATGACTACCCAAAGGGTGCTATGAAACATTGTGTGGTGAAGATGATCTAGACACTCCAGACAAGAACTATTACTAGACAGGTCCTACATAAGCAGCAATGTGGGAACAGCACAGGACTTTATCACATTAGATAAAAAACCCGCTACTCCCCTGCCCGTGTAACAATAGGTCCCTTTAGTTCATTCTTTTGCAGATGACGTAAATTCCTCCAGTGATGATACATAATATAGATAAAGCTACAGATAAAGCTATTCCTATACACCTAATTTTTTTGTTGAACTAAGTTGATAAATCATTCAGAATACAGAGTTATGGCTAACTAATGGTGTGGTTGTCCAGGATAACTCCAGGTGGTTTACCTTGTTGGACCAAAACTTCTCAAACTCTTAGTGATCCCATATGACACCTCAAAAGTCATCAGACTTGGTCCTACATATAGCATTCGTCAATATGAATATTCATTTATTGCATCGATGCATTCACTCTCAAGTCATACAAACTCTGGCTCCAATATGGAACCCTTCCTCGGGCAAAGATCCCATTGAAAGATGGTGATGCTCTGTTGCAACGCAATTATGATTTGCAAAAGCAACATCTCACACAGTGATGCAAGCTGGGGATAGAGCAATGCTGTCAGGGTTCCCTCCCCACTCTGAACTCTAGGGTACAGATGTGGGGACCTGCATGAAAGACCCCCCCAAGCTTATTTCTACCAGCTTACGGTAAAACTTCCCCAACGCACAAACTCTTTGCCCTTGGAGGGTACACTGCCACTACCAAGCGATTTAACAAAGAATCAGGGAAAGGATCACTTGGAGTTCCTATTCCCCCAAAATATCCCCCCAAGCCCTTACACCCCATTTCCTGGGGAGGCTTGAGAATAATATCCTAACCAATTGGTTACAAAGTGATCACAGACCCAAACCCCTGGGTCTTAGGACAATAGAGAAATCAGTCAGGCTCTTAAAAGAAACAGAACTTTATTAGAAAGAGAAAAGGTAAAAGAAGCACCTCTGTAAAATTAGAAGGGAAGCTAATCTCACAGGGCAATCAGATTTAAAACACAGAGGATTAAAAAACTTTAAAATTACAAAAAGAAAACCAGGCATACACCTTCCTCTCAGCACAGAGAAAATCACAAGCCCAAAAAAAGTAAACTAAAGCATTTCCTTGCTGGTACTTACTAATTCTAATGGAATTGGATTGCTTGCTTTCTTGATCTCTCTCCAGCAAGCACACAGAACAGACAGATAAAAGCCCTACGCCCCCCCCCCCCCCGATTTGAAAGTATCTTGTCCCCTTATTGTTCCTTTTGGTCAGGTGCCAGCCAGGTTACCTGAACTTCTTAACCCTTTACAGGTAAAAGGATATTGGGCCTCTGGCCAGGAGGGATTTTTATAGCACTGTAAACAGGAAGGTTGTTACCCTTCCCTTTATATTTATGACAAATGCAATACCCAAGAAACTTGCATATGGGGCAACCCGGATGGTGGGCTGTTAATGCCTATAAATTACTTACATTAGAAATGTTAAATCTTGAAACAGGAGGCTACAGAGAACTTTGTTGATACTCATGGGATCATTTACTCCGCCCCTGTGAACTGTCACCACTTGCTACCCTATCCCTCATTGTTGCCACGAGCCCCCATTAATGAATCTGGCTCAGTGACTGCGGCCGTGACCCCCCCCGCACACGCCCAGGTGCGGCCCTTGCTGGCCCTCCTCAATGCACGAGCCGTGGCGGGGATGGCTCGTGCGACACCCGCTTCTCAACCCCCCGCCTCCCCCAGCCGGTGTTTCGCCCTGTCCTGCCTCTCCCACCCCAGCCCCGCCGGCTCCAGTCGCTGGCGCGTGAGACGCACAATCCGGCTCGCGCTGGCTGCGCCGGGGCCCCTCGCTCGCGGCGGGACACACCAGCTCCTGCCAGGTACAGCGGCAGCTCGTGCACCCACCCCCCCGCGCGCGCGGCGGCGGGCACCCGCCATCGCCCCGCGCGCTGATTGGCGGCCGACGCGGCCTGTGGCCTGCCTGGGCCGGACCCGGAGGCGGCACTTCCGCTTGGCGGCGGCGCCCGGAGCGAAGTGAGTGCGTGACGCCCCCCTCCCCCCACCCGGGAGCGAGAACCCCTCTTGTGCAATACACCCCTCAGGGAGCCGCCCTAGGCTGAGCGTTAGCCCCCACCCCGCGCGGCTGTGCCGCAACGAGGTGCGTATCTCGGGCTGGCTTCGGGGCTGCTGCACCTCGCCCCGGCGCCTGGGTCGCTGTCGGGGGCGCCGCGCTGGGAGCCCGCGGCACGGCTGGGGGGGGGGCTAGCCGGGCGGGAGACACGTGACGTAATCCTGGTGGGGGAGGGTCCGTCCCCATCGCCCGTGTCGGGGGAGCCGGGAGAGGCTGCCCCGAGCGTGTCCCCGGCTGCCTCCCCCAGCCCGCCGCCGCCGCGCTGCGGTCTCCGGGTGTGGCCCTAGCCGCAGCGCGCTCCTCCCTGCCGGGCTGGGGAGGTGGAGTTAGCGGGAGCCGTACAGACCTGGGCGGGGCGTGTTAAGGCGGGCCAGGGGCCAGGCACGCTTCTCCTTCCCCCCACAGCTGGGGGGGAGGGGCTGCGGCTACCCCCCCCCACCCCTTTCCTTCTCTTCTCTTCTCTTCCTAGCTGTGGGGACCCAGCCCTGCCTCTGTCTGCCCCCCCCCAGGAAGCTGGCAGGAAGGGGGCCTGCCTGAGGAAGCCACCCCACTGTTCTCCCCCTGCAGCGAGGGGCTGTGGGGGGACAGCTGAGGAGGTGCATGGGCCAAGCCAAGTGTGATACGTGAGCCCCCGCCCTTTAGGGCAAAGGAAAGGCCGGGCCCAGCCGCCGCCCTCTCCGGTTTCACTGAAACTATGGGCTGGGAAGGAGCGACAGACCCATCAGCCACTAGCAGCCCCACACAGCAGCATAGCGGGGGTGTGGGGACAGGCGGGGAATCCGGCTAGTACATGGAAGGAGCCCTCTCGCTAACCTGGGGTGGGGTGGGGTGGGGGGTTGGTTGAACGGGAAGGGGCGGGGCGGGTTCCTTGGTGGACTCAGGAGCAGCTGCTGCTGTTTGCTGGGGGTTTTCTGGGGAACCTGCTATTGGAAGGAGGCTGTAGTGAGTCCCCGGGGGGCGGGGGCGGGGGCAGTGCGAAAGCAACAGCCTGAGCCAGCGGCCGCCCCATTCCTGCTGCAGTCCTGCCCCCGGGGGGCGGGGTGCTGAAGCGGAGAGGCTTTTAGATCCGCCTCTCTCATTGATGAAATTTAAATTCTTGTGCGTTTACCTTTAAGCAGTTTTCCAAGACTAAGAGCCATATATTGCAGGGGACAAGTGTAGGAAGAAGCTGGGAGGAACCGAGCGGAGGAAAAATCCCCCCCCCCAGTTCCTTTATTAATTTTCTTTTTGAGTGTGTGGGCGGCTTCTCTGGTGGGAGTTTTCTTCCCCCAAGGGAGTGATTAAATACCTTTTTAAATTATTGATACTGTATAACTGGTTGACTAAACCAGACAGGGAAACGTCTTCTACACGAGGGGGCGACGGGGAAAATTGCCTCTCCTGGCGTTGATAGTGTAATTTTGGTAAATTCTCTATTTATAAAAGGAAAATATTAATTTTATTAAAGAACGGAAAAAATGTCACTTGCACAAGGTAAGTGGGTGTGTTTTTATTTTTCTGAGCAGCTTCAGCTCTGCATGTTGGCTGATTTATTTTTTCAATAGCTCCCTGTAGTCCTGGCAGCATAGTTGGTGGGGGCTTGGACGTGTCAGTTTGATCGGTTGTAGAGTTACCCTTTGCAAGATTTTGGTGGTTGCTAAATTTGACGATTGGAGCCGGCCAATATGTCCTGGCTGGGCTCGCTTATCTGTGTATGTTTCTTTTCCGTTTTACTGCAGCGACAGTCAAACCGAGTTGAGGCAGCTGCCGCTGTATCTGTAGTGAATAACAGACGAGATCTGAGCTCCACGGAGGAGTATCGCAATGCTCAAATGTCTCCCCTTCATTTATTTATTGAGCTTGTGTGTCTGTTCTCCCTTTTGGGAGGTTCGGGTAGGCTCTGGCCGTCTCCTCGCTCTGTGCGGATACGTGGTCTGTCAGTTTCAGATTCATTTATTGCGAAACAAGGCTAGATCAGGAGAGGTCACTTCAGGAGGCGAAATTACTTGGCATTGCTGTTGCATTTTTTCCTCCTTTGAACTGATTCTTAAGAAGATTTTTGAAAATAAAAACAGATCGCATGTCTGTGCTTTAAGTACATAGCAAATTCAGGCCTGTCAACAAAATAAGCCTCCTATAGTAAAGGTAATAGTGATAACCCTGTCTTCTGTATGTATGTATAAATGTGTTGTACAGAAGACTGAGTAAAAAAATTGGCTTTGAAAACAAGTCTTATTAACTCTGCATGTGTGCCTAGGCATTGCAGAACACTTACTATGTAAATGCATCTACTGTTTGCAGTCACCCTGTGACATCCCAGCAGAATGTGGTGAATTAAAGGGGGAAACCTAGTCATTTTCCTCAAGTCAGCAGTCTGAGAATTACTGTGATAAGCCACTTTTCACCATTAATAAACTGCAAAATGTATCTCTTTTTAAAAGGTTTCAGAGTAGCAGCGGTGTTAGTCTGTATTTGCAAAAAGAAAAGGAGTACTAGTGGCACCTTAGAGACTAACCAGTTTATTTGAGCATAAGCTTTCGTAAGCTACAGCTCACTAAAGCTTATGCTCAAATAAATTGATTAGTCTCTAAGATGCCACTCATACTTTTTTTTAAAAAGTGTGTTAAAATTACAATTGACGTTTCTCAGCCTACTGCTGGAAATGGCCATCTTGTAGAAAAGTGGTATCATTTATGAAACTGATAACTTTAGAAACCTCTCTAATTCTATAAACAGGTTTTAAAAACTATTTGCCTAGAATTTGACAATCTAAACAAATTCTTATTTAAAAAAATTTTTTTTCTGCTGTTTAAATCAATATTAAAACACTTGGAAATTTAGTCTGCGCTGCTAATGTCAAATTTTTTTTCACTATGATAATATCAGCACTAGGCTTAGAAATCTTTGTGTTTAAGCTTAAAATCTAAACTGGCTATATGTTAATAGCAAAACTGCTTCTTAGCTCGTGAACATAGAGTATTAGCCTGAGCAGAATGGCTTCATATATCTTATAATGCATGGAATGTTCGCTTACATCCTTAAAACACATGTTATTTTTAGCAATATAAAAAAGAAAATCAAAGACGATGGTTGTGAGGAGTGGGTGGATACGGAAGGCTTTTAAAAAAATGGAATGAACTAATACAAGGTTATTTTACTATATTAGAGAATGCACATTATTAAAATCTCATCCTGTGAGAGAGAGTGCCCTGAACTCCTGAGAGTGCTTTTGAGGTTTAGTTGTTCTTTACTTAATTCACATGGACAGCAGGGTGGAAAAAAAATCTGATTTCTTTTAATTTAAATTGGATTTTTTTGATAAAAGGTTTTTTCCTCAAAAAGCATATCTAAAGAAAGATACATTATAGCTCAAAGATATTTCATAATGGAATAGGGATTACAAATTCTAATTCTATAATATGAGACAATATATTCACGTAATGTTTAAGAAAAGTTTTGTAAATGAGTTCCAGTAGTTCATGGATTAGGGACCCAATCTTATGGGGTTCCAGGGGCTTCTGTATAGATTATTTAGGTTAATTTTTCTATCTACCCAATGAGACTCAGTGCTAAGTCTAGAAGATACCATCAGAGATGCTTAGTTTTGCAGTTCTCAAACTGTGGATTTGTGTCTCCAGAGATAACATGCTTGTTAAGAGCAAAAATGTTTTAAAATAAATATATAGAGGTGAGAAATAACAGACCTCAACCCTATTGTCCCTCTGCAAATTAGTGTACACAGAGTCAATCCCTTACCTCTCTAAAAGTGCAAAGTTTCAAAAAGTTTAATGAATAGAAGATTGTTGGGGGTGGAATAGATCTGGACAAGGAGAAGAAGTCTGGAGATAAATGTGAGAAGGGAGGGACAGGCAGTAGAAACAAAAGTGAAATTGAGCAGCATATTCCAGGAGTCTTGAGGTCTTTCGGAGTGTAGCCTTCATTGATTTGAGATCTACTATACCATTCTCTCACTAGAAGGGAAAACCAATAATAGCAGCAGGCTGTAAAAGAGACCCAGTTTGGGTCTTATCTATCTCATTTTTCTCTGAGTTGTGAAGAATATGTATTAAGCTTACAACAACCAACAAGAATGCACTTTTATGTAGAAATTCATGATTAAATCTAGTCTTCCTGACTAGTGATTTAAATCAAATCCACCCTGATGGACAGCCTTCACTGTGCATAATCTGAACAAGCAATCATCTAAATTCATAACACCAAACGGATTTAAAAGATTCTTAAAAGTAGATATTAGCCACAACAAGTTTCTTGAACCATGGTTTCCTCCTGGGACATTGTATGCCAAGTTCCAAGCCACTGTAAACATTCTCTTTTTTGGCTGAATTGTGAACCCTTAAAAAACTAAACAAACAGGCACTAGTGACAGGCTTTCCAATATAAAAAGTAGTTAGTGTTGAGATTGGACTGGAATTTTAGTCCAAACTATTTCCTAAATGAGTGTGTGTCTTTATTCTGATTTTTGGCAGGGTAATAAAACCTATTGTTTACTATTTTTGCCTAATTTATCACTAAGGTTTAGGCAAGTGTCAATGTCTAAACTACTTTTTTGGTCTGTAGCACATACAAGGTTTCCTGGCAGTTAAAATAACTGTCATTACATGCAATAGTTACATTTGGGGGTTGCTGAAAAGGATCACAAATGAAAACAACAAAGATTAAAAATATACTAGGAATTAGGGATAAATACGCCTTGAGTTGGGACTCTCCACCTTTCAACCACTTTACTAATTTACACGATAAAAGGCCACTCATGCATGCAGGAGGTATTTGGGGGTGAGCTTTTTGCTGTATCATAACTAAAGAATTTTAATAAAATAAGATCTCTGCCAGTTAACCTTCAAAACTTAGTTTTCTCTGAAACTCCAAACCCTTACTGTGACTTTCATATTGCGTCACTCATTTTCTACATTGACCACTCCTGTGAACAGTCATTCACTTTTTAATCTCACCCCAGTCTGACCTCAGACAACTGTTTAAACAGAGCATGCCCACTAAAGTATGAGGTAGCTGCAGATGACTTGGAAGACAAGAATACTTTTCCCTCTTGTGTTTATTTGTAATTGGGACATCTGACAATGTAGTCTTAATAGATTGCTTTTGCAATCATCAGGTGCTTTTGTGTGCAATCTCATTTTATGCAACTCATTTTATGGTTATTACCTTTAATTATAGTCCTGAAAATTTTTTATCTGTGGCTATTAACTATGTTTAGATAGGCAAGTAAAATTATTTTTCTCTGTCATTGTTATCAATATGGGGGAGCAGCCATGAGCCTGGGCTGGTAAATTTAACAATTGCTTGGGTTTAGTGTTGGATTAGATTAGCCCAAATGCCTGCAGGATTGAGGCATCGATAGGTGAGTAACTTGAATCACAGGAGTAACCCTGTGATGATCTACTTATATGTAGAGTTACTCTTGTATGTGTTTGCATGATTAGGGCTCTAGCTTTATAGAAGTTAAAGTTGGAAATGAACAGTTATATACCAAAGAAAATGGATTATTTATTTGTATTGCAGTAGCTCTTAGGAGCCCTAGTCATGGGCAAGGACTCCCTTGTGCTAGGTGCCGTACAAACACAGAACAAAAAGACAAGATCATGAAATATGGTAGCAATTAGCAACAGTAGGTCTCCCTCCTTCCTTCCCTCCCACCAGTTTTCTAGCATGAGCAGCAACATGAAACTGACAAGCAGTGTGTTTATTTCACTCTGCTTTGGGCAGTGGTGTTGCAGACACATGAATGTAATTCTCTTTGTGGGAAGGTCTTAGAGCAGGGGTTGGCAACCTTTCAGAAGTGGTGTGCTGAGTCTTCATTTATTCACTCTAATTTAAGGTTTCGCGTGCCAGTAATACATTAACATTTTTAGAAGGTCTCTTTCTATAAGTCTATAAGATATAACTAAACTATTATTGTATGTAAAGTAAATAAGGTTTTTAAAATGTTTAAGAAGCTTCATTTAAAATTAAATTAAAATGCAGAGCCCCCAGACCAGTGGGCAGGACCCGGGCAGTGTGAGTGCCACTGAAAATCAGCTTGCGTGCTGCCTTTGGCACGCGTGCCATAGGTTGCCTACCCCTGTCTTAGAAGCATAGGAAATTATGGCTTTCTCCTGCTCACGCTAAATCCTGTTAGGCTCTTAAACTTCCTTAGTAACAATGAGAGAAATCTTGTGGCTTGCAATTAAATACTTAAAGCAGTAGAACGTGAAGGTGTTCTTTTATTTTGTCATATTGTACATTTAAACAACATTCTTTTGATAATTCCATTATTTTTGATTAAATAACACAGGGTAATAAACTTTTACAGACCATTTGGCAGAAAATATAGGGTTATGGCATTTATTCAGCAAAGCATTTAAACACATATGTAGTCCAACATAAAGGCCAGTCTTCATCTGAATGAATAATTATATATGTTTCCCTTAAACACGTGCACTTATACATCTCTATGCACCAATTACCAAAAAAAAAAAAAAAAATCTTGTTGATGCTGCATTAAACATATATACATTGCTTTAAAAAGACCACGTATTGACAAATCTCAGCTTTCACTTATAGCTTAATGTTAATGGAATGGAGCTGAAATTCACACAACTATTTTTCTTATAACTCTGCACTCTTTAGGAATCCTTGCCATTTCACCTGTAATATCTTACCAGACTTGTTTAACTTCAGTTAAAGGGGGGAGGGATAGCTCAGTGGTTTGAGCATTGGCCTGCTAAACCCAGGGTTGTGAATTCAATCCTTGAGGGGGCCATTTAGGGATCTGGGGCAAAAATTGGGGATTGGCCCTGCTTTGAGCAAGGGGTTAGACTAGATGACCTCCTGAGGTCCCTTCCAACCCTGATATTCTATGATTCTAAGTTGGATTCAGTTTTGGACCTACATGTATTTGTCTTTTCAACAAACAACATACTATGGCCTTTTTTCTGTTTTGACAAGACTATTAATAAGCTAAATTTTAAAAATAACTTTTCCACTTCCATAACTTTTTTCTTTAAAAGTATAATAATTTTGGACTTTGTGTGCACTTAACCCCTTCTGCCTTCCACCCTCCATCCCAAAACACTACCACACATTAAAATTCTAATGTGGATAAGCCAAGTTGTGATTTTGGCACTTACTTGCTGCTTGAGTAAAGCCTGGGGTTTATCCTGACCAGCTAACATGCTAAAACTACAACTAGTGTCATCTATATTCAGATTTAAATGTTTCTTTTTTTTTAAAATAAATTGAGTGTAAGACGACAAGGCCTTCAAAGTCAGTGATTCTGGGTGCTTAGAGTTAGAATGAAGAAAGGCTGTGTAGTCAGGACTCTGCTAATCTCCGCATTTCATAGGTCGCACATGCACAAAGCAACAGCTTGACCTAACTTTTCAGCAAAAAAATTAATAGCCTAGTACTTTAGTGAGGTCTCATTCTGTAAGAGTAATTACATTTTAGTAATATATTACAAAACACTGATTAGAAGTATTATCACAAATTACAAAATTTGTTTTATTCCCTTATGTGCAAAGTCGTAATACTCAGTGACTTGCAATGGGTCTCCCATTCAATGTGAATTAACAAGGTTTTCTAACATAAGGATAAGGTTGGATAAGTTAACTTGCTTTTTTAAACGTAGTTAGTATTTCACAAGAACAGTACTCTGTTTTGGGAATTTGGTAATTGCATTGTTTTTTCTGATATGTGATATATGGGATCCTGATTTGTACAGATTGGGTCCTAAAGTTGTTGCTGAATTTGGAGACATATGTTACAACATGTATCAAAGACTACAAACACTTACAAAGTGTTTTGCATCTTGGGATGCTGCTTAAGCTTCTGTAAAGGAACCTGCTACATCAACTCAAACTGCGCATGAAAAAATAACACTTTCAGTTGTTTTTAAAAAAGTAATAAACTGGTAGACAATTATTTTATTGTAGGAATAAATACTAGAATTCCTTTTAAAAGAAGAGCTGCATGCACATTTGAAAATTATTAAAAAGGGGAAAATGTAGTTAATAGGTTCTAAAAGGCTATTTTATTCTTTTTCTATAAAATTAAATGTTTGTTTTTAGTGATTAGGAATTGTAGCAGGTGTCCTGGACTTACATTTCCCCCATGTTGCACCACAGTATGTGCATTGCAGCGCTCTTTTTTTCCTACCTGCAAGACAGTGCAGTCAGGAAAATGGCTACTGTGAGCTTCCAAGTTGTAATTACACAGTCACTGAATTCTGACACAGTTTAGAGTTGTATAAACAATTTCACTATTAAAATAAATGTGCCTCTTGCATTATTACAAAAATATTTCAGTGGAATATTTTATTTTAATGACTAGTCTATATAAACTTTTCTTTTAAGCACCGCTTTCTCTCTAAATAATCTTTGTAAATACAACTCACTTCATTTGAAGCAGCTTTTTCCTATTCCTCCTTAAACAACTGTTCAGGATGTTTCTAAATCCCAGTTATATTTGGCAATAGTTTTTCTCTCTGTTACAGAGAAGTGATTGCTTAAGGGAATCCGCAGAAATTAAATTAAACAGACTTTTCTGAGATTACACTCATGTCCAAGATGCTTACTTTGGTAACAGTGAAGGGGGGAAAAAAGTGGCAGTAACTATTTTCTGATTTACCCTTTGACTTACTATGGATCAATATTTGCAGACCTTATTGATCATTTATTTCTCTGTAAATATGAATAATCAGCTTTCAGCAGCAAAGTGCATGCTGAAGTGATAGGCAAACTATTTCTTTAGGTTGCTTAGTAACATATTACAGTATGAAAATGCTCATGATAAAGACAGGTTATGTAGACAGATATCTGGAACTGACTAACTGAAGACAGCCTGAAAGTTTACTGTCTAGATTACTACAACATATTTTTTATTTTTGGTCAGACAGGTTAGTCTTTATTAAATGCACACTGTGGAAAACAAACATGTATTGCTGAAGAGCATTATTATATTTTCTTTGCTATTCTAGTACAATGTCATGATGCAGTTGACTGAGTCCAAGTTTCTCTTCACAGAAATTTGTATCTAGATTGTGGGTCTTCCACAATTTTATTTCTTGAAATTATTCTTGCTTTTCTATGCCTTTTGTTCTCTTCCAAACTACTTGGTGTTTATACATAAGAGATTTTTGATGGGCCACTTGTATTTTTCTGGGTACACTAATACAGCAACAAAACAAGTCTGGATTATATGTTTGTTTGCTTGTTTTTTAAAGATGTCTACAGCATTGCTGCTTTTAGATGCATTAAACAAGTTGCTTGGAGTTTAGTGAGCGTATGATTTTTCCCACCCTTCAACTTCTTTCTTATCTTTTTAAAAAAGATTACAGAAAAGCAATGTCTCAAGCTGGCACATCCCAGTTTCAAGAAGTCATTCGACAAGAACTGGAATATTCAATGAAAGTGGAACTTGACAAAATACTTGCAACTGCACCTCAGAATGAGCTAGAGGTAAGGACTACAAAAGATATAACTCTGAAAATGCCTCTATATAACTTCTCTTGTTTAAATTCATTTGTAGAGAGAGAGACTGGCCAAAATACATAATAGCGAAGAGATGGTACAAAATAGGAAGACGGGGAAGAGAGAGGATTCTTAGTTTAAGGGTTGAATGTGGTGGACTAGTACTCAAGGTTTTTGGCCACCAAGCTAATGAATTATTGAATTGGTAGCTGGAAACGTTCACAAATAAAACCTGTTTCTCCACACCTTTTCCCCCTCTCCTGCTCCACAGTTTGAAAAAGCATGTCGTCAATGGATACAAAAATAAGACTATCCCTCTCTGTTAAATTTTTTTAAATCATACACTACATAAGCTAACCAATAGTCTAATTGCTAGTGGTTCCATACTGTACATAAAACTTAAATTTCAATTGAAAGAATATGAAGAATTTGAAAAAGTGAAGGTGTTCAAGTTGTAATATTTTCCCTCCCCAATCAAATTGAAACTGAAATTATAAAAATATGTAAATTTTTATAATAGTCCACATAAACATGTCCAAGAACATAAAATGTTCACTTAGTTTAGAGAATTTAATCACTTCTCATGGTGCTTGGAAAAGCACCTGAATTTACTCTGAATTTTTTAAAAACTGAGCCAATTTTAGAAGAGAACAGAAGTAGAGTAACAGTCAAGCTGTTGAAATGTGACAAAGTAGTCAACGTGAACACCTTTTTATTCAGCGATTGTTGATCGAAACTGAAAATTTTAGCAAGACACACACAAAGTTGACTGTTCTCTGAAATTTCTGAGGATGACTTTGTAGTCTTTCCCTCTCAAGTTTTTTTTTTTTTTTTTTTTTAAATGGATCTTTAGTGTAAGGACAATATGCTTGGTATATGACTGCAGTTTTGTACTCGGACTAATATAATTCCTACTTTTAGAATGTGCTGTGATTCTGTGTAATCTTGAAAAGAGTAGGGTTAGGCCTGGACCCTATGTGGAGGAGCAACTTCCAAGAAAACTTAGGTTATTGAAGGAAGTGATGCTGGTGACTCAGAGGGTTGCACTTGCCTCTGAGTTATTACTGAACTTTTCACCATTTCTGGTTATTAAAGATCCTACATGCTCAAAGGAATAGGAACATTATACCTTGAGGTCCTGGTCAAACTTAATTTAGGTAATTATGTATTTGCCAACATTTTCAAATAAGTGTCCTGATTTTTTTGGTGGGAGCTGTAGATACTCAGAACCATTAACTTAGTGAGATTTAGTACTTATTTAGGATCTGCACTATAGGCACTTAGGTTTGAAAACTTTGGCCATTTTTTCCCACCTAAATTCTCCCTGCAGTTTCAGGGATAAAGGTGTTCTGT
This sequence comes from Lepidochelys kempii, assembly GCF_965140285.1. NCBI lineage: Eukaryota > Metazoa > Chordata > Testudines > Cheloniidae > Lepidochelys > Lepidochelys kempii. The sequence continues at coordinate 196,517,251 of NC_136382.1, read as the reverse complement.
GGTTCCTGTCCTAAGGTGTTACGCAGTGTTGCTCTGTTTCACCCCAAAGTTGGCTGCATTTAAATGTTGGATGAATGATTCTTATGAACAGATTGTACATCAGGTTTGTAAAATGCTTTTGTGATAAAATATGTAAACACAAAATACCATTATTTCTAAAACTCATCCACTCTCTCCCTCTTGTAGCACACTAAAAAAGACCTCGAAGGGTTTAAGAAGCTATTCCACAGATTCTTGCAAGAAAAGGGACCTTCTGTGGACTGGGGGAAGATTCAGAGACCTCCAGAAGACTCTGTAAGTTGCAATAAAATGACAACAGCCAATGGGATCTTAAAATTAGTAATCACTGCTTGCACTGAAATATATTGTCAAGAATACAAAGCAAATAATTGCTGTGTTTGTTTAAGGTAAAGTGGAATAAAAATTTAAATAAATCTTTATTGCAGAGAGAACTAAAACATGGCTCTATGTTGTACATATTCATGAACATCATGAATAAGGTCCTGCTTAACATATGTACATAAGTTCTCCCCTAGTATTATTCTGTTGACTTGTCCATTGCCTAAAGAAAATGGTAATAAATATAACTTTTTGTGTTTAATCTGATGCTTTGCAATGAAAGGTAATTTGTTATGTCGGGAGTATGTAGGGCATCTAGAGTCTCCATCCCACCCCTTCCCCAAATGAAAACATGTTGCAAATCCCAGATGAGATTGTCTCTGACCATCAGTTTTTACTAAATATTTTGAAAGAGATATATGGTAAGTGGCCTGGATTTTATAGCTCAAAACTTTTTCTGCTTTACAGTAGTTTAGTTTATATAAAATCAAAGAATTAGGAATACAGTTAATGTTGTTTAAAGAGTACAATTTCCCTGCAGTATTGTATAAAGTGGGGGAAAAAATTAACTTTTGAAGTGAGAGGGTGCAACAAAAAACAGTAGATTTTCTCCAGAAGTGTTTCTATAAAGGTAAGCATTGTTCACTGAACCAAACCCTGTTTTTAATCAATTCATCTGTGGCCCTAGGCTCTTTCTTGGCTGTTTACACATCTAACCTTTAGTTATAAATGCGAGAATTTTTGCTCTCCCAGAACAGTAACCTGGTCTATTAAAACTGAATTGCAGTCAGAAGATGTTAGTATCCTCATGAGTTGACTGGCATTGTTTGCCCCTATGCTATTTGTCAGCAGTGATTGAATTAAAGATTCACTTTGCAACTGAAAAGCAGGCTGTTCAGCTGCCTGCGAAATAGATGCTGAAGCTGCTGTCCAAAGTGGTGGTGAAAAATGACGACGTCTTGGGGCTTGTCTACGTCACGCAGCTTTTAGCGACAAGCCTGGTCGCTAAAAGTCAGCGTGTGTAAATGTTGTTTGTCGGCACTTCTGCCAACAAAATACTTCCAGCCCTGTGAGCGGCGTTAGCTTTGTCGGCCTGCCGACAAAGGCGCATTCACACTGCCACTTGCATCGGCAAAACTTTTGTCTTTTGGGGGGGAGGGGAGAGGCGGGTGTTAAGTACCCGTGAAAGACACAGGTTTTGTTGACAACTTTGCAGTGTAGGTATACCCTTTTAGTGAGTCTCAGGTCTGGTCTACACTAGGAAATTAGGTCAGTATAACGACGTTGCTCAGGGGTGTGAAAAATCCACCCACCTAAGGGATGCAGTTAAACGGACTTAACCCCGGTATAGACGGCACTAGATCAATGGGAGAATTCTCCTGTCAACTTAGTTACTGCCTCTCAGGGAGCTAGCGTACCTATGCCAATGGGAGAATGTCTCCCGTTGGCATAGGTAGTGTCTTCACTGAAGTGCTACAGCAGTGCAGCTGCGTTGCTACAGCATTTTAAGTGTAGACAAGCCCTACGTTTCTTCCAAATCTTAACTTGAAAATTTATTTTCATGATTTGAGGACTTCAGTAACTCAGCCAGAGGCTATGGGTCTATTACAGGTGTGGGTGGGTGAGGTTCTGTGGCCTGTAGTGTGGAGGGGGTCAGACTAGATGATCTCAATGGTCCCTTCTGGCCTTAAAGTCTAGGAGACTCTGTCCTACTTTGTGTGAAGTCTCTCTGGTGGGAGAAGAATGTACCTCCAGTATTGCCCCATGTACCAGATACCAGTACTGTAGAAAAATAGCTGTATACAGTGCAGAGGCCAGTACCAGTATGATTATTCTTCAGTTTGGGTCTGGTATGACTTCTGGAGGCAGTTATAAAATAAAATGTCAATTCAGCAATATCTTAGTCATTGCTGATTAATATTTAGCAGTTGGAGGGCTATGATATAAATTTCAGTGTCTGTTCTCAAAGCACAAATAGAAGGGTCATTTTAGCTTGTGGCTGAAAGAAGGGCTATGTTGGGGGAGGGAAATGAGTATCTCACGTGTCTTCTGCTTCGCTGGTTCTTCAGCTGGTGACTAAACATCCTTCAGCCATACAGCCTGTCTATGTGACCTATGATCACTTTTTTTTTTTAAATTGTTTCATTCCATAGCTCTGCATCATCATGCCACTTAGATTATTCAGGTGCCTTGCTCAAAAACCATAGCTATTATCCCCTTACCTACCATGAACTCTGAATCAAACTACACTACTTACTTTATAAATACCATTGAGGTAAACAAACAATTTTTAGGGGGAAAAAATCCTCCTTCCCTGTTCCTACTACTACATAATTATTCTTAGTTAAATAAATTTGTCTCTGGTGTCATGGTATAATAGTTGTACCTTACTGCTCTAATAAACAGCTTTATTTTCTCCACCAGGTTTGTTTGGAGCTTGCATGAAGCTTATAGCTTCATTCCAATATTTTTTCTTGCATATGAATGATACCCCTTGAAATTCATTTTCTATTTGTATCCAAGGAAAAAATCTTATAAAAATGGTGTGTATAAAAGTATCTTGCCTTAAGTTTGGTATTAAAGGCTCAAAACCCAATTGCTGTCACAACAAAGGAGAGCTCAAGCTTTTACAGCTTGTGACATATTGAATATCTAATCTGTCGTATGACAGTTACCTGCACCTACATTGTCAGTTAATATTCTAATAACTGCATATTAATAATGCGTGTAAAGCTGAACTCTAAGTTTGTCCAAAGCATGATTGCTGAGATCTGATATCTTTATGGCTGGAGTTCTTTCACTCATGGCTTTGTCCCTTAGGTAATGTGTACAAGTCCCAAATTAAAGTAGTAGTAATAGGAGGGTCTTAAAGTAATAACAAAAGAGGACAGTAAACAAAGGGAAGATAAGAGCTGTCATCACAAAATCAAGATATTGAGAACTAAATTAATTAAGGAACCAGAGGACATGGAGAGGCAATCAAATAATTTCTTATGTGCCAGTGCTAGGAGCCTGGGTAACAAACAAGAAGAATTGGAATTGCTGATCTGTGAGCAGAAATTTGATCTAGTTGTTGTTGTTGAAACCTGGTGGGATAGTTTCTGTGATTGGAATGTTAAAATCCATGGTAATCTATTTAGGAAGGATTGGATGGGCAAAAGGAGAGGGGGAGTGGCTCTCTGTCAAAGGTGGCATTATGAGTTTCCAAGTCCCTGATAACTCGGAAGAAAGTGATTCTTGAATGCTTATGGATCAGTGTCCTAAGCACAAGATGTGTTAGTGGAGGACAGACCACCAAATCACAATAAAGAAAGGGTGATTGGCTCCTTACTCACCTATTTACAATGTGAAGGGAAAAAAAGCTACATGATTATGGGGGACTTCAATATGAGTGATCTATGCTGGATGTCTCATGTTGCTGGTACTAAAACATCCTTGAAATTTCTAAATATTATAGATGATAGTTTCCTAACTCAAAAAGTATTGTATCCAACACAGAGGAATTCTACATTGCACCTTATCTTGACCGAGAAAGAGGAACTGAACACAGAACTAAAAATTTATAGTAGGTACAAGTGGTTGTGACCTGATCATATTTTTAATGTGCAAACAGAATGAAGTGCAGACCAGTTATACGTACTTTGTGCTTTAATATGGCCAATTTCACAAAGCTGGAAACAACTATGAGCTAAATCAGCTAAGAGGAAGAATTTAAATCCGATAAATATGAATAACTGGAAATTGTTTAAGAACACTTTACTAGATGCCAAAAAAACACAATCAAGGAAGACAGCCATATTGGTTAAAACATCAATGTGGCTTAGAGTGCAAATGAAGGCCGCTATAAAAACAAACAAATGGAAGAAAGGGGAAGTAGTGAGTAATGAATATAAATCAGAAGCTGAGAATTGATAAGGGAAGCAAAGGGACATGAGAAATCTATGGCCAGCAGAGTTAAGGACAACAGAGTTTAAGTGTATAAGGAACAAAAAGAATCTCAACTATGGTATTGGTTTATTACTAGATAGAAATGGTAGAATTATCAATAATAGAGGAGAAAAGCAAAGTGTTCAGTACATTTCTGTTCTCTGTTTGGAGAGAGGGAACAACTGTCTCCATTCCACAAGTAATTTAGGAAGATGTTAAACAGCAGCTACTAAAGTTGGACATTTTTAAATCTGCAGGTCTGGAAAACTTGTATCCAAGAGTTTTCAAAGAGCTGATTCAGGAGCTCACTAGACAGTTAATTTTTTTTTTCCAATAAGTCACCAGGAAGTTCCTGAAGACTGAAAGACAGTGAATGTTGTGCCAATATATAAAGAGGATATATGGGACAACTGGGTAGTTAGAGAACTGTCAATCTGATATCAATCCTGAGCAAGATAATGGAGTGGCTGATATGGGACTTGAATAATAAAGAATTAAAGGAGGGTAATATAATTAATGCCAATCAACATGGGTTTATAGAAAATAGATCTTGTTGAACTAACTTGATTTTTTTATAAGATTACAAGTTTTGTTGATAAAGGTAATAATGTTGATCTAACAGACTTAGACTTCTGTAAGGCATTTTAGTTGGTACCACATGACATTGATTAAAAAACTAGAATGATATAAAATTAACATGGCACACATTAAATGGATTAAAAACTGGCTAACTGATAGGTCTCTAAACATAATTGTGAATGGAGTACCACCACTGAACAGGTGTGTTTCTAGTGGGGTCCTGCAGGTATCAGTTCTTTGCCCTATGTTGTTTAATATTTTTATCAATGACCTGGAAGAAAACATAAAATTATTACTGATAAAGTTTGGAGATCACACACAAATTGGGGGAAGCGGTAAATAATGAAGAGGACAGATCACTGATACAGAGAGATCTGGATGCAAACAAACAATATAAGTTTTAATATGGCTAAATGTATACATCTAGGAACACAGAATGTAGGCCATACTTACAGGATGGGAGAAACAGTGATTCTGAAAAAGATTTGGGGGTCCTGGTGGATAACAGCTGAAGATGAGCTCCCAGTGCAATGCTGTGGCCAAAAGTGCAAATGCAATCCTTGGATACATAAACAGGGAATCTTGGGTAGGAGTAGAGAGTTTATTTTACCTCTGTATTTGGCACAGGTGCAACTGCTGCTGGAATACTGTGTCCAGTTCTGGTGTCCACGGTTCAAGAAAAACGTTGATAAAGTGGAGAGGGTTCAGAGAAGACCCATGAGAATGATCAAAGGATTAGAAAATCTACCATATAGTGATTCAATCTATTTAGTTTAACAATGAGACGGTTAAGGGGTGATTTGAATACAGTCTATAAATAACTATACGGGGAACAAATATCAAGAATGGACTCTTCAGTCTCGCAGAGAAAGGTATACTGTGATCCAGTATCAGGAAGCTGAATTCAGAAGACTGGAAATAAGGCCTACATTTTTAAATGAGGGTAAATCAATCATTGTAACAACTTACCCAGCGTTATGGTGGATTCTCTGTCCCTGACCATTTTAAAATTAGGATTGGATGTTTTCCTAAAAGATCTGCCCTAGGAATTATCTTGGGGTTGTTCTATGACCTCCTGTAGAATGCAGGCTGGACTAGATCATCATAATAGTTCCTTCTGGCCTTGGAATCTATAAAAACTTGGAGTCATCCAGTGCTAATGTTAAGTGCTAACAATGCTATGTGATAGCTGCGATCCTTGGGATAAAATGGATCACAGAGCTCTCTTGTGTTGATATGTGATGGGCTAAGTGGAATCTAAATCTCTCAGCATGTTCAAAAAGATAGAGGAAATAAATTCAGTACCCTGACTTTCTAAATTAGAGTTCTACTGTCCAAGGCTGTGACCTATTTTCTGTTTGCCGACCCTCTTGGTACACTTCAGTGTTTAACCCATTACTTTTTTCTAAAGCACTTTCAGATACACAGAGAATGAAAGCTGCTCATATAAAACGCATTTCTACTGATGTCCAATATCACTTCTATAGTGATGTTCTGTGCTGGTGAGCATGACTAGGGCATTTGTTAGATAAATATTGATAATTCTGTTCTTATAGAAGTTGATCTAAGCAGTGGAACATTAGGTAACTCATAAGCAGGAATGAAGAATTATAATTTTAGAAAGGCCTCAGAATACAGACTTGAACACTGAGTTCTTCATGAGTAATGTTTACTTGTGGAGAAAGGGGGAAATCTTTGTGTCTTTAGCACTGTTATTATGCTCTCCTCAGCTTTTTCATTGATCTCCTTTCTTCCAGAAATAAGAGTCTTGCCATAGCTAAGATTGTGACTAACTTTCTGTTATGTCCAACTCGTATTTTAACACACAAACCCCACATTTTGCCAGAGCTGCTCATGTAGAGGCTGTCTTTTTGGGAAGTTTGTTGGAAATCTGACAAAGCATTAGTTACGATAGTTTCTGATTTTTCAAACTATCAGTTTCTTGAAAATTCCTGACTTTTGACTTGGGAATGTTATATCTCAAACACTGTGACCTCAAAACTTCAAATACAGTTTATCATAGTGTCCCTAATGAGAACTGGTGCCTTTGATTATTGTTGAATCAATTTAGTATGTGGTCTTTTTTTAAACATATGAGAACTCTGGCATTTATAATCTTGACCCATATTTGATGGAGTTCAAGCTGTGCAGAGCTGGAAAACTTGAGTGCATGAGTTTTTAAATGACTTAAAAGCCTGTAAACAATTCAAATGTCATATGCCTTTGTGGTGGTTTAATTTTTCCTGCTACTTGGATGGGTTTTGAAATTTCCAAAAGGAGTAGAGCCATGACAGCAAGGAAGCTCACCAGCTCTGTAAAAATGACATTTCAAGGAGAGCTTCAGCTTAATAGCATAGCTGAGCTAACAGGAGCAGAACTTCTAATTGAGCTTCCATGTGCTATCTAGCCCGGGGAACTCATTTGTTGCCCAGGAGTTTGGGTTGCATTGGTGGGTATTCAGTTCCCTCTGCCAGCGTGTCTGGAATGTTCCAAAACAGTACATTTTATAAAAAATATACGAAAGCAATATTAAACTTGTTTATAAATCAAACAGGATGATGATAGCTTTATAATAAACTCCCAGGGATGAGGAGGCATTAAAAATATGGAGGCCAGGGATGAAACAAACACCAATTTTGGGAAAAATTAACACCCTAGGGGCCATAACAGTAAAGGTCACCAATTTTAGATGAAATGAATAAAAGTGTTTTTTCTTAGAGTTCCGTCAGAAGGCTCCAGTGTTACAGCTAGGACCTATTCCTATTTGGAGCCTTAAGGAAGAAGAGAATCAACTTAACATTAGTCTGGCCCTTTTTAGAAAGCCAAAGTAAAGAACCTGGGAGGGAGGGAAGAGAGGGATGTAACTTAATCCTACTTGAGTAAGCCTGGCACGTCATTCTGCATAAATTGCAAATGATCGAAAAGTCTGATGGAAAATCTACTGGGAGGGAATTGCGGTAATGGAGTCCCGAGGTGTTATGTTGATATGGTGAGGTCACCTGGGGCGTGAGGGGAGCAGCCTGCATGATTCAGGCATGGGAGGGGCTTGTGTAATACATGGATTTTGATATTGTCACGCCCTTATCAAAAAAATTCTTAAACTTGCCTGCTACGTGGATTCATCTCAGTAAATTGAGTTATGAAGGAAAAAAAACAATGTCAACACCTCCTACCCACAAGCAAGTAGTCTTATGTTTCCCAGGGTTGAGGACAAGATAGTCTATTGTATCCATCTTGTGCTATTACTCAAGCAGTCCTCTAGAGTTGAATCATTAACACATTATTATACCCTATTTTTTTTTTAAATCTCAATGTCTTGTGTACATATTGATCAATATGGGTGCTGTGTTCCTCTCCACTCTGCCTGTGATGCCAGTCTGTGCTCCCTTTGTCTCCCACAAATCTTTATGCCTTCATCCACATTGCCCCTGACACCTGGAACAAACTTGTGAATGAGGTGAGGCTTGGAGTTTGACTAATAGATTTTACATTACTCCTAAAAAAATGCACATTAGCATTGCCTACAAAAAATAAATGTAGCTTAAATGTGCCCCAACTCTTGCATTGCCAAGAAGTATGTCTAAAATGAGTAACACTAATCTTATTTCTGTAAATCATGTCCTTCCTTGTCCCTTCTGTTTCTCAATATGTCTGTCTTCGCTTATCTGTCATATCCAATGTTTATAATGTAAGCTCCTTAGAGCAGGAATTGATTTCCTGTGCATTTCAGTGAAGCACTTAGCATGCTCATGGGTGGGTAATAAGACAGTTCTTTTGGGTGCTGTGTATAAGAGTTGAGTGAAATGATCTAAAGGATGCAGCATTTTTGACAAGTCATTGAGGTAAGAATTGCAGAAAGCAGATGTCTGCTTGCTGCCTTTCCTAAACACACATTCAGAATCAGGTAGCTGTCCTCTCATTCTTTCCACTTTCCTATATAAATGCCCTCTTATGCTGTATAAGTCACTCATGCTTTTTTGACAAATCCATACTTCCAACCTTCAGGCTTTCCTCCCATTTGTAGTTCATTCAGATACATCTTGCATGCGGTGAAGTTACTGTATCCTGAGTCCTGCATCTTGTATGTATTCTGTGTGCTTCCTCTTGAAAATATAGCAGAATAGATGAACTGTAGATAGAATAAATTTGCTATGAACAGATGGTATTCCTGAACGGATGTGCATTTGAAATAGCACAGAGGGACTGCCATCAGGATAAAGATCTCATTCTGTCCATGGTTTGGCATGTTAATGTTTTCAAAACCTGCTCATAACAAAGACCCTTGCCAGGATCTTACTTATGCCACCTGGCTCCCAAATAACATTGCTAAAGGATTTCCCTGCACATACGCTCTTTTATATAAGCTCCAAACATATTGGTGGTGTTTCTCTAGCTTTGGTCATTATCTGCTCAACAGAAGAGACCTTCCCCATGCCATGCAACTGCTTTCTGGCCAATCCTTGTGGTTTGCTCCCAAATGTGGGGCATTCTGGTGCTGAGCTTTGATAGCTGTAGCCAGCTTATCTTTTCTGCAAAATTGATTGGAACCTCTGTTAGTTTCAAATTGTGCAGTTTCCAAATCACCCTCTGGCAAGGGGAGGGATGGCATTCTCCCATGCAGGGGGATAGCATTAAAAAGACAATGCAGAGCACTCAGGTGTCATTGAAGCACATGCATGGCTTTTTTTTTGTCTGTGTGGAGCTAATACCACAGACTGTACTGAGGCCCTGTCTTCAGCTGGCCTTGAACCCTTTTCTCTGGAGGAGGTGGAGATTTTTATAAGGGATAATGCTAATATGCTAGTCATTGTTGTATACTGGGTGATTCCCATGGCTTTTAAGGGGATGGCAATCTCTGGACTTTGCCACTCCCTGTGGAATGAGTTCTGGGGAAGGGGAACAATGTGTTTCAGTTAATTCCCCCCACATCTTCTGTGTCCTTATAACTTTTGGCTGGTAATTTGTCCCCTTATGGGAGACTCTAGCTCTGAGGAGTGTGCTGGGGAGAAGAGTGTCTGGTTTCTCAAGTAACCAGTTATACTGGAAAGTCTGCAAGGGGAAAAAAGATGTAAGGGATTTTTAATTGTGCTGATATATTGTGTGAAACTTGTCTTATGCCAGGCTTGTATGCATTTTGTTTCAAACCTACTATGAAGCATCTAATACTGGTCACTGTTATAGTACTGGAGTAGATGAACTACTGGCCTGATACAGTATGATAATGCCGAAGGTCAAATGTTGTTTCTGAAAGCTTGTTTGCTTGACTTGTGAAAACTGTGTATTTCCAATATTTTAGAGTTCATGGACTTGTTTATGACATTTTCCTCCCAACAAATGGATCACTTGTAGTGATTCTTTTGTTTGACCAGGATGGCTAGATGGCAGTTTTCTTTGAAGTTCATTCTAAAGAAGGGGTGGGCAAAATATGGCCCGTGGGGGCAGTGTTTGTGGGTGTGGGCAGTGCATGGAGACCCGCTGTCCCCCCCAAGGGGCATGTAGAGATGTGCCAGCAGCAGCCGGCCGCAACCGCTTCTGGGAGCGGCATGGGGCCACGGAATGCAGGCAGCCAGCCTGAGCCGTGCTGCTCGCCAGGAGCCACCTGTGGTAAGTGCCTCCTGGCCAGAGCCTGCACCTCACACCGCACCCCAAATCCCTGTGCCAGGTCAGAACCCCCTCCTACACTCAAACTTATTCCCAGACCCTGCACCTCAATCCCCTGCCCCAGCCCGGAGCCCCTTCCTGCACCAAACTTCCTCCCAGAGCCCATACCCATCTCCCTCTCCTGCACCCCAACACTCTGCACCAGCCTGGAGCTCCTTCCTGCACCCAAACTCCCTCCCAGACCCTGCACCCCCTCCATTAATATTGTAGAAATGTGCGGCCCATGATAACTTACCAAAATTCATGGAGTGGCCCTCCTATGAAAATTATTGCCCACCCCTGTTCTAAAGCATCCAAATTCTCTTTTCCTTTGAAGTGTAACTGCAGTAACTGAGTAATCATGCTTGGCATTCAAACTCTCTCCTTTAACTTGACCCAAAGCCATGGGCTTGATGCAGGAGTTACTGGGTAAAATTCCATGGCTCTCAAAATCTACAAAAATTCTCCTCCTGCTTGACTCAAATAGCATTGCCACCAAGAATGCCTTACTCTCTTTTGCTGGATTATGTGGAGCAGTGTGTGGTATGTCTATTTAAATATAAACATAAAATAATGCAACATGACTATATATAACTTTCTTTCCCCATCATTCATTCCTTGAGTGGTGCTAGTTTAAAATGCTGTCTTTTACCATGTACTTTACAGTGAGCTGGCTGTAGCTCTTTTTTAAATTACGTTTAAAAAAAAAAGTGAACTTGGACTTCTAATATCAATCTCTTAATTCTCTGCACCTCTCTTCCTGGAATAAATGAGCTTCTCTTCCTAGGTTATAAATAAAACAACTGTATGGAACTTGAAAGCCTCCTCTGTCATAATTTTCGTTGAATAACCCTAGGTATTGGCAGTTACATTCCTGTTGAAGAAGAACTGTACTGTTACTCTGCAACATAAAGTACTTGTACAGGCAATATGAAAAGGCCCTTTTTATTTTTACAGTTTGTTCTTGGAGCTGTCTCTTTCATGGAGACTTGATATTGATGTTACACTAGGTTGGCTGAGGCACGTTCTAGTGACCATTTACTTGATTTGTACTCCCCCAGCCCTCTGTGTTGGTGCTAATAGTTGAGTTGGATTGGAACTCAGACTAAATTCCAGATTACCAACATTTGAATCTTTGCTGTAATCTCTGAATCACATGGTGACAGTCTAGGATTGTGGGTGTTTAAAATGAGTTTGCCCCACACCTATGGGAGAAGAATAATTTAGGAACCTGAATTTCTCAGAGTTCTCCAAAATCTCACTGGGTGAGCAGGGGTGGTTTCTGAAGACCCCACTTATGTAAAAGTCCCCAATTTCTCCCTCCGTGGCATATACCTCCTTTAGAAGCCAAGCTGCAATAGGCTGAAGGTTATCTGTATTTTCCCATCCACCTCCACTGCCATTTCTGGGGAGGGAAAGGGGAAGTAAGGGTAGAAGTCCTAGAGGGGAATTAGTGCTGTTTTGAGCCTGCTTCCACTCCCTTTGCCATGCTTAAGGGGAGGGAAACATCAGGGCTAATGTATGGGATTGTATTTGATACTATGGAAATTGAATCTCAGATTACATAATAGTATCCTTAAAACCATTAGGGGATAGTGCACACACATTCTTTTTAGAAAGCTTACCTATCGCTTTCCTTGCATGTTTACCCCATTTTCCACCTACTGACTTGATGTAGGAACAGATATTTCCTCTAATTACATATTATTATGCACAAAAATCCAGGATGCTACTTACTAGACCTTCCAGAGTACGTAATATGTCCTTTTTAGGTTCAATGGGTACATAAATGACTGTCTTTGATATAGTTTAAAAAGCCAAACTTCCCACAGATCTCTTCTAGACGATGGTGTAAAAAGAGTATTAGATTTGTTTAAACCTGTTATAGGACTGATCATACAAAGGTGGGTTCATTCTTCTGGTTAAATGTATAGTCTCAAGATTTTACTGTAGTTTACAGAGTTCATTAATTTAAGTGTGTGAAATCTCGGATTATAGTAATACAAATCAGGATACTATGCTCTGGCATAGATGTAAAGGCTTGTTTTAATTGACAAGTTTGAGTATTCAGCTTGTGGTTTTATTTGCAAGCTCCTTGGAAAGACAACTGAAACAATCAGTTTGTCTAATTGTTTTAAGGCAGTGTACCTAGAATCTGAAGCTTATCACTTCACATAAGATTTGGGGGGTACGACTATTTTAATCTTTACATCACTTACATTAGGTAGCTCTACTACATAATGGAGGCATTAAATTAAATGCTAACTTTCTTAAAAGGAATCTTGATGAAGATTCATTGGGTTTATATTTGCAATATCAAACAGCCATCTTTGTGGAGTAACAGAGCAGGTTCTAGAAGTGTATGCTGTGGGTTCCTCTGAGGAACAATTCTTTTTTCTCTAGCGTGTAGGATGTGACTAGCTTCTGAAGACCTGTTTTTTTAAATAACTAAAATAGATGTATGATCTCTCGGTATTGCTAGGTAGAGAATCTTCTTTGGGTCCTATTACTTCCTGGGATAAGAAGGCATGGGATAGTTAGTCTTGATGTTTGTTGCAATCACTGTTCAATCTGACTAGCAAATTAGTCAAATTTAAACTTCATTTTGGTAACATCTTTAGTTAATTTATAATGGAAAGTTAAGTAAATTCATCTTAATCTTTCTTTCTTAAAAAGGTGTTGGGGGAGAGGGGGGTTAAGGTTTGTTTTCCTGGATAACTGCTTTAAACAAACTTATTAACAAGGTAAGGTAAAGTATTTGGCCAGATTCAGTTCTCATTTATATTGGGGGAGGGAGGTGGAAATCTGGAGCAGCAATGTTAATTTGACACATCTCTGATAATGGAGTTACTCCAGATTTATTACTGATCTAATAGAGTAGTAGTAGCTGAGCCTCAGCATCTCCAGGTTGAAACTTTGAGAGCTGGAATTTGATTTCCTAATTTCACACTGCAGAGTCACTGAGGATCTGTTCATTAGTTGGCTAGTGTCAAAGTGCTGGACATCCTGAGATCTTGTTTGAATGTTTTTGCACATCAGCAGTGTGAAGCAGTATTATGGGAGGTAACATGGGTACACTTGTAAGAGAGAGAAGTTTTTTTTATCCTAACGTTGGTAGGTTCAGTCTAAAATCTCTAATCCAACAGAAGTTTCCCTTTCCCTTCGAGGACCTGAGTTCAGGGTCCAGTTTCTTCAGTAATACTCTGTCTTTACTCGTTAATGACTGAAATAGAATATAGTTTGATTCTTTCTTTGCTCTTACTGTTTAGAGAGCAAGAGGTATACTACCCTCTCTTCCTCAAAATTACTTCTCTAAGGAAACTTATAAACTAAACTTATTTAGACTTTGCATGCAATGAAGCCTTTGTAATTCAGGATGTGTGTATGTATTACTTTACTGATTCCTCAACCCCTTCACCACTCTATATGTTAACTCAAGAACTGAAAGAGAAAACATACATTAAAATCTTTGGGAGACCGTTTCCATCTTGACTTTTTAGATTCCAAAGCCAGAAGGTACCACTGTGATAATCTAGTCTGACCTCCTGTAAAGTACAGGCCATAGAATTTCCCCCAGATAATTCCTATAGCAGATCTTTTAGAAGAAACATCCAATCTGGATTTAAAAATAGTCAATGATGGAGACTCTACCATGACCCTTGGTAAATTGTTGCAGTTAATTACCCTAACTTAAAAATGTAGGCCTTATTTCCAGTCATCTGAATTCAGCTCTTAGCCATTGGACAGTGTTCTATCTTTTTCTATTAGAATGAAGAGCCCATTATTAAATATTTGTTCCAGTGTACGTATTTACATAATCATGTCACCGCTTAACCTTCTCTTTGTTAAGATGAACAGACTCAAGAAGCTCAATCTATCACTGTATGGCATGTTTTCTAATCATTCTCATGCTTCTTCTCTGAACACTCTCCAATTTATCCTTCTTGAACTGTGGACACCAGAACTGGACACAGTATTCCAGCAGTGGTTGCACTCGTGCCAAATACAGAGGTAAAATAACCTCTCTACTCCAACTTGAGATTCCTGGTTTATATATCCAAAGATTACATTCGCCCTTTTGGTTGCAGTATATCTCTGGGAGCTCATCTTCAGCTGTTATCCACCACAACCCTAAAATCTTTCAGTTACTGCTTCCCAGGATAGAATCCCACATCCTGTAAGCATGGCCTGTATTCTTTGTTCCTAAATGTATACATATACATTTAGCCATATTAAAATGCATATTATTTTGTTGCACCCAGTTTTCCAAGCAATCCAGATCCCTGTCGGTGACCTGTCCTTTTTGTTATTTACCGCTCCCTTAATTTGTGTGCTATCTGCAAACGTTATCAGTTATGATTTTATATTTTTTTCCAGGTCACTAATAAAAATGTAAAATAGCATAGGGCCAAGAACTGATACCTGTAGGACCCCACTAGAAACTGTGACAAAGTTTGTCCTCTGCTTTAGTGGGTCCTGCGCTTATTGGCGGATTTACTCACCTCAGAGGTTCGTGGCAGTCCTCAGTTTGGCCACTTTCACAGCTCAAATCTGCTGTTCGCTCAGTTAGCCTCATCACTCGCCAGCATGGGGAAAAGGAAGAAGAACAATCCCCGCAGTCTCTGCTGATCCACCTAGTGGATTAGGGAACAGGCCAGAGACCTTCCCTTCTGATGGAACCCACAGTCCAGATCAAGTCCTCCAGTATCAAGTAGAGAGTTGGGGGGATGGAGGGAACCTGGGCCCACCCTCTACTCCAAGTTCCAGCCCAGGGCCCTGTGGATTGCAGCTCTCTACAGTGGCTCCTGTAACAGCTGCATGACAGCTACAACTCCCTGGGCTACTTCCCCATGGTCTTCTCCCAACACCGTCTTAGTCTCACCACAAGACCTTCCTCCTGATGTCTGATAATGCTTGTACTTCTCAGTCTTCTAGTAGTATGCCTTCTCACTCTCAGCTTCTTGCGCCTCTTGCTCCCAGCTCCTCGCATGCACACCACAAACTGAAGTGAGCTCCTTTTTAAAACCCAGGTGCCCTGATTAGTCCGCCTGTCTTAATTGATTTTAGCAGCTTCTTGATTGGTTGCAGGTGTTCTAATCAGCCTGTCTGCCTTAATTGTTTCCAGAAAGTTCCTGATAGTTCTGGAACCTTCCCTGTTACCTTATCCAGGGAAAAGGGACCTACTTAATCTGGGGCTAATATATCTGCCTTCTATCACTCTCTTGTAGCCATTTGGCCTGACCCTGTCACAAAACACACCCGCTTTGAGATGATTCCCCTGTTTACAATTACATTTTTAGACCTGTCAGCACATATTAAATGGATTAAAAACTGACTGTGTTAATTTTATATTGTTCCACTATTTTAATCAAAATGTCATGTGTGTCCATGTCAGATGGCTTACATAAATCTAAGTCTATTACATCAACACTATTCCTTTATCAAACAAACTTTCCACCTTATAAAAACAAGATTGATAGGATCTATTTTCCATAAACCCATGTTGATTGGCATTAATTTTATTACCCTCCTTTAATTCTTTACTAATTGAGGACCATATCAGCCACTCCATTATCTTGGCCTGGGATTAATGTCAGACTCAGAAGCCTATAATTACTTGTGGTGTAAATGCAGCATATACGTATATGGTGCTATACAAGTAATAAACTCTGGACTCTCATTTTGTTAGGTAAGTAAGGAGGAACTTATTTCAGAATATTTTTATAAAAATTTTGTTTGAGTGGGTTGGCTTGTTCCCTGGATCTTCCCTTCGTGCAGGAAAGGGTGTGGGGGAGCACTACCCACAAGTATTTGGAAAATCCACACACCCAGGGCAAGTAGGAAACTCTACAACTGATGGTACTATGCAGGAAAATCTAAGGTTTCTTATTTATAGAAGTAAAATGCGAGCCCGTAGAGTTACAAAGATTACCTCTGTTTGCATTTGGTAAACTTCATAATTTAATTTAAGTTTGAGATATGTTATTTACGCTCCAAAACCTAGCCCATTAAGTAGCTACGGTTGTTCTGTAATGTGTCCTAGTGTTAGGATATAGGACACTGGCCACCCTCATTTGTAAACTTCCTAATCTTGCAGGAAAATTTAAAATGCCATTTTTTGTAAGAATCCATTAAAAGTATCAGTTTCTTCCACTGAAATACCATGCATATTAAACGCAAATCAAATCTTCATTATTAAAAGTTTTTGAAGGAATGGAAACTGGCATGTTGCCTTAAAGGTGATTAGTCAGTTACTTATGTTAATAAACACTTTGTGCCTGGGGCCAGTGTTCTAAGGTAATGGAGTAACTACAATAGATTGCACTATGATACTTCTGTTAGGCAAACTTCCACTATTTGAATAACAAGGTTGCAATGGCACAATGACTAACTAGACAACTACGGCCATGTCTACACTACACGCTGGCTCGGCGGGTAGTGATCTATCTATCTGGGATCAATTTATCGCGTCTAGTGTAGACGCAATAAATCGATCCCCAGTCGCTCTGCCATCGACTCCGGAACTCCACCTCGGTGAGTGGCCGCTGTCGATCCCGTGCTGCGAGGATGCGAAGTAAGTGATTCTAAGTCGATCTAAGGTACGTCGACTTCAGCTACACTATTCTCATAGCTGAAGTTGCATATCTTAGATAGATTTCTCCTCCCCCCCCCCCAGTGTAGACCAGGCCTAAGAAAAGATAAGTTTAAAAGTAGCAGCCCTGTTAGTCTGTATTTGCAAAAAGAACAGGAGTACTTGTGGCACCTTAGAGACTAACAAATTTATTAGAGCATAAGCTTTTGTGGGCTACGGCCCACTTCATCGGATGCATAGAATGGAACAAATAGTAAGAAGATATATACACACATACAGAGAAGGTGGAAGTTGCCACCTGTTGCAAAGTGTACAGTTGCAAACTGTAAGAGGCTAATTAATTAAGATGAGCTATTATCAGCAGGAGAAAAAAACTTTTATAGTGATAATCAAGATGGCCCATTTAGACAGTTGACAAGAAGGTGTGAGGATACTTAACATGGGGAAATAGATTCAATATGTGTAATGACCCAGCCACTCTAGTCTCTATTTAAACCCAAGACTATTCAAAAACAGACTCCAAGGAGAAACTGCTGAGCTTGAATTAATATGCAAACTAGATACCATTAACTTGGGTCTGAATAAGAGACTGGGAGTGGCTGGGTCATTACTTCCACCTTCTCTGTGGGTGTATATATATCTATCTTCTCACTGTATGTTCCATTCTATGCATCTGATGAAGTGGGCTGTAGCCCACTGTGGGCTCTGTGTAGCTGTGGGCTCTAATAAATTTGTTAGTCTCTAAGGAGCCACACGTACTCCTGTTCTTTTTGTTTTTTGTTTGTTTTTTTTGAGAAAAGATAAGTTCATTTAATGGAAAGCAAGCTCCTTCCTAGTTGTACATGGCAGAATTTAACTGATGTAAGAGTTTCCTTCTAATCTACCATTTTGTTGTATAGGTCAGGAATATCAGTTGTGCAATACAGTGTTTTTCCTCTGCACTCAACCAGAACATGAACTTTTTGTTCTCGTGTAATGTGGTTTTCCATTTTTCCCCCCGCTCTTCCTCCAGCATACCCAAAATGAATGTGAAGTCCTCAGGTTTATTTAGTCCATGTCTTGTTATAAATCAGATGCAGTTCTGCTACATTCCAACCAGAACTGAAGTAATTTGTGTCATTGTGCTGGAAGTTTTTGAAGCATTTGGATTTTTTTTCAAATGCCATAAATAATCTGTGTAATGTTTTAATCCTCTAAAAAGCTTCCTTCAAAAGAAAAAAATGTAGAAAAACATTCGATAGCCTTATTGTATTAGATCAATCCAGAACTATTAAAACAACGTCACTGTAACAATTCCTTCCCATTTTTGTGTGTGTGTGTAGGCATTCTCTAGTAAAGTTACAACTGAGGTTTTTTTTAGAAGGCCTAATTTTGTATACATACTGACCCACTCCAGAATCCAGAAAAGTCCTATCACCTTTAAAATTGATAGAACTTTTTCTGCAAAATTTGAAGTGAATTGGCTGAGAATAGTCTGAAAATAGAAGGGTTAGAAGAATTTTGGAACTTTTGCTGCAAGGTGGAAAAAAATTAACTGGACTTAGTAGCCGGAACCAACATTAATCTGATTTAAAAATTATTTGCAAGAGTTTTTGAAACTTAGCCTGCTCTGCTTGTTTACTCTGGTGACCTTAGTACAGAACATCAAGAAACTGCAGCAAGAGTAAGCTACTTTTAAAAGGAAGAAAAAGTCAATCCTTTTTCTTGCACAGAGAAAGACTTGACTTGATTGATAGGCAGGCTTGCTATTGGGGTGGGTGGGTTGGACTTTGTGAGCTTTTAAAAAAAAAAATTCTCTTGCTGACCTCGGGTGGACCACTGTAAGTGGGGGAATGCCATCCTGATCTACTCCTTATTTCTGTTCATACCCAGCCCACTTCCCTCTTCCAGCCCACAGGGAAAGTGATGGGGAGTATCTGCATTTAAATAAGGCTTTAATTTTCCTTGACACTTTTGTCTATATAAAAAACAAAAAAAATTTTTGCGAGAGATTATTTAACAAACTGTATTGTATTTGTTGTTTTAAGCTGTCTAGGGTAGGAACCTTATCTTCCTGCATGTCTATAATATGCTGGGCACTCTAGTGATGCCTCACAAATAAATTTGGATATTGGTGAAGATTAAATTAACTTCTAAAATTTGAGAAGGGGTGTGTGTGTGTGTCTGTCTGTCTGTTCTGCTAGAAATCCTTTCTTACCCTTCCTCACCACTAACAAGAGCTAGAAAAAGATTTTAGAGGTTTATTTCCATCACCTCTGACAGACTTACTTGAATACCTTCTAAAATTGCTGCTTCCTTACAGATTCAGCCCTATGAGAAGATAAAGGCCAGGGGGTTGCCTGTTAACATCACCTCAGTCTTGAACAAACTGGTTGTAGTGAAACTAAATGGTGGCTTGGGCACCAGCATGGGCTGTAAAGGCCCAAAAAGTCTTATCGGGGTGCGGAATGAAAACACCTTCTTGGACCTGACAGTTCAGCAGATTGAGGTAAGAAACTTGATCTGCTCTGAAAGCCACTGTGGAAACTACATGCTTTGTGAATCAGAGTGTAGACTAAAACTCTTACTGAAATTCTTGCTAATATAGAAACACTTCCACTGACGAATCTGACTCAATAAAAAATTGAAACTGGGCCATCTGAGTGGTACTGCT
Source organism: Lepidochelys kempii (assembly GCF_965140285.1). NCBI lineage: Eukaryota > Metazoa > Chordata > Testudines > Cheloniidae > Lepidochelys > Lepidochelys kempii. The sequence goes on along the minus strand of NC_136382.1, from coordinate 196,497,521 downwards.
CTGCGCTACTGGGTAGGAAACTGGAATCAGATCCCTGTTCTGCTCTCTGTGTCACTAGTGATTGGGAGTGCTGTGAGTTATTGCACCTGGACTGGATTGTGAGCACCACTTAGTAGTGATGCACACTGCCACTCCTACCATGGCTGAGTAAGTAGCAGCATTAACAGAGATGGAAGGAGAAAAGGAGTACTTGTGGCACCTTAGAGACTAACTAATTTATTTGAGCATAAGCTTTCGTGAGCTACAGCTCACTTCATCGGATTCAGAGAATATGAAACAATATCTAGATAAGCTATTACCAGCAGGACAGTGGGGTGGGAGGAGGTATTGTTTCATATTCTCTGTGTATATATAAAGTCTGCTGCAGTTTCCACAGTATGCATCCGATGAAGTGAGCTGTAGCTCACGAAAGCTTATGCTCAAATAAATTGGTTAGTCTCTAAGGTGCCACAAGTACTCCTTTTCTTTTTGCGAATACAGACTAACACGGCTGTTACTCTGAAACCTGTCAGAGATGGAAGGGAATCCCATATGGTCCTTAGATGGTGACTATGATGGAAGCTTCCCAAAAGAAGACAGGCGGGGAAATGGAAGAACCCCATGCGCTGGGATGCAGAGAATTGCACTGAAAAGAGTGGATAAAAATAAAGTATTGCATATGCTATGTGGATGGAATGTGTGGAGAACCGTAAATAATTGAATTCTTTTGTCCACACCAGCATTTCTCAAAACTGGGATCTGCGGACCTCACTGATCAACTCCTCCCAGAGACTACTGAAGCCAAACTGGGAGATTTTAGGTGCTAAAAGTCCGTCGGGCCTAAGGCTCCCTGCCTGCCCTTGGCTCCGCACAACTCCTGGAACTCCCTCCCACATGCAAACTCCCTCCCAGAGCTTGCACCCATACCCCAGCCTGGTGAAAATGAGTGAGGGTAGGGGAGAGTGAGTGATGGAGGGAGGGGAGATGGAGTGAGCAGGGGGTGGGGCCTTGGGGGAAGGGGTATAGTGGGCGCTGGGCCTGGGGCTGAGCGGGTGTGTGTTAGGGGTCCCTGAAAATTTTTAAATCAAAATGGGGGTCCTCAGGTGCTAAAGTTTGAGAACCGCTGGTTCATGCCATTCTGGACAAAGTTAAATCAGTATGCATGCAAACCCAGACAGTGCTAGTACTTCTAAAGTACCATAGATCAAAATGCATAATTTAGCAGGGCCTTAAGCAGCAAAATCCCAGGTAAACTTTTGATTTTTTTCCCCAAATGCGAGTCCCAAGAGTAGCTTTCAAAGCTTTGTTTTAACCCTCCCTCTTGCCACACCAAATGTTTTTAGCATCATTCCAAATATACTCTCTTCTGAGTAAAGTCCAGATTTTAGAAGTGATTGGCATTCATTCCTCCAAAAAGCAAATGAAAAATTGCAGCTACAGGTTTTGGGAGGGTATTTTGGCTGTTATGGATTTACCTCTTTACATTTACAGTGCTACTTAGTTAGTTGTTCTTACAGTAGATAATTAAGATGGGCATGAAAGGGTAGGAAATTGGCTTGCCCTAATTTCCTCATGCAGTTCATTCTAGTTTTAGGTGCTTACTGAAGTATTTTAGTTTGGAGTACATATATTGGTGTGTCTGGTGGTACTTTCCCCAAGGGCTAGGAAGATGAGCTGCAGTCCCATACAAAGATTTAGTCTCGTGCCCGATTCTTGCATTGTGTGATATCCAAGAGGGTGCTTCAGGTATTCTCTTTTGAGGATCTTTGATTGTTGATGTGGAGGTTAATGCGCCCACTTTTTGGTCCCCATCTCTCTCTCTCACACACACACACAGAGGTTTGGAAATGTAAATTCTTAATAGCTGCTCCATTGCTGACATGAAAGCTGCACTTAACAGAAGTTCTTGGAGATCCATGGGAAGGAGCATATTACAAAACTTGTCTTTTAATCATTTTTTTCCCCTTTAAAGATTATTTTAATAGATCTTAACACATAGAGTAGGGTTAAAGACACCGAGAATGTGCCCACACCTTTTTGAATGTATCAGCAGTTAAAAATTACACAAGTGAGTGCCTCAAACGAAATCTGGAGTGAATATTCTTCTTTCTAGAACAGTCCCAATGAAGCTGATTTGAGTCACATCTTACTGCAGTAGAATAATGCCCATTTTCACCCTTCATGTAGTTAAGGGAGGAGCCACTTCATTTTGGGTTCTGAATTTTTTAATACTTTATACTGTGTGCTCTGTGTACATTAGACTATTATTAAGGATAGGATTTAGTCCCGAGGTCAGATTCCATGACTTTAACAGACATCTGTGGCTTCAGCTTAAAGAAGCTCTAGCTTAAAGATCTACCATTGATCTTTATAAAGAATCCTAAATACAGAGTGGATTGTAAAACCTTCAAATTGCCTATTGGGATACAATATCGTGCAGAAGGACAAACGGTTTTCTGGGTGTATGTACGTCTGAAATTCAAAGAAAGCTAAGAGTCCCTTCAACATAACCATTTAGTAGCACATCTTGTATGCATTAGCCTACCCTGCTGCACTGTCCAGTTAGAACTGAAGAGTTAAGAACAGAATTGTTGTGTTAGCTCTGAATGATTTGTATGTGTGCACGCACACATGCACGTTTAATTTAGGCCTTCAATCGTTGTTGTTGTTTCATCATAAATGCTTTGTAGCTATGAAGTTTGTCTTTAGTTAACTGTTACATTTGTGTAGATGTCTTTTTAAGAGATTTTTTTCATAACCATTGTTTGACACAGTCTACAAATAGTATCTAAAGTCTCATCGTTTAGGTGGCAGAAATAAAACCCTGTAACTCTTGCTGAATATGATCTTTTTTTCTCCCCAGCATCTAAACAAAACCTACAACACAGATGTTCCTCTTGTTCTAATGAACTCCTTTAACACTGATGAAGACACAAAGAAAATCTTGCAGAAGTACAGTCACAGTCGTGTGAAAATATATACTTTTAATCAAAGCAGGTATCAGAGATTGTTTTCTTCTGTTTGGGGTAAAAGAAACAAGCAAAGCTCTTCCTTGTTGTGCATATTAAATATTTTTGTTAGTTTTTAGGATTAAAACTGGAAGTTTAAAAAGTGAGAAGGCCCAAGAACAGCCAGATAAAATTAATAACTAAAAAATAAATGGGTGGAAGAAATCTGTGTTTCAAGTTCAGACTTGCAGTGGAACGCAGGAACATGGGGTTTGACTTCTGAACTGTCTTGGCTGTGAAACCCAAGGTTGGGACTGTCAGAAGTAGGTATGGAGTAATTTGTAGGCTGACCACCAACAAAGTTTGCCCTGAATTGGTCATGTGAAATTCTGGAGGGTCCTGCTTTTTTAAAAAGTGAATTCCTGTGGCTCCTGTGACTGCACATAACATGTTCTGAACCCTTGTGGAAGAAGAAATTTGCATTACCTCTGGCTCCAAAGGGATGATTCATTTAAGTACATACTTAATTAAATATTAACTTGCAGTTTCTGCCCCAATATCCAAGTATGAACGTAGACAATCTCCTCCCGTTTCTGTGTATCTGATTAACTGGCCTAAGAAGTAATAATTTTAAAGCCACATCAAGTGTGGAGTATCCCCTGTGACTGCATTATTACTGCACTAAGATCTGTATCAGAAATCTAATAATTGTCATTTTGCAGGTATCCTAGAATTAATAAAGAGTCTCTACTGCCAATAGCCAAGGACGTATCTTATTCAGGAGAGAATACTGAGGCGTGGTATCCTCCAGGTCACGGTGATATCTACTCCAGTTTCTATAACTCTGGTCTGCTTGACACACTGATAGGAGAGGGGAAAGAGTACATTTTTGTGTCCAATATAGATAACTTAGGAGCAACTGTGGATCTTTACATTCTTAACCATCTTATGAATCCACCAAATGGAAAATGCTGTGAATTTGTCATGGAGGTCACAAATAAAACCAGGGCAGATGTTAAGGTAAAAATGTATTTGTTCAAATCGATTCATCCACTCACTGTCTTTGTAAAATTTTAGTCTCATTTTCTTTTGAATCAGTAGTTTCAAGCAGATGTTAAATATCACTTCAAATATCTTTAAGGCTTATATACCACAACCCAACAGTCAGCTGTAGATCTAACCTGAAAAAGAAATGTAAAGTCAGCAGGTTTTGTGGCATGGAGTGCAGTATAGCATGCTGTTTTGGTCACTCATATGCAAGTATTACAAATAAATACATGTTCTGGGCTTGAACTACTAGACAGTGCAGCCTATTGTATAGGCCACCTGGGTTTTCAGCCTGGGGGTCATGACACCCTTCCCTTCCCATATAGCAATATCTTAGAGGACTCTTAATGTGGAAGAAGCTGAGAACCACCGTGCTACAGTAATAGCATCTCTTGCTGGTTCAGGACGGCCTAACCCACTTCTGTATTTTAAAAATACAATATATAATGCTCTAGAGCGTAAATTTCTGGCAGTCTTGACCCAGCATCCTGCCCTCACCAGTTTCAGGTGGTGAAGTTGGGGTCTCTGACCAATTGTTGGCCAAAATTTAATCCAGAACAATGGTACATGCTGTAAGCATTTTTAACACACAGTGATTTGTACCACCACCTGTAAGGGTCTTGGCCCATGTTTTTTAACCATGAAAAATACTGCTAGTGCCCCATTCATTTGATATTATTGTAAAGGATCTGATTCAACCCATAAAAGGAAGGAAATGTAATGTAAGATCAGGGCCTTTTATCCTTTGAAGTCTAATGGGGAAAGTTAACTGATACTGTAGTAAGTGCCACATAGCCTACAGTACACAGTCAGCTGGAGTATCTTATATTTCAACCACAACTTTTGAATTTCCTTTTGTGAAAAGGTTTAATTTAGATCCTGACATGTAACCTTATAGAATTTTCCATTGTTTAATTATCCATCACAAGCTAAAGGTGACTTTTAAATTAACTAAAACTTTCCATAAGTGCCTAGGTGATTTAGGCATCTAAGTCACTTAGATGCTTTTGAAAATTTTTTCCACTATTTAAATGCACCATAAAAAAACTTAGTGTTTTCCAGTATCAGAAACTGGCATTAACAATGCTAGTGTTCCAGTCAGTTTCTACCACAAGTTAAACAAGTTTTATATAAGATTTGGTATTAGAATGTGATAGGCAAAACACTTCCAACTGCACCTCACTTCACAGTGTGTTTTAAGAAGATATATATTGCATGTTATTATAAAGAATATATATATGTATAGCATGCTGTTACATGTGTTATAGTACTTAGATCTGTTCTGCCTTTGCAGGGTGGTACACTCACACAATATGATAACAAACTGAGACTGGTAGAAATAGCTCAGGTTCCAAAAGCACATGTTGATGAATTCAAGTCTGTGTCAAAATTCAAAATATTCAATACAAACAACTTGTGGATTTCTTTGCTTGCAATTAAACGACTGCAAGAGGAAAATGCTATTGATATGGAGATCATCGTTAATCCAAAGGTAAGCTCATGGCAGGACTTCAGAGGGAAAACAGCAGACTGTGCAGAGGTGTCCAACTGTGCTGACTTCTCCAACTTCACCTTTGTTTCCTGAATGTCTTCATATTCTGCATAACTGTCCCCTTTTAAAACAATGTTCTTGCTTCTGACTATTTGATGGTGAACACGTATTTGTCTGTTGGGTCATGTTCATGCTACAACTTTCTTTTTCAGACTTTGGATGGAGGTTTAAATGTTATTCAACTGGAGACTGCAGTTGGTGCTGCTGTTAAAAGTTTTGAGAATTCTTTGGGGATAAATGTACCTCGTAGTCGTTTTCTACCTGTCAAGACCACATCAGATCTTTTGCTTGTGATGTCCAACCTGTATAGCCTTAATGCTGGATCCTTAACTATGAGTGAGAAACGTGAATTTCCAACTGTGCCTCTCGTCAAACTGGGAAGCTCTTTCACCAAGGTAAACCCTCATAGTTGCATATTTTTCTCAAGAAAAGACTGATGCCCTTCATACATTAACATACCACTAAGAGGAGACTAGGTTACAAGGACAGTTACTGTAATTACTTCCAACTGTGCAAATTATGACTGCTCCCTTGAGTCATTAAATAGTTGCAGTCTTGCAGGCACACATCTTAAAAACATCTGAATATTCACAGCATTGTAATAGCTATCTCACACTTCCTTATCCTCTTTACTTGGGGATAGTAAAGATGAGAATAGTGTCTTGTCCATTCTAAAGTTCAGGTTTTCTTTAAACTGCCTAATTTCTAGACAGCGTGTATTACTGTTACTTTTGTCCATAATTAGTTTCCCATAACTTTATGTTGAAACTAGCTCTCACTGCTATCATGGGGATAGTTGGTGACTTATGGCGCTGTGTGATGTAGATTCAAGAACAGATTTTGCTTTTGTTTCATCCTTTCATAACTTTTTTAAGTACTTTCAGTGCTTTTTTCTAGCATTAAACCCTTAGTTTTGGGGAAAAAATACATAAGCAAATGCATCCTCTAAACTATTGCTGTTTTTGTTTTTTGGAAAGGTTCAAGATTACCTGACGAGGTTTGAAAGTATACCAGATATGCTTGAACTGGATCATCTCACGGTTTCGGGTGATGTTACATTTGGCAAGAACGTTGCATTAAAGGTGTGTATGCCAATGAGGTTGACTTGCATAACATGATAAAATTTTATGTATGCCATTCTAACAAACTAGAAGAGTTGAGCCCATCTAAATTTTATCACAAAACCATATGCATGCATAAAGTATCTCATGGAAAATTTGACTGTCAACCATTCATATTTTGAGTTAGAAACTGGTCCAGTGACTGCAGAGGTTAATGTATGAAGGTGTCAAGGTACTAATATAAGTACACTAACTCCTTACTTAAAGTCATCCTCGTTAACGTTGTTTCGGTGTTACGTTGTGGATTAATTAGAGAACATGGCTCGTTTAAAGTTGTGCAATGCTCCCTTATAATGTTGTTTGGCAGCTGCCTGCTTGTCCACTGGTTGCAGAAAAAGTGACCCGTTGGAGCTTGGAACCAGCGTGGACCGGCAGCCCCGCTATTAGCTCTCCTAAGTTCCCTGTGCAGCAGCCACCCAGCAGGCTACCAATTTGCCAGCAGTTCAGGTGTCCCTCCCCCCACTGGCATGTGCTGCTCCTGCCCTCTGCCTTGGAGCTGCTCCCAGGAGCCTCCTGCTTGCTGTGCAGTGGGGGGGGGAGAGAAAGGGGTGCTAATGTCAAGGTGTCCCCCTTCCCCCGCTCCTGCCCACCACTTACCCCATCTCCATAGAGAAGGGGGGACACATGACAGTACTCAGGAAGGAGGGAGCTTTCTGGCAGCAGTGGCTCTCTCAACTTGCTGATCTACTTAAAAAGGCAATGTACTTAAAGTGCGGTCAGCATACTTAAAGGGGCGATACGCATCTCTCTCTCACACTGGGTGTCTCTCTCTGTCTGCCATGCTGTCTCCCCTCCCTCCATTTGTTCTGCCTTGTAGAGTGTGAGGCAACATTAACAACGTGTTAACCCTTGAGGGCTCAGCCAAGTGCTAGTTCATCATTTAGCCAGTAAGGCATTCCCTGGGAAATATCCCACCCACTGACTTCACCACCTCAACCAAGCTTCACAATCATCATTGCTGTATATAGTATTAAATTGTTTGTTTAAAACTTATACTGTGTGTGTGTGTGTGTGTATATATATAGATATAGATATATATATAGAGAGAGAGAGAGACACACACACACACACACACACACACACGTAGGTTCCAGGGAAATTTTTTTCACCAAACCCCCCCATTTACATTAATTCTTATGGGGAAATTGGATTCGCTTAACATAGCTTCGTTTAAAGTCGCATTTTCAGGAACATCACTGCAACGTTAAACGTGGAGTTACTGTAGCATTTAGAAAAAACTCAAATTGAAACAACTAGTGGTTAGCATTTTTATCTACAAAGTGTTTTGCAAACTAAGCAGCTAAGCCACTTATCTACTTTCCCCTTACTCTAGTATAAGTATTTCACAACATCTCTGAGGTAGAGGAGCACTATATAACTTCCATCTGTAAGATGGAGTACAGAGGCACAGAGACTTAACCCAAGAGCTTATGGGAAGTCTGGGAGAGATGAACCTAGGTCTCCCAAGACTCATGCTAGTGCCCTAACTGCTGGACCAGTCTTTCTCTCCCCTCTAGTCATCAGGTTCTAGATTTCTCTCTGATTTCCACAAGTGAGCATACTTGCAGTATGTTTTAAAACCTCAAACTCACTGTTTTTCTGCCCATGTATTAGCAGTAAACAATTGTGGAAGTAGAACTTATATTCTAATCAGGAGGTGTGAGTTCAGCACACTCTGGGGTGTGACACGGAATAAGCAGAAAATTTGGTCAACCCTTAAGTAGGCAGGTATGACTCAGAATACACACAGGAAGCAGGTCCTTTGAATAAGGATAACTCTGCCCATAATAGCACTTAAATGGGAGTGAAATTCTGCTCACCAAACAATTGCATAGTTAGTGAAAAGGTTTTACTATCTGTGTTAGACAAAATTTAAAAAACTAAGCTTACTCTCCTACTCTGTTGTCTGAGAAAATAAGATGTGTATGACAGCCCAGCATAACACAGTTTAGGAAGGCGGCTAGCTGTTTTGTTGCACAGTTAACATGAGAAGCCTTGCTTTCTTACAGATGCTTATGGTATGTTTTTAAATGGACCTTAATGTGCCTTTTTCTATCTAGGGAACAGTTATCATCATTGCAAATCACGGTGACCGGATTGACATCCCGCCTGGAGCAGTATTAGAGAACAAAATTGTATCTGGCAATCTTAGGATCCTTGACCACTGAGTCAATGTTCAGTTTGTAGATCCTGCTAAAACAACCTTATGATGGAAGAACCTGTAGGCATTAAAATAAGTGGCACACAAGGCCTATGCTTTGTCACTGTACCCTGCAGTATTAATTTTAAATAGCTTTCTGTGCTTCCCTTTTTAACTAAACACAGTGCAAAGGATGTGCCGAAGTAATGCTTTAGTCTTTTAAAGGATTCTGTAACTCAGATAATATAACCTTAAAGTGCAATACTGTTTGTCTTGAGACAAGATGGACATAACTTCTCTATAAGAAGTTAAGAGGCTTGCCTCTGATAGTCAATAGTTTTGAATTGCTTGTAACTGCAAAAATAAAGCTGTGAAGCAACAGATAGCTCCTTCATGTAATTTTTTTATGAAGTGTCAATGACAGGTATGATCAAATTTAAACGTTTCACTACTGTTACTAAGTGAAATAAGATGTTAGAAATTGTTTGTGTTCACAAACCATACTTAACCTAGTCACTTCACACCACATAAGTTAATAGTTAGGAATACATTTGTGATATGACAGTATAGCTTAACAAACATTGGGAGGTAAGGTGGTCATTATGATCTTGTGCTCAAGCTGGAATAAACTGTTGTAAATGTACCCAAATCTAATTTTTTAAAAAAAAATACATCTGGGTGTATGTTTTCTGGTGCATCCTTAATCTGCCCTTCTTTGTAGTAAAAGGGAAAAATCACATGTTGTTCAATGGTGGTGTCCTACATAAGGATCAGTTCCCTGTCCTGATGATCATTCTTTCAATTCTATAGTATTTACCTGTAAGCAACTTATTTTATATGTTTAGTATAAGACTGAAATGTATCATTAAAAAAGTTGGTCTTTAAAAACAAGGATGATTTTTATAGCTTTATTTTGATTGACATCTGTTATGCTAACAGATAGGCACACAAACACTGTAGACCACTCCATCATATGTAATCATTACAAGGTTAGGCACTCAGACTATGTTTAGGTAAAAAGTTGTGGAGGTGAAATACACAGGCACTTTTACTTAGTACTGGCAGCTTCCAGACTTAAAAGGTAGTATTAGAGAGTCTTCATTCGATCAGCCTAAACTAGTTTCAGCCATCACCTCTCCCAGCTACTGCAGTAGCGTAACACTAGAACTTTTTATTCTACTCTTTTTACCCCACCCTCCTTAATAGATGCACTCCGTTACACCTTTATTAAAATTGTGGGAGGGGGATGGGTAGAGGCCACAAACTCTGTGGCAGAGCTAAATCACTGGTTTGGTATCAGTTTGAAGTATCTATCAGCACTACTGATTATTTTAAAATCTATCCAGTAGATAATGGCTTAAATGAACATACTGTTTACTAAAATTGTATCTTCTGGTGTCAGTACAGAGCCTAGCTGGAAGAAATACCCTGAAACATCTGCTCCCTCCATGCAAGCAACTGAGCCATTTATTTCTTATAAAGATCTGTAAAAAAATAAATTTTAGAACCGCAGTTTCATAGAGAAAAACATTTTCTACAGAGTTCAACTGCAAGATTTTATATTATACCATCATTAAATAAGGTGGGACACCATGTGACTTTCATTGCACTAGAGGAAATGTAAAGCATCTTATTTAATATAAAGATATACAGAGCATTCTAGACAACTACAGCTGTGTTACAGCTGTGTGTGTGTGTTTGGATTTGGTCCAAAGAAACCTGAGTCTGTTTCCAGAGAGAATGAAAAAAAAAATTGCACAGACAGCTGATCCCTTGTTTCTTGCTGAAGGACACTCAAAAGGTCACTCACTCCCTGCAGCTCACTCTGAATCTAGTTCCCCCAAATATCAATAGCATCCTCTCATGGACTCCACTCATAAGTATTCACCTCAAGCTTCTTGAAAGCAAGACATCTGGTGGTCAGAACCAACTGACTCTTTCCAGTAGATTATCACCTCTTCTGATCCCAGATCTCAGCCATGTTTAGGTCCAGATTTTTAAGGCCTCTCAAAGCTTGAAGGTTTCCAGTGTAAAAAGCGACATCTGCTGTAACCAATCTGTAGTGAAATAGATTTTTGTTACAATTCTGATACTAAAGCACTAGTTGAAACAGGATCTGATTTGAGCACATCAGTTCAAACACAGCCCATTGCTGTGGTCTTGAGCTAGGTTGAGGTAACTTAATGCCTCTCCATTATGCAATTCTGAACTGGGATAAAAGGGGTTAATATTTGCCTATGTGACAGGAGTAATGTTACACTACTTACCAACAAAGTTACTAATATCTTTGTCTAGGTAGATGTCTGGTTCCATTTTCCTTTTCTACCCAGTTTAAGATAGATCTAGGGTCAGATAACTCAAAGGAAATTGGACATTAACTCCCTTTAGGCCCCTTTGATAATCCCAGCCTAAAAATCCTGACTCTTACAGTAATGTGCAATATTAACTCGCTGAATTGAAGTCCCTAGAGGAGCTTGATATAATAAGGAAAAATCATGCTTCCCTCATCTGTTCTTTAAGCACATCAACAAAATGGACAAAGCAGAACACCTTGACAATTTAGACTTCAAAAAGCATTTGATATAATTTCTCATAAGCAGCTACCATGGGAACTAATTGGGGTCAACTGGATTGTAGTCCTGTCATGAGTTAGAAACTGGCCAAGATACAAGAATAAATGGTAAAATTAATAGTGGGGTGTCCAAACATTCACAGTAGAACTGGATTTTAAAATGTACGATAAGTGACTTGGAAAAATTTGTAGGTAAAAATTAGAGCAGACAGACTGATTATGAACTTCAGGAAGACCTATCAAAGGTAAGTGCATGTGGCAGGTGAAAGTCAGTGGGCATTAATGAACCTACTCATACGCATTTCTGAGTTCTAAAGTAACTATAGCCACAGAGGATGAGATGTTGGCATCTGTGTGAGCAGTAAGAGCTAGTCAGAAATTCACTGAACCAAAATGTTTCACCAGATCTGTAATAGATTTGACCAAACCTTCACCAGAACACAGGCAGGTTTCCTTTCTGTACAGCTGGAGCTCTGGCAGGGTTTTCACTCTATGGTGGGAGCACTGCCTACAGCTATTAATGTTACAGCTGCTGTTCAGTGAACAGGAATGTAAGTAAGTTTCACACTTAGTTTCAGGGACACCATATTCCGGTGTTTCTGAAACAAAATATTCAGGCATTGCTGAGAGGCTGGAAAATTTTGGTAAATCTGCTTTCATTCCAAATCAGAACAAAAGCAAATTCAAAAATACCAAAACTCCAGGCGAGCTGAAATCCCCGCGTTTTGGCCAGCTCTAGTGAGTAGTAGCAATCATCAACCACAATTTTAAGATGCATAAAGGATGAGAGAGAGAATGTTGATAAAATGCTAGTCAATAAATTAGTGGTACACCCTCACCTGGAAGACAATTAAGCCTTGACTACTGAGTGGCACTGGCAGAAATGGAAAGGGTTTGGTGTCAGGCATGGAAAAAGTTCCCACTCTTCCTATGGGATTGTTTAATTTATGGAAAGGAGATGAATAAGTGGGGACATAAGAGTGGTGTACAACATAAAAAACTGGTTGGTGACGACGAACAGCACTCCTATTAATCCTGTTATCATATCAGAACAAAGGGACATTCGATGAAATTAAAAAGTAACAAAGTTGAAAAAGCAATCTAATGAAATACTTTACACAAAGCATAATTAGCCTATGGAATTCACTGCAACTACATCTCACTGAAGCCAAGGAATTAAATATTTATATGGGTAACAAAAACGTCCTCAATTCATTGGACTGGTTAAAGAAAGAGGAGAATAAACCCTCAAGTTTCAAGAGGAATCTTGTAAGAGGAGTTAGGGAGAAACTTCCACTATAGGTAGATTATTCAATAATTGTCCACGAGGAGGTTGTTTGCACTTTTCTGTGAAGTACCTGGTGCTGGCCACTGTCAGATAGGAGACCCGGCAGCAGAACTATCACTGATCTAATCCGGTATGGTAATTCCTATCAATGTATTTGGGGGAGGGAAAAAAAGCAGTACGTGAGACCTGTTGGAATAGGCTCTGTTTAAAAAGAATCAGAATTCTTTATGGAGAAAAATGCCCTACTGCTGGTTCTGCTTTAAAAACATTTCCTGTCGGGGAGCTCCCTGTAGACAGATAAAACACTACTTCTTGATAATAGTTAGCACCTTCCGGCCCCGCATCTGAATTAACTCATGTTTCCAAGGTGCTTTAAGCGTCACGTGACATGTGAGGGAAGTAACGATTGTCACCACTGGAAAATGGGCACAGGCAGATAAAACAACACATCCAAGGTCTCTCAAACCTGTGATGGCGCAAGGAATATTACCCAGATTTATTGCCTCCCAATACTTTTCTTTACTCAACAGACTACGTTCCCTCTCCCTCCCCTATTTTCTCTAAAAGCAGAGCCCTGTTTAAGTTGCACCTTTTAAGCAGGACAGGGCCCCAAATAGATCTTGCATTCTAAACACGGTGCATAGTGGCGTTTTGATTACAGCAGGTGGATTTATGAGAGAACTAAGCATTGTCGCTACTGCGGAAATTCGTATTAAAACAAGTGTCCATACATACCCATTCTGAGGTCCTCCATCATTGACTACATTTAGGTGGGCCAGCTGCCTCTTCAAATGAAGTTTGTAGCTTGCATTAATTCTTAAAAACAACATCTAGAACAAACCATAAAACCCAGTAACCTGTGTGTCATAGCATCAGAATAAGGAACTTCACTTCATTCATATCATATTTCCCCAAAACTCTCTTCTGTAGCACGGCCAGCAAAAAAATTAGGAGTGCACTAACACTAATGAAGTACAACCATTTGAACCTCTAGGATGGGTGCATGCCTAAACTAGCGTTTTTTATAATGCATCTTTCCCTCCGTACCCTCTCTACTTCTGTTGGACGGTCTGTTCTCTCTTGTCTATCAAGCCCAGTATTGACATTGTAAACTCTTTGGGACGGGGACCTGTCTTCTCTGTCTGGCAGGCACCCAGCACACTTGTAGGTGCTCTAAAATAATAAACTCTCTTTCTTGTACTGTAACCCTTACATAAAACAAAAAGATCAGTTATCAGCTATGGGTTTTTTAGCACAATTCTTACTGACATAGGAGGTAGACTGCAATCCAATGCATTAGGTGACAGAATGGTCCTTCCTGGCCATCTATAAAAGCACTGACTGTAGCCTAACATTATAACGAGCACACCTAGAAAAGATTGGGCTCATAGCAGATTTAGTGACATGAATAATCCAGTGCTGTACTTAAATTTGAATTGCATTACAGACACATAAAATGGCTGTTCTAGTGTAGATTTCAGTAATAATTAATTCTGGGAGATTCTCAACATGACCACCCACAATAGCCAAGTTATTGCCCTTGTGTAGAATTTCCCCCCTAACTCCTGTATTTAGGATATCTACATCTAGATATTAAGCACAAGATTGATTCAAAAGGGAAGTGAGTCAGCTCCGTCTTGCCCTGGGGAACTAGAGCTGAGCAATTATTGTGAAAAAGACCCCCCCCCCCCAAAAGAGAAAAAAGATTCGATTCGAACTGAACTCACTGCAATGGTATTTGCAATCCTATTTGTTGTTCACAACACGACTATATTCACTCGATATTTTTTTTTTGTCTGTGGAAAGCAGAAGTGTCCCAAGTACTGGTAACGACGTGTGGTTTATGATGGAAGTGTTACAATAGCTACAAAACAACTTAAAATGCTCACCTGCGTTTGCTCCTCAGGGAGGAGATCACATATAGCTTCATGCATCTTTGCCATCTGCTTACAAATATTCCTGAAGCAGGCTGAAGGAACAGGAGCTTTCACCTCATACTGGTAATAAAGACAACATTGGTCACTTGTTTTTAGAAAATGGTCAAAAGGAAAACGTTCTTGGCTGCCTCCTATGCTGCTAGGCCTTCAGATGTCATCAGCTAAAAGCTGTTATTGATCCACCGGCAGCTTGCATTATAGAATCATTGGCACTTTACATTTTATAATCAAACAGGGCAATTCAAATCAAACAGGGATCAAAGCAGCATCCCCCCCACCCGATCCATTTGTCTTGATTAATTTTAATTGCTGCTTTTTGCTCATTATTTTTAGCTGGCTTACGTTACACCTCTCAGTTCTATTTCAGGGAGAGAATGATTGCCATGACAGTTAAATGTGCATATGCCATGCCTTATACGAGCCTCCTCTCCCCCTCGCTCTCCTCAGGTAACAGGAAATAATTCTGTCTATGATGTATGCACCACTTCTCATTCCGGTACAAATAGTTGAAAAAAAAAAAAACAAGCAAGTCCTTCAAGAACACATAATTCTGACACAAGGAAAGACGAAAGCTGCTGAAAACCAAGTACAGCACGTGGCAAAGAACAGGTAAAAATACAGCCGAACTGTCAGTCGCTGACAGTACGGACTCCTCCTCAGGAAAGAGGAAAAGTACCGGGAGTGAATAGGATGAGTGGTACCTTTCCTTGAGCACAGCTGATATCTGAGAAACAAGCTATTGAAAGGAGATTTTGCTGCAAGGGAACAAAATTCTTACATTCCCCCACCCAGAAGGAAAGATCGTACTGTGATTTTCAAAGCAACGTCCTAGCTGCAATACTGTCCTCAGTAAAGCTTGATCTGTAGTTTCATGGCCAAGGGTAGGTTCCAAGTCTAGGCCTGGTTAAGCAGGTTTAGGCCCCAGAGTGCCCCCCCTCTCGGAAAAGGTGATCATGATACTTACTCTAATTAGTAAAGAGCTTTGAGGTCTATGGATGAATTAGCCAAGATTATTATTAATTTATAAACGTTGCTGAACTAAAAGGAGTTACATCTGCTTGCAGTAGGTGTGAATTTGGAGAACTCTGCTTGGCCACTGCTTGAAAGAGAAACATTGGCGTTCCCTGTCAAGTCCTGAGGGAAAGGAATGCCAACAGTTTAATTGTAGATGAGAAATAAGTCTTGGAGACAAAGGGCCCAATTCTGCAAACATGGCCTACCAAAGATTCATTACCACTAAGGCTAATTGGACTACTTAGGTAATGAGTACTATATATGGGAATATTGGCAGGAATGGGCTCCAAGTGACGACTTGAATGGTTTAGAAATGGGTGTATTGTATTGTATGTATCTGTGAAGTGGAAAATTCATAGAAAACATGCAAGCTAAACCTGTGGCTGTTCAGCCCAAGTATCATGGGTTGCAATCCTGCAAGTTGCTCAGCATTTCCAGCCTCGATCGTGCTCAGCACCTCGCCAGAGCAGGCTCAGAGCTTTTATTGCTGCTTCCAAACGGCAACAAAAAGTACAGGTTCAAAGAGAGCCATGGCATCTTAGGGGACTATATTATTTTCACTAATACAGTACCTCTGCTTGTCTTCCACCTGCACCTCTACAACTAACACAACTGTGTCACACCAGTGCCTCCAGAGCCCAACTGAGACCAGGGCCCCACTGCTCTAGACACTGTACA
Source organism: Lepidochelys kempii (assembly GCF_965140285.1). Taxonomy (NCBI): domain Eukaryota; kingdom Metazoa; phylum Chordata; order Testudines; family Cheloniidae; genus Lepidochelys; species Lepidochelys kempii. The sequence goes on along the minus strand of NC_136382.1, from coordinate 196,481,245 downwards.
CACATGTAGTAAGAGACAGGCTCCTGCCCCAAACTGCTCTCAATCTAAACAAGAGAAGGAGGGGACACAGAGGCATGAAATGGTTTGCAGTCACAGCAGATCAACTACAAAGCCAGCAAGAGAACCGAGGGCTCTGGGCCCCAGTCTAGTACCCTGTCCACTGGACCATGCTGACTGTTTCGTGAAGAGGAGCCTGTCACCCAACATTCAGTCCGTGATTTCTAGACCATATCAATTTTTGTTAAACGCACTTAACACCACACTGCCAAGCTCCAGAACACTGCCATTAGAATGACTTGCTCATTCTTTCAGATTTACACACTTAAAGCCAGTGATCATTTTTATTTATGGGGTAGTCAAGCCTTGAGACTCTGACACATACCCCTAAAAAGCAATGCTAACAAGGCTACAACTAATGACCTATACTCCTGTCCCCTAGCTGTTCCATATTTTCTGTTTTAAGAGGTCCTTCAGTGTTTTCACCCAAGAGGAGAGTAGCAGTAATGTTAAGATCCCAGATCCTCGGCTCTATTAGGTACCAAACAACCAAAGGGACTGGGTTTACTGGTAAGGTAGGCAAGCTAGCACATGTCATAATATTCCTCCCCTGTCCCTGCTGGCTGTAGTCATGTGAGCCAGCTGCTGAAACTGAAAACAATCCTCACCTTCAAGAGCTTCAGAGAGCAGGAATCTTGCCAGTTTAAATCTTCTGCCAGCTCATGAGAAAGAATGGGCAGGGAAGATGGAAGGACGGCATGGCAGATGCATGTTAGCCACAATCCAGACAAGCCCTGCACTAGGAGTGCGTTGTTGTGCACCTCCCACTTGAGGGGCCAGGAGTTAAATGCTCATTTTCAAGAGATGAGAATAAAAGTGACAGGGAAGACATTTGACAAACTGGAAGTTTATTTGGTCTTTGGTATCTAGAACACTATTTTGGACTTTGTCACCTTGCCAGTGTTGGTCTTTTAAAACATATTTAATCGATGAAAAGATATTGTAACATGACAGAAAAAAATAAACCCTTCTCCCATTCTCTCTCTGTGGCAATCTGACCCCGCACTCCCCATCAGCAGCAATTCTTGCTAGCCTAACGAAATGTCGAGTGGGGAGAGAGAGGGAGAACATAATATATTCCCAGATTCTCCCTGTCCCTGGTATTTTACTTTTTCTGAAACAGAGTGCAGGTGCTGTTTATGTAATTGTGCCAATGACCAATCACATAACTAGATTTCTCCAACCCACTTCATACTGGACAATGAACGTCTGAATTCTAACTGGCTTCTATAATAAATGTGTTTGCATGAACCAGTCAAATTGGTCACTCAAAGGTTCATTTTTCCCTACAGTAGCATTTCCTTATGAAGCAGCTTTAAAAAACAAACAAAGCAGGCTGAAGGTTTATGTAAGGTGTACGTTAATTATCCAAACTGACAGCCCACTTCTGTCACCTTTACTATTGCTGAGTAGTCCCTCAGACCATCAGCAGTCCCAATGGGACCAATGGAACGCTTTGCAGAGTAAAGTACTACTCATTGTGAGTAAAGGTGGCAGAATCTGGCCCATAAGGTTTAGCCAAACTGATCACTTGACACAGATTTCAACAAATAGATACAATCTATCTATCTTTGGTACTTATACACCCCCATTACCACTGCACCTGAGTACCTCACTTACTTAAATGAATTTATCCTCAGAGCACCTTTGTGAGGTAGGACACTGCTATTATCCCTACTTTGCAGATAGGGAACTGTGGCACAGGGTGACTAAATGACTTGCCCAAGGTCACACATGAAGCGTGTGGCGGAGCATGGAATAGGTCCCGGATCTCTCAAGCTCCAGGCTGGTGGTCCAGCCACTGGACCATCCTTTCTCTCATGCCAATTTCCTATAGCTCATCAGTTTTCAACCTGGGGTACACATTGCACTGGGAGGTCACACGGCACTGGCTCCTTCTTGCTTCCAGCTGCTTCTATAGGCAGCCACATCCAGGCTCTTCACTGCAGAAGAGCAAAAAATCGGAGTTGCTCTCAGGGATGAGACTGGGATCCAGCAGCATGACTGGAAATGCTAGCCACAACAGCCATGAGCTGGATAAGACTGTCCAAGGAAGCAGAGTAGCCAGGCATCTGGGTAAAGCATGGGAGCTACTATATTCACAGTATCTACTGCACCAAGGAAAGTGTAACAATTTATTGCATCAAAAAGAGATTCAAGATATGACCAATGCTGATTTCATAAAGGTTAATGACATACATGCATTGACTCTTAAAGAACATATTTTCTTAAGTCCAGTGTAGGGCCTTATGTATATAGGTTTAAACCAGTTTAAACAATGCCTAGATAGGGAAAATGTAGACTCTGTTTGAAACATCTAGTCTAAGATTCTGCACATAATGAAACACCCAAATGCAATGTAGAGTATAATTATTTCCATAAATCATTACCTTTGATAACAGTTTGTCAAATAAGCTATCCATTATGGCCACAAGCTTTGCTGAAATTTCAGCTATGTGGTCATGATAATCCTGTAATGGAAAAATAGAGTTTTATTTACCATCTAATGACATTCATATTCTTCACAGCATAATTGAGAAAGAGCATATATAGAGTTTAATTAGAAGATACGCAAAGAATTACCTTAGTAATGTGGTCAAAATGCCTGAGCATACTAAATTGTTTAGGCTGCAGTCGAGCTTCAAAATGAGCTCTGATAATAGGAATGTAGTGTACAATTAGCTGCAGGCAGCGTGAAGAGAGAGCTGTAAACCCAGAAGTAAGAGAAGGGGGAAAAAAACAGCTTAATTATTATACAAGTATAGCCATTTTGTACAGCCTAGCCTGCACCTTCTCTAAAAAACAGAATACAGATCCAACACTCAAAAACAAGCTAGAAGATAAACTGGAAGTGAAAATTTACAAAGTCATTTAGTGAAAATACAAACATCTGTATTCTATTCTATTACTATATTCATGTCAAGGATCCAGAGCACTTCACACTGAGTGTACCAACTCACACAGTCCTTAATTCATTGATTGGAATGGGAGTTTTAGCTAAGTAAAGACTGACTGTAGTATATGGAGCTACACAAAGAAACCTTTTCGCCCGCTAGTGAAATGCAGTCACCTCTGGAGCTGAATTTGGCAGCTATTTAACAGAGTGCAGCAACCTTTCACAACAGCTTAGGACAGGAAGCAGAGAGTACTATATTCAGCTGAAATACAAGGGTTGATTTAAGATAGGCAGGATGCTGCTAGTTGTAAAAATGGAAGTACTGAGTATTCCAAATTTCAAACTCCAAATAGCAAACAACCCCATCTGTGACAAGGTCACGATCTAAGAAGTAATTCCAGCTTCCAAAGTCACTTCTTTTGACTGAAGACCATGTTTGGCTAACAGATTAATTTCTTCTACTTCCAAGTAACATATTTGACACACACTGCAGCACACTTCTTCAATACTACAATTCAGAGACTCTTATACAAATTCTATATTCAAAGTAAACACACCATAGTAACCCTTTCTTATCTTTTCACGTCTTTTCCAGAGCACTACAACTTGGAGATGGCTTATCCTGAATATTTAGTGTTTTATTAGACTGAGGAATGAGATTTGAAAAGTAGAAATCCATACCTAAATTTTTTGTAGTTATTGTTTTCAAACCAACAACTTGCAATGCACCTGCTCCGAGAACTAGCTGGCAGCTTCTGGAGTTGAAATACTATCAGAGAAAGAAAAAAGTAAGAGTTGAAGATCTATATGTAACATGGGGACGATAGGTACCTTAGAAATGCTATAGATAAAAGTGAGCAAGACTTTAATCACTGACAGATGATTGGGCTTGGTACTGAAGTTACCCAGATTTCTCATTCTAGGAGAGTCCCATGCTCTTTCTAATGATTCCTCTTGGGTGTTTACTCAGGATCTCATAATCCACACAGGACTTACTCGGGACCTGATCTAGAGCCCACTGAAGTCATTAGGAGTCATTCCACTGACTTCACTGGGCTTTGAATCAGGTCTTGGTGTTTCTTGAATCAGTTCATGCCAATGAGGGCTCTCTGGATTGATTTCTGGGATAGGAATGGAAATAGAGGGCATTAAGAATGGACAATTATTTCCCAATTATTTCATTTCTGGGACTGACCTCTCCCTCGGTCTGAAGTATTTGGGTTGTGCTTCTCCTTCTGAAAATACTGAAGGCAGCTCTGACTTGTCATAGGGTGCGGCTAAGGTACTTCCATCCTAACTCCAGATGAATGCATGGGAATAGTGAATTCTTACTGGAAGACTAAATAAATACTTCTTGCACAGGGCCCTCAGAGGAGGTGAATAGGTATAGTGCCATTGAACTTGGCTGGATGGGGCAGCCTGCGGGAAAGGTTAGTCCTATGGAAATCATCAAGCAACTGATTTTCTGATTTAGAGTCTGACCTATCCCCCATCCCGACCCCACCAAACCTGGCACATTTGGGAACAGAGAGCAGTATGAAAAAATCAGTTAGAGAGAAAGAGTTAATCAGCACTGAGAGAGGAACAACATTTTTCTCAGCAGTACTAATGATCCCACTGATCCATGATCCCGTTCAGAGATCAAGGCCCCCGTCTCCAAAGAGAGTAGCGAGTGTGAAAAAAGATTCTTCGTGTAGCTACCTACACATAGCTATCCCAAGCAGGACTGCAATGGAGAAGACATGAGCACTGGACCACCATCTACAACCGGTGCTGCCAGAGACAAGAGAATGTGAAGTGGGAATGGAAGGAACATTGCCAAGCCCTGGAGCCTCTTGACCAAATCTAGTCTGTCTCTACCTACTTCTGTGGTACAAGCACAGAAATGTAGAAACCTGGCGTTTCAGGCTGCTCTAAGGGAATTTGTTATTCAGCTTTTGAGTCAGTTCATTGATTGCCTAGCAGAGCGCTGGATTCGTAACCATCTCCTATCCAGGACTCCTGACAGACTGATGCCTCAATACTCCTTCCCTGTATCAACTTTGCTGGTCATCCGGGTATCAGATGGCCTGACAAGCAATGAGGCAAGGAAGAAGGCTGAAAAGCTAGTGGAGTAAGACTCCCTAAGTCTGACAATTTATAACAGAGAACTTCGGCATTTCTGTGCTGTGGAAGTGACTGGTCTCTCTTTTGGGGCTATATTATCTGTGAAGGTTAGACCAGCAAAACTGCACAGTCCAACCCCGACACCTGTGCATACGTCCACACACTGGCTTCCTGTTCACTGCCAAGTGCAATTCAAGGTGTTGGTGGTCATTTTCAAAGCCCAAAATGGTTTGGGACCTGATTATTTGAGAAACACTTTGCACCCTATACCTCAGATAACACTGACTACAGATGAAGCCTGCCTAGCTGCCACAGAGATAGGAACTACAAAAATTAATAAAATGCACAAGCCATTTTGGCAATGAAAAAAGAAATATACCAACAGAAATGCTCATAATTTATCTGTTAATGGAAAGTTTTAAAGATGAACTTGAATTATGATTCCAAGGAAAGAAAAGCCCCTATATAAAAAAGTATTTAAAAAGGTCTGTAACCTAGAAAGGAATATTTAGAATAGAGGTTCTCAAACAGGGGGTCGGGACCCCTCAGGGAGTCGCAAGGTTATTACCTCGGGGGTCGCGAGCTGTCAGCCTCCACCCCAAGCCCCACTTTGCCTCCAGCATTTATAATGGTGTTAAATATGTAAGAACATGTTTTTAATTGATTAGGGGGGTCACACTCAGAGGCTTGCTATGTGAAAGGGGTCACCAGTACAAAAGTTTGAGAACCACTGATTTAGAAGGTCTGTAACCTAGTAATTTGGTAAACTTCCATTTCTATTATATCTTTAATTTTTGTTAATCCTTTTTCTATCCAAATTGTCTTAAGCGTGGAGCTGGCCTTGACAGACTGGCCTCCTTCGATCATAAGTGTAACAAACATCAGCTACCCCTGTCTCCCAGTTTCTTCTTTCAATGGCTACACTCAAGGATTCATGCAAAGGTAAGCGACAATTGGTCTTTTTCAACTCTCACCTCTAGAAGAGCATATTAAGAAATATGGAAAATAGAAATCTGTAATTTCTCCCTCATACACAGACTGGCTCAGTGAGCTCTCTTACATTCATGGAAAAAATGACTTGGTTTAATAGAAAAACTTGGAAAAGATATGAGGCTGTCTGGTCACACATGAAACTATTGCATACCTTTGCAGTTTAGTATATGTTAGTCCCTGATACTCATAAGGTTATGGTCTCACTTATTTATCTGTTTAGTCACTGTAATAACCGATGCCCCACGTGACCTCTACAGACTCAGGGTTTTTGTTTTTCCCAGGTTTTACAAATAAAGAACAGTGAATTTTGTTATTCATATGCTATTTCCATCTTGTGCATATATGTACTATATATAGAGTTTCCTTATGTGTTTATATTTTATATAAAACCATAAAAATAAAGTTTAAAACAAACCCTTCCATTTGCAGCTCTCAGCTGGCTGCTATTTTGATTATAAATTTCTATTTTCAATACTTTAACGCATAAGAAATCCTTTGTAGACAAACTTAGCAGCCAAAGCCCCAGATTGAATTAACTGGCAGGTTTGGGCTTAGATCACAGCAATGACATTTTTAAGGTCACTCATGTACTCCTATTAACTCCTCTAGCAATAAACAGTTGATGAAGGGGTCACAGATTTTAATTTAATTTCCATTTTACAGCAATGGCTTCAGCAGAAAACTATTTTTCATTCTTCTAACCACTATAAGATGACTTGTACAAATCAAGGAATTGGTTTCCTCCCTGCATACATACACTCCCAATGACATTTTGGCTCACATTGCTCTTTCCTAGCCACAGTCCTCTCCTTCACAACACTATCCATCCAGCCTGAAGGACAAATGACTGACTGACTCCAAAAATCAACATCAAAACATCTCTTTGGCTGGCTACCAGGGGTCTCTAATGTGCCGGTGAACAAGAGGACAAATGGCTTTCCTTTAGTTATTTCACATAACGTATCTACTCTGAATTGTATTTAGATGAGTTCACAGTGTTACCCAACTACACCCTGCAATATGTGCCTTGTGATTCCTACAATTACAGCAAAGATCACAGTCAAGCTATTTTTCAATATTATTATTAATCATTGATATGGAATCATACATTTTCATGGAGTATTAGAGACAGTAAGACATATTCCCTGCCCTGAAGATCTTAATATAGTTTGGGCTACAAATTTGACAGTCATACCTTCAGTAAATCAGACAGGCGAGTAAGCATGTCAGTAGTAACAGAAGGGATGTTATCCACACACTGGCAGTACTCAAGTATTATTTTTATTAATAGCAACACTGTCCTATAAGAAAAGAAATGGAGTCAAATATGCAATTTCAGTTGATAAATCACACCAACAACACAGGTTTGTAGACAGCAGGGATAGTTCTAACATAGTCTTCATATGCTTTCCTTTCCCATTTGCTCTGTTAAGGGTTGTGTGCAGCTGCCAATCTAAATTTTTAAAAGAATAAAAAAAGGTTTACCAGACACCGTTTCCCCCTAGTACTTGAGATTACAGTATTAAGTACTATTTTTCCTCTGAAAACCCCCTCACGCAAATTTAAAGACGGTAAAGTGGACTGACATGAAAACAGATTTATGCCTTTTTTGCTGCTGCTTCATGATGAAAGTTTTTGTCTAAGAACATTACTTGTTTCTGTTTGATTTTTTACACTAGTAATCAAGGTCTTGTCCATCCTGGAAGACCTGATGGTGACTAAGGAAACAGTAAAATGATGACATCGCAGGAGATCGCAGGGCCAATTCTGGCCCTTGCTCCAGCATAAAGGGGTTGTAAAGGAGGCACAAGTGACTCACTGCAGGAGCAGTACAGGCCTGATGATGTAAGTGGGTCTTATATCACTGAAAATCAATGGACTTAGGTTCCTAAATCACTTTTGAGAACATGAAATTTAGGGGCTTTTGAAATGTTTTCTCCAGATCAGTAAAATAACTGGAATGCAAAAGGATATGTAAAGATGGGTAAAAAAAATTCTTATAAAAATACTTAACTGGTGCAAGAATAATAGTTCCTGGAGTTTGATAAAGTTATTTTATATTTTATAGAAATAATTATTTTATGAATGGAGGGATCTATTCACACATCAGTAGGAAAATATAAAGCTCCAGTCTTAAAACACTGTGTAATCCTTGCCAATTTTGAGCAAGTGCTACAAGAAAAAAAAAAGTCCGTAGCACACAGACAATGACGGGCATTGAAGAGGCTGTAATGAATGCACAATCAGTAAGAGACTGAGCGGCTTTATACACATAGCACGAAGTGCTCAGAGATGCTGAGCACCCATAATTCCAACTGACTTTAACAGTAGTTGCAAGTACCCGGTATTTGTCAGCATCAGACTTCACCCATATAGAGCATCTGCAATCCTTTGAACTCAAATATGAAGAAGGCAAGAAAATACAGTCCAGGCCATCCATGTCAAGCAAGGCTAGTATTCCAAACAGGTATCCTGACATTGCAAAGCAAAAATCTTCTTTCCACACAACAGGATACAGAAAGAAGATGGACAGACATCCAGAACAGGCATTTGTGTGATATTTGTAGGCCATCTGATTTGGGGGTTATTTTTTGTTTCATCTGTATTTTTTAAAAAATCAGGTGAAACAAAAGAATAAAAATGTCTGTAGAAATCTGTAGAATTAAAATGTTCTAGTTAATACTTCAAGGAGCTAAAAAATAAATAAAACATATTTCTTCTTCAAATGACCAGACCTAGATTATCAAATGCAACTTCAATGCATAGTACAACAAGGTATTTAGCCAGAACATTGTGAAGGAACTATTCAAGTTGAATGGCCCATCAAAGAACACTTAACTCACAATGGACCATGGGAGACGCCTATTTACACTTAATGGACTTTTCTGTGATGGCTTTTGCTATGACTAAGCGAAATGATGCATGGACATGTGACCTGCCCATGTGACTCGAAACACCATCTTGTTACCTGTAATTTTCCACAGTGAGAACAATGGGATTCCCTTCATTTGGCAGAAGTTATAAAAGGCCCTGGAGACATCTCCATTTTCCTCTTGCCTGCTCAAACCTCTGGACTATGGACTTATACTAATGGGAGCATTCTAACCAAAGGACTGGGGACCTTTCAATGATTTGGAAGCAACCAGTGACTTAACTTAAGCCAGCAGTTTATTCCATCACTGATCCAAGCCTGATCCAAGAACTTTGCAATTATTGTATGTATTTGATTCCTTAAACCAATTTTAACTCTGACCTTTCTTTCTTTCTTTTTTTGTTTAAATAAACCTTTAGATTTTAGATACTAAAGGATTGGCAATAGCATGATAACTGGGTAAGATCTGACTTACACATTTACCAGGGTATGTGGCTTGTCCTTTGGGATCAGAAGAACCCTTTTGTTTGATGAAATTGGTTTTAAATAACCACTCATCATTATGTCTAGTGTTTTTGGTGGTGATACAAGGACTGGAATTCCTAAGGAGATGGCTTTTCTGACTTCTTGTCAGCCAGTGTGGCGAGACAGAAGTTTACTTTTGTTGCTGGTTTGGTATATCTTATGGGAGAATAACCACCAGTTCTGGCCCTATTTCTCAGCAGTTTGTCCTGAATTTGGTATTCTCAGTTGTGACCCACGGAGGCACGGTGAAAATCCTCAAAGACCAACTTAAGGCTTGTTCTTCAGGCTGCTGTTAAAAAATTGAGCCACTCATTTTTGAGTAATCAGTGGCATATCATCATCAGGCAGCCCACAAAAGATGACAGCTGGTTACAAAATTTTCATTTGAGTTTAGGGTATTCTGAGGAATGAGATAGGCGAGGCCATATCTTTCACTGGACCAACTTCTGTTTGTGGAAAGTATAAGCTTTCAAGCTACACATAGCTCTTATTTATTTCTCAGGATTTGAAAGTACAAAATATCTTTACACAATGACTTTGTGGGAGAAAAACATTTTATAATAACCCGGAAACATTTTTAACAATTTTTTTGTTTTAGTTTTAAATTTAGTTTCTTAAAAACGGTGACATCATAGAACATTAGGGTTGGAAGAGGTCATCTAATCCAACCCCTTGCTCAAAGCAGGACCAACACCAACTAAATCATCCCAACCAGGGCTTTGTCAAGCTGGGTCTTAAAAACCTCTAAGGATAGGAAAACCCATTCCAGTGCTTCACCACCCTCCTAGTGAAATAGTGTTTCCTAATATCCAACCTAGACCTTCCCCATTGCAACTTGAAACCATTGCTCCTTGTTCTGTCATCTGCCACCGCTGAGAACAGCCAAGCTCCATCCTCTTTGGAACCCCCCTTCAGGTACTTGAAGACTGCTATCAAATCCCCCCTCACTCTTCTTTTCTGCAGACTAAACAAGCCGACTTCCCTCAGCCTCTCCTCGTAAGTCATGTGCCCCAGCCCCCTGATCATTTTCATTGCCCTCCGCTGGACTCTCTCCGATTTGTCCACATCCTTTCTGTAGTGAGGGCCCCAAAACTGGACGGAATACTCCAGATGTGGCCTCACCAGTGCCGAATAGAGGGGAATAATCACTTCCCTCGAACTGCTGGCTATGCTCCTACTAATGCAGCCCAATATGCCAATAGCCTTCTTGGCGACAAGGGCACAGTGCTGACCCATATCCAGCTTCTCATCCACTGTAATCCCCAGGTCCTTTCCTGCAGAACTGCTGCTTAGCCAGTTGGTCCCCAGCCTGTAGCGGTGCATGGGATTCTTCCTTCCTAAGTGCAGGACTCTGCACTTGTCCTTGTTGAACCTCATCAGATTTCTTTTGGCCTCCAATTTGGCTAGGTCACTCTGGAAGCTATCCCTACCCTCCAGCATACCTACCTCTCCCCCATCAATCCAGAAATATCAGGAAATCAGATGTACCCAAGAACAAAACACCAAAGATGTATTGATTTACTTGCTTTACCTCCTTTTTTGCTTTTAAAGGGAATTTTACTGAGCTTAGAGTAATTATTATTCACCATTGACCCATATATACTTGTCCACATATGGGAATAGAGATAGCTGATACTATTTTGAAACACCACTGGGGCAGCGAGAGTAGAAACTTATGCAGGGACCAAAAATACTGGTGCGTGCACACCTTGATGTAAGAATTACAAGTAAAAAATAATAATTAAATTTCAGCTTGATGTTTTAAGCAGATGTAGCATCTTTAAAAGATACATAACATCTAATATTATATAACTGCTCCAGAACTGAAAAGAAACGTATTTAGCAAGGAGGAGGCTTGTCTTGATTCAGGCAAGATTGCTAAAGCTGTTAGTCTTCAATACATTTCTGCTCAAAGCGCAACCAACTCACTCATCATTCAGGGGAAAAAAGTGCCTCTTACCCGACCACAGCATACTTTTGCCCTTCAACAGTAAGGAAGTCAGCTGGCTTTCTTTCTTCAGCAGCTAGAGATTTTTAAACAGAAAAGTGAGGTGAGTTGAACCAAAAACAAGCGCAGAAAACTGTAATCTCGAAAAACAAACTATTCCCTTGCTGAGGTCGGAAAAGCAATCACTCTCCAGAGCACCAATCCTTTCTTTTATGCAAAGTCCACTTGGCTACCTACCATAATTACTGTAATTATTTATTCTATATTTATACACTGCAGTGATTGAGAGGCAAAGAGCAGCATGATGGGATTATCTGAGTACAAAGGTTAAAACAACGTCAGAAAAAAGTTGAGGGGGCACAGTAGAAAATCTCTAACAGATTTTCAGCGGCCACCACTATTTTAGCTCCAAACCTATTTCTTCAAGCCCAGCAATACAAGTCCTCACTGACACTGCTCCTATGATAAATTTGACATCGCCACGATCCTGTTTTATTGAGAGAAGCTAAAAATACTTCTTTCAAAAGCAGTGGTTTTCCAACCTTGGTGAGCCAGCCCTTGCACTCATTGGGTCCGAGGATGTCCTTTGCATCCATTATGTCCCCTATGTCATGCCTTACCCCAGTGAGGTTACGTAATCGTGCCTCTCTCTTGTCCTTTTTTGTCTTTGGCCATTTTTCTTCATCTCATGTGCTTGTTTTCTGTCTTAGATATTTATATGGGCCCCGCCTCACCATCTTTACTGTATTTTTCCTCACAAGACCCCTGAGAAATAGGGAAGGACTATTATTTTACAGATGGGAAACCAGAGGCACTAAGAGATAAGGTGACTCGCCCAAGGTCACACAACAAGTCTGGGGTGGAGTAGAAAACTGAACCCAGGTCTCCACTTATGCCAGTGGCTACCCAGTGCCTTACCCTGCACATTGCTGGCTGGAGGAGTGAGAACTATTTGACAGAGGGGATATGCTGAGAGCATACACGCTTAGCAGTTTCCTCTGACATGTCAGCGATATATCCTTGGGGGGGGGGGGGGGTTCTGGCGTCCTGTAAGGGGCTGCAACCCTTAAGATGGGAATCCCTGTGTTAAAGTTAGGGTTTCTTCCTAGGCTCTCAATTCACAAATGGCTGAATGGCTTAAACTTTCCCAAAAAATCTTTTAGGCTGAGATGAAGCCTAGAACATTTCAGCCTTAAAGAAGTATTTGTTTCCCCCCCAGAACACAAGGAACTTGTGACTAAAGGAGTTAGAGCAGAATTTTTGCAACATTTAATTGTAGCACTTACACTACAAAAAGAAATGGAGAGAATATTAGAACACAAAATACACACCACCTGCTTTTTTTTCAGGTAGAATAATTTTGCCATCTGATACAGAATCAACAAGATCCTGAAACTCAGCAGGAACATCAGCTTGCTTCCAGCGCTCGTTATCTAGCAGCAAACTATTTATAAACATAAAAGAAAGGAGGTTAAGTAAATAAAATTTGTCGCCCTGAAGACTCTCTTGCCTCTACTGCAATGGAGTCAAAGCTGCATTGGGTGAAAAAGGATTCGAAGTCGGAAAAGACTCAATGGCCTGAAATATTATTAGCAATCAACATTTAGATAGGGGTGCTTTACAACAGTAAGTCAGACACCCCTGTTCTTGCCTGAAGAATACATAGACCGAGTAAATGAAACAGCACGCAAAACACAAGAAACTGAAGAAGTATCTGATGGGCAATACAGAGTGCTGTGGGATCACTGCAGCTGCAATGCTTTGCAGAAATGATGTGGTTTTGAATGAACGACAGGAAAGGTGCTTGCTGTACATTAACTTGAAAACAGTTCCATGAGTTCATGTCAGAGAAAACCTAAACACATACCAAAGAAAGCATGGAAGAAATGAGTGGGTGATGAAGAAAAATGGAGCAGTCAGGAGATCAGTTTGACCCCAATGACCAAACCACAATATGACTGGCTGGGACTTCTTGTCTACATAGGCCACACCTACAAACGGAAGATGAAAGTAACTACCATCTTTTCCATTTAATGCAAATTAGGTATAGCCTGATAGCAGTCAGTTACCTTCTCCATTACTGGGGATTGGTAATGTCTAAGGGTTGACCCCTTTAACACACATCCTTGAGAAGGGTTGCCCTACACCATCATCAGAGACTGGTAACACCCGGAAGCAGCTGCCGTGGACATCAGTAACAGATGGCTCTCCTCAGAGCTCTAAAGAAGGGATGACTTTTTAAAGGGCTCATTTCCAGGTGTTACCAGACCCTGATGATTGTGCATGACAAGTGGGCCAAGCTGTAACACAAAGAAGTTGTTGCAGGAGGTCTTCAGTCCTTCTGGTAGCTAATACAGTCCTCAATTGGACCATGTTTGGGCAGTCCAGCTCAATGGGATCAAACTATGCATAAAGAGCAGATATATAGAGGGAACAGAGCAGTCTACAACAAACCATTATAATAGATTTCAAAAACAATTTTTCACTTATAAATAAAATTTGGGCTACTGTGTGCCAGGAAGTAAAAGATCTCCATTTGTCTCAGGCACGATTGTTAAAATTATTCCTTTAAAAACACGGAAGCAGGGTGTGTACCTGAGTTTTGTTTTTCTCTCCTCATGAAATCTATTCACAAATCTATTGGCTTGACTCTGAAGTGCTCCTCGCAATGACATACTTTTTCTGCCACAGATCTGTTCAGTGTCTAAGATAAATCCTTCCATTAATCGAGACAGGGCAACAAACTCGTTGGAATTCAGCTTCTCCAGGAACCCATCCTAAATGCAAGGGAAACTGGTATTAGGAGATGGAACACCCCAAAAGTCACAGGCATAGCTAAAGACAGAGAAAGGGCAGTGGGACAGCTGTTATTAATCATCTAAAAATGAACCGAATCTAAACCGCAGAGAAGACATCTCCATCAAGTCTGTGCCACACCAGTGTGTCACCACAACTTGCATCGTGACCTGTACCACTGGCTAGTGTCATCCAGGTGCTGCCTGCCTGTGTCCTGAATGGCACAACTTGGCATGCTGGGCCTCCACACAGGTGCACCCTTCCAGATGTTGTAAATGGTGAAGCTTCAAACCCTGGTAGTGGACTTAAGCCATATAGCACAGGCTCACTAAAGCCACATCTACATTAGGGAGTTTTACTGTGTTTAAACCATAAAAATTAATGAGACCCAGGTGTAACCTTGACTATCTGACATGACAAACTTGACTTTTCCTTGACTAAGCTCACTGTTGGTTATTTGGCCTAGCTGCCCCCCTGGATCATGATTTATTGGAAAGGACAATCCCTAGGCTAGGTCTTGAAGTGAACCAGCTGGGCCAGAATGCTGTTTCATCACTTCTGTGACAGCGCCATCCATTTCTACAGAATTTAAGTTTTTGACCTTTCTGGTTTGAAGCTAATCTCCCAAATGTGACCCAAGGCACAGCTGTCTTACCTGGTCTGCAGAGAAAGACACAAAAAACAGCTCTAAAGGAGCTGTGTCTCACCCTTGTTAGTCTGAAATGCGAATACTCATGCCTCACGAGAGCTATTTAAAATGTTAACATTGGTGTCTATGGCTCTGCCTAGACAAAGACTTTTTCCCTAAAATTTCCCGCCATTGCTAACACTGGTTCAATGTCTCTGGAGACAGGGAAGTCCTAAATGTAGGGGCTGCTGGCATTTTAAAACACTGTGTCACTTTACTCTGCTCGAAGTAGGTCTAGACAGGTTAAAATACTGCCAGGTGCTAGCAGCTTGTCTATGTTAATGCTCCCATCATTGCTATGATAGGTGAGAGCTGCACAGGTGGGAAATTATAGGGAAACAACCCTACTGTTAACAAAGCCAATTTCAGGGCAGCTCATTTCAGCGGAAAGTAGAAGTACGCATTATTTAGGCAGTACATTACAAATGGTGTGTTATGTTAATACCAGTGATCTCCTGGGCATTAGGTAACGTGAAGTTCCTTTGATGGCATGAGCAGTTTCTTGATTTCAATAAGCATGCAACTTCAAAAGTCTAAAGTCTACCAAAAAAAAAAAATACTGCTCAATATTAAAAAAAAATAGCAAATAGATTTTCGAAGTTTTTTTATTATGGATGCTGATTCTAGCAACAGCCGGATGAGCCAAGCTCCTTACCTTTGCTCTTGCCATGAGGAACTTGACAGAACGATCATGGCAGATGTCAGAGGCACTGTAAAGTAGCTCTTGAATGTTATTTGCCAGTTTTTCCAGCTCCAGATCAGTCAGTTTCATATCTTCGCTGATCCTGAAAATGACAGAAATGTTTGTTTGCAAATGATTTCACAAATATTATGCTTTACATGCAGTTTCCAATCACTTGCTGAGGGAGGAAAGAACACTGCAGCAGCAAAGTGGTCTGATATCGCAAGTTATCTTTACTATATAACTTTGGACAGTTGGAGCTTTCTAACCCGCTGTCAATGTCGTATCAGTCTCCATAACTAGCGAATGCATGGTTCTGTTCTATATTTTTTTTTTAAATCCACTCAAATTAGGTATTTCAGGCAGACCACTCACAGAGCTTATTATTTTATTTTTTACTGCTGTTGGTTAAAAGTTACCCAGCCCATGTCATTATTTACACATCGCTTTGTGACAGATACGCACTCTGCTTTTTCCAAAGTGACAGGCCATGCCTGCAATAAATGTTCTGCAGCTTTTTCTCCTTCAGCTTGTAAGCTTTCTGAGGGGCTTTCCATGACTCCATCAGTGTCCTCTCTTGCCTTCGGCTCCTTGCTACTTAGGTGTGTGCCTTTCTGAAAACTGGTTTTGGCCTGGCCACCGTTTTGAGCCCACTGCATGGCACAGCTCTGCCAGTGCTTAGCAAATCGAGTCTGTAATTTGCTGGTCTGGTGTGGCTGCTACAAGGGTTGCAGGTGTTGACAGTGTGTGCGGAGAGAGAGAACCTGCAGGACGGGGAGACTGAAATGGGAGGGTGCCGTGAAGGAGGTGAGGTGGGAGCAGCAAGAGGGTGGACACTCTCACGTAGTTATATGTGCCCCTATTACAAATGCTAAAAGTAGGCTGTGTGAACCCAAAAGAGAGGTGCCAAACAAGCATATAGGGATACAGTAGCACATTTTATAATAAAAAGCTGTTCAATCAGCTGTAGAAGGTTCTTTGCCACTGAAGTCCTCCACCTCCAGCAAGGCCACCATATCCATTGATCATCTGAGCAAACAGCTCTAGACTGGTGCCCAGTTCCTTCCCCTCTTGCTTGTATCCGGATTTAATTCTCCCGGCTGTTGTCCTCATCATGGTGCCTCTCTCTTCCGGGAGCTCCAGTCATGTCCACCACGAGGTTAAGTTGGGTGGCGAGGTCCTTGCTGAAGACCCTGTCCAGTTGCTTGCTCCCTGATACATCAGGGAGTCATCACTGGACCTTAGTCCTTGTTTGTTTTGTGGGTTTTTTAGGATAGTTGTCTCAAATACTTTCCCTCTGGCCATCCCTATGCTTCGGAGTGCTCTACACCAAGCATGGATGGCTGCTCAAACACACATGTATAGATCTTGGAGTTCCTGCTGTATTTCTGTAGCTGGAACTGAACAAGCTCCTCATCCTACTGAGAGATGAAGTTGTGGATGTCTTCTAGCTATCAGGCAGCTGCATGCTGTGGCATTTAAAATGGACTGCTTGATAAAGATCTGCATCTAGAGCTGCTTGCTATGAAAATGGCTTGCAGCTGAGTTCTGCACACTGTGCAGAGCTATAAAGTAGGTAGCTTCCAACTGAGTAAAGCCTCGAACAATGGAACACAGAAGGTGACCAGAAAGGCTATTTCTGCAGTGGCTGGCGAACTGTGGGACAGCAGTGGGAGGACTATTTGCATGGATTGTGTTATCACAGTAGTGGAGGTGCATCCACTCAGCCATTCAATGAACTGCACTGATTCAGACTTACCCCTATAACTTATCGAGGCAACTTTAATCAACAGACAGCCAGCAAACAATCAACTGTAGCAAATGTGTATGGACACCTGGGAACTTCCAAACAGTTGAGAGATACTATGATCAACTAGTGTCTCTAATGCAGACAAGGCCAGAGGAGGTTATGCACCCCATTCCTCCACAGGTGCAGAGACTCCCCGGGCAGGAAAAGCAGTGGGTTTCTGCTGCACAAGGGTTGGCGTGCAAGGTCCCCATGCAGCTGCACACGTCGGGCAACAGGTGGCCCTGGGAGGAGCCAAAGGAAGTGCAGTCTGTGGTTCCTGCCGTCCTCCCATGGCATCCTGACTAAGAGCCTCTGGAAGCCAGTTCATCCAATAACTAGATAAGCAAACTGAACCAGAGTGAATTTTACGTTGTAACGTCATGTCACCAAAAACTGCCAATGTCTGAATGGTACATTATAACATTAACATTGGTAGGACAGGAGTCAACACCGGATAAATACTCTAGCAGTGATGTTTACTTACATAATCTCTACTCCCCCTGGTATAACAGAAGACGGCATCTGTTCTTTGCTGGATGAAGAGTCAGTAGTGCATTCTGGCTCAGACACTGAATCACTGCTGCAGGGCTCACTGTTTGGAGAAGTATTTCTTTGAGAGGTAGTGTCAACTGCTACAGATGGGAGGTCCCCCTCACTGAATGCATCACTTATAAACATGCCTTCGTGAGTCAGATAAGCTACTTCTGTATCCACAGTATTGTCTTTTGCAGGGTTCTTCTGTACTGAAGTTTCCTCCAGTTCCCTGGTCCTTTGGTTCTTGTCTAGAACCAAGAGAACCATGCTACGAATAATATTTAAGGTTGCCTAGAATCAAATATAAAGTTTATTAACAAAAAACTTAACATCATTTTACTTTGACAAACAGACGTTTTCTTTTGATAAGAAACAAGAACATTTAAATATTGTTTTTATTTATTTTTTTTAATGTTGTGTAATCATTAGTTCAAATCACAGGAGCCAATCTCCAACAGCAGCCAGCACCAGATGCTTCTGAGAAAGGTGCAAGAAACCCCACATGTGGATTAATCTGTCCCCCAGGAAGATCTCATCCTAATCCTAATAATTAGAGCCTGACATAAACCATGAAACAAGAAGTTTTATCTACTTTCCAACCCACTCTCTGTTAACCATATAGATCCAACCTCTCTTGAAATTAAAGTTTAGGACTCTGTAGTCAAGATCAACATCTTACATTTCAACTAGAAAATAACTCTAGCTCAATTCTGCATCAGTGTCTGAAAGGAGGATGTGAAGCCCTTGAGAAATGAACATACTTACCTTAATTCTTTTGAGAAAGATAGTAAATGTAGAAAAAATATTCTTCAGTAGATCAAACCACTGAGGAAAATTCATCATCCTCATTTGATCTGCAAGCCTACAAAAAGAACAGCATTTTGGAGACGACAATTATTTACCTTTGAAGTGATCTACTGACAAGGCTGACTATTGGCATTTAAAGAGAAAGCGGACGGTCAAAACCATTGTAAATTTACAAAAAAGCAGACCACATGGTAATAGCTGTCTAGTCAAGAAAACAGACAATACTATAAGCAGCATAGTCTTGATTAAGAAATAAATGGGAGGGCTAAAAACATATCACGCCAGAAAAGTGAATGCCTCAGTTAACATTCACAGCTTTTTAAAGCAACAATGTCCTTGTTCTGTAACACCAGAAGGTGCTGCTTAGCCTCCATTACAGTCAGGGTGCATGATAATGACCATCGTCATCAAGCACAGAGCAAAAATAACCAAGATTGACTATGAAGACACATTATTGCTGGCAAAGCAAAAATACTAGGGTTATGCTCCTTTTTTGCTGCACCGCAAGACAGATTTCTGGCAAAAGGCAGGAAAATGCATTGCCAAAACCAAAGTAAAATCTCATAATATACAATTTGTCTCCGAACAGAATTAGTCACTATTTCTATGAAATGCAGCTTTTCAACCTTTACTGAATCCTCTGTGTGTCTGAACGCTAGCAGCAAAGGGGAGGTTACTTGCTTTCAAGATCTGATTTTAAAAAATAAATTGGCCCCAATTCTCAAATTGACAGCAATAATGGCTTCTGGTTTGGCCTTATCTGTGGGTCTAATTGTGCTCTTCTGGAGTAGGCTGTGAATCTAATCGTGCTCTTCTGGGGTAGGCTGTCTTAGGCACATACATGCGGCTCAGAGCCAAGAGAGCTTACGTTGTTCAGTGTCCTTCCATTGGAGTAGTAAGATGTGCCTCTAATCTCTTTCATGCAGGAGGTACTGACCTACAGACACATTTTATTACAGCACTAGAATATTATCAGAGGGAACGCCTGCCTTTCCCCTTACATAGTCAGGAAACAAATGCCTAAATATTTTAGCCTGTGCTTTTCCTAACCCTGTATATAATATGCAATGGAATTAACATGTTTTTAAAAACAAATTTCAAAAGTAAGGTTAAAAATACAGAAGTATAATTGTTAAGGTCTGCAAGAAGAAGGGAAATACTTAGGGCTCCTGAAGAGGACCGTTGGGGAGAAACAGAAGAACAAGATGATACTTAATTATTCACCACTTTAAAAACAAATTAAAAAACAGTTGATCCTCTGTGCTAAAGCACACATTCCCCACCCAACCTGCCACAACAGACCCATAGCATATACTTACTTAATGACAACTTCTGTATCTATTTCTTCTATCTGCGATACCGTGCTAACCACACACTGTGAAGTTTAAGAAAAAAAGTGTCTTAGCGTCTTTCCAACCCTTCTGAGTTCCATAATTTAAAAGAACCTCAAGTTAAACAAGAAAAAAGAAAAGAAAGACAGGCATTTGGGTCATTTAACATTCTTACAGCTTTTTTCTTTTAATTGCAAAACATGGGACCCACGATTTTTGAAAGGGACTAGTGATTTTGGATGCCCAACTTGACACACCTGAAAGAGGCCTGATTTTCTCTGAGCACTTTCTGAAAATCTCCTTTAAAAGTGCCCAAAAATTGAGGCCCCCAAAATGCCCAATCATTTGAATATTTTGTCTGGGATGAAGATTTTATATTTATTTAAACAGAGGATTCACAAAAACTAACAATGTGAAGAACAGTACTATGATGGCATTACTGTAAGAAGTGGGCTATGGGTACAAAACAGATTCCCCAAGGGACTGTCTGTATTGATCTCAGCCCAGAAAATTTCCCCACATCCTTATTTCCTATTACAGTATATCCTCATCCTTGAGGCCCATTATCTCCACAAAATATCCTCCAGCTGAAGAGCGGATGGAAAGAAAATGGCCATTCAGTCAAATTTCTAGCTCTCCCAAACCAATATTTATTCCAAACTTTTCCATTGTTTTAGAGAGAGTTTATTGAGGCATCTTTGTTATTACGGGTTTGTTAAACCTAGAAACAAAGCAACTCCACTTAGACTAAATTAGAGACTTTCTCCGATGTGATCAAGAATCGCTTAGATGCACAAAATGATTCAACAGCATATGAACTCGTCTGGTCTGTAAGTAGATTTCTATAAACCACAGTGGTGCCAGATGGTGTCCTGTTGTTTAAATATTGGAGACATTAATAACTGGTGTTCTACACAGACGCTTCTTAAAGATACATTTCTTCATGAGCTATGCTGAATGCTAAGGAACTACACCTCTGTTCCTCTGTTTGCATGGTCACAAAGTACTACAAGTGCGGGTGCAAGCGGGCAGCCCTACAAAGGAGTGTGGATGGACACACACGCAAGACTTGGGTGGAGAACAGTATTCCTTCTTTGCAGAAAAACAGTTTACTTCTGGGGGAATTTTGTGTGCACAGAATTCATGGCCCCCGCATATTTCTTTGCTTCCCTGCAGAAAAATTACTTCTGACGGGGAAGAAAAGGGAAACCGCAAGAATGGTCTTTCACCCACTCCCCAGCAGTGCAGGCAAGTCAGAATGGGTACCCAGAGCAGCCGGTAGAGATGTAAACCACCACTGGGGTGGTGGCGGCTGGGTAGCTGTGCACATGAGAGAGAGACACTGTCCCTCTCACTTGCTGTTGTGGCATGCTCGGCATGGAAGGGCGGGGCTTTGGGGTGTTTCTGAAGAGGTAGGCATGGGGCACATTCTGTTCCCTCAGGCAGAGGAGAATGTAACAGACGGCCTACAGAGTGAATTGTTCCCATTGTTCTTATTGAATTCCCCCAGGAGTATACAACAGGTCTAAAAAATTTTACATTAACATTTTACACTCCTTTTACGTTGCCAGAGTGGTGTAAAGGACAGTCTGGCCTTATAAATGCTTATGGTACTTTAGTGATTAGAACTGGTCTAAATTTTTGGACTGAAAAAATTTCCTATCAAAATGTGCTCCAGGAACTGTGTGCTACTGACCTTTTTAGAGATGGTCAGTAGCCAGTATAAACTGTGAATTTGAGCCCCCAGCCCTCACTTGCTCTTCAGTTGCCTATAATGTAACACTAAGCATATAGATGCATATATCTGTTGACTAATAACTAGAAGTAAATGGTCAATACTAGCTACATTACTATTAGAAAGAGGGGGTTTGGTGATTTCCTCCAGTGCTCCGCACTCCCATTCTCCATCCATTGTATTGTAGTTTAAATAAATTACAAACAAAATTGAAACCAGCTGTATTATATTACGTTATTTTGACAAAAATATGCAGAATTTTGCATATTTTTAAAATACTGTGCGCAGAATTTTTAATTTTTTGACACAGAATTCCCCCAGGAGTAACCATTATCTGCAAGGGTCTACAAGAAATATGCAACATGTAAACATGATCCAAATACCACAGAGAAGGAAACTGGGAGTTGGAAAATAATGGTTTAAAGGATATTTCCAGATTACCTACTCCCCATGCATGGGTATGGCAACACCCATTTTTTTATGTTCTCTGTGTATATATATATCTTCCTACTGTATTTTCCACTGCATGCATCTGACAAAGTGGGTTTTAGCCCACGAAAGCTTATGCCCAAATAAATTTGTTAGTCTCTAAGGTGCCACAAGTACTCCTCGTTTTGTTTTTTTTACTCCCCATGTGTGTAACAAGATGGCACACTATCTGGCAGAAATTTATATCTGAAATTGATTATATTTTGTTTGTTACCAAGGGGGACCTGACAACTGAGAAAGGCAAGGGAAAGGCATCTGGGGACTGCAGTCCACGCTGGGCAGGGGAATTGCTTTGTTTTGGTGTTCCACATGAATTTTTTGTGCCCTGAGGCAAAGGCTGAAACAGTCTCGCTTATGATATTGGTTTCTTCTCCTGGGCTGGTGAGAAGCCCAGCGCCTTAACTGAAGGGATAGCACAGTACCCTGACTTTACTGTCTGTCCCGTAACAGACAAGAGACCACGACAATCCAGGCAAGGAATATTTACGTATTAAACATCACGGAATTCCGACAGATGGACATCATCTAGCCCTCCTCCCTACAAATGCAGGATTGTTCCTAAGATTTTCAAGTGACCGGGGAAGTGTGTGTGTGTGTGTTAATAAGCTTTATTTTATGGTTCTCTTCCTATTTCTGTAAAATTGCCAATAGATACTGGCCTTGTTGAAACTAAATGGAATTGTGTAGCCATCTTATCTGGGGAAGTTACAGGCTAACGGAAAAAGAAAAAAACAAACTAACTCACAGCAGGCAGAGAAAGGTGAAGGTAAGTGTCTGTGTACCAAGGCACAGAGAAAGATGTGTTCTTCCTCTACACTGATGCCACACAATGGCTGGGGAAGGCCATTGGGAGATCAGATCTACAGATATGAGATCACTAATACAACAGGATTAATTATTATCTTTTTAAAGTACAACTTTTCACAATAAGAGAAAATCTGATGTTATGAAATTATATTAAATACATTCTTATAACAACTGAAACAAAAATATTTCTAAAAGATGGGAAAGTCTTTGACATAAGCTAGAAGTGATTTGCTTACCTGTTTAATTATGCTCTTTGCTGTAATAATCATTTCATCACCATATATTTCAAAAAAATTTAGCTTTCTTTGTTTTAAAAGTCCAAATACTAGTGATACAAGTCTTTCCTATTAAAAACACCAAAGGGGCAGGGAGAAGAAAAAGATACTTAAAACATACAATAGTAAAAACTTATTCATGTATCAAAATGCAGTGTGTGTGGAATGGCCTGATGGCCTACTGCTAGTGCTCAAGTCCAAACATCCTACGTTTAAACCACACCTTTCCACGCATGAGACTGAGTGGGATTACTTTTAGGCTATGTCTACACTTCAACCACTGCAGTCGTGCCACTGTAGCACTTCAGCGTAGACACTCACGACAGCAAGAGTTGTCTCCCATCCCTGTAGTTAATCCACCTCTCAGAGAGGCAGTAGCTAAATCAACTGAAGAATTCTTCTGTCAACCTAGCACTGTCTACACCTGGATTTAGGTCGGCTTAACTATGTCGCTCAAGGGTGTGGATTTTTCACATCTCTGAGCAACACTGCTGGGTCTCACAGACTCATAGACTTTAAAGTCAGAAGGTACCATCATGATCATCTAGTCTGACCTCCTGCACATTGCAGGTCACAGAACCTCACCCACCCACTCCTTTAATAGACCCTAACCTCTGGCTGAGTTACTGAAGTCCTCCAGTCTTGGTTTAAAGACTTCAAATTACAGAGAACCATCATTTACACTAGTTTAAACCTGCAAGTGACCCGTGACCCATGCTGCAAAGAACAGCAAAAAACAACAACAAAAAATCAGGGTCTCTGCTAATCTGACCCAGGGGAAAATTCCTTCCAACCTAACTTTTCAGTGAAGACCTGGCTGTAGTCAGTTAACAGTGGCCAGAAGGATACTGATCATGATAGCTTAACCTCAAAGGTCTTAAAGTAAATTAAGAATACACAGCGAAAAAATATTTAACAGCTCTGTGGACCAAACCTGCAGCAAGCAATATGCTTGGAACAATTATCCATATGCAAGATAAAATCATAAGGAAGATAGAATGAGAATAATATACATAATCATCTATCTATTTGCTTACTGTATTTTCACTAACTACAAGGTATGAGACCACATGCTTTTCTGTACTATTTCAAGAGTTACACATTCAGTTGTATCATGGGTCAGAACTAATAACTGGCAACATTTTAAAAAAGATCAATAAATTGATTTATTTTTAAAGAAAAAAAAGTGATTGGAATAAAATTCTGTGGATTCAGGTACAAGAAACAGGAAAATGTTATTATTCAAAACAAAAAAAGGATAAGGAGAAATTTGAACAAAAAGAAAAATGGTATAAAATTATAATGTTGCTATAGTGGCAATGAGAGGATGAATGTTAGTACTTATAAAGTACTCTGAAGATGAAAAATGTTATATTAGTCAGGTGGCTTCTACTTTCTATAAGAAACGTACCTCTTCTAGAATCTGACAGTCCTCTTCAAATGGTCTATTTAAATCACTACGAGCATAAGTGGAAAACTCTGCAATCATCATTTTATCTATGAGTTTTTCTAACTCACAAAGCTGTGATCCAAGATGCCTGTTTAAGAAAAACAGTGATTGAGCTATAAGTTAAATAATCAGAAAAACCTGCAAATTAATTTTTAGTTCAAGACCAAAGAAAACAGCCACGCAGTGAATAATTTCTATGCAATCAATTCAGGCTTAATATGAGGTTCAACACTTTCATGTCTTAGACTAGCCAAAATGGTGCATTTGAGTGTGTATTTTCTCCTTGAAGCAAAAATATAATGGAGGTTAAGAATTTGCATCAAAGTAGATAAGAGCCCCTTGTGGGCTTTATCCTAGGAAGTGCTGTCCACCTCAATCTCCCACTGAAACCAACAGAAGTTGAGGATACTTAGTACCGGTACTTAGTAGTATCAAGGTCTTGGTCTTTAAGGAAGAAAGATTGTTTCATTGTTATTCCAGTGCCTCAACCATTCAGTCTTGAAGTGCATTAATTTCAAACATTTAAGTAGATCATACAAACATGGAAGAGTTAATTCGTACGAGTGAGCGATAGAGATAGCTTTCAGAGACAGAGTGGCTTTCAGAGAGTACAAGGGTTTTCAAGCTGCCACCATTATAGTGCTTCTATAAACAGCGTCAGAGTTTAAGACCAGAAGGGACCACCAGATCATCTGACCTGACTTTCTGTATATCACAGGCCACCAACACTACCCAGCAGTTGCCCAACAACCAGAATTAGATCAGCCCTCAGGAGACTAAACTATTATGTGCCACAGGCAGAGAACAGGAGGGACCAAGGTGCACCAATGCCCAAGGCCCACACAATGGCAGGGAATTGATTATTTGAGGTATACCTAACTGATCCTGGCAAAGTGATCTGCACCTTGTGCTGCAAAGCCAGGCAAAAACCATCACTGCCAATCTGAACTGGGAGAAAATTCCTTCCTGACTCCATATATAGCAATCAGTTAGACCAGGGGTGGGCAAACTATGGCCCACAGGCCGGATCCAGCCCGTCAGGGCTTTGGATCTGGCCTGCGGGATTGCCACCCCTGTGGCCCCCACACAGCTCCCAGAAGTGGCTGGCACCATGTCCCTGCGACCCCTGTTGGGTGGGGGGGCAAAGGGCTCTGCACGCTGCCCTCGCCTGCAGGCACAGCTCCCCACAGCTCCCATTGGCCAGGAACGGGGAACCGCAGCCAATGGGAGCTTCAGGAAAGGTACCTGCAGGCGAGGACAGTGCGTGGAGCCCTCTGTCCCCGCCCCCAAGGACACGGTGCCGGCCGCTTCCAGGAGCGGCACAGGGGCCAGGAAGGCAGGGAGCCTGCCTGAGCCCCGCTGCGCACTGCTCCCACCCCAGAGCCGCTCAAGGTAAGCCGTGCTGGGCTGGAGTCTGCACCCCAAACCCCTCCTGCACCCCGCACCCCCAACCCCGTGCCCTGAGCCCCCCACCGTATCTCACACCCCTCTTCCACCCCAACCCCTTGCCCTGAGCCCCTTCCTGCACACCGCACCCCCTCCCACACCCCGACCCCCTGCCCTAGCCCTATATTCATGGCCCTGCATGCAATTTCCCCACCCAGATGTGACCATTGGGCCAAAAAGTTTGCCCACCCCAAGTTAGACCCCAAGCACATGAGCAAGTACCAACCAGCCAAGCACCTGAGAGAGAATGCTCTGTTCCACCTAAGAGAACAGGCCCACCTCATCCAGTGTCCCATCTCCAGCTATGGCCATCTCTGATGTTTCATAAGAAGCAAACAACCCCTCCCTCCTGACCCCTGCAGGTGACCAGCTGAAGCCTTGAAGCATGAGATTTAAAATAATCAGATATGAACCAGAAGAGACCCCCAGGGCTCCAGAGCCCTGTGCCCCACCATCACAGGCAACCCCACCATACAATCCCACTCAAACTTGTCCACCTCTCTTAAAACTAATTGTTTGCCCTCTAATGGCTCCGAATGGGAGGGTGTTCCAAAAATCTCACCCCTCTGATGGGAGGAAACCTTCTTCTAATTTCCATCCTGAATTTGTTCATGGCCAATTTATACCAATTTGTTCTTATGCCAACATGGTCCATTAGTTTAAATAGCTCTTCACCCTCTTGGTGTTTATCCCCGATGTATTTAAAGAAAACAATTACAGCCCCTCTGAGCCTAGGTTTTGAGTGGCTAAACACACTAAGCTCTTTCAGTCTCCTCTCATAAGACAGACATTCCATTCCCTTATTCATCCTAGTAGCTCCTCTCTGAACCTGTTCCAGTTTGAATTCATCTTTCTTGAACATGGGTGACCAGAACTGTAGGCAGTATTCCAAAGGAGGTCCCAGCAGTGCCTTGTAGAATGGCATTAATACTTCTCTATCTCTACTGGAAATGCCTCACCTGATGCGTCCTAGAATCGATCACATTTGCCTTTTTTCATAGCCACAGCACACTGATGGCTCATAGTCATAGACACCAGCACATTCAGGTACCTCTTCTCCTCTGAGCCCCGTTTATAGCAGAAATGCTTATTATCAGACCCCAACTGCATGACCTTGCACTCTGTATTATTACACTTAATTCCACTTCTGTCCAGACTTCAAGGTCATGCAGTTCTTCCTGTATGATATTCAGATCCTCTTCTGTATGGACGATGCCTCCCAACTTTGCATCATCAGCAAATTTCATTCGTATATTCCTACTTTTTGTGCCAAGTTCATTAATCAGATGATTGAAAAAGATTGGTCCCAAGACTGACCCTTGAATAACTCCACTAGTAACCTCCATCCAGTCCGACAGTTCACCTTTCAGCACAACCCGTTGCTATCTCCCCTTTAGCCAGTTCCTTACCCACCTATGATGTTTTGGGGTTCACCCAGATCACTAAGGATTTCTGTCACCACCTGCCCTGTAACACTGGGGGCCTTTGTGCTGTGCAGCTATGGTTCAGATCCCTGCAACCAGTAGCCAACCCACAAGAATAAGGTGTCACTCCAGCTATCACCAGCAGGAGAGTGAATTTGTGTGGGGGGTGGAGGGTGAGAAAACCTGGATTTGTGCTGGAAATGGCCCACCTGATGATCACTTTAGATAAGCTATTACCAGCTGGACAATGGGGCGGGAGGAGGTATTTTTTCATATTCTCTGTGTATATATAAAGTCTGCTGCAGTTTCCACGGCATGCATCTGATGAAGTGAGCTGTAGCTCACGAAAGCTCACGCTCAAATAAATTGGTTAGTCTCTAAGGTGCCACAAGTACTCCTTTTCTTTTTGCGAATACAGACTAACACGGCTGTTACTCTGACTCCAGCTCTCATAAGCCCAGTTACTCTCTAAAGCTTGACACCAACAGCTCTCAAGTCCGAAGTCTCCCCAAATATGTTTTGCCCAAGTTCTAAACTGCCAGACCCTCAGAATTTTCCCATATGTTTTGTCACCCCCAGAAGTCTTGAAACCAGCCCCCACAGATACCAGCACACTTTGACATATATATTCCACATGTTGCTCAAGGAGTGTGAATTATTCACACCCCTGAGTGACGTAAATTATTCTAAACTAATTTATAGAATAGATATAGCCTCAGTCCATGGTGAGTCATGGTTATTCAGAGCAGGGAAATTCCCTCTTGACTTAATGCTCGGGAACCAGGATGTTCTTTTCAATTTTGAGTCATTTCAATATCTTTTCATTAATTTTAATGGTCTACATTGTCCTTTCTTGGCCTGGCCAATGAATAGTTACTTGAAGTTGGTTTTGTGTAAACAATTGGCTTGAGAGGTGTCCCTCCCTGCCCGACTGCTCGCTGCCCTGTTCTGAGGTGGAGCTGACATTTATGAGCACAGTGTTTTATATATGCACAATTACATAAAATCATATCTCTAATGACCATCTAATTCAGAACACTGCAAGCTTTCATAATGGTCTTCATCTGATATATTTTTAAGTACAATAACACACTATGCAATCAATTGGTTTAACTGCTTATTTGTGGGGTTAAACCTTCTGTTCTCACCTTGGGATGCCTGGACCCTGATTGTCCTTCCATCCTACAATTCTTGTACTACACCCCATCTTCTCTAATATAACTAAAATTTCCATGTGGTACCATGTCAAATGCTTTACTGAAATTCAGATATATCAGATCTATTGTATTTCCCTTATCTAAAAAATAAACAAAACTAGGGCTGTCAAGTGATTAAAAAAAATTAATCGCGATTAATCGCACTGTTAAACAATAATAGAATACCATTTATTTAAATAGTTTTGGATGTTTTCTACATTTTCAAATACATTGATTTCGATTACAACACAGAATACAAAGTGTACAGTGCTCACTTTATGTTTATTTTATTAGAAATATACAGGGCAGGGGGTGGGACTGGGGATACTGCTCCTTTCCCCACAGAATGCTGACAGCTCCTCCAGCAGCCCTGCCCCCTGAGCTGCTGGAGGACAGGGCTGGGGGGCGGGGGGGCCAGGAGGCAGTACAGTTGAACTGCAGGGCTCTTGCAGGAGCCGCAGCGGGGAAAGGAGCAGAACATGGGGCCATCAAGCGGCCCCACGCCGGCAGCTCCTCTGACGGGGCTGCTGTACAGATGGAGGAGACCCTGCATGGAAGGGCTGGGGTAGTAGAACTGCACCAGGGGAGCTGCGGGCGTGGTGCCGCCCGGTGGCCCCATGTTCTGCTTCTTTCACCTCTGCCGTTCGAAATCTCTGGTGCAGCTGGAGGAGGACAGAGACCACACCTCCCCAGGTAAGGGAGGTGGATCATGAGGAGGGGACGGAGAGAGCGTGGGGACCCCAGGCTGGGGAGGAGTCACATGGAGGATCACGTGCCCCCCCACACCCTGTACTGGTAAGAAATGGATTCCACTTGCACACCTGGGCATAACCAACCCACGTACCCCAGTAACAGAAATGCCAGGTAAAGGGAAAGTTTCCAGCATTTTTAGCCACTTGCACATCACCTTCACTGCTATTTCTGACACACTCTGGACCTTAACAGTGAAATCACTTCCATCTTCAACAGACATTCAAGAATAATAAAAAAAAACCCTGAACTATGACCTCACCAATATTAAGGGATAATTACATCACATGTGGACTGTGTAACCATTAGACATTGAAATTACAACTATTCTAAATCTAGATGTCTTTTTCCAGACATTTCTAAGTACTCTCTGTATAAACAGCAAATTATTTATACACATGTAGAGAAACTTAGTAAAGAGGAGTAAAGACAAAATACTATCTAAAATTCCCCTCCCTCAAAAAACAAAGACAGTGGTAAGGCTCAGAGTACATATCAGTAATTTTGGGTAAAAAAAACACTACATTATAAAAGCAAGCTTTATAAACCCAGGAAATTCAGAGTTAAGGTTACACTTAAAAGTCATTTACACTTTTCAAAGTATGGGAATGCATATTTAAGGCATCCACACAAATTCAATTTTGCCCTATTGTAATGTCATACAATAACCATACAACTATGATTACACTTATAAATGCTCATGGTCCCAAATTAGATTAAACTAGTTTTTCAACACATCACATTATATGCTTGTGGCGTCCCTTTCCTGCCACTCTTCTAACATGGCAGAGTTAAGGAGCTTTTATTTTGTATTATAACCAGAAGCCAGTTTACATGACTGCGGTCTGGATGTCACATTATAAAAGCAGAGTCATTTTGTTATGTATGTTTGCTTTGGGTACTGTTAATTGTTTTACAACAAATTATTCTGCAATGCTGCTAAATTTAAATTGATGCTCTCCAATACAAGAGGCAAACTCCATGAGCTGTAAGCAACAATATACCAGAGTATGCACAAGTTTATTTTAAACCACCACTGTCTGCTTACAAGTTAGCCTTCGTTTAAACTCAGAGGTAAACCTGCTTTGCTGATTTTGTTTCACTTGACTGTTGCAGCTTATTACTGAAGACAAAATTGGAACATCCATTCAATATTTCTGTGAATAAGCTAAAGTCTTTGTGTGATGAGGGGATTTTTAAAATTAGCTTCTATCACAGCTTTCTTGAATATTCTGGTCTTTTGGCAACATGTTTTTCCTTAGTACACAGTGAAACGTTTGCATGCCAATCAGAGACTATGCATAAGATTATGTGCTGTGCCTCTAAGAGGTACAGCACAGAACTCACAACTGAGGTGTATAAGTGAGGGGGAGGGCGGCTATTGTGGCTTTAAAAGCCACCTTTGAATCTTCCTGATCTTAGGCTGCTCTTGGGGTTAGACAGGTCGCCAGTGTAGCTTAGACAGCACCAGAGGTCAAATTATGGGCCTATGGGCCACAGTCAGTGCCTAATTTCTGCTAAGGCTTGCCAGGGCTGAGCCCTGGAACCTGTAGGCTTGGCACATCAGTTATGAAAGTAAGAAAATTGCTTGAGCCCCAGCACTTAATTGCTTGAGCCCCAGCACCTCTTTCATTCCAAATTAACCGCTGGCTGCAGCATTATCTCCTACTCCCAGCACTTACCCTCCACCAGGCCTTCCGAGGAGGTCCTCGAAAGGAAGCCTGACAGCTAGAACCCTGCACGGATACAAAATTTATATCAGCAGATGTCCGCGGATATTAAGTGGATATCCGCAGAGTTGCAGGGCTCTACCAGGAATCACAGCAGCAAAAGCAGCAGTATGTCATGCCACCGCACGCAGGAGACAGTGCCCAGCCCAGGCAGCTCCTCCGGAATGGCTGTGCCACCCCCAGCGGTGTGGGGGAATTCAACTAACACATTTTAAAAAACCACTTTCCCTTCTAGTAGTTTGGCAGCCCTGCTCTCTTTATTTTGTCACATTCTTCTCTTTTATGTACATTTTATGAGTTTTTCTGCATCAGTTGGAAGGGAATTATGGAGCTAGCCATTTTTGTTGCTAGTAAAAAATCTTAAAAATTCTGAGTAGAGGAGCAAATCAGAGCTGAGGGATTACAGTAGCCCGAGTAGAAAGTTTTGCATATTCAGAGTACAGTTACTGAGTAATAACTATGGTTACACTATTTAGTCACCGGTATTTTTAGTAAAAGTCAAGGGCAATAACCAAAAAGTTATGGTCAGTGACTTTGACTAAAAATCCCCTAACTAAATCTTAGGTGCTGAGGCAGGGGAGGTGCTCCGGTGGTCGCTGCTGCTCCTGGGCATGGGGGGGCGGCCCAGGGTCCCACCGCTGCTCCTCCTGGTCAGGGGGTGGCCCATGGCCCCGCCGCCACTGCTGCTCCTCTAGGCGGGGGCGGCCTGGGACCCCGCCGCTGCTGCTCCTGGCCTACTGCTCTGGGGCAGCGCCTGGGACCAGTTGCCTGGGGCAGCCAGAGCAGCGGCCGGCGCGGCTGGCCCCAGGGCCGCCCCAGCTTGGGGTCAGCCACACCAGCCGTGGAAGTCCTGGAGGTCCCGGAAAATCATGGAATACGTGACTTCCATGGAAGACTTTCAGCCTTAGTAATAACATATAGTTACTATGCAAATCAGACATCCACAAACCCCAAAATACAGGAACTGCATAACTAGGAAAAACTATAAAAGTACGGATCGCAATATATAGACTCCCAGCACTCTGGCTGACCCTATTCAATTTCAGTACAAATTTAGTGTAGATTATTTCTGGTTATAGTCCACCAAAATTGTAACTTTGTACATTATACAGTTTTATTAGATGAACTAATTTATCATATATATCATAGGAAATATTCTTTAGCGGCATGTCATATTCTGAAAGGCATCCTGTTATATTGACATTTCTTATGCAGGTCAGGATAGAGATTATGTCTCTGCATGTCATACAGCACCTCGTATAATGCAGCTTCTGTTCTGATTGGGGCCCCTATATGTAATAAAAAGCATATAGATATTCAAGTACCTTAAAAAAATCCTTCTCCCCAATACACACTCACCTATCATTTATGGACTCCACTGATCGGTTACACTACAGAGTAATTATATAGTATTTTTCTAAATGATGTTTCCCAAGAAGGAACAGGAATAAGAGCAGATTCAGTTTGAGCATGTAAAATTTAGTCCCAGGCAGACTGCGAAGAGCTACAAAAGAATCTCTCAAAACTGAGTGACAGGGCAACAAAATGGCAGATGAAATTCAATGTCGATAAATGCAAAGTAATGCACATTGGAAAACATAATTCCAACTATACATATAAAATGATGGGGTCTAAATTAGCTGTTACCACCCAAGAAAAGATCTTGGAGTCAGGAGGGCCAAATCACACCTGGAGCTGCAGCTAGCAAGAGATGTTAAGAGTAACAAGAAGGGTTTCTTCAGGTATGTTGGCAACAAGAAGAAAGCCAAGGAAAGTGTGGGCCCCTTAATGAATGAGGGAGGCAACCTAGTGACAGAGGATGTGGAAAAAGCTAATGTACTCAATTCTTTTTTTGCCTCTGTCTTCACTAATAAGGTCAGCTCCCAGACTGCTGCGCTGGGAATCACAGCATGGGGAGTAGGTGGCTAGCCCTCTGTGGAGAAAGAGATGGTTAGGGACTATTTAGAAAAGCTGGACGTGCACAAGTCCATGGGGCCGGAAGCGTTGCATCCGAGAGCGCTAAAGGAATTGGCTGATGTGATTGCAGAGCCATTGGCCATTATCTTTGAAAACTCGTGGCGAACGGGGGAAGTCCCGGATGACTGGAAAAAGGCTACTGTAGTGTCCATCTTTATAAAAGGGAAGAAGGAGGATCCTGGGAACTACAGGCCAGTCAGCCTCACCTCAGTCCCCGGAAAAATCATGGAGCAGGTCCTCAAGGAATCAATCCTGAAGCACTTACACAAGAGGAAAGTGATCAGGAACAGTCAGCATGGATTCACCAAGGGAAGGTCATGCCTGACTAATCTAATCGCCTTCTATGATGAGATTACTGGTTCTGTGGATGAAGGAAAAGCAGTGGATGTATTGTTTCTTGACTTTAGCAAAGCTTTTGACACGGTCTCCCACAGTATTCTTGTCAGCAAGTTAAAGAAATATGGGCTAGATGAATGCACTATAAGGTGGGTAGAAAGCTGGCTAGATTGTCGGGCTCAACGGGTAGTGATCAATGGCTCCATGTCTAGTTGGCAGCTGGTATCAAGTGGAGTGCCTCAAGGGTCGGTCCTGGGGCCGGTTTTTTCAATATCTTCATAAATGATCTGGAGGATGGTGTGGATTGCACTCTCAGCAAATTTGCGGACGATACTAAACTAGGAGGAGTGGTAGATACGCTGGAGGGCAGGGATAGACAAATTGGAGGATTGGGCCAAAAGAAATCTGATGAGGTTCAACAAGGATAAGTGCAGCGTCCTGCACTTAGGATGGAAGAACCCAATGCACTCCTACAGACTAGGGACCAAATGGCTAGGCAGCAGTTCTACGGAAAAGGACCTAGGGTTGACAGTGGACGAGAAGCTGGATATGACTCAACAGTGTGCCCTTGTTGCCAAGAAGGCCAATGGCATTTTGGGATGTATAAGGAGGGGCATAGCCAGCAGATCGAGGGATGTGATCGTTCCCCTCTATTCGACACTGGTGAGGCCTCATCTGGAGTACTGTGTCCAGTTTTGGGCCCCGCACTACAAGAAGGATGTGGATAAATTGGAGAGAGTCCAGCGAAGGGCAACAAAAATGATTAGGGGTCTGGAACGCATGACTTATGAGGAGAGGCTGAGGGAACTGGGATTGTTTAGTCTGCAGAAGAGAAGAATAAGGGGGGATTTGATAGGCGCTTTCAACTACCTGAGAGGTGGTTCCAAAGAGGATGGTTCTAGACTATTCTCAGTGGTAGAAGAGGACAGCACAAGGAGTAATGGTCACAAGTTGCAGTGGGGGAGGTTTAGGTTGGATATTAGGAAAATCTTTTTCACTAGGAGGGTGGTGAAACACTGGAATGCGTTACCTAGGGAGGTGGTAGAATCTCCTTCCTTAGAAGTTTTTAAGGTCAGGCTTGACAAAGCCCTGGCTGGGATGATTTAATTGGGGATTGGTCCTGCTTTGAGCAGGGGGTTGGACTAGATGGCCTCCTGAGGTCCCTTCCAACCCTGATATTCTATGATTCTATGAGTCACTGTGGATAGTTCTCTGAAAACATCCACTCCATGTGCAGCGGCAGTCAAAAAAGCAAACAGAATGTTGGGAATCATTAAGAAAGGGATAGATAATAAGGCATAAAATATCATATTGTCTCTATATAAATCCATGGTACGCTCACATCTTGAATACTGCATGCAGATGCAGTTGCCCCATCTCAAAAAAGATATATTGGAATTGGAAAAGGTTCAGAAAAGGGCAACAAAAATGGATTAGAGGTATGGAATGGCTTCCAGATGAGGAGAGATTAATAGAACTGGGACTTTTCAGCCTGGAAAAGAGACAGCTAAGGGGAGATATGATTAAGGTCTATAAAATCATGACTGGTGTGGAGAAAGTGAATAAGGAAGTGTTATCTACTCCTTCTCATAGCACAAGAACTAGGGGTCACCAAATGAAATTAATAGGCAGCAGGTTTAAAACAAACAAAAGGAAGTATTTCTTCACACAATGCACAGTCAGTCTGTGGAACTCTTTGCCAGAGGATGTGGTGAAGGCCAAGACTATAACAGGTTTCAAAAAAGAACTAGATAAATTCATGGAGGATAGGTCCATCAATGGCTATTAGCCAGGATGGGCAGGGATGGTGTCCCTAGCCTCTGGTTGCCAGAAGCTGGGAATGAGAGACAGCGGATGGATCACTTGATGATTATTTGTTCTGTTCATTCCCTCTGGGGCATCTGGCATTGGCCACGGTCAGAAGACAGGATACTGAGCTAGATGGACCTTTGGCCTGACCCAATATGGTCTAATGTTCTTAGGATAATATAACAACATGATTTATACTTCATTTTATTACTTCCAATGGTTTTGTGAATGGTACCTACCGGAAACTGTGAATGCCCTGGAGTTCCTGCTGCAGTACCTCCTGCGTTGTTGCTATTAAGTCCAATGCGCCAACAAATTCAGAAGTGGACAACAACAGCTGTACTGTAGGCTGCGTTTGGTGTACAGTAGCCATTAACTTCAGTTTATTGTATGCTTTCACACAGTTATTTCTGGTGAGTGATAGTCTTAAAACTTGAAGCGATCCTTCACACATTACTTTATCAATTTGGGCGATTTTATCTCGAAGTATTTTTACAGCCTGGGAGGTTTTCCTGAGGTAGTCCTGCAATTCATGCTGAGAAGTCATTGCATGAAAAAATGCTTCTGAGCGTAGAGAAATTTGATGAGCAATATTTACTTCCACAATATCCAAATAATGGCTCAGCTTGAAAGAGAGAGAGAAAAAACAACAACAACCGTATGTTGTAACACCTGGCAAATATATCACACTACAAAAACACTAAAATGCATTTTGTGGGTATAATTTACATTATTTCTACTAGTACATTTCTTTGTGCTATAATGATCACCTGACTGTGGCCAATATAACACTGGATTAAAAGCTGTTGTCATGGTGGCAAATGAATAACTACCCAGTTTTGTTAGTGAGTTCAGAAAGCATTGGGAAGGTTGAGCGAGTTTACCTCCCTGGTAAAAGCATGCTTGCAAAGTACTGCTTGCAGAAAAGCAAGCAATTAAACAAGCCTGCCCAAGGCTTTATATCTCAGAGGTCAGACATTAACACCCCTACATACAGCCACTAGCTGAAAGGGTGTGCTGGGTATTGGCCTGCAAATGAGAATAGCACATGTACTTAACTCTATCATGCACTAAGGCTGCTACACCATGGTGGGGACCTCCAACAACAGAAGCGCTGACTTCGTGGCTGCTCGGATGCTGGAGCACTCATGGTAAAAAAAATAGTGGGTGCTCAGCACTCATCAGCCACAGCTGTTTGGCCACACTGCCAAAAGGCTGATCGGCGGCTAGGGCTTGGGAGAGGACAGAGAGCAGCGAGCAGATGAGAGTTTCAGGGAGGGGGTGGAGCGGGGTGGGAAGAGGCAGGACAAAGCTGGGGCTGCAGGGGAAGGGGTGGAGCAGGGACGGGGTTGGAGTACCCCCAGGGAAAACTAGAAGTCAGTGCCTGTGTCCAACAGGATGAAACTTGACTGTGATTGATAGTCTGACCTAGGTAGCTCCTGCTTCTTGGGGAGGAAGGGGAGTGTAGGGAGATGGAGGTTTCAAAAGAGGGCAGAGTTTTCTAGGATATCCACTTTAACTCACTCTTTTGTAGAGAAGTTCCCTCTGAAGGGGGGTTTGGACACAGTTGCCCTCAGCCAGCCATGGAAGTCACTCTCTAGTGAAGCAAAGCCCTTTCTCGTCAGTCAAGACCTGGTGCCAGGGTTCATGTTTGGAACCTGAACTCCTAATTTCCTTTGCTGCACTGTTACCAGACTGCTGGTCTGGCCCTACTTTATTCAAATTGAAACAACTCGGTGTTCTGAATAGTCAACTCTAAGTGGGACATTAAAATAGTCATCTGAATGCTAATACCCAAATGGCCTGATTTTTAGAGGTGCTGAACACCTGAAGATCATGACTTCAACAGGAGCTATGGCTGCTAAACACTTCTGAAAAATCAGCCCCAAAATGCTGTTCCTTCTCACAACTATTTCATTTAGGAGTTACAGTCTCAACGGACTATACAAATCTTGGTCTAAGTACAATAGGCTTATTTACAAATTCCTTCCAGCCAGCAGCTGTAATGCAGTATGCCCATAGGAAAGGCCCACTGACCTAGACAGTGCCATGGGGATTTGGGGGGTTTAAATTCCAAGCAATGGGTCCAGACTGGGTTTCTGAGTCCCACCTGGGAACAGCTCCCTGACCTGAGGGTGACTACAGAGAGGGCACTCGGCATCTTATCTGCACCAGATATAATTAGGTGGAGCTGAGCCTAGGTAGGCTCAGAGCCTTAAAAAGATTTGGGGCTCATGTAATGAACAGAGCAGCGTAATTATTAGAAAGCCAGGAATGCGGCTCTGAAGGCATCAGAGCTGCCCCATTAATATTCTATTGCCTGTTTTAGTGTTTCGAGTCTGCTAAGCTGCAGGAAGGAAACGTGGATAAAGACTGTGCTTGTTCTTATTTTAGTTGCACTAGGGAGAAAAAAACCCTGAAGCACCAGAGAGGCTTCTCTCTTCTTAACTCAGAACTCCTGCTTCATTTCTGTCCAACTGCCTAAGATCCTAGCCCAGTCACTTTCTGCAAGTTACATGCATTCTTAAAACTGGGGTTTAGTTGTCAGACAGGAATCACTTCAATGGCATCTTACACAGTTTGTTGCACTCTCACGTCCACTGCCATGGGTAAGGAAAGGCAGAGTTGCAAGAACTTTTTAACAGGTTTCAGAGTAGCAGCCGTGTTAGTCTGTATTCGTAAAGAGAAAAGGAGTACTAGTGGCACCTTAGAGACTAATACATTTATTTGAGCATAAGGTTTCGTGAACTACAGCTCACTTCATCGGATGCATTCAGTGGAAAATACAGTGGGGAGATTTATATACATAGAGAACATGAAACAATGGGTGTTACCATACACACTGTAACGAGAGTGATCAGGTAAGGTGAGCTATTACCAGCAGGAGAGCGGGGGGGGGGGGGGGGGAGTGGTTGACACACGACCTTTTGTAGTGATAATCAAGGTGGGCCATTTCCAGCAGCTGACAAGAACTTTTTAGTGACAGAGAGGCTAATGCTGTTTTATCTGATCATCACCTACAGATTTACGGGTATGCTCCTAAAAGCTGTTGCACTTAAGAGGGAAAATGTTTAAAATAAAACACATCACAATGATGTAAACTTTTGGAAGGATCTGAAGAGTATCTATAACAACAAAACAGGTGTCTGCTTTTTTTCTTTTTCCATTGCAAATATATAATTTTTAAAATAATAACAACTCTGAGTGTGATTAACCCAAAGACCCATATTTTTCATGTAGATGAAAATACTCTGCCATCAAGCTCTACAGTGCTCCCAAGGCATGTGTGGTTCAGCTACAATAGAAACTGTAAAAAAGGGAGCAGTACCTATGGTATGATGCCTGAAAGATAACAGGAAGCTACCAGGAAGGTTTAATATTTCCTTGCAGTGCACAGCACACCCTGCCTTAAATCTGGGGTTTTCCTGAAAGTTTTGAGAAAGTTGTACCATTACTGGATTGTCAACATACAAATCATGCACATATTCCTCCTGCAGTCACTATTCATATTCAGAACAGCCATAAAAGAAGTTCTTAATGAGCATTGTCTTCTTTGATTGTTTTAGCAGTTCCTACTAGAATATCT
Organism: Lepidochelys kempii; assembly: GCF_965140285.1. NCBI lineage: Eukaryota > Metazoa > Chordata > Testudines > Cheloniidae > Lepidochelys > Lepidochelys kempii. The sequence goes on along the minus strand of NC_136382.1, from coordinate 196,442,211 downwards.
TTATATTGCATATAACAATGGTCACTTGTTGGCCCTACCCTTCTTTATTTAAAAAAAATTCTCCTCTCAGAAAGGAGGCCCCCACTGGCATTTACTAAAAATTCTTAGGCTGACTGAAGTAATATCTGGGCTGTAAAATTAATGTGTCACGTAACTTGCAGAAACAGCGGCAGTGGACTTGTCTAGAACAGTTTTCTTTGTAATCAGTGGACAGCTGCACTGAATAACAGCATTCTTTATTGAGATTTACCTTTTCTTGCAGCAACTTTGAGGAAGCTGCATCACGACTTCCTTTTCCTCCAGAAGTATTAAAGTGAGACCATGGTAAAACGGCATTAAACGTTAAGGAATCTTCCAAGGCAAAATCTGGTTTCATAAAAATCTGAAACAAAAAGAAATAAACGCATTTTTCTCTCGTCTCTGTTCTCCTTTCCTTGTCACTATTCCCCACCCTTCTAAAACAAAGAGCACACAAACAAACCCAGGCTTGACATATCCTCTGGGGGCTCTACTCATCAGTTTCTCTAAAAGCTACATTTTCATTTACAAAAATAAATAAATAATCAATCTAGCCCTTATGAGTGTGACCAACTTTCCAGCTGCAAAGTGAATGTGACCCAGTACAGGATTGTCTTCCTGAATCTGCAGGTAAACAGCCTGATAGTACAGAAGTACAAACTGCCCAAGCCCCAAATCCTGAGCTGTACTCAGGGGAGGTCCTCCATGGGACAGGAATGAATCCTTCTTTGGGACATTTTTCAGCAGTGGAAATGCTCCATTGCTGGTACTCCATCCTTAAAGTTGGAGTAGGCCCCACATCCTTCATGCTTCTCCCAGGCGGTGGATCCATCTTGCAATTAATTCACTGAATCCGGCTCTTAGATTCCCACTGTGGAACAGCACACCTGAAGTCCCTGCAGAACTGGACTCCACAGAATACAGGATGTGGGTGCACAACCCCTGCACAGCTCCAACGCCTTCCTCCCCAGGTACAGCACAGCACTTCATAGGCAGGAGTTGTAGTCCAAGCTGGATGAGCAAGCACCTCAGAGAGGTGATTAAGAAAAAGCAGAATGCATACAGGGAGTGGAAGATGGGAGAGATCAGGAAGGAAAGCTACCTTACTGAGGTCAAAACTTGTAGGAATAAAGTGAGAAAGGCTAAAACTCAAGTAGAGTTGGACCTTGCAAAGGGAATTAAAACCAATAGTAAAAGGTTCTACAGCCATATAAATAAGAAGAAAACAAAGAAAGAAGAAGTGGGACCGCTAAACACTGAGGATGGAGTGGAGGTTAAGGATAATCTAGGCATGGCCCAATATCTAAACAAATACTTTGCCTCAGTCTTTAATGAGGCTAATGAGGATCTTAGGGATAATGGTAGCATGACAAATGGTAATGAGGATATGGAGGTAGATATTACCATATCTGAGGTAGAAGTGAAACTCGAACAGCTTAATGGGACTAAATCGGGGGGCCCAGATAATCTTCATCCAAGAATATTAAAGGAATTGGCACATGAAATTGCAAGCCCATTAGCAAGAATTTTTAATGAATTTGTAAACTCAGGGGTTGTACCGTATGACTGGAGAATTGCTAACATAGTTCCTATTTTTAAGAAAGGGAAAAAAAGTGATCCGGGTAACTACAGGCCTGTTAGTTTGACATCTGTAGTATGCAAGGTCTTGGAAAAAATTTTGAAGGAGAACGTAGTTAAGGACATTGAGGTCAATGGTAAATGGGACAAAATACAACATGATTTTGCAAAAGGTAGATCGTGCCAAACCAACCTGATTTCCTCCTTTGAGAAAGTAACAGATATTTTAGACAAAGGAAACACAGTGGATCTAATTTACCTAGATTTCAGTAAGGCGTTCGATACTGTGCCACATGGGGAATTATTTGTTAAATTGGAAAAGATGGGGATCAATATGAAAATTGAAAGGTGGATAAGGAATTGGTTAAAAGGGAGACTGTAGCGGGTCATACTGAAAGGTGAACTGTCAGGCTGGAGGGAGGTTACCAATGGAGTTCCTCAGGGACCAATCTTATTTAATCTTTTTATTACTGACCTTGGCACAAAAAGTGGGAGTGTGCTAATAAAGTTTGCGGATGATACAAAGCTGGGAGGTATTGCCAATTTAGAGAAGGACCGGGATATCATACAGGAGGATCTGGATGACCTTGTAAACTGGAGTAATAGTAATAGGATGAAATTTAATAGTGAGAAGTGTAAGGTCATGCATTTAGGGATTAATAACAAGAATTTTAGTTATAAACTGGGGACGCATCAATTAGAAGTAACGGAGGAGGACAAGAACCTTGGAGTACTGGTTGATCACAGGATGACTATGAGCCGCCAATGTGATATGGCCATGAAAAAACTAATGCGGTCTTGGGATGCATCAGGTGAAGTATCCAGTAGAGATATGGAGGTGTTAGTACCGGTTATACAAGGCACTGGTGAGACCTCACCTGGAATACTGTGTGCAGTTCTGGTCTCCCATGTTTAAGAAGGATGAATTCAAACTGGAACAGGTACAGAGAAGGGCTACTAGAATGATCCGAGGAATGGAAAGCCTGTCTTATGAAAGCAGACTCAAGGAGCTTGGCTTGTTTAGCCTAACCAAAAGAAGGTTGAGCGGAGATATGATTGCTCTCTATAAATATTTCAGAGGGATAAATACCAGAGAGGGAGAGGAATTATTTAAGCTCAGTACCAATGTGGACACAAGAACAAATGGATATAAACTGGCCATCAGGAAGTTTAGACTTGAAATAAGACTAAGGTTTCTAATGATCAGAGGAGTAAAGTTCTGGAATAGCCTTCCAAGGGAAGCAGTGGGGGCAAAAGACCTATCTGGCTTCAAGATTAAACTTGATAAGTTTATGGAAGAGATGGTATGATGGGGTAACATGATTTTGGCAATTAATTGATCTTTAAATATTCATGGTAAATAGACCCAATGGCCTGTGATGGGATGTTAGATGGGGTGGGATATGAGTTACTTTCCTTGGTATCTGGCTGGTGAATCTTGCCCATATGCTCAAGGTTCAGCTGATCACCATATTTGGAGTCAGGAAGGAATTTTCCTCCAAGGCAGACTGGAAGAGGCCCTGGGGGCTTTTCGTCTTCCTTTGTAGCATGGGGCACAGGTCACTTGTTGGAGGATTCTCTGCACCTTGAAGTCTTTAAACCATGATTTGAGGACTTCAATAGCTCAGACATAGGTGAGAGGTTTATCGCAGGAGTGGGTGGGTGAGATTCTGTGGCCTGCATTGTGTCGGAGGTCAGAATAGATGATCATAATGGTCCCATAATTAATAGTTAATATCTATGAATCTATAAAACTCTGGCCACAAAAAGGCCAAATAATTTTGTCCCTGCTTCTGTTCATCTCAGTGAAGCATTGTCTCTGAAGCATCTGCATCTGGCTTAGTTTTAACTCCTTAAAACTGCTATAATGCCTGGAACTTCCAGGAGAACTGAACCATCTCCTTCCCATTCACCCCAAGCACCACACATGACATCAAAGGATTCAAAGCGAGAAATCAATATCAAGCACCGTCTGTTCCTTGGCCTTAACTTTAAAAGTTACAGTGAAAGCTACTTTAGCTACACCTCTACAAACCCTCAGGACATGCAGTGATCAACATTAAACCGTTTACCTGCTAATAACTTATCAACTGGACAATTTTTTCAGTTTGAATAAAATGAAATGTAGGTTTGTCTGTTTTGACCATTTGTTACGACGTATCTGTCACGTAGACTGTGAACTGATTGGGGCAGGAATGGTCTTCTTTGTGACTTGTCTGTACAGTGTCTAACACAATGGGTCCCTAATCCTTAACTGGGGTTCCTAGGTGCTACAATAAATAGTAATAGACTCAGGTCTACACAGTAACTTCAGAAACTTGTATCAAACTCCCTCCCACGCCCCTCCAAACCTTCAAATCCTCCTTCCTCCAGAATTTCTTTTCTGGAAAATGTACTCAGCAGACCACGGCCACGCTTCAGTAGAAAGCAGCGTGGTTGTCTATTTGTACATGGTTCTAGGATTGTTTAGTGACTAAGGCCTGAAAATAATGGCCGTTGTGTTTTACCTTCAATATCCACTAAAAGAATAAATACAGCTCAGGAGACAGAAATAGCAAACAACGGTAAGTATTATCCATTTGGATTACATTGTCTAAGTTCCACATGCAGTACTACCATTTAGGAGGGTCAGAGGATACCTATTAAAATAGTTCTCCCTCACACACATGCGTGTGCGCACTCACACACTCACACACTCTTAAGTCTTACACTAGAAATCTGACAAGCACATTTTTCCTTAATAAAGCCTATACTGTACCGCAATCATACCTTAGGTACTTGTTCCAGATCTGTCCTGGATTTATCTAAAAATAAATAAAATATAAGTAAACTAGCATGACAATTATAAGATTTCATTGCAGTCTTCTATAGTCAGTCATCAGCCAAATTATTAAACCAATTAATTTCAATAATCAGCAATTAAAGGCCTCGTTGCCCTTGGTAATTTTGGGGGGGGTTAGCTACAGTTTCTGTGCAGCACTCAGATGTGTCCGACTGACTGCTTTAAAAATAAATGTATTATTCATACCATAACAGAAACCCAGTGCTTCAAACTCACTCAGGGTGAAATTCATCTTGCTGGTGAGGACCAGTGTAAGGCTCTCTGCATCACTTCCGCTTCCCACTGGTGCTCTCTAGGGAGGTCGCTGGTGGAGCAGTCACATTGGGTTAAACCCAGAGGGTAGATGCACACACGGTGGTGATGGGGAGGGACCACAGGATCCACACCGACTCAGTGACCCTATCACTCTGTGCAACTGACATAGAGGTAGTACTGTTCCAATCCATAAGCTGAAGTGATGGTCACAGGGGGTGGTTGCAGAGGGAAGGAAAGAATCAGGACAGGAGAAGAGCTGCACTGGAGCTCCATGCCCTGGCCCCATTTGGAAGCGGGATGATTTCACACTCTTAGGGCTCCATCCACCCTAATTCAGTCACATAAAAGGAGCTCAATCAGAGTGTACAGAGTCTCATCAGGCCAAAAAGGGAGGCAGATGAAATAAGAAATCCATAGCTCACTTGGAGGGTCCCCTCCTCCCCTCACAATCACCATGGTGAAAGGGAGCTTTTACCATCTCCAGCACTTCTCTCGCCTGCAGAGTTGTTACTTTATTTGTATTAAACACAAAAGACAATGCAGCCCAGGAACCATCCCTCAGCCTTCTGTCCTCAGTCTCAGGCTGTAGCAACTCCTTTAGCTGAGAGACCCAGGTTGCGTTTTCTAAGACTGGAGAAAGATAGGCAACCCCAACACTGGGAGCTGCAGTGGGTGGAGAGCTAGTTTACTGAAGGTCTGTTCTCCCAAAACTACTCTCCAGCTCCCTGGTGCAGAGATTTTTATCCTGTTTGGCTTTGCACAGCAGACCAACCTTTCCTCACGATAGTTATTCTTACTCAAGCCTTCTGGGGTGCATGTTTTGGGCTAGATACAGTCCTTAGACATTTTAACAAGTACAGTACTCATTTACAATAAAGGCTATCCATTCAAAAGCTGTGATATTGTTCAATAATATTACACTTTCAAGATCCCCTGTGTAGTACTACGGGCAGTTAACAGAGGAAGGATATTACTGTGCTGACAAAGGTAAAGCATAGCTAAATATAAGAGTTAGTTCTCAAGAACTTAAACTATGAAAGACAAAAAAGTTGGACTTCATTTTTCATGGAAGGGAAAAAAAATGGAGGTAATAGAGGTATTAGAAAGCCTGACAAGACGAGCTGAATCCAATGGAGTAAATAAAAACAGGGAAGCATTCTGTAATTACTAGGAACAGGGGATGCAGACAAACTTTCATTCAATGAGCAGTGCTTTGCCAGTGAAACTGAAAGAATTAAGTAATACAAGCTAACTTCAGATTGTCCATTATACTTTCTCTGCCCGTCTTTTTTGCCAGTTCCCAATCCTTGATCACCTGAGATATCTCACTACAAAGCCAAAATATATCAGGAGAAACAGTCTTATTACAGCTGCAGACTCCATTAAAAGAACCATGCAAGCAACCTTTCCTAATGATGATCTTTCAATATGTCAGGGATGCCACAATATCACAAATTCCAATTTTGTTCTCCATTGGGGGGGGGGGGGGAGGGCATTCTTCATTACTCAGAACATGAACAGTAACCAGAAACTCAATACAATCTCATAATCGAGTTTCTTTTTCTTCTTCTTCTTTTTTTTTTAATAAGAGGAAGTTAAAGGAAACACTGTCACGGATGTAATGTAAAGTTGTGAATGCAGAGATGCCAAGGAAGAATTCAGGAGCAGGAATCACTAGTTTTTTGACCTACAATGTCTCTATCCAATCATGCCTAGATTTTCAGTGATCATTATAAATAAATCACCAGCAGCTATTTCTACAGCTAATATCTTCGGAACAACAAAATGAGATGATTAGTATGTTACATTATCTATTATAGAAAAGAAAATGACTTTTTAACAAGTAAGAGAAGATGAGGTGTTTACCATGAGTATGTAAGAGAGTCCTGTCAAAGGTATCTTTAGGAGGACAAATATTCTTGCATCTTTCATGGATCTTCTCTCTCTATAAAAGAGAAAAGATATTAAAGAATTAGTCTGACACTAATACAATAATGAAAAAAATCTTTTTTTTCTTTTAAAGGGAATATTCAGAACATTTTTAATCTAAGATATTTTTCCCTCTTAAAATTTTAAGTGCATGTGAAAGGTGCCAGAATGACAACTCTGGCGGTTGAAATCCTTGTTTGTTATTTGGTTGGTATGTTATTTCTTTGTTGATTTTACATCACGGAAAGGGAGATAATGAAACTATTTAAGACATATGATCTAAATTCTCCTCCCCACAAAATGAAATATACATATCCACTGACTGCAGTAACACACTTACAGCCATTATTTATTTGCAGTCTAATCTGCAAATTATCCTACACTAAAATAAAAACATCCTTTTACTGACCTTCTCCCACCTTACTTAGATGCACCACAGTGAAACCTTACACTCCATTTAGCTAAGCTAAGCTTCTATTTTTACTTATAAAGCTTAAACATGGGTTCCACATCTTATAAGACTCTTCTATTTTGTCCTCTTCTTCAGAGATTATTTTTTCATAGCAGGCTGAAGCTGCAAGATCCATCAGAAATTCTTTCATGGCAACTCATGCCTCTTCTTCCAATACCCTGTTTATTTTCACAATCAAATAGTTACATTTCACTTTAATGCAACAGCTTATTTATTTTTTTTAATATTGGCTATACAAACATATGGCTCTAAAAACAATTCTTCCCCCCATATTTTACCAGTACTAATACCATTTTGATGCAGTTACACCTTTTTATACTCCCCAAACAAGTGTTTTAAGGGTTTATGACGCTGAAAAATTTCAATATTTGTTATTGGTTCTTAAACCAAGTTTGTTCAGTACGTTCTGTTCTGTGTTTGCACCGTGACTGCTGCAGTGGGGTCCTGAACCATGAGTAGAGCTCCCAGGTGCTACAATAATACAAATAATAATGAAGATTGTTTTAAACCTGCATCTGCATTAACGCCCTCTCTCTTGTAATTTTGTAGCTTGTACCCAAATAACATGTATTTGTAGGGGAAAAGAGGACTAAAAAAACCTGCAGAAACATGAATACAGAATAATTCACCTAATCTGAATACATAAATTAAAGTATATATAGGTGGCAGTGTTTAAAAATACCTTTAAAATGTTCAATAATCAGAACTGGGCAATTGTATAACACTTCAAGGCTACCATTCTGGGGCCCAATCCTGCACATGCAACCAAGCATAATGCTCTCTGACATAAATAGTCCTATTGACTTCACAAGAGTAAGCACTACACTCACCAGGAAGCATTGACAATCAGGTCATCACAGCAGCCAAAAGTTAAAGGAAGCTACAGCCAAAGAAACAGAGAACACAGCAGATTTCCACATCTTCTTTTAGGCTGTGTTCTTTTTTCAAAACTTAAAAACAGCTCTGGCTTTCACCAGCTGACAATAGGTCTCTTTCCTACTTCATTATTTTATATTTAAGCGTTTTGTACATAGGCCATTTTAAAGACATTCTTAGCAACAATTTAGTCGTGTTTTACGTTTGATCAGGTGACTGGATTTTTTTTATTTATTTATTTTTTTTTACATTATAGAGTGTAACTGCTGAATAATCCTTTAAGAATAATCAGTGAAGTTTTCAATAACCAAAAGGAAATAGCAAAGATGAATAGCAATTATATGGTCTGTACATTTAAAACAAAAGTATAGCACTCAGGAACTAAAAATAATGAAATAGCAGGGAGAGAGAATTTAGACAATGCTTTTAATGCTGAGAACAGTGAACTTACAGCACACCATACCAAGGTCAAGAGAAGAGTCAACTACCATAGAACTAGACAGGTAGTTATTAGGTAATAATATGATGTACTATTAACGGATACAGTTAGTTAGTGGTGTCAAACTCAAATGGCTCTGAAATTTCTTTTTTAACCCATAATGTACCTAACTTTGGTACTTTACCTGAATGATTTCCTGTTGATATAATGCAAAATTTTCCTTGTTTATCTGTGGGAGGTAGAATGAAGGTGCGACTTCTGTGTCCACAAAGTCCTGTCCCCATGTTTTTGTAAAAAAATCGGATTCCCTTTTTGCTAACCTAGGATCATTTAGCGCCGCTGGAAGATTTACTTTGGAATGATAAATTGTCCATCTATGCTGATCTGCAACTAGAGATGGGCTGTCACCTAAACTATTAGGATCACCTATAAGCACAAAAGATAAGACAGTCCATGAAGCCAAAAACTTGAAAGCACTTTTTTCATAGTAAACTCAATGCAATTCTTGAAGCAAACAACAAATTTCAAAAATTTCTACAGAAAGGATTGTGTACCAAGACACATAATCCCCTTCCCCAACAATCTAACACACTCACATTTTTGTGTTTAGATCGCACAAACCAAGTCATAAATGTGCAATTAGAGGTATATTCTTTCAATATCTTCACACAAATATCAATTCTGCCGGCACCCTTTGAAAGACAGAAGTCTGTAGACTTGATATACTAAATATATCAAACTGAAGAACTACTGCAACCTAGAACTATAGTCACACGCTTCTTTAGGGAATTCTCAAAATCCCACTATTTCCCCCCCTTTACACCCCTTACCCTCAGCATTCCATAGACAGCTATCAATACAACCAAGAAACCGCCTTATGGGAGTGCCAGAGTTACCCATCTTGATCTCTTGCTCCCCACGTCAGAAGGATTGGGGAGCGTCACGGAAGCAAAGCAGTTAGCCCCGCAGGGCGAGAATTGCCTGTCTCGCAACTATACTCTGGCTGATCTTTCACAGGCTCTGAAAGAAGTCTCATCCTCTTCTCCTTCATAATAAGGATGGTGACTTCAATGTGAGGTGGAGATCTCCAGTGCTCCAAAAAGAAAATGAGGTGCTTTTGAGGTGGAGTAAGTAGAATCCCACTCTACCTATAAATATATCATTTTATTTCATAGTATTATCCAGAAAACAAGAGAACTTTATTGACTATTTTCAGGTTAATTTTCAGACCACTGACTGTAACAGTATTTTCATCTGCCTTACAAGCCAAAATTACCTGTAGGTTCCTTGGGACATACATCAGGCAGTGACTGCACAGGTCGAAAGCGTTTAGCAGAATCCATTTCCTTTTTAAAGAAAGCATCTCTACTGTTTGACTGAGGCACTGGTGAAGAACTGTGGCTTGATGCCATTGCATAAAATCACCACTTGATAGAAGCTAAGAAAGAAAAAATAAACACAAAGTCTTCAATGCAGCTCTGATTATTGATTGTACCATAACAATGGCATTTATTTAACAGCTCACCTACAAAAAACTAAACAGTTTAAAACAATACTAGTTATCTTTCAACCCATGGTATGAAAAATATTTTATATTTGAAACACACAGAAAGGGCTAATTTTTATACACACTCACAAAAATATTGTACATAAAAATGCCCAAACACATTATATCGTTCTGTTTCCATAATTATTGAAGCATTATCAAAGAAATATTTCCTCTCAGAAATAGCATGCCAAATTCTGAAGGTTTGTGAATGACAAAACATGCCAGTGTTTTATGGGGAATTTTGTTTAATCTACCGATGGGAGCTATGTTGTACAAGTCCACAGACTTGTTGAAAGTCTCTTCTGTGCAGATAAAGGGCCAAATTCCCTGTTAATTTAATTCCATTGACTGAAGTAGAATTACATGAGCAGCAAATTTCATTCATTCTGCCACACAAGCACAATTTGGTTTATTTTTCCCTGAATGTTTTTTCTTTTTTGGTAGTGAGGGTTGAAAGATTTATTTGCAGAGTATTTAAAGAGAATGATTTGTGTTGTGTGCAAAATATGGATAGCAAGGAAAATCTTTATCCTGTGATGCATTCACTCTAGGGGAGGGTTCTACCATTTTACAATATACTGGAATCCATTCGCAATGAACATCTGTTTCCAGACTGTAACATAATGCATGTCCCGAGTTGTTTCGATACATTGTATTGTGCAAACTGCAATTTTATTTATACTGAACCTCTACTAAACGTGTGAAATTCATACTTCCCTACATAAGGGCCAAGTGATTGGTACTATTTTCTAAGCAAGCCACAGGTGGGGGGGGCCATCCGGCTCCCAGCCACTGGGGTGTTGTGTGTACACATGGGAATTTTAAACTCTTTTTTTCTTAGAAGCACAAAAAAAGAAAAAGGCACAGAAAAATTAATATTCACTAGAATAGATATAAAACCCTACTGTGCCCCCACCACATCTTACATGAGAAATACCCCTTTTTTAAAAGGTTGCTTTCTCTACACACACAGAGCTCAATCTATGTCACCTCTGTCTCCATGTCTTGCTCTTGTCCCTCCTACGACTCTTCCTTTCTGCCTTTTCATTAGCCCCATTGCTATTACACTTCCTTTCTTCTACTCCTCCCTTTTGAACTCTTCCCTCAATCTCAAAGTCGCCCCCTTTCTGCCCGCTCCTGCCTTTATAGGTGGAGGCAGCCCAGTGTTTTCCAGGAAGGACCACAGGCTCATTCCCCTGAATATTCAGGGGAATCTCCTACACTTACTCTCTACTGGGATGTGGGGTGTTAGGGCCTCTCTGTAGCAGTCCCCTTCAGCCTTCTCCCTTCTTCTCTCACTCATGCCAGTTGAAGATTTTGAGGCTTTTCTTCATCATAAGGACATAAGAACATAAGAATGACCATACTGAGTTAGATCAATGGTCCATCTAGCCCCGAATCTGTCATCCAACAGTGGCCAATGCCAGATGTTTCAAAGGGAATGAACAGACAGGGCAATCATCAAGTGATCCATTCCCAGTCATTCGGTCCCAGCATCTAGCAGTCAGAGGCTCAGGGTCCCCCAGAGCATGGAGTCACATCCCTGACCATCTTGGCTACTAGCCACTGATGAACCATGAACTTATCTAATTCTTTTTTTCACTGCAGTTGTAAATTTGGCCTTCACAACATCCACTGGCAACAAGTTCCACAGGTTGATTGTGCACTGTGGTCTCATTCTTTGTGGCCCCGCCTCTGTACATCTCCATTCCCAGATGCATCCTCACATCTCCCCTCACGGTTCTTCAATGTCCATCTGTATTGCATATTCACCACCCATCATAGGTCTCTCCTCTGTCTTGTGTGGTCAATCTCTCTCCCTCTAAGCACTGGGACGAGGGAAGACTTGGGCGGCTACCCCTCCCACTCACTGATTGCAGGAGCTAGCGTGGTTTCTGTGGTCTTTATGGCCACCTACCCTGGTGTATCTACTCCCCTACAGCCCTACTTTCAAAGCACTTGGAAGGCAGAACAGCTCAGGCAGGAAGAAGAGAAAGCACAGGCAACCCCAATCCTCCCATTTATTCCCTGCAGCAGCAGCTATTGGCAGGAAGTCAACCTGTTTTTAAAATCTAGCTACCAGTTGCACCACGACATTGGCCAGGACTCAGGGTATGTGTACGCTACGAAATTAGGTCAGATGATAGAAGTCGATTTTTAGAAATCAATTTTATACAGTCGATTGTGTATGTCCACACTAAGAGCATTAAGTCGGCGGAGTGCGTCCTCACTACCGTGGCTAGCATCGACTTACAGAGCAGTGCAATGTGGGTAGCTATCCCACAGTTCCCGCAGTCTCCGCCGCCCATTGGAATTCTGGGTTAAGTTCCCAATGCCTGACGGGGCAGAAACATGGTTGCGGGTGGTTTTGGATACATGTCGTCAGTCGCCCCTCCCTCCATGAAAGCAATGGCAGACAATCATTTCACGCCTTTTTTCCGTGCGGACGCCATACTGCTTTCAGCAGGTGGTGCAGTAGGACTGCTAACCGTCATCATCCACCACTTCCGCTGCAACTCTGCTCTGCTGCTATTGTCTCAATAGTGAATTTCTCCATGTTGTCTGTCATGGGCTACCACGTACGTGTATTCTTCCTCAGGAAATGTGCGCAGTACTAACCGTCGTCCTCCACCGCTTCTGCTGCAACTCTGCTCTCCTGAATCCACCTCACAGGTCCTCTCGTCCTTCTCTATAAATATCTGTTCTTGTGGCATCCATTGTCAGCCATCGCTTCCACTGTAACTCTGCTCCCCTGCAGATGGCATACCACGGCAAGCATGGAGCCCGCTCAGATCACCGCAGCTGTTATGAGCATTGTAAACACCTCGCGCATTATCCTGCAGTATGTGCAGAACCAGAACCTGCAAAAGCAGGCAATGAGGCAACGGCAGCGCGGTGATGAGAGAGATGAGGACATGGACATGGACTTCTCTCAAAGTACGGGCCCTGGCAATTTGGACATCCTCGTGGCAATGGGGCAGGCTCATGCCATGGAACGCCGATTCTGGGCCCAGGAAACAAGCACAGACTGGTGGGACCGCATAGTGTTGCAGGTCTGGGATGATTCCCAGTGGCTGCAAAACTTTCACATGCGTAAGGGCACTTTCATGGAACTTTGTGACTTGCTTTCCCCTGCACTGAAGCGCAAGAATACCAAGATGAGAGCAGCCCTCACAGTTCACAAGCGAGTGGCAATAGCCCTCTGGAAGCCTGCAATGCCAGACAGCTACCGGTCAGCTGGGAATCAATTTGGAGTGGGCAATTCTACTGTGGGGACTGCTGTGATCCAAGTAGCCAACACAATCACTGAGCTGCTGCTATCAAGGGTAGTGGTGGGGCGATAGACAGAATGCATATCCCTATCTTGGGACCGGACCACCTTGGCAGCCAATACGTAAACCGCAAGGGGTACTTTTCAATGGTGCTGCAAGCACTGGTGGATCACAAGGGACGTTTCACTGACATCAACGTGGGATGGCTGGGAAAGGTACATGACGCTCACATCTTTAGGAACTTTGGTCTGTGGGAACGGCTGCAGCAAGGGACCTACTTCCCAGACCAGAAAATAACTATTGGGGATGTTGAAATGCCTGTAGTTATCCTTGGGAACCCAGCCTACCCCTTAATGCCATGGCTCATGAAGCCATACACAGGCACCCTGGACAGTAGTAAGGAGCTGTTCAACTATAGGCTGAGCAAGTGCAGAATGGTGGTAGAATGTGCATTTGGATGTTTAAAAGCGTGCTGGTGCAGTTTACTGACTCGGTTAGACCTCAGCAAAATCAATATTTCCATTGTTATTGCTGCTTCCTGTGTGCTCCACAATATCTGTGAGAGTAAGGGGGAGACATTTATGGAAGGGTGGGAGGTTGAGGCAAATCACCTGGCCGCTGATTACGCACAGCCAGACACCAGGGCAATTAGAAGAGCACAGCAGGGCGCGCTGCGCATCAGAGAAGCTTTGAAAACCAGTTTCATGACTAGCCAGGCTACAGTGTGACAGTTCTGTTTGTTTCTCCTTGATGAAAACCCACCCCCTTGGTTCACTCTACTTCTCTGCACTTCAAAACTTATTGAATGCCAGCCTTCTGTTACTTGGGCAGTCCTCTGGGGTGGAATGGTTGGGTGCTCGGAGCACCGCCCCCACCTCTCCCCCCCGCGTTCTTGGGCGTCTGGGTGAGGAGGCTATGGAACTTGGGGAGGAGGGCGGGTGGTTACACAGGGGCTGCAGCGGTGGTCTGTGCTCCTGCTGCTTTTCCTGCAGCTCCACCAGACGCTGGAGCATATTAGTTTGATCCCCCAGTAGCCTCAGCGTTGCATCCTGCCTCCTCTCATCACACTGCCGCCACCTCTCCTCTTTCTCCCGCAACCTCTCATCTTGTTCATCCCTCCTGTCCTCGTGTTCATTTTCTGCCATTGTTTGCCTCCACGCATTCTGCTGAGCTCTTTCAGTGCGGGAGGACTGCATGAGCTCAGAGAACATTTCATCACAAGTGTGTTTTTTTCACCTTCTTATCTGTGCTAGCCTCTGGGACAGAGATGATAGGGGGAGCATTGAAACATTTGCAGCTGCAGGAGGAAAAAAAGGGAGAGTAGTATTTAAAAAGACACATTTTAGAGAACACTGGGTAGACCCTTTCACGGTGAACCAAGCTGCTAACATTACATAGCACATGTGCTTTCGGTACAAGGTCACATTTTGCCTCTTATATTGAGGGCCTGCCAGTTTGGTGTGAGAGATCACACACGCAGGGCCAGGCAACAGAATTCGACTTGCAGGCAGCCATAGTAAGCCACAGTCTTTCAGATTCTTCAACCTTCATAACGTGGGAATGGTTTCAAACAGCAACGCCCTCCTTTCCCATACCAAGCACCTGTTGGGTTGGCCATTTAAAAGGAGAGGCTGCAGTTTTCGGGTTAACGTGCAGCACAAACCCAACTAAACCCCACCCTGCACCCAATTCTCTGGGATGATCGCTGCACCCCTCCTCCCACCACGTGAGTAGTATCAAGGAAGATCGCCGCCAGCCAAATGGGAACAGCTCAGAGTGAACGGGCCCCTCCCACCACATGGCTAAAAGTGGGGATGATTTCTTTTCAGCCACAGGGAAACAGCTCAGCAGGAATAGCCACCTCTGACTGTCCCCTTAATAATGTCCCTGAAGGATTTCCACTCCATCCCCAGACACATTAACAGACTTTTCCAGTAGCTGTGCTGGCTGCGAATGCGTCCCAAGTCTTCAAGGCAAATTAATCATTAAACACGCCTGCTTTTAAACCACGTATTATATTTACAAAGGTACACTCACCAGAGGTGCCTTCTCCGGCTTCATAGTCCAGTAGCCCGCCTTGGGAGGGTTGTGAGGGTATTGGGTCCAGGGTGATAAACAGTTCCTGGCTGTCGGGGAGAATGGTTTCTCTGCTTGCCTGTTGTGCGCTATCCTCCTCCTCATCATTCTCATCCCCAAAATCCTCATCCCTGTTGCATGAGGCTCCCCCCTTGCAGGTGTCCACAGACAGGGGTGGGGTAGTGGTAGGGGCACCCCCTAGAATGGCATGCAGCTCATCATAAAAGCGGCATGTCTGGGGCTCTGACACGGAGCGGCCATTTGCCGGTTTGGTTTTTTGGTAGGCTTGCTAGAGCATCTTAATTTTCACAAGGCACTGCTGCGGGTCCCTGTTATAGCCTCTGTCCATCATGCCCTTGTAGATTTTTTCAAATATATTGGCATTTTGTCTTTGGAATGGAGTTCTGATAGCACGGATTCATCTCCCCATACAGCGATCAGATCCAGTACCACCCGTTCGGTCCATGCTGAAGCTCTTTTGCGATTCTGGGACTGCATGGTCACCTGTGCTGATGAGCTCTGCATGGTCACCTCTGCTGATGAGCTTGCCACACTGGCCAAACAGGAAATGAAATTCAAAAGTTCCCGGTGCTTTTCCTGTGTACCTGGCTAGTGCATCTGAGTTGAAAGTGCTGTCCAGAGCGGACACAATGGAGCCCTCTGGGATAGCTCCTGGAGGCCAATACTGTTGAATTGCATCCACGCTACCCCAAATTCAACCCAGCGATGTCGATTTCAGCGCTAATCTCCTCGTCAGGGAGGAGTACAGAAATCGATTTTAAGAGCCCCTTAAGTCGACAAAAATGGCTTCGTCGTGTGGACGGGCGCAGGGTTAAATCGATCTAACGCTGCTAAATTCGACCTAAACTTGTAGCGTAGACCAGGGCTCAGGGTCCTTGGAAATGGGTATGCAAACCCCAAGCACGATACTTGGCAAGAATTTTCCCTGCCCACCTCCAACAGACCCCTCTGAGCTACTCTATTCAGAAAGGCAAACACCACTTCCAGAACTACCAAATACCACTAAAATATACTTAACTGGTTTTGCTAAAAATCTATTCTAGACAAAATAAATTAATAAATTAATAAAAAAAATTAATAAAAAGGTAATGTTGCTACAGTAATAAACATTAGAAAAGAATTTTACAGTTTAAATTATCTAGCCATTAAAAATCATGGAACTAGCAAGTTTATGCAACTATAGCGGTAGATAACCTTACAGTTCACTATACTCTAATAAAATTCTGTTCACGTGAATATTAACATTAGCTATTACAATAACCATCTTTATGTTACCTGTAATTTTTTCATGAAATACTGCCTCAATTGTTTGTCTAATAACTAACTCCTCCCTCAAAATATATTTTTCCTGCATTTGTCTCTAACCTGAGAAATATCAGGAACGTCAAATCTTGTCTCTCTTTTTTTGTGTGTGTGTGTGGGGGGGAGGGCTGGAGGTGTCAAGTGTGCGTTTTGGCTTTATTGGCAGTTAGATCATTTGTTAATCTTTAAAAGACAGACCTTTTCTTCTAGGTATATATTTCTTCATTTAGAATTAAACAGATGTTAATAAAAACAAATAAAAGAGTTTTAATCTGTGTGTGGAAAAACAATCACTTCCTCTCTCAATTAACCAAGTTTCAGGCCTTCTGGATATGAACAAAGAACAAAGTCAGGAGTTTTATTTTCTATTTTCAGGTTCCCTTACTTGCAGTGATTTATTTATTTATTTTATTTAGACCCTCTCTTTAAGCTTACTTCATGACAATCTTAAAATCCAAATGGGTGTTCCTGGGTACTTGTTATCTTTAGCATCTAAAGTGTTTCTGAAGTAGTCAGCCACACAGCAAAACTATGAGATCACTGTGTCAGATTACAGCTTTCCAGAATATTAATATGTTATGTTTCCAATATGTTTCCAAACATAACCATTTGGAGAAAATACTTTGTTTAAAGTTTTTAATCTGCTTATTTATTTTCTCTTGCTGTTGTCTCCACCACTAAGAGATTTGTATGCTCTCACATGTTTGTTCTTCCCTTGTCATATTTCTAATGTAGGTATGTTTCTTCCTTCCTTCAGCAGCTCCTCACCAGATACTAGTGTTTACTACTGCTAGGGTTTTGTCACTAATCAAACTGGTTCATGAACCAGAATGCTGAGGGGGGAAAAACATTATTTTCGCACTTTTTGAAAAATAAACATCATGCATTCAATAGTAAAAATCAAGCCTCCTAAAGGAATATACAAAGTAGTGTATTAGGAGCTCCAGCAACTACATTATCAGTGTCTCCTGAGAAATCTCATGTTACATGAATATACATCCGTTGTATCTGTATTAATGCTTTCTATTAACTGAAGCCCTTCTTAAAATTATACATGCAATGAAAAATTTTACTCTTGAAATCAAGCATTTTGTGAGCCATTGTTTTCCCCTATTCTGATAATTTATTTAGAACAATAAATTAAGATGCCAGCAAAACAAAGTGCTTTCTAAAATAAGAAGTTCATTTCAGTTTTGGTAATTGGAATAAATGCTAACTGCATTTAACCAGTACAAGATTTAAAATAAAATTTAAGGAACACATTTTAACACTGAAGACACACACATATCAAATGTTTGTTTTCAAAACCAAACATTGTTTATTTCTTAGTTATTTTTATTGTTAATCATTGTCAAATACTCACATTACCTTTGTGCCCTTATTCCAGTCTTAACAAAACCTTAGAACCGAACAAAAAGGGAGCACTAAAATATCAGTGCAGCAAAGAACTTTCATATCATCGAGTTGATTTCAACAAGAATCTCAGGCAGAGGTCTTCTAAATGGCCTGCAATATGATGCTGTACTAAATTATTCATAGATAACAGCTACTCTAGTAGTCATAATTTAAGACCTTATAGATAACTTACTTCAATGAGCTGCCACATTCGTAAAGGCAAAAACCTACCTATGAAACAGAACTGTGGTTTAACAAAACATTTTAAAATCAGGCAAATAAGAACAGATTCAGGAATGAAAAAGAAATGCAATATTTGTTGTCCTGAATTCCTTCCAAGTCACAAAAGAGATTAACAAGTAGTCAATGAATGGATGAGAATCCCTACTAGCACCTAACCTCCCAAGTATGTTAATCTAATTGACCACTGAAAGTTACTGTGATTTACTAGTTCAGTGGCTCTCAACCTTTCCAGACTACTGTATCTCTCTCAGGAAACTGATTTCTCTTGCGTACCCCCAAGTTTCATCTTACTTAAAAACTACTTGCTTAGAAAATCAGACATAAAAATACAAAAGCGTCACAGCACACTATTATTGAAAAATTGCTTACGTTCTCATTTATACCATATAATTATAAAATAAATTAATTGGAATTTAAATATTGTACTTACATTTCAGTGTATAGTATATAGAGCAGCAAAAACAAGTCATTGTATGAAATTTTAGTTAGTACTGACTTTGCTAGTGCTTTTTATGAAGCTTGCTGTAAAACTAGGCAAATATAGATGAGTTGATGTTCCCCCTGGAAGACCTCTGCGTACCCTCAAGGGTACGCGTACCCTGATTAAGAACCACTGTACTAGTTTACCTATAAAATAGCCTTTATTGTACTAGCATACTAAGCACTTTATAAACATTTCTTAAAATACGCAGTGATGCATACATCCTCCAGTTTAAATCTCATGGAAAACTAAACTCAAATTTAACATGAAACAAAACCAAGTATATAAAGAGAGTGGACAATTGCCTCTACAGATTACATTAATTCATTCCATTGTGTGGGAGTTGTGCAATACAAACTGTAAAGTGCCCAGTCTCCGGAGCTTCCAAGTCACAAGAGAATATGTGCTGCAATAACTACATGCAACTGTGCAAGTTAATGACATTAATATTTCAGATGCTCTGCAATTAAGTACTGGATTAGAGTAATAATATGTCTAAAAAAAAAAACTTAATCGCATTTTGGCTGACAATTTGTATAACCAAGCTTCAGTATGACAAATCATTACATGGATTAGACCGAAAATACAGGTTTAGAAGTGGAATAAAAATGCAACCCACTTTTCCAGCAGTCTCAGGCCATTCAAATAAAGTGCAATTGCCCTACTGATGAAATTACAGAAGTATCACAAAAAGAGAAGCACAACTGCAGTTCACTTTTTTTACAGTTAACCAGAATTCACTAAACTGGGTCCTGGGTCCTTCAACAAGTTGAAGTATACAGTTCACAGACTGAGATCGCTGTGGAGGGACCAAGACACATCCTGGCACTTTACAAGCTGCTCTGTTGCTTTTCAGTTAACAGAGTATCTCTAGTTTGTTTAAGTTAAAACCAAGAAAAAAAGGTTAAATCCTTGGCACAATTCTCACATATCCTATATACGACTTGAAAACTCCATCCACCCTGGACAGAATCTCAGATTTTATTTAAAAGAATACGTTCCTAGCCTTTCCGGTAGAAAACGATAACTTTCCAAACATGAACCAGTCATAGACGCTGACTCTATGGGTGCTCTGGGACTGGAGCACCCACGGGGAAAAATCAGTGGGTGCTCTGCACCCACTGGCACCCAAGTTCCCCTTCCCACCCCACCTCACCTCCACTCCCCCTCCTCCCCTGAGCGTGCCACGTCCCTGCTCCTCCACCTACCTCCAGCACTTGCCGCCACCGAACAGCTGTTTGGCAGTGTAGCACGCTCCGGGAGGGAGGGGGAGGAGTGGGAACGTGGCATGCTCAGGGGAGGAGGCGGGGAAGAGGTGGGGTGGGGATTTGGAGGAGTCGTCGGAATTGGGGCAGGGAGGGGGCAGAGACTTTGTGGAAGGGGTTTGGGGGGCGGGGCAGGGGCGGAGTAGGAGTGGGGCCGGGGGCAGAGTGGGATCGAGCACACCAGCGCGAGCAGAAGTCGGCGCCTATGGAACCAGTGTAAATTGATTCAGTGTTCTCTTCCTGTGTCTGAAGAAAGACAGCTCCAGGGCCTCTGCTGCCACTCACAGCTCTGTCAAGCAGCAATAGGTGAAAACAGCGAGACTCTGATCAGTATCACTATTGCTATTTGGAGTTCCATGGGCAGAAATGGAACTGTCAAAAATTATGTTAGTTTCATGCTGCTGCAGCAGCTTACCAAAGCTATTAATAGAAAAGGTATGCACTAGAGATATTCATTAGAGCAATGGTTTTCAACCTTTTTTCATTTGCAGGGCCATAAAAAATTCTGAATGGAGGTGCAGACCCCTCTGGAAATTGAACCTGTGGTCCGCAGACCCCTACCATAGAAGTCTTAGACTGAAAACTGACTGAACAGAATTCAACTATAAATGTTGCATGTGCTTAGCACAGCATTTGACACAGCATGAGAAAGGGCAGTAACTGTGAGCTTCTATGGTAACAACAATACTTCTGGGTTTTGACCTGTAGGTGGGAGTATTCACACACTTTTGATTGATCAGAAAAACAGAATGCCTTTTCTGAGATCTGAAACTTTATTTTCATAGTCATCTTTCACAGACCCCTTAGGCATAGTCTACAGACCCTGAGGTGTCCATGGACCACAGGTTGAAAACCACTGCATTAAAGAACAGGACCCAAAAAAATAAAGGCAAGAGGAAAGGTAGAAAATAGACCACCCCTTCTTCCTTGCAGCAGCCAAGAAGAACTGGAGAAGGAAGAGAGAGAAAAAGCTTTGTCTTACCCTAGAAATTTGGGAAAGTTTAGGGTGAGGGTGGGGTAGCAGCTACAAATATGTAAGGACACCGACTAGCCAGAGACACAAACAAACGGAGGAACCTCTAACAGAGTCCAGAGACAGCACCCTGGTAGAAAATTCCAGAATCTTCCTGTTTCTCACCAGCTGATGGCAAGGAGTTGAGCTTCCCACAGGATGTCCTGTGACCTCACTCATGGCCCCCTTATCTATTGCTGTGCTGGTAGATTTAGCCTTCTGGCTAGGCAGTGTCTAAATTAGTCACTGCATTATCATACAAAGTCTGGTTAACATAACATCTTTCTAATTTCATAATACAAAACCTATTATAGATGGAGTGCGTAGCAACATCTATATTAAGACGGTATTACACTTCCCATTACAAGTCTTGTTTTCAGTTGCTTATAACAGACTAACTCTTTGCCTGAAATTTTCCATGCTCTAAGTTTTAGCAAAAATGGTTAAGCTGTTTGGGAGAATGAGGTTAGGGAAAAATCAGTCATTTGGCCAAAATGAAAATTGTTTCTGACCATTTTTTGAATAGTTTTAACACTCCAGGATTTTAGACTAGGAAGTTCAAATTTGGCAGGGAATTAATGTGACAGCAGTTGGGGTCCAATCCAGGTCAGTAAGGGGTTGTGTTACCACTTGCTCTGCAACTCTGTGTGACTCACAACTCTTTGTTGTTATAGCTCCCAGCCTAGGATGCTCATTGCCAACCTACCAGCATGTAGACAGCCCTGGTTCAACAGCCTGTGTCTCATCCTACAGCCCCACTCTGGCTTCCACCAACCTGGGTTACAACTTGCAGGGTGACAGCAACATACTCCCAGTTCTGAATTTTTCTCTAAACCGTGTGCTCTGTAATGTCCAGGCCCTCTCCTGGATAGTTCAGAGAAACTATCTTTTTTTTTGTTCCTCTAAAGACACAAAACCTACCAGCTTATTAATTTAACTGGGGTGAATACACCCTTCCCTTTAAAGACAGCACTGAGTTGGTTGACAGTAAAAATACAAGAAATTTATTATCACTATATAGGATTAAGTGAGTTCAAGTATCAAGAACGAAGATAGAATTACAGGTAAAACAAACCAACACAAAACACGCTTCTAAAAAGTCTAAAACTTAATCTAGCCAAGTATAGGCTTTGTTTGAGATTTTTTTCCTCACCTATATGCAGTTCCCAGAGACTTCAACCCCCCTTGGTTGATGGGCCCATATTTCTCAGCTTGTAAGAGTTCTGTTCCCTTGTATCTGTCTTGTGATCAATGCCAAAGACAGCTTTTGTCTTTGCTTATATCTTCCAAAGTTCAATGATGTTGCTTTAAGAGGCAGGATGGCCTCATGCAGTTTGTCTCTTCCTGTGGGCTTCCCAGCCCCCTGTACCTAAATGGGGCTTGAACTGTTTGGATTCCACCATGCTTAATTTACATAGGAGGAAGGTAAATAGCGACCTTCTTCCTGGCAGGGAGGGAACTTGTTTCTCCCTGTTTTGCCACAGACTTTAAAACATAGTATCATTAAATATCCATAGTTCCTCATTTCGTGTTGATACCTACATTTCATAGTGATATTAATCACCAATGTGTCATTAGCTTTCAGAAAAGATCTCACTCTCTGCACTCTTATACAATACAATCAGTTGATTCAATTGCTTATCACTTGAGGTTCAGACCCGCAGTAAACCTTTGAAATGATTCTTCTGAGTAAAATTTATTCAACCTATCAGGAGAACGAGATGGAGTCTCGTGGTGAACGAAGCTCCATGCTCTTTCTTCCCCAATGGCTGTTTGCTGAAATTTTCTGTTTCCTGCCATCTCTTCCCCATGCTGTCTTGATGGTCCTGTTTACTGCTTACATGTAAGTTTAGGATTGATTTGTTTAACAACTCCCCCGACATGCCTAGTTTAAACACACTTTAGCCGTAAGTCTAGCATGTATCTATAACTCCTAATACCCACTGCGTACATCCATCACACATGAATATTAATGTTCAGTAAGTTATTAGTTTTCAAATGACCCCACACAAGGCATATTTTGTAGAAAGATTATTACAATAATGTGTAAGGTGTGAATTCAGGGGTGCTTAGTGTCACACTTAGACCTGGAGTCAGAGAGGTGCCTTTATAATCTCCAGACAGAGATTATAATCCAGCCAGATTTTATGTGCGTACCAACTGCACTGTACACTATCCCAAGCCTCATGGTGGTGCCTGTACCAGCCTCCCCACTCTACAAGCCAGGAGATTGAAATCTCACTTCTTTTGCTGACAAGTATTAATATTTTTATGAGCTTCACATCCCTTAACAGTGACCTAAGTCTCATAGGCCTAAACTAAGGGTAGGTCTTCACTGCAGAGTTAATTCAGGTAATCAGCACTTGGGCTAGCCCAGTGAGTGTGAGAAGGCACACCACAAAGTCCTCACTGATGTTACACTCACCCGTGTGTGCTAGGACTTCTGGTGGCATACCCCATGTTTTATTGTGTTGTAGTACGCTGAGCCAGTCAGACTTTCCCAGTGAATTGTGGGAGAACTTGTCTGTCCTTCCAGGAAGATGGAAGGATGGGGTGGAGGTAGGGGGAATCATGGGAAGGCATTGGAGGACTATGGGCACTCAAGTGACTTAGCCTGTGTCCTCACTGCAAGGTGGGCAGCTTACCACCCCGAGTGAAAGTGGCACCCAAATTCTAGCCTAGACCATCAGTTAGCCCAGTTTTAAAGCACTACCAAATTCAGGGGAGAGGGTTGTGTGTGTGTGGATTGGAGGGGCATTATGGATAACACCCAAGTAAGAGCCCAAGCTAATGCTGCAGTAAGGACATACCCTAAGAAGCAGCCAAGTATCATTTCCCCAACTTCTTTTATAAATGAAACAAGAGAGGAGATGTCTACACTACATGTGCTACAACAGCACAGCTATGGTTCCAGAACCTTCGCTGTAGGAATTCCACCTCCCCAAGGGATGGCAGCTAGGTCAACGGAAGCATTCTTCCAAATGCATCTAGGCTGGAGGCTACGTCAGCATAGCTGCAGCACTCACGGTGAAAATTTTTCAAACCCCTAAGCACTGTAGCTATGTTGACCTAACTTTTAAGGGTAGATCAGGATGCACAAACTGCACAAGGTCAAAACTGGGAATAGAATCAAGGTTTCTAACACAGTAGCCCCAAAGTCTCATCCACTTAGCCTCTCGGCTTCTCTAAATGAATGCATCAGATTTATGTGCTTGCCTATGTGCCTATAACCACGTTCTAATTAGCAGATCATACACACCTCAAATGGTATATTGGCAATTTTGTAATTAAGCTTCTGCTGGAATCAGGTGAATTAATATTATAGTCAAATATTTATCAAATATGCTCTATTTTGGATAACTGAAACTAATGCTATGGGCTTTCACTTGGATAAAAGCAGTGCTGCAGTGCAGGGTGATTTGGAGGACCTTGTGCAGGACTGATATGCCTTTCTATAAAAAATGGACCAGCAGCAGCAGAGGCAGCTCAGTTTAAATACACCAGTGAATATTATTTTAAAATTACCTTCCTTATGTCTCACAATAAGTGAGTGACAATGTCAACTTGAAATCAAGCGATGAAGTGAGCCGTAGCTCACAAAAGCTTAGGCTCAAATAAATTTGTTAGTCTCTAAGGTGCCACAAGTCCTCCTTTTCTTTTTGCTTATGAATATAAGAAATGAGTTAGAAACCATTTGAGGTAAAACTGCCCCAGCCGATTTCTGTAGTTCTATTGCCATTTTTTAATTGAAAAAAAAAATGTTTTTCTCTCCCTTTTGTTTGTCTGAAAAACCCGCACAATCTCAGAGGAAACTAATTTTATGCAGTTGTTGTCAAACAGAAAATAAACAAACAAAAAACCCCAAACCACATCTCTCATTTTTCAGTTGAAATAATCTTAGTAACAGCAAGTAAAAACAGTTAAATATGATTTTTAAATTGATGTCACCCCTTTAAAATATAAGAGTAGGATAGAATAGAAAATGAAAAGACTAAAATAAAAACTTCACTGTATATTCTGCAGGTATGTGTGTATGTGTGTGTGTGTGTATATATATATATGTATACACACAACCACACACAGGGCAGAAGAAATCTACAGATACTACCAGAAGAATTGTAGGGATATTTTAGTATCCTTATAAACAAGCTATTCCAAACTGAAATTTCACAGTTTATGCACATACCACATGAATTGTGAGAACATCTGTAACATACAAATTTCCTCTTATCTGCTGCAATTTTAGTTCTCAACAACAAACAGCACTAACCTGAAATCAGGATGTGGCTATTGTACTTAACGGCAGACTTTTTCATGCCCATTTTGTTTCAGGTGCCAAGATAGGGTTACTAACTGTCTAATCGCACAAACCCAAACACCCTTGCCCCGCCCCTTCCCCAAGGCCACACCCCTGCCCGGCCCCTTCTCCGAGACACCCCCACACACACACACTCCAGCCCCCTTCTCTCAGTCGCTCGCTCTCCCCCACCCTCACTCACTTTCACTGGCTTGGGCAGGACGCTGGGGTGCGGGCTCTGGGCTGGGGCCAAGGGGTTCAGAGTGTGGGAGCAAGCTCCGGGCTGAGCCTTGGGCAGGGGGTTGGAGTACAGGAGGGGGTTTGGACTCTGGGAGGGAGTTTGGGTGCAGGAGGGGGCTCCGGACTGAGCCTGGGACAGGGGGTTGGCGTGCGGGGGGTGTTTGAGGTGCAGGCTCTGGGAGGGAGTTTGGGTGCGGGAGGGGGATCAGGGCTGGGGCAGGGGGTTGAGATGCAGGAGGGGGTTTGGGGTGCAGGCTCTGGGAGGGAGTTTTGGTGAAGGAGAGGACTGGGGCAGGGGGTTGGGGTGCAGGAAGGGGTTCGGGCTCTAAGAGGGAGTTTGGGTGCGGGAGGGGGCTCAGGGCTGGGGCAGGTGGTTGGGGTGCAGGAGAGGTTTGGAGTGCAGACTCTGGGAGGGACTTTGGTTGTGGGAGGGGACTGGGGCAGGGGGTTGGCATGCAGGAAGGGGTTCAGGGTGCAGGCTCTGGCTGGGAGGTGCTTCCCTTGGGTGGCTCCTAGAAGCGGCAACATGTCCGGCAGCGGCTCCTAGGCTCAGGGGTAGCCTGGCCGCTCTGCGCGCTACCCCATCTCCAGGCACTGCCCCCGCAGCTCCCATGGGCCAAGGTTCCCCGCTCCTGGACAATGAGAGCTGCAGAGTTGGCACTCGGGGTGGGGGGCAGTGCACAGAGCCGAGGGACTGCAGGAACATGGTGCCAGCCGCTTCCGGGAGGCGTGCGGAGCCCGGACAGGTAGGGAGCTGCCTTAGCCCTGCTGCAGTGCTGGACTTTCAGCAGCCTCAGTTCTCTGGGATTGGCTTCAGTAGCCTCCGGGAGATCGACCCCAATTCCGGGAGACTTCCGGCCAAACTGGGAGGGTCGGCAACCCTATGTAGAGACCATAACTAGATAGCTTCTTTGACTCTAAAAACATGACACAATTATGGGCCACTGACAGTTGGCTCTTTGATACTTCTGTAATTAATGCCAAGTGGACACACTCTGAATACATATAGCTATTTAGGTCATTGTACAGCAAGTTCTTCAAATGTCAGCTCTGATGGAATTATTCTGAAACAAGTAACGAAGCATAAAAATATTATATTAACCTATAAGAACAGGCCTCGTGGTTAGTAGTCCACACTGCTACACGAGAGACCCTGGTTTAATTTCTGGGTAAAATATATTGCTCCCTCAGCTGATAGGGACCGGTAGTACTACAGATATGGTACACGGTCCGCTGGGAAAAGGAGTGAGAGAGGAGCAGCTCACGTCGCTTCACAGAAACACCTGTAGCTGAACAAAGAGCAATACTGATGAGCTTCATTAGGAGTTTCACCTAGAGCTCAGCTAAAGAAAGTAGCTGTAGAATGGGCTATTTTAAGGAGGGAATGAGAAAATACTCCAGACATGGCAAAAAGATTAAAATATTCAGGCCTTGATTTTCATGGCAGGTTAAGAGCTGCTTGAGGCCTACCCAACCCTTGTACAAATTAGGGCTCCACAGAGGTCATGCTTATGCCAAAGAGAGTTCCCCTGTAGAAAGGGAATTCTCCACCAACTATCTTCAGCCATTTCAGGGCCAATTTGTGTGGCTTATGCAGTGCAAAGTGCCCACAGCAGACTGGGGAATCCAACCCTAACTTTCTAAAAAGAATGGCCAGGCTTTCAAAAGAGCTTATACCCACAAACAGGTACAGCATGCTCTGTAGCATTTCAGCATTCATCACACTGCCTCGACAATGGGCCTCAACCCATTTATGGGAGAGGTTAGACAGGAAGTTACCTCTAAGGGTAAGTAGCTAGATAGCAGAAAAGACCATTCAATCCTTCGCTTCTCTGCTGACCATCCACAAGGACACCAATAAGTGTCAGTTCTGATGGTAGCTTTTGTGATATGAACGCCTGACCCCTAGGCGCTCAAGTGAGAGGATCAATTCTGTTCACATAAACCACTGAACAACTATCAGATGGTTTCCATTTTCTAAAATAATAAATGGATGTACTTATATAAATTTAAAAAACAGAACATGAGCTTGTCATGTTTCAGAACAATACAATTATGACAATGTTTAAAGCAGATGATATCACATCACTGTTTACAATATTCTTTTTCAAAATATATGTCCCCAAAAGTTTAAAACACTTTTTATAATAAAAAGGGATTCTGTGCCACACTTATCTCGGAGAAGCAGCAACTGCTTTTTGAAGACTGTATAAGCATTTCCGTTCTCACCCACTGTTTTAAGACACTCAAAGTTCTGCAAATCCCAGTTTTCAGGCTGAAATGTTCTAGGCTTGGTCTCTGTCTGAAAGTGAATATTTTGGAATATTTGAACAAAAATGGTTCCACCTTTTTTTGAGTAGGAGGCACATACAGAAATGACTCTTTCCCCATTATAAAAAGAGTTGTTTAAAAGAAAGTCACAATATATTCTACAATGGAAATGGCTAGGATCAGAAAGTTAAAATTTGGCAGGTAAATATCCCTCAATGAGAAGAAGCACCTTTGAATGTTCTGCTGAAAGTCACTTTTGATTTAACTGAATTATGAGCCTGTGAAAAATGCATACTTCACACACAGGCAGAATCTCTTCTTGTCATACTGCCCTCAACTGATGAATTCTCAGCTCTCCCTCCATGCTACCATCTTTAATTTGGGGCTCTCCCATTAATGAATTTTGGGATCATCCAAATAATGAATACTGGGCCTCCCTATTTCTTTGCAAGTTTCCTCTGGAGCTGCCACCCACGCTAGATATGAAGGAGGCCTCTGGCCTCTCAGTTCCCCTTCTTTACAAGGGACCCACTATGCCTTGCTCCCCCAAAGCCTCAACAGGAATAACAGAAGTGGTTTCCACAATTGTGCAGTTCCTCTTAAAGGAAAAATGGTGCTTGTGCAGTCCTAGTCCCTACCCCTCCCTGTGCTCCTAAAAAAGAACAAGTAGTGCCTAGGTCACTCTGCTCCCTGCCTTCCCCAACCCCTCCAGGAATCAGCGGCTCTCCAGCTTTATGAACACAAGCAAAATTTTACCAGGAGCAAGTGTTTTGTTAAGACTTAGCTGGAGGTGAAGGAAAGAGGGGTGGGGGATATGACTTCATATTTATCAGACACGTGCTTCATACAGGTGATAAAAGACAGAGCCTCGGGGGAGGAGGAGAGAATTCAGTAGGAATCCCAGCACTCTTCTCAACAGCTGAGAGTGCGGTGGAAGAACCTCAGCCTCTCATAGTGAATTACCCCCAGACTTCTCCATGGAGGCCACTCTCATAATTCCCGTCAGCCTCTGACTAGATGGCAGTAGGTGTCTGGTAAATTAGTAAGCTCTAGGCATTTTACTCATATATCCTCTAGAGGCAGCAACCTACTCCCAAAGGCTTTCATGGGAACAGGAACAGGCCCTGTGTCTACATTACATTTTCATGCTCTACAGGACTGCCTCTTGTTAAGATAGTCTTCCTCAGCCATGATATAACTAGAGTAATAATAAATCAATCAATTGATCAACCATCATCCACACTTAAAGCCCTGAAAAGCTGACAAATGGTGGTGGATAGATCCCTAGACAAATACAAATTTCTGTACACTTAAATCTAAAAGTTAATAAATTACAGGATTAGGTTCACTGAAATTTAAAACCAGAAAAAACCTACAAAATGCCAACAAGTAGAAAGAAATCCCTGCAAGATGCCAATAGTAGAAAGAAACTGAGAAGTCAAAGGGATAGAAGGCAATCTTCCTACAAAAATATAATAGCAGGATAACACCATGCTATGGTATATAGGTATCTCCCATACATAAGCAAGACCTACTGTATCAAGGAAAGAGTTTTCCCCATTTTCTCATATCACGTTAACCCCTTTTTTTAAATCCTGGTTTTTGCCACCTGAGCCCATAAGTATTTATAAATCAAATGTATGGCTCCAATAGGCCATCAAATCCTTATCGCATTACAGAAACAAACTTTTTTTGCTTCTATTTCCTTATTCCCATAATTGCTATTAGGACAGAGACTATCTCTAGGAAAACCCATTGCATTTGTCACAAATATAAGCATGTTATTTCTTTACACAGGGGGCAGTTACTTATAAAATACACATCTGATAAATTATGCCATTAACTCTACAGTACCTTAGTGACAATACTCCAAGAATATCTCAAGAAGGCAGTCTTCATATCTCTTCCAGTTCCATCATACAGAAAAAAATTCTGTTTTGTAACTCACGAAAATATGTTGATGACCTAAATGAAGAACTCCACATTAAACTAAGGTAAAGGTGAATAACATCCCGGAAATTCAAAATCAAAGTTGACATTTCCATGCTTAACTCAACCTTGTGGTAAGGAGGGGGAAAGCACAATAGTTCAGAACTGTCAGTTTCTCTCTAAGGTGATATTCAAATTTTAACATGGAAATACAAATAAGGCATATGCAATGCAGAATGCAAATCTTTGCAACATTTATAAAGTAATGGGCATACTATATCTTCACCTTAATGCTTACTCTATTTTACCTCTCCCCCCCCCCCCATACCAAAAACAAACCACTCAGCACATGGTCTTGGAAACAAAACTGTTTATGAGTGGGTTTTCTTGGTAGCTAGTAAAAGTCTGCATGTGTGATAACATCACGTGCAACATTCAAGCTTATAGTTTAACTTGGTTCTTTGTGACTACTAGACTGAAAGGGTCCGGAAGCATAACCTCTCTCAGCCAATCAAGATCAGCATTGAAAGGCTCCAAAAAGAATCACAGAAAGTCATCCTCAGACTAGAAGACAGCGTGTATGGAGGGCTAGGGAAATACAACAGTGAAACTCCAACTCCCTCCACCCCGCCAACCACACACACGTTGGGAAACACTAAGTCAAAACAAACACACCAAAAGCACCTGAAAATGACATTTTGGAAAAACGTAACTTTTGTAAGCTGATAAGCCAGCCCGACCCCAGGGATCATGTTGTACCTGGCAGGAGAAGGAGGGGAGAAGAGAAGGAACCAGCCTTTCCTCTGGGCCAGTGGAGTTGCATGGCAGGTTAGGAGAGAAGGAGCTGCCTGGCTGAGGGCTGGTTGTGAGAAGGGAGGAAAAGGATCGTGTCTGGGGTCTAGGACTTATCATGGTGGAGGAGAGACACTGCACTTGTCTCCCGGTGCAGTGGAAGAAGGGGAAAAGCTGGCTGGCCTGGGCCTTGGCAAAGTGCAGCTCCACTGGAGGAAAGGTTAAGGAGCCAGCCCGTGCCGGGGGGGACACGGTGTCCAGCCTGTGTCCTGGGCGGTGGAGGGGAAGGGGGGACATGGAGTCCAGCCTGTGCCCTGCCCTGGGCGGTGGAGGGGAAGGGGGGACATGGAGTCCAGCCTGTGCCCTGCCCTGGGCGGTGGAGGGGAAGGGGGGACATGGAGTCCAGCCTGTGCCCTGCCCTGGGCGGTGGAGGGGAGGGACCTGGTGTCCAGCCCACGCACCGGAGGGAGCGGGGGCAGACACAGCCTGTGCCCGGGGGGACACGGTGTCCAGCCTGCCCCGCTTTCGGGGAGTGCAGCCGGAGCAGGCCAGGAACGCGGGGCTCAGGCCCGGTTCCCCGTCCCGCCGCGGGGCCTCCGTGGGGCCGGCGCCGTTCTGTACCTGCGGGATCCCCGGCCGCGGCTCGGGCGGGCACCGGAACAGCCGGCGCGGCCTAGCGCGTCCCCAGCGCCTCCGCAGCGACACGTCGCCGCCACCGTCTGCCCAGCGCCGCCCCCCGCTAGGCTCAGGGAGCTGTGCCGGGCCGGCGGCGGGCAGGCCGCGCTCAGGCGCCGCCTCTCCCCGCAGCCCCGCCGGAGACGGGGAGGAGCCGCCGGCTGGGGAGCGGGGCTGCCAGGGCCGGGGGCAGCGGCAGCGGGGCGGAGGCCTGGGCAGGGGGTTACACAGGAGCCTCCGCCAAATCCTGCCTCAGCAGCGTCCGAGCATCCCTCAGGGCACCGTGCCCAGCCGGGGCCCCCTTCTCCGGGGTGCAGGCAGGCCCTGCCCCAACCCCTGTGGGGCTGGGCTCGATCCTGGGGCAGAGCAGAGCAGAGCAGGGAAGGCCCTGGACACACTGCAAGTGCTGGGTTTCTTTCTGCAACCCTTTGGGACACTCCTTCAGCCGCTCACAAAGAAAAGAGGACTCACCCCACAGCTCCCCCTGGATAAAGATGCTTGAAGTTGGGGTCCCCTGTGTCCATCCCCAGTTGCAGCGTTGCGGACACTGGCAATTTTAATCACCAGTCATGCCATGCTGGGGCGTATTTCCTCTAAACCCCAGCTCCTGGAATCCAGTGCCTATGTGAGAATCTCAGCTTTCATTATAAAACGAAACCAAAAGCTAAGTTTCTAGCCCCTCTGGCTGCGGAGAATGTCTTGAAAACATGACCTGAGGGTACGCTAAAGTCTCAGAACTCCAAAGGCCCATAAAAAAATATATGTACATATATATTTAAACTCACATGATTTTTGGGAGGCCTGGCTCATGATTTGTGTATGTTGTGTCGTAACTGTGTTGGTCCCAAGATATTAGAGCGACAAGGAGGGTGAGGTTATATATTTTATTGGACCAACTTTCATAGGTGAAAGAGACAAGCTTTTGAGCTTGCACAGAGCATGTCTTCAAGTCCTGAGTCAGCTGCACTCCCCCAGGGACACAAAGAAGAGCTCTGTGTAAGCTCGAAAGCTTGTCTCTCTCACCTACAGAAGAAACAAGGAGTCGTCGTGGCACCTTAGTGACTAACAAATTTATTTGGGCATAAACTAGCCCATGAAAGCTTATGCCCAAATAAATGTGTTAGTCTCTAAGGTGCCACAAGGACTCCTCGTTGTTTTTGCTGATACAGACTAACACGGCTACCACCCTGAAACCTGTCACCTACAGAAGTTGTCCAGTAAAAGATATGACCTCACCCACCTTTTCTCCCATGATTTTTGAACAATTGGCATTGGCAATGTTGCCTAATCCTGTTTGCATGCATCAGTGCCTTCTGGGAAAATCTGGGCAGCTGTCCCTTAGTGCCTCAACAAGCACAGATAAAGTACTTAACGCAAATACACACAGGCCTCAGCAATGCCTGGGGTAGTGCACTCCTGTGCTCTGCCACACCATGAGATGGAAGGAAGGAGGACTGGCCAAGCCAGGTACACAGCTGACAGCACCAAGCTGGTTGTAGGAATGCAATCAGGCCAGTCTAGACTGCTTGTGGGGTGAAATACTTAGCTGACAGGTTTCAGAGTAGCAGCTGTGTTAGTCTGTATCCACAAAAAGAAAAGGAGTACTTGTGGCACCTTAGAGACAAACAAATTTATTTGAGCATAAACTTACACTCAAATAAATTTGTTCATCTCTAAGGTGCCACAAGTACTCCTTTTCTTTTAGCTGACAGGGTTACAAACCAAGTAAGCAGCTGATGCACAGACATAAACAATGTGTAGAGCCATCTATGGTTCTGCTTGGTTATACTGAAAAGCTATATTGGGGACAGTTCCTTAGAAGACAGAGTTGCCATATTTTAATATAATTGTGGGTCTCAAATTTTTTTTTATTTTAATCTATTTGTAATGTCATGATAGAACTGGGATGTGCTCATAAATTTTGCCCTTATTAAAATGGCTACTATATTCCATTGTTTGCAAATGGACTGAAGCCAGAGGCTGCTTTTAGCCAAGATGGACATTATTCTTTGCGAGTCTACCCCCAGTAAAAATGAGGCTAAATTGGGATAGGTAACATATTTCATTTTTTGTAACAAAGTATATATATATTTGCAATGAAAACTGTGCTTCACTAATAATCCATTAGAATTTTTTAAGCTTGTCAACAAAATAGCAGATAAAATAAATTGATTTAATTTATTTGCACTGTCAGAAAGAACTGTTGACAAAACGCACACAAGAAGCTGCCAATGAAATCAAGCAGTCAAGGATTCAGGTAAAATATGGTCATGGATGAGACACTGGCTAGGAGAAGAGAAAAAGTAAGAATCAGTGGTCAGTTTTAATCTGGGTAAAGTTTATTAGTGTGGGACCACTGGGTTCATACTATTAATACAATTTATTAATCTGGAAAACAGGGTGAACACTGGCAAAATTGCAGATGACATTCTTTAGGTTCACATCAGGACAGAAGACTCATGAACTTCAGAGGGATCTAACAAAGCTAATCAAATGGGCAACATAATGGCAGATGAGGCATTGAGAATTAAATACAAAATTATTCTCTTCAGTTTAGTTTTCCTATAATCACTCTGTCAAACTCATATAATCTTCACACTGTATACATATATTTTATACTACTAGTAACCTTAAACTTGTTCTTGCTGGCTGGCTGGCAGAGATTTTTGTGTACTTTTCATCAAGGGGAGTCAGATACCATAATGATTCATTACTTTATGAAAACCTAGAATGATAGTTATGTAACGTTATCTCTTTGAGGCAAGTAGTTGGAGAGCATTCCAGGTCTTGCAGGGTTGCCACTCCAATGAACTATGTGCCTAGGAATCTCTTTCTCTGCTTCTTCTCAGGGTCACCATCAACTCACAGTTTCTTCTCCAGGCTTCCACTATCCAAAGTACACAGCCTGCAGATCAGCATTCCAGCCCCTGTATCTGCAACCAGCTAAATGCTGATAGTGTTAATCTGCCTGAGATAGCTCTGCTCAAACCTGGCCATGTGGTTTAGTGCTCGAGCATTGTCTGCTGCTGTTTGGCTACATCAAGGGGTTTAATAGTTCCTTCCATTGAGCCTGAAAGAGGGTGCTAGGCACATGCATTGGTTTTAAATAAGGTCTGTGACTGCTTTCGGATGAAAGGCCTCCTTGATGGCAGTTATTAGCATAATAATTTTTAACAAATGAAAGTTTAGATTCTGGACCATAATTCTGTGATAAGGGATGAATGCTGCCAAATTAGAGAATACTGCAGGGCCCTGGTTATATATTAGGATAATTAACTTTGGTTTAAACTGCTGTCAGCAAATAGGATTATAACATAGTTTGACTGGCTAATGCAAATAGGCCATAACCATTTTAGAACAAGTTCTGGACTGACCATAATGACTTAGACTGAAGCAGTGAGGTTCTAAAAGCTTATCTAAACAAGGGAATTTACCAGAATAGTGATACAACCTAGGGTATGTCTACACTGGCAGAGTTACATCGCCGCTTAGAGAGCGCTGAAGGGAAACCGCTGTTGTGTGTTCACACTGTCAGCTGCCTGTGCAATAGCATGTTCGCACTTGCATCAGTATTTGGAGCGGTGCGCTCTGGGCAGCTACCAGACAGAGCACCTCTTCCTCTTCTGCTGCTAAGAGTTGTGGGAAGGCGGAGGAGGTCGCAGGGCATTGTGGGTCCTGTCCCAATTCCCCGTGATGCATTGCTTCGCATCACAGAAATCCCTGTGCTTCCGTCCGCATTTGGCACCATCTGTCAATGGTTTGTATACTGCACGCTCTGCCTTTTTGGTCTGCAGGAATGAATCCAGCACTGTTGACCAATATGCTGGTTGCTCTCACTAACATGTCACGAGTGGCAGTGGAGTAATTCCTTAAACTACAAAGCGAAGAGGAGTGCGACATTGATCTCGTCATGCGTAGTAGCTATGACATGAGATTGCTTGTGGCATTCACGGAGGTGCTGACCACAGTGGAACGCTGCTTTTGGGCTCGGGAAACAAGCACTAAGTGGTGGAATCACATAGTCATGCACATCTGGGATGACGAGCAGTGGCCTCAGAACTTTCGGATGAAGAAAGCCACATTCATGGGACTGTGTGATGAGCTTGCCCGAGCCCTGCGGTGCAAGGACACGAGAATGAGAGCTGCCCTGTCATTGGAGAAGTGCATGGCACTTGCACTGTGGAAGCTGGCTACTCCAGACTGCTACCGATCGGTCGCTAACCAGTTCGGAGTGGGAAAGTCGACCTTTGGACTTGTGTTGATGGAAGTGTGCAGGGCCATTAATCGCATCCTGCTCCGAAAGACCATGACTCTGAGCAATGTGCGTGACACTGTGGATGGCTTTGCACAAATGGGCTTCCCTAACTGTGGAGGGGCGATAGATGGCACGCATATTCCAATTCTGGCACCAGACCACCTAGCCATCAAGTACATTAATCAGAAGGGGTATTTCTCTATGGTTCTGCAGGCACTTGTGGATCACCAGTTCGGTGTTCTGGCATTATCCCTTAACAGCTCTCAAGTGTTTGCTAAGACATGGCTTATCTTGAGCCGCTTTTCTTCCTGTGTGTTTTTCCAGATTGACTATATTGCTGTAACTCAAAAGGAGTCTTTCAGAAATCACCCCAATAACCAGGCCAACGTACAGTAATCGTAAATGATTACTGGCCATTCCAAATCTGTCACAGAAGCATTAGCCAATGGTGAACTGTAGTGGTAATTTTATGCAAGGTTTTAGTGTACATGTTGGCATACATGCTTAAAATGTTTTGAATCAGGGCCTCTCTACAGAACACTGGGATTTATAGAACCAAGTTCCCCTACTGGTTCACAATTGTTTGTGGGAACTACTGTTGGAAATATTAACTTTTGCTGACCTCAGTTTGATCATGCCAGCACTTGCAAACTAATAGACAGTTAAAAAAAAACACCACACAAAAATAATTTATGCTAATCATTAATGATCGAGATTAAAAAAAATGCAAAAAACTCTACTAACACAAGTGGGGTGTTTTTTGTTGGAGCTTGGTGCAGCCTCACCATGCAATGACTTAAGAGGTGGACTTAATAGGTCCCCTAGTTTTGGAAAGTTGACATCTTGCTTCTCCCCCTCCCCTCTTTACATTTTCTCTGGCTTGTATGTCTTTGCCTATCTGGTCCTTTTATTTTCTTCTGTTGTTTATTCTTGTGGGTCCTCCCTCTCACCCCTGCTTCCAGTAGACCCTCTTGCTCTTATTTTTGCTCACCCTCTTTCCCCCACTCATCACAAGGCTCTATTCTCCTTGGAGTGAGCAGTCCATGTCATTTGGTGGCTCTGTGGGGCTTGTGGCAGGAGAAAAGAAAAGAAAAGCTTGAGTGGAAAGCAGGCTACACTAGGAACTGCTGCAGGAGCAGGGAGAGAAGGTGGATGAATTTCAAGCAGCTTTCTGTGGCTTTACCTGAAGTTGTGGAAGCAGTTCAATTAACTGCTAGCTCTCTTCAGGGTCTCCAGCCCTCTCTGGGTCTGGTTCAACTCCCACCCTCCACTATTTCGGGTCCCAACCAAGGGACTGTATAAATAGTAGCCTCATGCTGCATCCCTTTTAACTATTTGCTGCTGCTACTGTTCCCTGGGCCACTTCCCACACAGCCCCTTCAGCTTTGCTCTTACCTCAGGGTTCTTCTAGCTTAAGCCCCAGCAATCTTCTACTGGTTCTAGTCAGCAACTGCTCTTTATCTGGTACTGCAGCTCATTCAGCCAGCTAGGAGCACCATCCTTGCTCCTTTACAACTGACTCTGCTCAGGCCCTGCAGCTCCTTTTAGTTGGTGCATTCTGATTGGCTGCTCTTTGCAGCTTCTCTCCGATTGTCTGTTTTTGTCCACAGACACTTTAGGTAGCCTGGAGGACTCACCTTTACTGTTCTTTCTGGGGTGGGGTGTGGTAAGACTGCAGGGCCTCCAGCAGGGGGCCTCAGGGCCTGGTACACCCTGTCACATTCTCTCAGAAAACATGCTGACAGGGTCACTACCCACCTTGTTCTTTCTTTGATGATGGAGAGTGAGGAATGCATTTAGAGTAGGGCTGTCGATTAATCGCAGTTAACTCACATGATGAACTCAAAAAAATTAATCGTGATTTAAAAAAATCACAATTAATCTGTTTTAAATCACACTGTTAAGTAATAGAATACCAAGTGAAATTTTAAAAATATTTTTAGATGTTTTTCAACATTTTCAAATATGTTGATTTAAATTACAACACAGAATACAAAGTGTACAGTACTCACTTTATATTATTTTTGATTACTAATATTTGCACTCTAAAATGATAAACAAAAGAAATAGTATTTTTCAATTCACCTCATACAAGTACTGTAGTGCAATCTCTTTATCATGAAAATGCAACTTACAAATGTAGATTTTTTTGTTACATAACTGCACTCAAAAACACAACAATGTAAAACTTTAGAGCCTACAAGTCCACTCAGTCCTACTTCTTGTTCAGCCAATCACTAAGACAAACAAGTTTGTTTACATTTACGGGAGATAATGTTGACCACTTCTTATTTACGATGTCACCAGAAAGTGAGAACAGGCATTCGCATGGCACTTTTGTAGCCGGCATTGCAAGGTATTTACGTGCCAGATATGCTAAACATTCATAGGCTCCTTCATGCTTCAGGCGCCATTCAAGAGGACATGTTTCCACCGCTCCTGCTGGTAGCTCCAGGTGGTTAGTCCTCTTGTTCACAACACTATCACTATGTCCTCTTTTGGCATTACTATGGAGGAAAGACTGCAGTCCTGTTCTGCCCAGCAGCCACTACTCGGGCCACTCTCCTTGCCACTTTAAGATGACAAAAGATAACATTCTCCTTAAGTATCAGAGGGGTAGCTGTGTTAGTCTGAATCTGTAAAAGTGGCAAAGAGTCCTGTGGCACCTTACAGACTGACAGACATATTGGAGCATAAGCTTTCGTGGGTGAATACCCACTTAGTCGGATGTGTGGGTATTCACCCACGAAAGCTTATGCTCCAATACATCTAGTCTCCTTAAAACACCAACCAGGATTTTTCCCAATATTTGAGTCAGCAGCAACTCAACACATAAAACAAAAGGTATTTATTGGAGGTTACAACAGAGAAATTGGTAAATAAATGTGTTTAATATTAAATGCTTGTGATGGAGCCTACAGGATTTTCACTCAAACTATCTGTAAACTTCACTCATAATTATTTCATATTATATTTAGTGCTATGTGGCAGAAATCCCCAACAGCCAGAGTTGTATTCAAACTGCAAGTGCAGAAGTTTGACGCTCTCCTATAATTTGTATATTGCGTAGAGACTAAGGCCCTGTCTACACTGGCAAGTTTCTGCACTGTAACTCCCAAGGTGTACACACTGCCAAGCGACTTAGTGCACAGAAACTGTGCAGCTGTAGCGCTGTAAAAAAACCCACCCCAACGAGAGGGGTACAACTTTCTGCGCTGGGGCTAAAGCGCTGCAGTCCCAGCGTAGACACCGTGGCGATTACAGTGCTGCGACTGGCCTCCGGGAGGTGTCCCACAATGCCTGTTCTCACCTCTCTCTTCGTCAGTTTGCCCTCAGGTGACCAACCGTCATCCCCACCCCGTAAATTCCTTTTGAAATTTGAAAGTCCCCTTCCTGTGTGCTCGGTGATGCGTGCAGTGGTCTCAGTGCATCTTTCCAGGTGGCCATGCCTGCTCCACGCACCAGGCGTTCCCTCGCTTGGAGCAATGCCGAGCTGCTGGATCTCGTCAGCCTTTGGGGAAAGGAGGCTGTCCAGTCCCAGCTGCGCTCCAGCCATAGGAATTAGGATACCTACAGACAGATTTCACGATGCATGACAGAAAGGGGCCATGACCAGGACACACTGCAGTGCAGGGTCAAAGTGAAGGAGCTGCGGGAGGCCTACCACAAGGTGCGGGAGGTAGCCGCTGCTCTGGTGCTGCACCCATGAGCTGCCAGTTCTACAAAGAGCTGGACGCAATACTTGGTCCCCTGCAGCCGCTGTTGCAACACTCTTTCCCATGCACCCCCCAGACACCGCCAACACACTCTAAACAACCTCCTAGCTCCAGTCTATACCTGCGGCATTCCACTCCTCCCCCCTCACAGTCCAGCACTGAGGACTCCCACTACCTGCTGCACTCAACACCCACCCCTCTGCAGTTTGGCCCTGCTGAAGTACAGTACCTGCTGCATTGTACTCCAAAGGAGAAGGTTGGATATGATCCCTGAACATACACAAATCTTTAGCCATCCCAGGATTCCTCCTCCTCCTGGGACCTTCCCTTCCTCCATCCCCGTCCCTGTTGATTTTTTTTTTGTTTGACTCTCTCCTCCGGTTATCTTTTAATAAAAGAATTGTGTTGGCTTGAAAGCCATCTTTATTCTATTAATTGAAAGCAAAAAGAGCAATGCAAAGCAACATACAGTTATGTTAAACGCCCTTCTTGCATCATGTGCAAGAATCACCTCCTAGCATTACAAGCACTGCAATCCTGAGCATAGCAAAAAATATTTGTGGCTTTCAGCTTCAAATTGCTGCCTCAAGGCATCCCTGATCCTTATGGCTCTTCACTGTGCCCCTCTAATATCCCTGGTCTCTGGCTGTTCAAACTCAGCCTCCAGGTGCTGAGCCTCTGTGGTCCAGCCCTGAGTGAAGCTTTCACCCTTCCCCCTCACAAATATTATGGAGTGTGCAGCGTGCAGCTATAAGCATAGGAATATTGTCATCAGCCAGGTCCAACTTCCCATACAGGCAGTGCCAGCGGGCTTTTAAATGGTCAAAAGCACACTCAACAGTCATTCTGAACTTGCTCAGCCTGTTGTTGAACCACTCCTTGCTGCTGTCAAGTTGCCCCATGTATGGTTTCATAAGCCACGGTATTAAGGGGTAGGCGGGGTCTCCCAGGATCACAATGGGCACTTTGACTTCCCCAAAGGTGTTCTTCTGGTCCAGGAAGAAAGTCACTGCTTGCAGCTTCCTGAACAGGCCAGTGTTCAGAAAGATGCATGCATCATGCACCTTTCTGGACCAGCCTGTGTTAATGCTTGTGAAACACGCACAGTGATCCACAAGCACCTGGAGAACCATTAAGAGATACCCCTTGCGATTAATGTACTCGGTGGCTAGGTGGTCTGGTGCCAGAATTGGAATATGCATGCTATCTATTGCCCCTCCGCAGTTAGGGAAGCCCATTTGTGCAAAGCCATCCACAATTTCACACACATTGTTCAAAGTCACGGTCTTTTGGAGCAGGATACGATTAATGGCCTTGCACAGTTCCATCAACACGAGTCCAACAGTCGACTTTCCCACTCCGAACTGGTTAGCGACCGATCGGTAGCAGTCTGGAGTAGCCAGCTTCCACAGTGCAAGCACCATTCATTTCTCCAATGACAGGGCAGCTCTCATTCTCATGTCCTTGCGCCGCAGGGCTGTGGCGAGCTCATCACACAGTCCCATGAAGGTGGCTTTTCTCATGCAAAAGTTCTGCAGCCACTGCTCATCATCCCAGACATGCATCACAATGTGATCTCACCACTCAGTGCTTGTTTCCCGAGCCCAAAAGCGGTGTTCCACTGTGGTCAGCACCTCCGTGAATGCCACAAGCAATCTCGTGTCATAGCTACTATGTGTGGCGAGATCAATGTCACACTCCTCTTGCCTTTGTAGTTTAAGGAATAACTCCACTGCCATTCGTGACGTGTTAGAGCGAGCAGCATACTGGTCAGCAGCTCGGGATCCATTCCTGCAGCCCAAAGAGGCAGGGCGTGCAGTACACAAACTGTTGAAAGATGGCAACAAATGCAGACGGAAGCACAGGGATTGCTGGGATGTGAAGCAATGCTTCACAGGTCATTGGGACAGGGCCCAGGATGCCCCACGACCCCCTCCACCTTCCCACAAGACTTAGCGGCAGAGAAGAGAAGGAGGTGCTCTGTGGGATAGCTGCCCAGAGTGCACTGCTCCGAATACTGCTGCAAGTGCCCACAAGTGTGAACATGCTATTGCGAAGGCAGCTGACAGTGTGAACACACAACAGCGGTTTCCCTTCAGTGCTCTCTGAGCGGTGCTGGAACTCTGCCAGTGTAGACGTGCCCTAATTAAGATAAGACTCTGTCTTTTAATCTTCAGAGTGACAGTTACAACAAGAGGAGAGATCTTTGGTATAAATGGATACAATGTAGAAGTTTGTAACTCATTATCACTGACTGACACAATTAGGTCCTGATTGCACAAACACTTAAGCATGTTCATAACTTACTCAACAATAGATTTTAAGTGAATCTTTAATTGAGGATTGGGCAATATTATTGTTCTATATATGTCTTCTTTTCCTAGTCAAAACTACTCTGCCTATTATCCAGTTAACATTTGCCTTTGAAATGCAAAAGGAGTCCTGACAACACCTTGTGGCAGAGCTACAGTGACATGCAAATGAAAAGTTGGACCTGGAAGTCCCTGGATGTAATGGAGATAGCAGATTGTGTTGTATGGTGCTTTAAAATGGTGGGATGATTCCTGAAATTTTCAGAGTTTTAACACGCTATGTGACAAAATTCAAAAGATTTGTCTGCTGGCAGCATTTGTAGCTGAGACTAAGCTAGACCCTGAAATCAGAAATGAAGTGGGTGGTATAAGGACCCACTCCCTGTGCTTACTTGCTACATCTGTTGCTGTTTTGTTTTCCTGTTGTTATCCTCTAAGCTCTACAGCCCAGATTCTCAAACGGTATTTAAGCACTTAATTCCTATTGATTTCAATGGAAGTTAGGAACCTAATTTCCTTTGAAGATCTGGGCATAAGCCACCTTTTTGCATCTCTTGCTTCAGGGACTAGCTAGAGGCTGAACCAATGCCCTGCTCCAATTTGTGCTGGCCTGTAATGCGGCTGCAAACTTGGATTGCTGGGGGATGGCATACTGCCGATACTTCCTGCCCTGGCCCACCAATTATGCGAAAGTGAGGACAGGAGGTTATGCCAGCTGGAGATTCTCCCATTCCAGGGGAATTCTCAACTGCCCATTTAGGAAAGCTTTTACATGTGACTTTGCACCACTCCAGCAGCACAAAGTGACATTTATATAGGGCAGGATCTGGTCCCTAGGTAACTTTACACAGGAGAAGTACTGAACAGAGTCAGTATTGTGGCTTCTTTGTTTCTATTAGGTTTCCTTCAACAAAAAATACGGTCAGATCCATGGTCACTAGACCAGCCAAAGGTGTATGGGATAGGCACATCCTCATGTAGCCTTTTAGCTAGTGCTTGGTTCTATCCAGTTTTAGTGGTAATACTGCTATTGCCTACACAGTAGGAAATAATGAATGAATAACCATTATTCTCTGACTACGTTGTGTTCCATTGACATTATCATTTAATTAGCTGTTTAAACGCTACATTGCATTTTCATAGCAGCTGCAAAACAACCCCTCAGTAAAATATAAAAACTAAATTAATGTTTAAATATTATTTGTAGTCTGTACTACTGCACTGCCTGCCACTCAGCTCTATAGTGCTTCCCAAAATTCACTAGCCAGGTCATGATGTGGCCAGTCCACACTGATCTCAGTCATGACTTCTTGCATTGAGCACTTTCAAAGCAATGCTCAGCTGGGGTGAAGGATGCACATGCAGATGTGTATACTGTCTCATAATCACATTGTATTTTCAGAGCAGGGACTGATTGTATGTAATTTGTCTGCTTTTCTGTTAATTAATTATTTGAGTAAGCATCACTGCAGCAGTAACTAATCCTATCCAAACAAAAATATTTCCCTTCTCCACAGACTGTGTGATTATCGAAGGAATGCTTTCTAGCAGCTTTGCAGAGAATGCTGTTCTTGTCAGCATCAGAGTTCTCCTGGGTGCATTGATTGGCTGTTTTCATCAGTTGTTTGTTGTATTTGCAACCTGGTGATAATTCTGACAGGAGCAATAGTTCTTCACTGGAGATAAAAATGATATAAACACATTCTTTAGCAGCAAACGGTTGGCATGAAAACTGAAGTCAATAAACCATAGTTCATTTCATAAGCTATTTGTCTATTTCTTGGACCACAATGCTTGCAGTTTAGATCCATTTGCCTTTCTATTTCAGTAGTTCTACTGATTGTAATGCTATAGTTATCCTGGCATCCAAGACACAGACTTCCAAGAGTCCTGCTGAGTTGGAAAGTGTGACTCCGTGCTGTCTGCTCTGTGCAGTGCTTGGATGCTATAAAGTGCTAAGAGTTGTCATTTCTCCTGGATAGAATCTGCCCTTCTCCCACTCAAAATGCAGAAGTCCCTAAACACAACAGAACCACTATGGTTTCATATCATGAGGAGGGTGGCTTTGTGGCATGGGCAAGCCATGGAGAGGTTTCAGCCTCCCAGGGGTGCAGGTATAATTTGTGTAGTGGGGGTCCTGAGAGCCATTGAACCAGACTGTAAACCCTCTATATGATGGAAACCATTTCAAGCCAGGGGGTGCAGCAGCATCCCCAGCACTCTGAGTTCCAGCACCTGTGCAACAGCCCCTGCCTGCCACAGAGTATTGTTCCATGGCGGTGCAGAGGGAGATTTTAGGGGTGTCCAGGGGAACCACAGGCCAGCTGATCCACAGCTGCACAAATCTACTGGTCTAATATATGGCGGGAAGGAGCTCCAGGATAGGGCCACAACAGCAACCCATGGCCTATAGTAGCATCTGTGTTGGTGCCCTGTAGCCTGAGCGACACCACAAAGAGGGAAAGAAGAGCTTTGTACAGTTCAAAGAGAGAGATTCCCAGCTTCCCAATGGGACACGCAAAGCAACTGCTTCAAGTCTCAGGAGATGTCAAGTTTTTATGTTGCTGTCTTCAAGATGTCACGCTAACTTCTGGATCAAATATAAAATAGAGGTCCATACTACTTCTGATTATTGTAGATCCCAGGGCACTTTTGGCAAGAGTTAGGGATTTTAACTCTAGTGTCCTAGCCAAAATTCTAGATTGGGTAGTCACAGTCTGCCAATCTAACGTCCCCATCCAATTTCAGTTGTATGCGGTATCATCCAGAGGCAGTTGCATTTCAGTAGTAAAATGGTTTGTATTTTGGTTAAAGGTGACTTACCCAAGAAAACAAAAGAAATGATTCATGCCTTTTTGTTTATTTTGGCTTTTGCTTCTAAAGAAGCCCTGAAAGGT
The DNA here is from genome assembly GCF_965140285.1 of Lepidochelys kempii. Lineage (NCBI taxonomy): Eukaryota > Metazoa > Chordata > Testudines > Cheloniidae > Lepidochelys > Lepidochelys kempii. The sequence continues at coordinate 196,397,802 of NC_136382.1, read as the reverse complement.
ATTAGGGAGGAGGGGAACAGTACAGCTCCTACCCCTGTTTTATTGTTTACTTTAGAAATATCCATGTCTGATGTTCGCTGGTTTTGCTGGAAGACTTACTGGAGGTTTGTGGCATAGACCATCTGCTTCCTCATCCCTTAAATGCAGCGGTAGGATGTTAAATATTTAATAGAGACCGCATTTCTCCCACTACTTAGTAGGACTGTTGAGTTAAATTGCTGTTCACACAAAACAAGAAAAACAAAGAATTTTAAACTGCTTGAATAAAAGTCATTCCTACTCATCCAGTTTTGCTTGCATGATATTTCTGATACCATAAACCTGCCAGTTCCTTAGCCTCTATAGAGTCTTCCAGGAAAAACAGGAAATAGAAGAATGAATTTGGTTATGTAGTAAGTAAGCAGAAGAGAATGAAAAGCTTTTAGGCCTTCACAGTATACATAATAGTGAAGAAAAAAGGCACATAATCTATAAAGAAAATAAAACAGTACCTTGAAATATTGCAGGATGTAACCTATGATGAATCAGATGGGACATCATAAAGTTATACAAAACAACGAATGGCCTAAAAAGGGAGACTGGGAGAACAGAAACTCCTTCTTTCATAACACCAGCACAAGGGGACATTCAATGGAACTCCAAGGTAGAGAGTCCAATACTGATATAAGGAAACACTTTCTCACACAACGTGTAATTAAACTGTGGAAGTTACTGACACAGGAAGTTATTGAGGCCAAAAAAACCTTAAATTTCAAAAAAGGATTGGATATTTATATAGATATCCAAAATTGTCATATTTAACAATAAACATTTTGGAAAGGATATTAAACCTTGTCCTTTAGGACGTAATCCAATCTCTAATTATTAGAGATCAGGATGAGGCTTAATATAGGGGGTAGATTATCCCACCGCTGTCTACTGTGGAATACTGCAGCATCTGGTTCTGGCAACATTCAGAGACAGGACCCTGGACTAGATGGACCACTGGTCTGACCCAGAATGGCAATTCCTATGTCCCTACTCTGAAAAATAGACATGCAATGGTGTCCATAATCTTCCGAGTGCACACAGTCCAACAATGAGGCACTGTGTTGTGACCCATTACAGAGATTATTGAGCCCTGAGTTTATCTTTAACGTGGAAAAGGATAATAAAGTAGGATTTGAGTGGGGAATCATTGGACAGGGCATGTTCGGCTGATTGTTATGGATCTTGGACAAACATGGGTTTTAACAGTCAGTCAAGATGTCCCCATAAAACCAGGATTTCCCCTGAAAAACAGGATGTGAAGTCACTAGCTCCTCGCATGTTAAGTAGCATTTAGTCCTCCATGTCTGAAATTGAACTAGGTTTCATTTTTTATTTCTTTTGGCAGGTAATTCAATCCTCAGCATATTAGACATGGTACAGATATATTGTGGTGTAAATAGGTTTCTACTAACGTTCCCTTGCACTGTCTACTCCCTAGTTGCATAGAATAATGAAAGTTTGGTTTTGTATTTAAAATGAATACATTTTATTGGATAACTACTTAGTCTGATGAAGTGGAGCAATTTAATATATGAGTCATCATGATCACTAGTCCTCATGTAGCGAGCTGGTTTTGTCAGGTTTTGTTTTGCACAGAGCGCTATCTGAATTCATTCACCACCAAACTTAGTCATTACAAAAAGCGGGATTCTCCTGGCGTACTTTCAGGAAAATAGAACAGTAAATGGTCAGTTCCGAGTGACAGCTCAACTGTCAGACATGAATACAAATGGTGCTATGGTATACTTTGTTAAATTCAATAGCAACGTAGAAAGCGGACAAAAACGTTGCCTGGGAATTCTGCGATAAGGAAATCGATTTCTAGCTGTGAAAGAGGGCCGAATACGAAGCCAGGCTATAGAATCTGCTCCAACCTCTAAACATGGATTCACTTGCACTAGCAGGACCCTTGGGCTTTCTGATTAATAAACAGGACCATATCCTTTTGCGATATAGGTCCCCTTCTTCTCCTAACGCTCCGAGTGCTCTTTCAGTGTCTCACCTGGAGTTTCCTTGCTTTTTCTCTGTCAACATCTGTCAGGGCTCTCTCCTTTGTCCTCACCACACCCACACCTTACCCCTGGGTGAACATAACCATTAGCATAGATTCAATCATTATGTTTATGCTGATGACTCAAAAAAAAATCTACCTCTCTACCATTGGCCTATCTCCTTCTGTCCAGTCCTGCATATCTGACCCTGTCTCCAACTGACAATTCTGGATGACTTGGCACTAGCTGAAGCAAAACAAGGACAAAAATCAAGCTCCTTATTTTTCCTCCCAGACCCTTTCCACTTCAAACTTTTTCCATTGCCGTGGCCACCATCATCTTCCCCATCATTCAGACTCGTAACCTCCTGGAGGTATCTCAGACTCTCACTCTTCCTGCTAATGCATCCATGATTATTTATATTACAATAGCATCTAAATGCCCTGATTATAATAGGAGCCCAGTTGTTAGGTGCTGCATGCCAGAGAGATGCACAAAGTCCCTGCCTCAAAGAGCTTACAGTCCAAACAGACCAGATAAGCAAACAGCAACAGAAAACATACAAGCGGAATGCTACAAAGTACAAAAGCTCTTAGGTGCATCTTTTCCTTTCTTTTTGTGAGGTTGTATTAATTTCCCCAAGAAATGCAGGCACCCCAGCCAACCTTCTCTGCCACTGCTGACCTAACATGGCCTTCTGTCACCCAGCCAACCCCACAGCAAGAGTTTCACACTACAAAATAAGCAGAGACCTATAGAATTCCCTGGTCTCTCACCCCTGCTGCCATCAGCAGAGATGGTTGTGTGGCCTTTAAAAGCCCGCTCCCTGCATCTCTGGCTGCAGTCAGGGGAAGTCCCTGTTTATGGAGGATTCTGCCCTGCCCCAGGAGATGATGTGAGCTCCTGCCCCACATGACACCACCAGAAGGGAGGAATCTAGACTTTTAACAAGCCCTGCCACTTCTTCCTATCTTTGCTTATAGCTAAAAGCACTTGTCTAGATCAGTGTTAAAGGGGATTGAACCAGGAGTGGAGCTGCTGCTTAGCCAGCCCAGGGAAAAGAGGTGGGAGCTGCTCTCTTGCTTCTAGCAGTGAAGAGGGAGCTCTGCTCCATCCTGGGCTTTAAGCCCTCATCCAAATCTTGGTCACTTCCTGCCCTTGCTTATTGGAACCTTCTCCCTGGCCTCCCTGATAACCACATATCACTCCTTTCCCACTCCATCCAAGGTCCAGCTGCTACGATTATCTTCTTGATCCACCAGTCAGATTACATCACTCCCCCCTGCTGCTTTGAACAGTAAATGTAGATCTCTCCTGCTAGCCTTCAGGCCCTCCACAGTTCTGCTCTACCTACATCTCAGGCCTTGTTTCTCATCACATGCCCCTTCTCCTTGGAACAATCTTCCATGACTCACACCTTTTCCTTATTCAAGCTATTCTTGGCCTTATATTTGCAAGGCCCCTGTCTGTCATGCCCTCTCTGTTCCAATGGAATAGACTTGGGGGAGGGAGGAGTGATACACAGAAAAAAAAAACAGCAATGTCTTAAGAGAGGAAGATTGGTCCAGTGGTTACAATGCTATCCACAGACTTGAGAGAGCTGCGTTTAATTCCCTGCTCCATGACAGGCTTCTTGAGTGACCTTGCACAAGTCACTTAGCTTCTCTGTACCTCAGTTCTCCATCTGGACAAGGCAAATAATAGCATGTCCCTACCACCTAGGGGTGTTGTGAGGATAAATACATTAACGATTGTGATTGTTAAGCTCTGTGGCCTCCATCACCAGAGTAAGTACCAGATACCAAGATTAAGGTAAGAAAGAAACTGGGAGACAAGGAGTGGTGATGGTGTTTCTTTCTCTTGACTAAAAGAAAAGGAGTACTAGTGGCACCTTAGAGACTAACCAATTTATTTGAGCATAAGCTTTCGTGAATCCGATGAAGTGAGCTGTAGCTCATGAAAGTTTATTCTCAAATAAATTGGTTAGTCTCTAAGGTGCCACTAGTACTCCTTTTCTTTTTGTGAATACAGACTAACACGGCTGCTACTCTGAAACCTTTCTCTTGATTGTAATCTCCTCAGGGCAAGGGCTGTCTCCAGTTGTGTGCTGAGCATATTGTTGATATTTAACAAAATAAACAATGACAATTTCCTCTCCCTTCTCCTATGATTTGTTCTGAGAATGGGACTTCTTGATTTTAAGCCTGAAATTTTGGAAACTAAAGTAGATGGGGCTCAGTGTACATGTGTTTTATGCTGAGGATGTGATGTTGCTTCTTTTATCTCCAGCAACAACCATAATTTACAGCAGATGGCAGCCTTTCCCCAAATTTCCAGAAACCACCTGGAAAGCCTCTCCTTTTCCTGTTTTGTAGCTTCTACTTTCCCCGTAGGTGAATTTAAGATAGGAATGAAATATGGGATCATAGAAGTTAAAGATGGAAAAAAACCTACTTGACTAAGTTTCTCTCCTTGCAAGTGCAGGATATCGGTCTCCAAGAGAGGACTGAACACATATTGAACCAATTCTGTATTTGATTGGCATTTTGTTTTCCCCACCCTCAAAGCTACTATTCCTGACCGTTTACTCAGTTCTGACTAATCTGCCTCACCTTAATTTCAGTGAAGGACAGGAAATCCATTTTAGTTTTCAGGTGGCATATTAGCTCCAGTGAAATTCTTTAATGCTGAATTTAATAGGGAGCTGAGGGCATACACTACCTTGGTTTAAAGCGCTCCAGTTGCTGGCTCAACTAATTGTGGGTGCAAGACCACAATTGCCCCCAGCTGATTATGCACACTTGGGAATTAAGCCTCGGACAAATTCTATGAATGTACCCTTTATTGCAATGCATAGAGATATGGTGATTGGCACTGTGTTCCTGCCCACTACCCTTTATTCACAACACTTAGGTCATTTAATGGAGAATTCAATGGGAGTTAGGCACCTAGGCGCTTTTGAAAGCTGAAAGAGGCACCATCTGCATCTTTAGGCACCTAAGTACCTTTGAAAAATCTGGCCCTAAGTCCTCTGGCTGGAAGCAGTAGCAGACTCAAATGTGTTATGGGGTCAGCCACTGGTGGAGGGGGCACAAAGACCCACATTTTTGTAGTTTGGGTTCCACAGATACAGCCAAAAGGGGCAGATTTTATAAAGGTGTACCTGTGCAGATGTGATTTTTTCCAGTCATCACTTATGACAATGATCCAAACGATTCTTTTCAAACTTGGTCACAGTTGTTTACACATCACATTTCGGGTTTGAAAGTTTGTCCATTTTTGAATTAGCTGTGTGAAAACAATGTGGCTATAATTATTAATTTACAGTAAAGTGTGGTTTTCCTCACCTTCATGGGAGTTGAGACCAAACTGATCACTTTCAAAGGCTTAAAAAAATAAAAATAAAAAAAATCACCTTTAGACAAAGACTAAACCTGGACATGTTCAGCCCAAAAGAAGAAATTCTGAGAAAATCATGAGTGCATGAGAACTGAAATTGTTTTGCAATCATAGTTACAGTAGCACACACTAAAGTGAGCACTCAGATATGGAAGAATGACATGGAAAGAGGGAATGTCACAAAGATAACATGATTTCTAAATTCAATGTCAGTTAGGGCCAGGTTCTGAATGCCTTGCTCCCACTGGCGAGCCGGTCACGTGTGTGTAGTGCTACTTGAATGAGTAAATGCTCACCAATATGGTTAAGAGATTAACAAACTGGTCCTTATCAAGAGGACACAGTTTCTGCAAGTTTCTTCAATCCCCCCACTGCATTCAATTCTTTTATGCCTGGATGTACTCACTCTAGATGAGTTTCTCCTCTACCACAACACCTAGACTAATTGTCAGGCACACATGACATAGCATAGCAAAATCTTAGTCAGGGTAGGACAATATATTTAATGGCCTGATTCTATCTTGTTTATACCAGTGTAAATCAGGAGTATTAGGAGTGGAGTTATGATCGTGTAAATGATATTAGAATCACACAACATTTACACATCTACTAAAGAGATCAGTTTGGAGCATATTCTATCCCATTGATACTAGGCACGTCCTCCACCACCCCCAACAAATTGAAGACTATTTCTACAGTAATTGGCAGGAATGCTAGTACTGCAGGTGAACTACAGATTTGTCAGAAATGGTAGGTATCAATATGAGGCGTGTTATTAACAATAGTTGAATACACTGCTAATTCTCTCCAGGTTTTCTGAAGTTGAGAAATGGCTTTGATTAGTCCTCTGGACAGGTAACAAAACAATTTTCCAAAGATGGCATCGGAGCCTTCTGCTTTCTTTAACAAACTGGCCAAATACAGAGCAGACAGTTAGCCCGTTATGATAAGATTTTTGTATGAAGCTAGAAGTTGGTCTATTAGAGTTGGAAAGCTGTTTTTCTGAATCTATGGGCACAGAGGGCGTGGGCAATGTAGCAAACTAGACTGAATGGTGCCTGGGCACTTCTGTGATCTAACCAATTAAGGTTTTTCAAGAGTACTCCACACTAGTATCCACTTCTGATGGGTGTCATGCAGGAACTTTCTACAGACAGAGTTAGTGCACGGTCATGACAGGATCTAATATCTCATCATCAAGACTAACTACTTTACAAAGACTGAGTAAGGTGGGTTTTTTTTTTTTTTTTTACTCTGCAGGGTGAGGTCCTCCAGTCCTATCTTGTGCTGACTGTCCTAGTGATTATCAGTTCTCCATAGTAGGGCATTTTAATATTATTTCAGGTTAGGCCAGAAGGACATGGAGTCGAACATGCTGTCTTCTCTGGTACTTCTAGCTCAGGCATGAATGGCTGGATTTTAATCTCAAACTCAGATCCCATACATTAGCCATGAAGACCATCATTTGAATTTTACTGAGTGACATACAAACACTAGGGGTCAAACTAGCCTGGCTAATGGCAGATTAGTGCCACTTCTTATGCTCAAGAATCTAAGCTTTCATTATTTGTTTCTTTAAAAAAAGACCACAGCTATGAAAATAAATCTTCAAAATAGGAGCCAGATGTAAATGGATGCAGTCATGTCTAGTTGAGGCTGCAGACCGCCTAAAACAATTGGTCTGAGAGGTGTGAACTGCCCTATTCATTTGAAATCTAATGATTACTAAAATGGCAGCAGTGTTAACTATTTCACTGCTGATCATACCCTACAAGAAAGAAAATGGACAATGTTCTGAAGAACTACTGTGAGTAGCAACTTATTTTGGAATCACAAGTGGAATGGAGTTTGGCAAGTATTTACTTTTTTTCCAGTCTAACACTGTTATAAGGATTTCAGGGACACAGCCTAGTTAGTCAGGTTTGTAGTCAGATAATCTGACCACAATTGTCTTGCACTGTAATCAGTATCACAATACACATCCAGAACCTTAATTTGCAATATGAGCAAGATCAGAGAAGGCATCTGGATTGCTCTACATTGATCTTAAATCATGTGGCCTTTCTGCACAATTTTACAGGCTTCACTAGCCACGTTATTTTTATTATCCGTAAAAATCTTGTCCAGTAGTCTCGTAAAATAAAGCAAACCAAGTGCCCAAAGAATTAGCAGGACTGGAAGATGAAGCCATAGATATAGAACAAGCAGAAATAGCTCCCACTTCTCCACATCATCCATGATCTGATTGGACTAACTCTATGGATATAGCAGTAGTTCTGTTTCCATGTCTGCTCTCCAGAGCCAACAATTGTGCTGCCAAATTGCCACTGGACAAGTGTCCAGATGACAATCTCCCTGAGATCACTATACAATTTCACACAGACCACAAATCGGCAATTAGATAGTAATAATGTAGCTATTGTTGGTTCATACCCAGTTCACTTTAATATAGAGATGAAAAGCTCTTTATCTAGTTACCAGTCTCTTGAGCCAAGTTACCATTTCCCCATTTAAGATGCTCTAGATAAACAAAAAAAGCCACTTGCTGCTCGGCTCCAGCAGGGAAAAGAAATCCCTCTTGCTGGTTCCACTGAGGAAGGGAATCTGAAATTCTCGTTCACAATCCAGATAGAAAGCTGTGTCTGGGGACCTGTGTTGTCATGCACCTGGCTGCAAAGTCCCAGTCAAGGCCGTGTCAAATTTCATTGTTACCATAGCGAAGCCGCATGACATTCATAACTCATGATCCTCAGTGTCTCGCAGCACCTGTCTCCCTTGCGGAGCAGAATGTTTTTGGGTCAAAACACAAACAAATTGTACACTTTGCAAAGAGACAGGCGAGCACTGTGTGAATATGCCTGTCTCTAACCCAGCACCAGAAGTTCTCAGGGAGCTGCAGCTCATGCCTTCATTCCAGACACTAACAAAAACAGAGCTAACAAGGAGAAGGGAAGATGTCCCTTACAGTGTACACCACAGTCTGATTTGATGATGTGAAAGAAACTACTTGTCTTAGTGCAGTCACAGTCAATGACTGTGCTATTGGTGAAATCTCTCATTGCCAAAGGGCCTAGCTGACTCATGATGTATGATTAGTAGTTGCAAAGCAGCATGCAGGAACATAAAAAATTGAGTAACTTGTCAGATATGACAGGTTTCAGAGTAGCAGCCGTGTTAGTCTGTATCCACCAAAAAAAAAAAAAGGAGGACTTGTGGCACCTTAGAGACTAACAAATTTATTTGAGCATAAGCTTTTGTGAGCTCACAAAAGCTTATGCTCAAATAAATTTGTTAGTCTCTAAGGTGCCACAAGTCCTCCTTTTCTTTTTGTCAGATATGGACAGCTCAAGCTTTGCAAGTTACAATACTTTTTGTTGGCAGGTCAAGATTTCATGGGTCACCCTGTATTAATAAGGTTAGCTAGTTGCCTTCTTCATTGATATACTGCTCAAACAGTAGGGTAAGAAGTGGCAGATGGACATTGCATTTTGCTTTGGGCCTCCAAGACAGCTTCAAAAGGCTATTATGAGTGAGACAAGCTGGGTGAGAATATCTTTTACTGCACCAACTTCTGTTGGTTGAGAGACAAGCTTTTGAGCTTACACAGAGTGAAAGAGGAGGTGTGATCTGTGGGCCAGACTGTCTGCTGCCATGGAAAACCAGGTGGGAAGGGGCCAGACCAGAAGAAAACCACGAGGCTCCACATACAGAGTTAGTTGTCACCAAATTATTCCACTCAAGGCAGTGCGGTTTGCTCTACATCAGGTATTGGCAATCTTCGGCACGCATCCCAACAGGGTAATCTGCTGGCAGGCCACGAGATGTTTTGCTGACATTGACCGTCCACAGGCACGGCCCCCCTTATCTCCCAGTGGCCACAGTTCACCGTTCCCAGCCAATGGGAGCTGCGGGAAGTGGCACGGGCTGGAGGGACGTGCTGGCCGCCTCTTCCTGCAGCTCCCATTGGCCGGGAATGGTGAACCACAGCCACTGGAAGCTGCGGGGGGCTGTGCCTGCGGACGGTCAACGTAAACAGAATGTCTTGCGGCCCGCCAGCGGATTACTCTGATGGGCCGCGTGCCAAAGGTTGCCGACCCCTGCCCTACATGGAACAAACAGGGCAGGGGAGACGCAGGAGAGACACTGGCTGGCTCCCACAACTCCCACTAGAAGTCAGACTCAACTGTGTGGAGCCTCAGTACTTCCCCACCAGCTCTTGAGCTCCTCATTCATCTTCTAGCTTCTTAACAGCATGACTTCCCTGCTTGAACTGCTTGCTCCCAGAGACTCCTCTGCCTGCAACAGGCCCTGGAGTCTCCTCCCCACAAAATTTTAAATAGATTCCCTTCTAGGATGGGGCAAGGACATGTTGCCTGAACGTACTTTTCCCCTTGCCTGCTCTCTTCCACATATATTGATTCCTGACACTGTGAGTAGGGTTGCCAACACTCCCGGTTTGGCCGGGAGTCTCCTGGAATCAGGCTCAATCTCCCAGAGGCTATTGAAGCCAATCTGGGAGATTTTAGGCCGCTAAAAGTCTGGCGGTGCAGCAGGGCTAAGGCAGGCTCCCTACCTGCTCCGCGCCATTCCTGGAAGTGTCCAGCATGTTCAGCAGTGGCTCCTAGGAGGAGGCACAGCCAGGGGGTCTCTGTGCACTGCCCCCACCCTGAGCGCCGACTCTGCAGCTCCCATTGGCCAGGAATGGAAAACCATGGCCAATGGGAGCTGTAGGGGCGGTGCTTGCAGGCAGGGACGGTGCGCAGAGCTGCCTGGCCACCAGTGAGCCTAGAAGCCACTGCTGGACATGCTGCCGCTTCCGGGAGCCACCTGAGATAAGCGCCGTCCAGCCGGAGCCTGCAACCTGAACACTTTCCCGCAACCCAACCCCCTACCCCAGCCCCCTCCTGCACCCAAACTCCCTCCCAGAGCCTGCACCCTGACCCAGGTCAGAACCCCCTCCCACACCCAAACTCCCTCGCAGTGCTGGCACCCTGAACCCCTTCCTGCACCACAACCTGCTCCCACACCCAAATTCCCTCCCAGAGCCTGAAACCCAAACGCCTTCCCATCCTCCATCCCCTGCCCCAGGATCAGCCCAGAGTCCCCTCCCACACTCTGAACCCTCAGCCTGACCCCCCAGCCCGCACCCCAACCCCCTGCCCGGTCAAAGTCCGTGAGGGTTGGGAGAGAGCGACAGAGGGAGGGGGACTGGAGTGTGTGGGGGTGGGGCCTCAGAAAAAGGGTGGGGCAGAGGCGGGGCCCTAGGAAAGGGGCAAAGCAAGGATGTTTGGGTTTGTGCAATTGGACAGGTGGCAACCCTAACTGTGGGGGCTGGAGGAGAAGGGAGGCAGTATCCCCTGCCTTCCCTTCCACATGGAAAAAAGGAGAGTAGGGCATGGATCTTAAGGGATAATATGGTCCTACCTGTATGCAGCAACATTTTCAAACGTGGCCATGGATTGAACGTGCTTCGACTTTAGGGTGCCCAACTTGAAACGCTGTAGAGAAGCCTGGTTTTCAGAGGAGCTGAGCATTAGTTGCTGTGCCAGTGGATTTCATCTGGAGCTGTGGCATGCAGGACTTCTAACAGTCCGGCCCAAGGTGTTTTAAATCAGTCACTCAGAAACTGATGCACCGAAGAACAGGGTTGGCAAGGTTGTGTAGACCCAAGAACAGGCAGCTGATGGTTACTTCAAGATTCTCCCATCCAGCTTTTTTAGAGAGTCAATTATGTTTGGGGGAAGGGTTGCCCCATAGACTCATCATACCAGCCCTTATACAACCCCCATTATATTTGAGCACCTTACAAGCTTTAACACAACTAATGACAACACTTCCACAAGGTAGGGAAGATTTCTCCTTATTGACAGGCACAGACAGTTCAATTAATTAAGATCACACAAGATATCACTAGCAGACCTGGCAATCAGACCAAGATCCCCTGTATCCTAATGCAGGGCCTGAACCACAAAACCATCCTTCCTTATATTACACAGCAGCTAAGTTTTTAATGGAAAAGGAGGTGAAAAACTGCTTCCCAGGCCCACTGTTCAATAGCAAGGCTGGCTCTGCCCGAGACCGCTTCTTATATCTGTTCCTTTGAAGATTTGTTTCATTCTTTTGAAAGCTGCCCTCTTCTTTCTCGAGCTCCGCTGAGAACTCTAGCTAAATAGAACTCTCAAGGCCATTATAATGCAGTTCTCCCATCTTCCTGGCTGCATTCATTATTAATAGCTTGTCATTAAATTTTAATCAATTAAAGACCAGAGGTTTAGGCTGGTTAGACACGTTCATTTTTCCAGGTGCAGTTCTTGGGTGTGCTTTCTCACAACAGAGAGGGGAAAGCTGTTGGTCTAGTGGGAGGAGATATGGAAGCATCTTTTGCAGAAAAGCTTTATCTTCAAACCCTTTGAGAATACTCTGAATATGAAACTTGGGTCCCCCCCCCTCCTTGTTTTGAGTTCATCCTGTTTTTCCTTCATATTTGTCCGTTCTGCTTTGCAGACAGAGTCTCTCCTTTAGAACAGCATTCCTTAGTTAGCTAACTTCACAGGAACCATAGGAACGGCCAGGCTGGATTAGACCAGCAGTCCATCTAGTCCACTATCCTGGCTCCAGCAGTGGCTAATACCTCATGCTTCAGAGGAGGGGGTAAGATATGCATAATGGATGATTAAGTAATGACATATGTATGGGGGAAGCTTCTTGCTAAGCACTTACTGCCTGGGGTTAGTCTGTGTTCTGAGACTGGTGGGTTTTTTTAAGCAAAAGCTAGTTCCAGACTTAATTATGAATAGACAACTGTCTCACCAGAATGCTACTTTGTCATTCCATAGGGGAATTTCAAAGCACTTTTAAGACATTAACTAAACTACACAAATACCCTTGGAGGGATGGGTAAGCAGGTGTGTAGTTATTCCTCTCATAAAAATTAACTGCGGATCTTTTGTAGCACAGAAATAGAATGGCAAGCACGTCTGTGCCTTATTGCCATTTCTCCATCCCAAAATTCAGAGCAACGCAAACAAAAATCACGAGCATCAGTTATCAAAAGCAAAGCTGTGCCTCAAACCAAATACCAGATCTCAATGCCCCCAAACCTTTGGATCCAGATGTGAAGGTTGCAGCATGGCTCTCTCTTTTATTAAAATAAATTGGGGGAGAGGTGAGGAGAGAATGGCATCTTACTGGGCGGCAACATGAGTTTGGGAAATGAACATCTACCTGGAAATCAGGTAGTCCTGAATTTCTCATCCTGGCTCTGACACTGATTTGGTGTGTGGACTTGGGAAGGCACTGCTTGGCCTGAATTTCCCCATCTTTAAAGGGGAGGCAATAGCACCCATTTACTTTCCTCATAGGTGTGTTGGTAGATTAGCTAATCAGTGTTTATATAGTATGTTGAACGAGGGCTGTCAATTAATCACAGTTAACTCACGCAATTAACTCAACAAAATTAATTGCAATTTAAAAAATTAATTGTGATTAATTGCCGTTTTAATCACATTGTTACACAATAGAATACCAATTGAAATATATTAAATATTTTGGATGTTTTTCTACATTTTTAAATATGCTGATTTCAATTTACAACACAGAATGCTAAGTGTACAGTGCTCACTTTATATTATTTTTTTATTATTTTTTAGAAATATTTTTCAATTCACCTCATGCAAGTACTGTAGTGCAATTTACAAATTTAGATTTTTTGTTACATAACTGCACTCAAAAACAAAATATAAAACTTCAGAGCCTACCAGTCCACTCAGTCCTACTTCTTGTTCAGCCAATCACTAAGACAAACAAGTTTGTTTACATTTATGGGAGATAATGCTGCCCGCTTATTTACAATGTCACCTGAAAATGAGAATAGGTGTTTGCATGGCACCACGGCATTGCTAGGTATTTACCTGCCAGGTATGCTAAACATTCGTTTGCCCCTTCATGTTTTGGCCACCATTCCAGAGGACATGCTTCCATCCCAACGATGCTAGTTAAAAAAATAATGCATTAACTGAATTTGCGACTGAACTCCTGGGGGAGAATCGTACGTCTCCTGCTCTGTTTTATCTGCATTCTGCCATATATTTCTTGTTATGGCAATCTTGGATGACAACCCAGCACATGTTGTTCATTTTAAGAATACTTCCACTGCAGATTTGACAAAATGTAAAGAAGGTACCAATGTGAAATTTCTAAAAGTAGCTACAGCACTCGATCCTAGGTTTAAGAATCTGAAATGCCTTCCAAAATCTGAGAGGGACGAGGTGTAGAGCATGCTTTCAGAAGTCTTAAAAGAGCAACAGTCCGGTGTGGAAACTACAGAACCCAAACCCTGGCCCTTTAAATCACCGCTGGAGCCCCATGGGCCCCGGGCCCTTTAAATCACTGCTGGAGCCCTAGGGCTCCGCCAGCGATTTAAAGGGCCCGGGGCTCTGGCTGCGGTGGCTGGGAACCCCAGGCTCTTTAAATCGCCGCCGGAACCCTGGGGCTCCTGGCCACCACCTCTACCCCGGGGCTCCAGTGGCAATTTAAAGGGCCCGGGGCTCCGGCGGCGGGGCTTTGGCAGCGATTTAAAGGGCCCAGGGCTCCGGCCACTGCCCGGAGCCCAGGCCCCTTTTAAATTGCTGGCCTAGAGAACCTGCCGCCTGCCGGTCGGCTGTGTACTGGCTCTTGCCAGTACTCTGTACCATACCAGCTTACTTTCACCTCTGTTGGAAGGGATCTCAAGAGGTCTTCTAGTCCAGTCCCCTGCACTCAAGGCAGGACTAAGTATTCTCTAGACCATCCCTGACAGGTGTTTGGCTAATTTGCTCCAATTACGGAGATTCCACAACCTCCCTAGGCAATTTATTCCAGTGCTTAACCACCCTGACAGTTAGGAAGTTTTTCCTAACATCTAACCTAAACTGCCCTTGCTTCAATTTAAGCCCTCTACTTCTTGTCCTGTCTTCAGAGGCTAAAGAGAACACTTTTACTGGGCCTTCTCTGAGGACAGAGTGGGAGCACGTGTTCCCCGAATGGCTCAACTCTTAGCCTACCCACTCTTCTCCAGTCCACAGTGTCTTTACAACCTTCCCTGCATAGACCCTAGCTCCGTGGAGAAACCTCTCGGTCAGCCCAGGGGAAGGGGAGACTGTAGTGGGGAAGGGGCTGACCCGCACTTTTGGTACAAGAGAGTGTGGAGCCAACTGTCGAGGGTCCCGGCTCTGCATGGACCACAGAGGCAAATGATCTGGACCATCATTACCATCATTCTGTGGCTAACTCACATACAGTTCAGTCGCTGGACTCCTGCTGGGGCAGCACTGCTATATGCTCTCCCTTCCTTGGAACTCTGATTGTTACCAGGCCCTTGGTGGTTCTGCTCGGAGCCATCCATACTCTCCTGTGTATTCCTTGGAAGCCATTGCTGAGTGCATGCTGACAGCCCAGACAACTTTGTGTCTCTAAACAATGAAAATGTACCTTCTAAACCCATCTTCTTTCCTGAGGCAGGGGGAGCGGTTATGTGGCCATCACCACAAATTCCAGTCTCTTTAAGAAGTAGAGACCTGCAACTAAGTTGCAGTCTCACATTGTATATGCTGCATAGTCTGGCAAAGGTCTAGATGAACATGACAGCTTCGCATCCTACCCTCCCCAGGGCTCTGCAGCAAAGAAAGACTATTCCCATGGAGACTAGACATCCTTGACATTTTTGTCCAGTCTCTAAATTGGGGATCACCAAGCTTTGCCACTCTCCAGCCACGTCACTGTCCCAAGACTGGCTTCTCCGCTTTGCAATCCTGCTGTGGTCTGGCCCACACCCTGAATTCCCCAGGGCCGGCTCTAGGCACCAGCAAAGCAAGCACGGGCTTGGGGCGGTACAATCCCAGGGGCAGCATTCTGGCCACCCTTTTATTTTTTTTGTTTTTTGTTTTTTTGCTTGGGCAGTTGTGCTCTTGGAGCAGCAAAAAGCCTAGAGCCGGCCCTGAAATTCCCTGCTACGTTTGTCACTTCCTTCCATCCTCATCACATGTAGGGACAATCACAGCCGCATCCTGGCATTTAAAGCTGTTGCTGAGTTTGTGCCTGAGGAGCACTGAGGGGCGCTGACCCAAAGCCCACTAAAGCAAGGGAAAGGCTCCCTCAATTCAGTGAGCTTTGGATCAGGCCCTAGGAGCTGTGGGCAGAAGCATTCTGCCAGCAGAGTGCTAAGACGGACAGAATGCCTCACTAAGGAACTGCTCTTCCAACCAGCAGGACACAGGGGGAGGTGGTGAGGCAGGGTTATGGGTTAAGTAGCCTTGTGGCCAGTTCTAGGATTCCCACCCACCTTGTTGTACTCAGTCGCACAAGCACTAGCATTCTGGTCACCCCCCTGTGTATGCTGGGAAGGGCTCCCTGCATCCTCTCACCACCCTGTATGGGAGGAACCAGCCAGAATCTGACCCTTCATTTTCACACTACGTATGAAAACTTACACTGTAGTACTAACCCTTGCTGGGTTACACTTTGGCTAGCAGTGATCTAAACCTCATGCAACATAGACTTAGACATGTTGTTACTGCAGGAAGATAAATATACTTGACTTATTAACCATTAGCCTCGAAAGATAAAAATATAGCATGCAGACTTCCAAAGTCTATGAATATATTAGTGCTCCCATGGAGACACTAATCCCAGCCTCCTCGGTCTGCAAACTGCTCACAGCTTTAAACATGATCCATTTCAGCAGCACCCTTTTAAAAGAAAACATGGGGTGCACTGTCCTCTTGGGGTATGTCTACCCAGATGCTGGGAGCGAGCCCTCCAGCCCAGGTAGACAAATTCGTGCTAGGGGGGCTGGAGCTAGTGGGCTAAATGGAGCAGTTGGATGTTGCAGATCAGGCTCACGCTACAATGTCCACATGGCTATTTGCCATGTGCAAGCCCTCCTAGTGTGAGTCTGTCTCCCTGAGCTGGAGGGTTTGCTCCTAGCTACAGAATAGAGACACCCTTTGTTCTTAGGAGATCTCTCTCTCTCTCTCTCTCACAGACACACCCCCAATATTTGATAGGATTAACTACAACATTTCAAAATGATAAAATATTAAAACGTCAGACGTGCTTTTGAAAATTTTAGCCTGAATTTAAGTGACTTAAGCTCCTAAACCTGGTGGGATGGGGAGCCAGGGTCAATGGGATTTAGGAGCTTAAGTCATGTAGGTGCTTTTGAAACAGTTATCCACAGAGCCAACTGGAAATAAAGGATATTGACATCGACCAATTAAGCAAGGTATTCTACATGTTCTTTAAAGTTTGCTGAAGAAATGACGGCATTGCTGGAGGCTGCATCTGCTTTAGTCACATTCATTCCTCTGACTAAGTAATTCTCTCTTCCTCCCACAGTACAGAGCAAACTGTGGGTTTTTGGCAAGGATGATTTCACTGAAACATTTTCTCTTTACCATTGCACTGGAGTGAACTTTTTAGCTTTGCCATCTAATCAAGTGTCAAGGATCAGCGTATGTATCCAAATTCTTGCCCCCCTGCCTCCGCCATGTAAGATTTGGTTTCTCAGTTAAAAAAAAAAAACAACAAAAACATTTTATAGTTGCAACTTTTAATTAAGGATTTTGTGATCGTAAAGTATTAATGTAAATTGAACATCTAAATCTCATCAGCCAATAGTAGGGATGAAAGTAAAAGTAACTTGTAATTGTGTGTCAGTGAGTCGACTCGCTGGCACGTCCACTCATGGCTGGGCGTGGGGCAACGGCTCTCTTCATCTGGTGTCCGGCTTTGCCTCTTCTCATGACATGACCCTCCGACAGGGTCACACAGAGTCTCAACCCTGAAAGGGTGAATTGAGCCTCGTACACGTGTCACGCAGCAGCTTCACAAACACAAGTTCTTTCCAGCCCCTATCTCCAGGGCTGCCGTACCCACTTTGCCCGGGGGCTGGTAGTAGGGGAACCTAGGCCCCCTCTCTGTGGGTTCCAGAAGCTCCGTCCCTGGGCCACTTCCTACCACAGGCTGCCCTCTAGGCCTTCCACCAGCCCCTTCCTGGGCATGCTCCTTCGCAGATCCCCAAAAGGGAAGACCCTGGAGTTCCGGGGAACAAAGTACAGATAAAAGTCCCTTGCCGGGCCTACCTGCCCCTAGAAGCCCTGGTGTCTAGTTATCATCCAGCCCTGGCCAGGCCTTCCTTCAGGCAGTCCTGGGATAGGCCCCAGGGCCACCAGCTAGCCGCCTTTTCAAGGGGCTAACACAAGAGGCCCTCGCCTATTCCCACTCAGCCCCCTGCTGAGCCTTTTAACCCCTCCCTCCAGGCCTGGCACTTTACAGCTGGAGAGGGGCAGAGCTAATTGAACCCACAAGTTCTCATGAACCCCTTCCTACCTAGCACAGCATTTGTACACTGTCACGTATCGCTACATTAAAAGTTATTTAAATCAAGAGGTCACTAAAACTGCTTTATGGCCCAGTCCTGTGAAGCACCGAGTCGCTCCTGATCACCCTCAGTTCCCCTTGAAATAACTGTAATCACTTCATTACATGAAGTTAATGGGAAATAAGGATACTCAGCACTTCACAGGATTGGACCTTTATGTAGCCATTTCCTCGCAGTATAAGAACTTAAACCTCTCACTTTCTTTGTTCGCTCATGTTTCTATAATAGCCAGCATTACCCACTGGAGCCTGAAAAAACATCTCAATTTGGCCTGAAATGTTATTAATGTAAAAAAAGGGTTTGGCAAGTCTTATATTCAATAGACGTGTTTCCATGCTTTTAAAAATAAAATGTTTGGAAGAAAATCTATTTGTTTTGTTTTTTAAACAAACATTTCCCTGCAATGTGTACAAGGAAGAACCTGACAGTTATATAGATAGCAAACCAAAGCGAAACTGACTTAGCTTGGACAAATATAATCAGCGGATCCGATGAAGTGAGCTGTAGCTCATGAAAGCTCATGCTCAAATAAATTGGTTAGTCTCTAAGGTGCCACAAGTCCTCCTTTTCTTTTTGCGAATACAGACTAACACGGCTGTTACTCTGAAATGCAAGCAGTACAGTGAACAGTGCAATGTAAACAAACACTAAACTGGATAATTTAAGGTGATATTAGTTACAGATGAAATGTTACCTGTGGGGGTTTTAATTAGATAGTGCCCCTTCAACTCAGAGGTGGATTAGGGTTTTGCGGGGCCCTGGACCAGAGCAAATTGGGGCCCCTCCCTACACCTTCCATCTGCAATCCCATCCTCCCACGCTCCTGCCAGGGAGCACGGTTGGGACGCAGGGGCTTGTCCCGCTCTGCCCACCCTCCTAAGGATTCTCTCTATGAGTGTAAATGCAGCAGGAGAAGCTAGTCTTTTGCTGAGAAACAGACAATCCTGGTGTGAATACGAGGCTACGACTCATTAGAGGAGCCCCACTATTGTCATTGTTATGAAAGGCAGCAGATCCTTCCTAGGAACCTAGCCATATACTCAGCTTAGGGCTGTGTCAATCTTTGTCATAGTTGCAGATGTACAGCAGTGGAACAGTAAAGGAAAGGGAACTAATGGATTACTAGCGACCAAGAGTTTAGGGGCAGTGCAGGTGCCACTAACCGCAATGATATTTGGAGAGTCTAAAAACAAAAATGGCACAATATTACAGGACATGCTGAGGGACAATTTATTTGCTTCTCCAGTAGGGGAACATTCCTCACCCCTACAGCTTAATAATGTTTGACCTGTCGCCCACTCTAAGATTGTCCAAGCTCAGAGAATCAGAGACTTTAAGGCCAGAAGGGACCATTATGATCATCTAGTCTGGCGTCCTGCACCTTGCAGTCCACAGAACCTCACCCACCCACTCCTGTAATAGACCCCTAACCTCTGGCTGAGTTACTGAAGTCCTCAAATCAAGTTACAGAGAACCCACCATTTACAGTAGTTTAAACCTGCAAGTGACCCGTGTCCCATGCTGCAGAGGAAGGTGAAAACCCTCCAGAGTCTGCCAATTTACTGAGGGAAAATTCCTTCCCGACCCCAGATAGGGCGATCAGTTAGACCCTCAGCTTGTGGGCAAGACAAAGAAATGACTTGGACTTTGAGAAAGTTCTGGTACAATTTGAAGTTCTAAATGTGTTAGTTTCCAACCCTTTCTGTACTCTGACCCCTTCTCCATACCAGGACTCCCACCACCACAACCTCCTTCCTCTACACTGGCAGAATTTTTTCGCCAAGAGTTTAGTCACTAATTAAAAATGCGCTTAAAGAAAACTGCTGTTGTGTATTCACATTGTCTTCCACTGGTGGCATAGTGTGTTCACACTTGCATCACTAATGAGAGCAGTGCACTGTGGGTAGCTATTCTACAGTGCAGCTCTCTCCTTTCTGCCACTAGGTCTTGTGGGAAGGCAGAGGGGATCACGGTGCATCATGGTCCGAGCTCAATGCCCCGTGATGCACTGTTTCCATCCTAGCATTCTACGTGCTTCCATCTTCAGTCTGTGGCATTTTTCAAAGTTCCTTGTTTTCTGCTTTCCCCACCACATCTATGTGCAGGAATGGATCCCACACTGCTCTCCATTCTCTGCTAGCTCTCAGTAGCACATCGCGAGTGGCAGTTGAGTTATTCTTGAAGTTACAAAGGCAACGGCAGTCACAGCTGCCTGACATGGCATCCAACATGGAAAGCAGTAACAGATTGCTTTTGGCATTCACGGAGGAGCGGAACACAGTGGAATGTCTCTTTTGGGCTTGGAAAACTAGCACAGAGTGGTAGAATCGCATCATTATGCAGGTCTGGGATGACGAACAGTGGCTATAGAACTTTCAGATGCAGAAAGCCACCTTCCTGGAACTGTGTGCTGAGCTCACCCCAGCCCTGCAGCACACCACCACCTGAATGAGAGCTGCCCTCTCGGTGGAGAAGCGCGTGGCAAACGCAGTGTGGAAGCTGGCGACTCCAGACTGCTACCGGCCAGTTGCAAACCAGTTTGGAGTGGGGAAGTCGACCGTTGGGGCTGCATTAATGCAAATGAGCAAGGCCATTAATTGCATCCTGCTGCAAAAGACAGACTCTTGTGAATGTGCATGACATTGTGGATGGTTTTGCAGACATGGGTTACCCTAATTGTGGAGGGGTGATAGATGGCACGCATATTCCAATTCTGGCACCAGACCACCTTGCGACTGAGTACATCAATTGGAAGGGGGTACTTCTCCATGGTTTTGCAGGCAATGGTGTATCACCATGGGCATTTCACTGACATTAATGCAGGGTGGTCCGGAGAGGTGCATGACACACATCTTTAGGAACATTGGCCTGTACAGAAAGAAGATCACCATAGAGGAAGTCAAAATGCCCATGGGAGACTCGGCATACCCCTCAATGCCATGGATCATGAAGCCGCACACAGGAAACCTAGATAGCAGTAAGGAGCTGTTCAACAACAGGCCGAGTAAGTGCAGAATAACCATTGAATGTGGGTTTGGCCAATTAAAGGCACGCTGGTGATGCCTATATGGCAGGTTAGACCTGAATGAGGAAAATATACCCATGGTTATAGTCGCATGTCGTATGCTGCATAATATTTGTGAAGGGAAGGGCAAATGGTCTACTCGGGGGTGTACTGCCAAGGCACAACGCCTGGCTGCTGATTTTGAGCAGCCAGCTACCGGGGCTATTAAAGGGGTGCAACATGGGGCAATAAGAATCTGAGATGCCTTGAGGCAATGCTTCAAAGATGAAAACCAGTAATGTTTGTTGCTATGCTTGGGACTGCAATGGTTAATTACATTTGGTAGGCTAGAAAGCAGTTGTGATTGTTAAGGCCTCAGATTCAATGTAAGGAACTAATGAAAGTGCCTATTGATTTGCAGGTGCCATGAGGGAGCATACCTTGCTTGGAAACAAATAAAGAGTGCTTATAATTTAAAAAAAAACTTTGCTTTTATTGCCAAATAAACCACAACACCACACAGAAAAACACACAGTTGGTGGGGGAGAAGGTACAGGGGGTGGGGAGAGGGAGAGCTGATTTTCATAGTTGAGTATAGGTCCAGCTTTCATTTGAAAAGCTGTCTGTGGGGGTGGAGTGTAGAGAAAAGTGCAAAGTGCCAGAAGGTGGAAAGGAATGCGCACGGGGCGTTTGGGGAGGGAATGTGCTGAAGGGGAAGGCAGGTATGCATCTGCTCAGTCTGCAGTGTTATGAGAGTCTGGAGCATGTTGGTTTGATGCTCCAGAACTTTAATCAGCCTCTCTGTGGCATCCCTGTTGTAAGAATCCTTCTCTTTCCTGCTTTTCGCTTTGCATTCAGCGTTTTCTACCTCTGACCGCTGCACCACCACCCAGAATTTATCTTCCTTGGTCCATCTTAGCTGTTTTCTTATCTTGCGCAGATGCTCTGCTGCTGTTGAGGGGTTGGTTCTCAAGGTGAAGTCTGGAGAGGCATAATTCACAACAAACAGAAGTGCTATTGTCAATTACACACACAGCATTGAAACAGTGACATTAATACACTGCTGGTAACAAAACTATCACTTTCTCTGTGACCATAGGCAAGCACACACAGGGCAGAAGACCCCAAAGAATAGCGAGTGAACCCAGGGGCAGAGGCCTTGTGTATTGCAGAAAAGCAATCTGAAAAGGTCACAGGGCACTTATGGGGGGCAACACTCTAACTTTCCCACTGTTTTCCACAGGCAGTGGTCACTATGGAAGATCTCACTCCTGAGGGTAAGCAGGGAAGAAAGGGTATATCTGCTACATGCTTGTGGCTTCTGCCCCGGTCCCTCTGTTGCTTGCCTGCGTGCAGCTTTGGTCCCTGCTCAAGTAATTGCAGAGTGGTGTGCGAAAGTGTCTCTCAATGGGGGAAGGAACAAAGCAGCTCTGCCAAGGAATTGCTGAGTACCTCCAGGAAAGTTTCCTAGAGATCTCTCTGGAGGATTCCTGTGAAATCTTGGAGTGCATCAACTCCCTGTTCCACCATACTGCCTAGCTGTGCAGGAAAATGCCCAGCACACAGAAACAAAGCCAGCCATCCACATTTCTCTGCCCTTAACCTGCTTCAGAACATCACAAAGCAAAACCACTTACTGGGGGTCTCCTCTCCTGCTTCTGGCTCACCAGAGAGCGATTGCAGAGACTGGCTAAACACCTCTGGAGTAGAGAACAGCTCCTGACTGGATGTGTCACAGGGCTCCACATTTTCTTCAGCCTCACATCTTCATCAATGACTTCCTCCTCTGGGTTAGGTCCACTTTCCACTGGCTCCAGACCCGCCAAAGTATCCACGGTGCTCTTTTCAGTGGAGGTGGGGTCACCACCTAGGATAGTGTCCAACTCCTTATAAAAACAGCAGATTTGGGGCGCACCATCGGGGTGATGGTTTGCCTTTTCAATGCTTCTTTCCACTTGTGCTAGCCTTTAGAAGTATGCACTAGAAAACACCTACACCAGTGGTTCTCAACTCATCTAGTTATTTGCCTAGTATTACAACAGACTACATAAAAAGCACTAGCAAAGTCAGAACAAACAATTTTAATACGACGTGTTCTATTGCTCTATGTACTAGACACTGAAATATAAGTACAATATTTGTACTCCAATCAATTTTATAATTGTATGGAAAAATGAGAAAAGCAATTTGTCAGTAATAGTGAGCGGTGACTCTCTTGTACTTGTATGTCTGATTTTGTAAGTGTGTAGTTTTTAAGTGAGGTGAAGTGGTGGGTGTTACCCAAGACAAATCAGACTCCTGAAAGGGGTGCAGTAGTCTGAAAAGGTTCAGAGCCGCTGACCCCCACACACAATTTGTGCCTGGCTATCATGGGCAACAGGGATTGGTTTAGGGACACAACACCAAAAATGAAACTAAGTGTATGTCTTCACTGTTAAAAATCTGCAGCTGGCCCATGCCAGCTGACTTGGACTTGCAGGGCATGGGCTAAGAGGCTGTTTAATTACAGTGCAGATGTTTGGGCAGAGCTCTGGGACCCTCCCACTTTGTAGGGTCCTAGAGCCCTGGCTCCATCCTGAGCCAGAGTGTCAACATCACAGTTAAACAGCCCCTTAGCTGGGATGGGTCAGCTGACTGTTCTTAATTGTGGTGTAGACATACCCTTAATGACAACACTCCATTGGCTGTTACTAACAAATACATTCCCTTGCCTCCAAACCGATTGTGTTAAGAACCAAGGTTCCAGGGGGTAAAGTTTTGAAAAGTGCCCACGTGACTTCAGAACATAAATCTCATTTCAAGTCAATGGGTCTTGGTGCCTATATGCATTTTGAAGGATCCTAAGTCACTTAGGCACTTTTGAAAATTTTACCCCCAATGAATCGGGCCCAATTCCACATTCATTTTACAATTTGATTACACAGCACGTGAAACCTTAAGAAATTGGTTTCAAAGGACAATGTAAAGCCCTCTGAAAGGACTCTAAAGAGAGACCAGTCAAGACTGCTCCATCTAAAACTAGAGCAACCAAATAGGTTTTGGTTCACAGGCATGAGATTTAGGGCACTGTGTCATCTGCTTCATTGTTCTGAAGCATACAAGAATCCTGCAGTTAGAGAACAGGACACATGTCAACACGTTGCCTGCTCACATGAACAGGAGTGGCAAAAGCCAACACACTCTCTGAGGTTGGAAAGACAGCATGCAACCTGTCGCAGGGTCTCCGATAGATTTAATATAAGGCTGCACAGCAAGAGTTTGTTCTACCCAAGCTGCAGTTCTCATCCTCATTCAGAAGTGTTTTCTCCCAACACCAGAAGAGCAGCGTGGATAAAAATGTGATCTTCTTAAAGCTATAAGCATAACTAAGCTGCTGCCAATGTGTAACATTCAGGGCAACAAACAAAACACATTAAAGTCCATTGCATATGGAAGCACTACTGTAATCGTGAACGCCCCTACTGCCAGCTTCTCTCCCACAAGACACAAAGGCTATGCTGACACTTACGGCAGCATGTAGAGTACACACACTGCACTTAGCTAGCAGAGGTATAAACGGCAGCATAGATGGTGAGGCACTGCTCAGGCAAGTAAAGACATGCCAGAACCATAGGGTACACACCCTACAGGGCGCTCTATGAATCCAAACAGGGCCTCCCTTGTCCACACTGCTATATTTAGCAGTGTAGTGTCCCACGGCGGGAGCCTTTCCCAGCTGCTGAGAGCTGCAGGAGCCTTTCCCCACCTCCTCCCCCTGCCAGAGCCTCTCACTGCCCCGTGTGGCTACATACCAGTGTGGATACAGCCTGCTTTCCACTGCAGTGTGTAGCTACGTGTATCCTCCACACTGCAAGTGTAGTCACCAAAGGTGAACATGTCACCCTCAGCTCCCTTTATAGTTTGGAATGATTTTGAAAAAGGTACCTATACAAAGTGATTTAATGGCAAACTTCTTTAAATTTTTCAATAGTTTCCTTCTCCGATTTTCATATCCTCACTGCCAGCACCAGAATCAGGACTAGAGGGAACAATCATCCTTATTGATTACGTGGAAAATGAAAGTTTTGTTGTTGTGACGCTACACCCCATATTCTTCATAGAAATATTAATGATTATAGCAAAACTATGATGTTTTGTGCACGATAAGGCATGAGAGATATCATTGGAATGGTTATGATCTGCTGAATATGATTATCCTATTGGTATGCATACATGATTTCTGTATCTAAAGTTAGGAATATTGACTATACATCTGTACCACAAAAGTGTTTGCACCTGGGGAACGCCCACCAGACAGAATGCAATCAGTCTGGCTGGTTAGACTGACCAGATGGGGACCAGTCAATGGACCATTAGGGAAAACAATAGGTCTTTGAAGATGCTAATTTCCCACCTTCCTGGGATACTACAAATGGCCTTTGATACATGGCTGCTTTGACACTGCAGGGTCATGTGATCATGTCACCTGGTACTGGACTCCATGATAGAATACCAGTATTCTTCCACAGGCCCAGGGGAAGGGGTGGGGATAAGGGAAGAGGAAGAGACAACACCACTGGAAAACAACGTGCAAGACTCCAGTTTTGGGTTTGCACTCCAAGGGGGTGTGTGCACTGGAGTATCTGGGCAGTTCCTTAGCTGACACCTTTCCATGCAGAGCTGATTTCAGTGTCTGTGTCTTTCTGTTCTGAAGCTGGGTGTGTCCCTACCTGTGTGTGTGTGCTGGAGGAGGCTTGAGGGCCTGGCTCAGCAGGACAGTATAAGGGAGCCCAGGCTGGTGCCCCAGGGGGCAGAAGAACCTGTCAGTTTTATTTTAAAAGCTGGTTTTGCTGTAATTAGGCTTTTACTTTTTACTCAGACCACATTGGGGGTAGCAGTCAGATATGCCCAAGGAGATGCAGAGGGAGGTATGCCTTTTTACCTCTGCCTGGATTTCCACTTTGGAGTCTGGGTGCAGTGCAGAGCTGTACCGCCCATATTGTCCTCCTCTGAATGAAGTGCCAAGGAGGGAAGATGGCGAGTAATCATCACTCTTTCTCATCCTTGCCAAAATTTGGAGGGAGATCTCCTCCACATGGAGGGAGGGAGGGAGGTGCTAGTCAAGCCATGAACATGCCAAATCTCAAACCCCTGATGGTCATCTCATCAGATTTCTCTGCTCTCAATACAAGTGAAACTAACATGCTTAAAGTGAAGGAGATATTTTCTGAACAGTCATTTTTAAAAGTACCGTAACCTTTCCATCTTTGTTAAATCTTTTCCATATGAGCAGAAACAAATGCAACAGAGCAATAGGCAACTCTGTAATTTCTATTTTTGAAAAGTGTTTACTCACATAGTTTGAATAAATTAATTTGAAAATAAAAATTAAACTACAGTATATAGAGTCTGAATATAAATGATTAGAACAACTACAATACAGGGATTCCTTGTTGCATAAGTCTCATTACTTAATGCATGAAACCAGAAAAATGTCAAAATCAATTATATTTCTTTGAAATGGTGTAACAGCAGTTACTTATACATGACAGCTACTTGAACTTATAATACAGGTTTCCTGACACATACATTTCCTGAGTGAACCAAACAATATATATACGTATCTTTTTAAAATGGAGAAAGAATTCTTGACAGTAAATAATTCATGACTTCTAAACACAATTCAGTTTGTTTTTATCAAGGAAAGTTCAGAACAGCTTTGTGATAGGATAAATTAAAGCTATGCTACAGAGTACGGGAATTTGCTACTATCAGTTTATACCGTACATATTTCCAATCCAAAGTAGAGAAACCAGTTTAAAAAGCTAGTTTAAAAAAAAGCTTACCTCAATCCTAAAAGGATTATTTGAATGTTTGTCACAAAGCATGGTGGATTAGCCTCAAATTCCATGTAATGCACTGGCCTTTTCAGGTAAGGGATTGGTGGTGGTGGCGGGGAGGGTGAAGGGGCAAAGAAAGAGGAGCATTTTGAGGGAGGGATATTGAAAGTGAGACTAAAAACGGACTTAATCAGCCATGGTGTGAGTAACTTTTCTACAAGCTTCCTCCACCTCAAGCGCCATGAATACAACTCAATCTCAATCGGAGCTCTTCCTGAGCACAGACTGCCAATTGTGCCAGTTTACATGATGGTTTGGGGATGTGGACAAACATCTTAGCTCCAAGGCTGCAATGTCTTCAATTGTCACCTAAATACATATTTGTACCCAGCTCTGTGGAGCTGAAAGGCAAAGTGTATGAAGCCAGTGTGCCATCTACCCACCCTGCATACAAATTAAGGGATTAGACTAAAAGCAGAATGAATAATTTTCTTTAAATTGAACACAGCTTTCTGGCTAATTCATGGCTTTTTTCTAACAGTGAAGAACAGATGAGTCTTGGCTGTTTGTTTTTTGTTGTTTAAATAAATAAAAAACCTCAAACATTGCTAATGGTAAATAAAAGATTAGTTAACAGAAGGAGAAAAATCCTTAACCTAGTTTAAAATTGCATATTCAAAGAATCAGGTAAATGTTTTCCTGTGACCAGTTCTTTTATTATAGTCCTACCCAATGGACAGACATTTTAAAAAGTCCATCATAATTATCTTTTGTGAGTTTAAAGCATATTTTTACACCAATGTAATTTGCATTAATTTTGTTTAAAAAACATTCGGCTACTCTAAGAACTCAATAGTACTCTAGATTTTAAAAAGGTACTTCTACAGTTTTCTTCTAATCTTCCTCCATCAAGGACTATTCTATGCATCCAGTCAATGGATTTCACACACTACTACCATGCTCCTCCTCTATCAAAATGCCATAAGATAATTTCAATAATAAAGATAAATAGAAAAAGTTAATATACATGTTGCTATATTTTACAATGTTTGCATCCAAGCTGTAAACTAATGTCCTTTGAACTGACCACATTTACCCACAGTTATACACTGCCCCCCCCCCCCCCAAAAGCAACTTTTAACACACCAAGGACATGTCATTCAAAAACATTAAATTGAAGGCATTGAATTTCGCTATGCATAAATTCCCTCCCCTTCTCCAAAAGTAGACATTAAACAAAGTCAGGAACTTTCCCTTTCCTCCCCATAATCTCGTTGTTTCCAGGCTTTTCCTCATCTAGAAAGGGATTTAGCTGCTATAACAAAACAAAAAAATCTTCATTTTAATGCAAACTGTCAAAACCCAGAGAATATGAAATAGACAGTTTGTTTAAAATCAGAATTGCTTAGCTTATAAATTTAATGAAGTCCTGAGAGACACGCGTATTAGTCAAGAGGTCCTTGGAAAATAAGTCTGATGTAACCCTGTTCGCCAGCCAGCTGATGTGCACAGAACGGACAGGCTGCATGAAAAGTGTGAGTACCATGAGGAAGAGGAATTTGGGACCAATATGCAGTTGTTTTTTCTGAGCACACATGTCCACATGGGCTAAACGCATGAGTTGGAGGTCCTGCATCTACATAAAATCCAGCTTCACATCCAAGCCACAGAGGCACATAGGGGCCAATAGAGCGGCACATGGGACATTCTCTATCCTTCCCATCTCTTTCCTCTTTGTTTCCCCAGTTGTGATAGCCGTGTACGTGGCCACAGTTCAGATACACCCACGGTTGCTTTTCATCTACAACATCTTTCCTCTTCATACTAGGAAATGCTAATGTGTTAAACCCTACAGGGCACTGAGGCCTGGCGGCATTTATTTCTTGTCTTAGAGCTTCCAAGTGCTTCACCGTAGGAGTGCGTGAAAGGCCTTCGGCAGTTCGCCACAGCATCGTTGCTCCACACAGATCGATTAATGAGCCATCTTGGAGTTGGTTGGTTTCATTCTCAACCTGGGATGGAAATGCAGAGATCACAAAGTTACTCAAACTGGCTGTATAGATTTTGAAGAAAACAACTGTAAAACCTGGCTAGGGAGCTCCGGCCAAGAGTTTCAACTAGCAGTGATTTTGGGTGCTCAATCTGAGATCTGAAAGAGCTTGATATTTAGAGGGTAGGTGCTCAGAATTATTTGAAAATCAGGCACCTTTAACTATGTCTCAAGTTCAGGACCCTAAAACTGAAGCCACCAAAAGCACCCACATGCCTAATCATCATGAGCTCCTTCCTGATCATGCATCCAGCTAAGTCGATTAAAGAAAGAGCAATAGTTTGCCATGGGAGCAAGCAACATTAGTTTTAAGTTAGTAGTAGTGTATGCAAACACACACACACAATCAGCACACCATCTTTCCTAAACAAATGCACCACAACTTAAAACAAGTAAAACATCTGATTTAAAAAAATTTTTACTCAGGAAAAAAAGTCATATCAAGACAAGTCTGGTTTTATATCTCATGCATCTTTCTAGAGCAAGGTTTACATTACATTAACTCTGAAACATCCAAAGAACTGTGGGAATCCCCCTCCCCCACAAAATGAGAAAAATGTGAGTAAAGATGCAAGTGAAAAGGGAGGGTTAGGAAATAATTTTAAAAACTTTTAAAAAGCCCACATCATGATGTAGCAAAGCTTCCACTGCTCACAGACCAACATGCTAGACTGGGCTACTAAATTTAGCACAGCAGTGTAGACATACAATAAATGAATGATTTAGGGCCAGATTCTGCCAGTCTTACTCGGGTTGAGTAGCATCTTACTCCATGAGCAGTCACTAAAAACAGAGTAAGGCCCTATACTGTTTAAGTCAATCAAGCATACTCTGGCCCTTATGTAGCCCTAGGTACAGCCTTAAACAATGTATCTGTATCATATATGCAGCATAAAATGTTATTCACTACACTTACCATTTTTCCCCTCTGCTGAGCTGATCTGGTTTCACGGAGGCTGAACACATTTCCACACACAGATATCTCTCTCCATACCCCTGGTTTGGAGTCTTCAGTAAATCCATTGCGCGGATGCATAACAAGAACTCCATTTGTGGTTAACCCATCCATCTGTCCATCGGATGTCTTCCACTTGGCAGCTTTTTCCTATGAGGAATGACAAAGACAGAACTTCCATTCATCTGTTATTCTGAGGTATAAACTAGTTTAAATATAAGCCTGCACTGAGCTGGGACGAGAATGTGTCTCTTTACCCCAAGAAAGATGTTTTTCGATGAGTCAAATCCCGCAGCGTATATTCTTGCTGTAAAAGGAGGGTTCCGTTCACATATGATTCTGCAAGCAAACCTTGATATAGTGCTCTGTACGGACTGTGTATCTGAATTACTCTGACTTCCAGGAACAGTATCTGTCACTACGAAGTCTATAGGGCTTTCTGTTGACCGGCCAATCTGAGGAGGGAAAAACACACATGACTTAGAAGCTACAGTACAAAACATTTAAAACTTAAACATTTTAAAGTGGTCAAGAATAAACCATGACCTTTCAGAGACTAAAGACATTTTACCACCTGAGACTAACCCCCTCTGAACTGGTAAGTTATTCCACCTCTAATTTGATTGTAGCGTTGCTGTAGTCATACTGTCTCATAAAATGGGACCAGTGTAAGTAAAGTAAGGTATCTTTTATTGGATCAGCTTCTGTTGGTGCAGACTACAAGATTTCGAGCTTCACAGAGTTCATCTTCAAGTCTAGGGAAGGTAACAGAAGTGGCTAACCCAAATACAAGTTGGGGCAGATTGTTAAGCATAACAGGTTCACACATGCTGTAGGAGACCTCTTAAAAAGTAGGAGGCAATTAAGAGTTGGCAGGCAGTGCAGTGTGTTACAAATTGTTGTAAAGCAGTCTCTCAGAGTCCATGGACTTTAGCATCTAGCAGAGTTATGCATTTAAGTTCCCAGGTTTGCCTTTTGAAGGTGTGCAGGTTTCCTTTGAGGATGAAGATTGAGAGGTCAGATATGAAGTGATTGCTTTATGAAAAGTGTTTGCCCACAGGTGATATGGTATTTTTGTCTTATTTTTCTGTTGGAGTTCATTTGAGAGCGTATCAATTGATTTTATGCACAGAATAGTCGAGGTACACCACAAGTTGCGATAAGATTCATGGGTTTTATATGTGCCAGACAGGTGCATTGTGGGTGATAATCAATCATTGTAGCAGTGGAGATGTGTCTGATGGTTTTGCATCTGTTGTCACTTTGAGTTGGTGTGTCCCGATTGGTGGGGAGCTAGCTACTGGATGAGCAAGACAAAGTTGGACAGTTGTTTGAAGGCCAGAAGCAGGGTTTGGGAAAGATTTCGTTAGGATGTGGTCCCCATCAAATATGGGTTATAACTGTTTGATGATACCCCATATGGATTCTAGTGTGGGGCTTTAGGGGAAACTAGGGGTAATACTTAGTCCTGCCTTGAGTGCACGGGCCTGGATCAGATGATCTCTTCAGGTCCCTTCCAGTTATATGGTTCTATGTGGTCAGTGGGTTCCCCTCCTTGTACTGAAGCAGGTTCTCCCAGGGTATTTTGGTGATCCTTTCCATGATGCAATCTACTTCTCCAGTGGAGTGCCCTTGTTAAGTGAAGGTTGCAAGTATGTTTAGGTGTGTATCCCAGACTTTGTCTGGAGCAAGTCCTGTATAGTGTGTGCCTGGCTGTAGATAGATTTCTTAATGTGTCTCGAATGGTTGCTGGATCCATGAAGGTAAGTGTGGTGATCCAGGGAT
Source organism: Lepidochelys kempii (assembly GCF_965140285.1). Taxonomy (NCBI): domain Eukaryota; kingdom Metazoa; phylum Chordata; order Testudines; family Cheloniidae; genus Lepidochelys; species Lepidochelys kempii. The sequence continues at coordinate 196,366,351 of NC_136382.1, read as the reverse complement.
TTCTTGTATATAGTCATATGTGGGGTTCCATTGTTGAAGCTGATCATGGTGTCCAGAAAGTTGATGCTACTGTGGGAGTGTTCTAGAAAGAGACTGATGGACGGGTGTCACACTTCAGGTGGCTGACTTTCTATCAATCAGGACCTTCCACAGAAACACAAGGGGCTCATTTCCCTTGTCTTCCTTCATAAAAGATCTTTACCTAAGCAGGTTTCTCACCTATATTCCATTTCCAGGTATTTCAACTTGTTGGTTGAAGGAACCATCTTTCTCAGCTTGCAAGAGCCTGCCCCTTGTGTCTGTCTAGTGATAGATACCAGACATGACTTCTGTCTTGCTTATGTCTTCCAAAGTTCAAGAGACAGGATGACCTCATGCTGTTTTCCCCTTCCTATGCAATTCCGATTCTCCTGTACATAAATGGGGCTTCCACTGTTTTGATTCCACCATACTTAATTTACATAGGAGACAGGTATATAGCTGTGGCATTGCCTCCTGTCTGGGAGAGACCTGTTACCCCTTTGTTTGGGCACAAACTGTAAAGCTGAATATCAGTGAGTACCCATAATTTCTTATATAGTGTTAATACATACACAGTAGAACCTCAGAGTTATGAGCACCTCGGGAATGGAGGTTGTTCGTAACTGTAAACAAAACGTTATGGTTGTTTTTTCAAAAGTTTACAACTGAACATTGGACTTAATACAGCTTTGAAACTTTACTATGCAGAAGAAAAATAAATGTATAGTTTACGTTTAACAATACTGTACTGTATTTGCTTTTTGTGTGTTTGCTCCTGCCTGTTTGTGTACTTCTAGTTCCAAATGAGATGTGTGATTGACTGGTCAGTTCGTAACTCTGGTGTTCATAACTGAAGTTTTACTCCATTTCACAATGACATTAATGACCAATGTGTTATTAAATTTCAAATATATTACATCACCTTTTAAATAAATATCATGACACTAGTGTGGGAGGTGTAGTGAGTAAGTCAGGCCGGATAAGAATTGCTGACACAGTAGTGAATCACAAATGGGCCCATGTCGCAATGGGTGATGGGAAATTTCTGAGGGCGTTTAGGTTATCTGTCCAGAAGATGAACACATCAGTGTATCTCAGGTATATCATTAGTTTCATGGCATATTATTTCAGAAATTCTTCTCTGAGGTGGTCCATGAAGAGGCTGGCATGCTGGGGAGTCATCCTAGAATTCATGGCTGCTCCCCTGGTTTGGACTAACATGTTTGTTGTTAAATGTGCAGTTGTGGGTGAGAAGGAAAAGGATGAGTTTGGCAAAGTGTTTAGGGTGGATTTTTGAGCGTTGTGCATTGTCTTCTAGGCATTTGAGGCAGGCAGCAATGCAATCATGGTGAGGGATGTTGGTGTACAGGGAGGTGACATTCACATGGCAGTGTGTGTGTGTTCTGGGGGGTCGTTAATGTCATGGAGTTACTGGAGGAAGTCTGTAGTGTCTTGGAGGAAGTTGGTTGTGTGTGTGTGTGGTGTGGTTTAAAGGCCGTTTCTATGAGTCCTGATACTTCTTCAGTAAGAGTTCTATGGCGAGATACGATGGGTCTGCCTGGGAAACATGTAGAATCTGGGGTGGTTTGTAGGGATGAAGTTGGAGAGTTTTTCTTGGAGTTGTTTGGGGAAGGATTTGATGGTAATTTTAAATTCCTGTACGAATTGTGGTGTGGCATCTTAGAATTCATTATAAAAAGTGGTGTTAGAGTTGTCTGTTGGCCATGATTAAAGACTACAATGGTATCCCCTTTGGTTGCAGGTTTGATCACTTTCTGGTGGCTGGATTTCAGATACTGTATTACTATCTTCTCAGCAGTAGAAAGATTGGGTGAACTGCAATATTTGTTGAGGATTTCAGAGTATCTTTTCCTGAAGCAACCAATCTAATGATTTAGTGTGTAGTTTCCTCCGCTGTGGGACATCCAGTCAGATTATTTCTTTTTCTTATCTTATTCGGTGGGGGATGTGATAGTTGTGGGTGGTGTCATCTTCACTGTGAAAGAATTCCTTGAGGCACAGTCAGCGGAAGAATTCTTCTAGTTCTCCACATGTTAGTGTGGCATCATGTTCTATGTTGGGGCAGAATTTAGTCCTTTAGAGAATGATACTTTAGTTTCAATTAGGTAGAGTCTGATAGGTTGAGGATGCTGAGGGGCTGTGTAGCATCCACGTGCTGGGACCTGCTGTCTTGGGTTCTCTGGAGTTGTTGTAGCTGTTCCTCTGTTGGATGGCTGTCAGCTTTTTCTTCATCATCATCATCTTGGGTTTTCTGCATGATCTTCAGGTACGTTTCTTGGGGTTTTTTCCCCTTCCAGTGTGAGATTTTTGTTTTCATTTGAGATAGTCCCTTCTGGAGTATGTAAGGTGCAGGAGATGGTTCCTTGACGACCTCTAAAATTTTGTTTATTCAGGAGGCAGAAAGCAGCCAATAGAATAAAAAACTGTAGTGAAGTCAGATGTGCCAGAACTTCCCCCTGGGGGCAGTTGCATCCGAAAGGTGAGTCCCATTATCTAAGTCAGCAGATCAGCAGCTGCAATGTCAAAATAGTGGGAAAGTGATCCCTTTAATCATGGTGGGAGGGGAATGATTGAGCCCCTAATGGCTGCATGAACCCACCATATGTTCTAATTCTTGACACCAGGTTTAGGACCTATTGGAAATACAGATTAGAAAGAATACCTGGAACATGTGAGTTCGCCCTCCAGTTCTGATGGGGCATTGGAAAGCAGGGTCCTTCTTGTTAGGAGAGACAAGGTACAAGAAGCTTGCGTTTACAATGAAATCCCTGCCATAACAGAACAACATTTGGGGCGGGGGGGGGGGGCGGGAGGGAATCTACCTTCAGTGCATTTGCTGACAAGGTAGTTCCCCCTCTTCTGGTTGCAAACAATTGGCTGAATTAGGTCTTCAGTGCAGACCTATTCAACACACCTGAGTATGGTGGGATTGCATGAAACTGACTATCCTGTCAAACAAGTCATTGGGTTTGTTACAATGCTTGAAGAGTTTAAAGGGAAGTTTTTACCCTATTGCATCCAGGATGTTCAGATAGCCAGATCCAAATGACTGGGGTGCTACTGAATTCGACAACTTGCTGCCTGAGCTCTCCTATTCCATACCCATTTATGGAACTGACAGACGACCCCTCTCTCCCAATTTTCATGGTATAGTGGATTACATTACTACAAAAGCGAGAGAAAGACTAGGCACTTGGGGGTAGTTTTTGGTGGGGAATGGAGGGGTTTGCTGTAGGGGATGTGGGGAGTCAATATATTTCTTCTATTGCATGTACTCTGCTTTCTAGGCAGGATAACCCATCAGTCCACATGGACTGCCACAGGTGATTTTAAAGAAGCCTGCCTGAAGAACATTTTTACAAAGATAGCTTATTTGTTCCCCCTCTTTAGATGACCTGTGGAATTACAGACCAAAAATCAGACTAACTTCAATACCAGAAAGATACTGAAACAAATGACTAAACAATCAATTTTCAAGCATCCAGAGGATCATAGGGTGATAAGTCATGCCAAATTGACCTCATTTCCTTCTCTGATAGGGTTACCGGCCTAGTGGAGGGGGGAGGTGTAGACATGATGTACCTTGATTTTAGTAAGGCTTTTTATAGTCCCAAATAACAAAGGAAATGTGGTCTAGGTCAGTGCTACTCAAGTGGTGGTCCGTGCACATTGGGAAAAAAAATTGCCGGTCCCCCACATCAGACAGCTTGAGAAGCACTGGTCTAGGTGAAGAATTATTATAAGGTACCTAGTTGGGGAAAGGAGAAAAAAAAATCACTTAGTATTTATCAGTGGTTCACTATCAAACTGGGAGGATGTATCTAGTGGGGTCCCGCACTAGTCAATATTTTCACTAATGATTTGGATAATGGAGTGGAGTATGCTTATAAAATCTGTGGACAGCACCACACTGGAAGGGATTGCAAGCCAGGATTAGAATTCAAAATGCCCTTGGAGAACTGATCTGAAATCATCAAGATGAAATTCAACAAACAAGTGCAACGAACTACAGTTTGGAAGGAAAATAATCAAATGCACAAATACAAAATGAGGAATAACTGGCTAGGCAGTAATACTGCAGAAAAGGATCTGGGGGTTACAGTGGATCAGAAATGGAATATAAATCAACAATGTGATGCAGTTACAAAAAAGCCTAATATTCTAGGAGGTATTAACAGGAATGCTATATCTAAGACACTGAAGATAATTGTTCCTCTCTACTCAGCACTGGTCAGACCTCAGCTGGAGTACCATGTCCAGTTTTGGGAACCACACTAAGATGTGAACTAACTAGAAAGAGTCCACAGGAGAGCAACAAAAATTATGAAGGATTTAGAAAACATGACCTGTGAGGAAAGGTTAAAAAACCAGGCATGTTTAGCCTGAGGAAAGACAAATGGAGAGGGAGCTGAGAATAGTCTTCAAACGTATTAAGAGCCGTTATAAAAAGGATGGGGGATCAGTTCTTCATGTGCACTGAAGGTAGGTTGAGAAGTAATGTGCTTAATCTGCAGCAGCAAGGGAAAGTTAGGAAGTTTTTTTCCTAATGTCTAGCCTAACTATAAAGATAGTTAAACACTGGAATAGAGTAGGAAGGTTGTAGAATCCCCGTCATTGGAAGTTTAAGAACAGGTTAGATAAACACCAGTCAGGTATTCTTGGTCCTGCCTCAGCACAAAGGGATGGACTAGATGACCTCTTGAGATCCCTTCCAGCCTTACATTTCTATGATTCTGTGTTGGGAATCATTAAGAAAGGGATAGATAAGACAGAAAATACCATGTTGCCTTTATATAAATCCATGGTATGCCCACATCTTGAATACTGCACACATGTCATCGCCCCATCTCAAAAAAAGATATACTGGACTTGGAAAAGGTTCAGAAAAGGTCAACAAAAATTATTAGGGTTATGGAACAGCTGCCATTTGAGGAGAGATTAATAAGATTGGGACTTTTCAGCTTGGAAAAAAGAACATAAGGGAATATGATAGAGGTCTATGAAATCATGACTGGTGTGGAGAAAGTAAATAAGGAAATGTTATTTACTCCTCCTAACACAAGAACAAGCGGCCAAATGAAATTAATAGACAGCAGATTTAAAACAAACAAAAGGAAGTACTTTTTCACACAACGCAGTCAACCTGTGGAACTCTTTGCCATAGGATGTTGTGAAGGCCAAGACAAAAACAGTGTTCGAAAAAGAACCCGATAAAGTTCATGGAGGATAGATCCATCAATAGCTATTAGCCAGGATGGGCAAGGATGGTGTCCCTCACCTGTGTTTGCTAGAAGTTGGGAATGGACAAGAGGGGATGGATCACTAGATGATTGCCTGTTCTGTTCATTCCCTCTGGCACACCTGGCATTGGCCACTGTCAGAAGATAGGATACTGGGCTGGATGGACCTTTGGTCTGACCCAGTATGACTGTTCTTATGTTAAAAAAACCCTGTTTTGGTAGCTCAGTCATGGCAAATTAGTTTAACTTCAACACAGAATTCAATCACTGGAGAGAAGGAACAAACCCTCATTTTTAAAAACAGAACCCTTTCCTTTTGAGGAAAGCTGTAAGATATTAAAAGTATGCTGTGGGCCCAATTCTGTTTGAATACGCAGACTCCACTGAAGGCAATGGAATGACTTCGGATTTACAGTGGTGTATCAGAAGTGGGCCCTACATGCCAACATTTCACAGTACAGAACTCACTCAAATATTATTAGACTTTCTTGAAAAAGTTTGTGCTGTTTTTTCAGAGCACAAAATAGTTATTGGTCCAACTAGTCACACTTGCATTTCCACTGCACCTACTAGTGACTGATTCTCAAAGCACTTTGTAAGCAAGATCTTAGCTTCAAGCTCCCCCTGTGAGACAGTTATCCCTTAGTCTCCATTTTACAGAAGACAGATGAGTGAAGTGACTGGCCACAGCCATAAAGGATGTCTGTGGCAGAATGAAGAGTAGAACCCTGCTCCTTGTCCTGGCGGATTAGTCACAAAAACGTTTTACCTTCAAACACCGAAAAAAATTTGAGCGAGAGCACGTCTTGTGCCATTTTCTTATAATAAGAAAAATATATACTGCACATGCTTTACATACCTGAAACATATCAGTGTTGCTGTCATGTGTATATTCAACCACCACCGTCTGGGCCCGAGACAAGGTATACGATATGCTATGTTGGTCCTTGTTGCTTATTGCCTATAGAAAATTAAAATATATATTAAAAATAAAGAATATCTGAGCATCACAAATGAAAACAAACACTAGTCAATTGACAAAGAGGAACAACCCAAGTAGACTTATAGTAGTTAGACTGATAAGTCAATGCTCATGTTATTTTGTAAGTTAAAAGATCGCAAGAAAAAGGCACAAAAATTGTGGCTTCGCTGTAGACAGATACTGATTTTAAACATGACACACAGTACACCGTCTGAGTCTTAATTTAATGGTCTTAATTTAATTTTTTAGCAATCTAGAGGTTTTGCATTTTAAAAAGCAATCAAGGATATCTTGGTAAAAACCACAGCACTCAGATTTCCCAGACCTGGCACCCTAGAAAGAATGTGAGTGGAGTACAGTAAGCATCAGTGTGCATTCCATGAGCTGTGCTAAGTCCATGAGAGTTGTATATGGCCCCCAAACTAGAAAATTCAGTGTTTTACTATCACCTGCAACCCACTTAGTTATTTCAAATACAGCTTTGAAATAATTTCAAATTCAGCTTTGGAACAAAGAGGTGATATTTATCCAAGCTATGATAAAAAGTGTGAAGTAATCAATATGAGACGTTAGGTAAATGCTCTCCTCACTACATGGCTATGCAAGACACCAACATCTAGAGCTCTGGGGGAGACTGAAGCCACCTCTTACAGGGATATGTACAGACGTAAGTGTGGAAGGAGCTTTCCCTGTTTAATTCCTCCTCTCAATAGCTGCTGACAGTTGCAGTCCTTGCATGCTCCCGGTTAACACAGTTACAAGTGGTGGGGCCGTGATCCTCCTCCTCCACCGCATCTAGTGGAGTTAGCCAACTGTGGAAGAAAGTACATGCTACCCACTCCCCATAAGGAGGTGCTGCCCCAGCAGATTAGAAATTCTGCAACACCTTGTAGAGATAGTAAGTAAGCTATGTAGCTTACAACAAACATTAAGGGCCAGACTATGCCAGGCTCTTGTGTAGGGGCATGGAAGGTGGGGAGTGAGGGTTCAAAGGACTCTCTTTACCATGTACTCTCCCCCATTCAAGTTCCAGACACAATCACGGCAATCTGGGAAGTGCAAGTCTGCTCCCTTCTAGCAGCCCTGGAGGAACAATCCACAACAGAGCATGGCACACTGCGAACACGCCTCCTGCACATCTACAGAGCTCTGGAAGGGGCAGTGCCTTCTGAGTCCCAACCCCTCCAGAATTTCCCCTGGCTGCTGCAGCTTGGCACTGCCCTCATTGGTGGGCTGGATACAAACTCTATGCTCAGGTCTAGGAATATAGCCAGCCTTCTGTTGTGCTTGATGACTGCACAAACTCACAGGTGCAAATTTGCTAAAGGTGTGTCACTGTTCATACACCAGAGTTAAAAAATAAAATAACGCAGGACTGATCCAGAAAGACCCAACTGGTCCCTTCACCACACTGAAACAAGACACGTGTTATGTGACAGACACATTAGTCATGACTAGTGTTGGACACACTTTGGCCTAGATACAAAAGATGCGAAGAATGATTAAGCATGGCAAAGGCTAAAAATACTAGCATTGCATTTGTAAAACCTCCACATCCTGACCTTTTGCAACAGCAAAGGAGGGGTGAGAGGCGTGGATTTTATTTTAACAGCCCTTTTATACACTGTGATATCATGGGGTGATTAGTAAGCTACCTGGACAAAAAGCAGTAAGTGCTGCTAGCAAAGCAAAGGAAATGGAAATTTACTCAACACAGGATGCAAGATATCTAGCAAAATACATTAAACTTTCAGTTTGTCAGCCAGGGTTTTGGAGGTTTGTGCCATTTTTGACTTGCAAAACAATGGCTAGTTGTCTATAACTGAACAAGTAGGTCTTCATAGTCTGCTTGTGAATGAAGTACTTGTGAGGCTGGAGAAATAGTGAACTCAATAGGAGCTGTGAGCACATCAACTGGATTACAGCATCAGAACCAAACCCCTCTTCTATACTTCTCCCAAATTAAAAAAGCACCCAGCTATTTTATGTAATTCCCTGAGCTAAAGGTGTATAAACTGGTACTCCCTATTGTCAGAGCATTTAGAGATACTAACAGAGTCAGATCCTATAGCCCTTACACATGAGAGTGGGACCACATTGGCTCCACTGTGTTTAGTCATAGGCCTGAATCTGAAACCTGCCGAGTACCTCCTGTCAGGCTGCTAAGCATCTTCAGTTCCCATAGATTTCAGCGGGAGCAGTGGGCACTCGGCAGCTCGCTGAAAATATTCGGCATTTGGCACGATTGGTTCCAGTGCAAGTGCGCATGGAGCCCAGACACAGTAGTTATCACCTTTTACACTTTAAGCTTCATCAGTGCTCCTTCCTAGGTTTAAAACCTTCCCCGCTCTTCCTCCTAGGGAGGATCTGACACTTGATTTTAAGCCCCTTGCAACACTTTTTGTGAAACAGCTCCTTTCACCCCTTCCCCATCTGTGGCTGACCACCACCACCAGTGGACTGAGTAGCAGGTGTATTCGAAGTGCACAGCTCCAGACGAAGCACAGACCTATCTCTAGTTAGATAGACTGAGAAAACAGGAAATCTGAAGTACACCTTGGTAGCATGTTCTGGAGGAAAAACAATATGACCAGCTTAACTCTTAGTAGTTATTTGTGTTATGTGGTGAGGACTGGGCACTGGATTTGTGTTAAATGGTTTCTTTTTCAGTAGGTGAAAGGCACCAACGGGACAGACACCTCCCAACCATTTCCCACACAGAGCCTGATGCGTCCAATACCAGTTTTACATCTGGGTAATTACACTGAGCTCAGTAGATGTACACTGGTGTCAAAGAGCAGACTCTGGCCTACAACTAAAACTGTCAAACTTACCTTTGCTGCTTGAGGAGTGCAGGCAATATGCACGGTGCTGGGTTTCACCCCATTTGCCTTGGGTCTTTTAAATAAAGCAAACCTACTTTTCCTTCTTCCTCGATCTCCATTTGGCAGAGAGCCATTATACCTGTGAAAAAAAGCCATTATGCAGATAAAATATATGAAGAAATAATGGTTTTTAAATTAATTTGGACCAACTGCTAAACAAGTATTGTGTTGTAATCTAAAAACCAAGTTTCACTGTAAACAATCTTTGTGGTAAATAACGTATTATGAAAAAAGAAGCCGCTAGACAGCTGCACAGGACTATAAGCTTGAGAATAGATGAATATGGTATACAGACATCTCTCTGGGTGTACAGAATTAAATGGTGCAGTCAGAAAAACAGATGGAGAAAACCATGTGTGCACGTTTAGGGCCCAATCCTGCTCACACCAACGTCAAAGGGAGCAGGAGCAGGCCCTAAGCTGGTAAATGTGTAAGATTTATTGTTACAAGTAGCATTATCGTCAATTTGCTTGTATAACAGAAGGACGACTCCTATGAGTAACACTTACTGCAAAAGGACTATTTTTTCCAGAGAAGATCTCAGATAAATAACAAACACCCCTTTCCTCTAATTAGGGCTTACTTCGACTAGGAGAAAAGATGTTTTTTACAAAGTATGTTTGTTAACATGTTTTAACACCCTACTGTAGACAGGAGCAGCCCCCACAGATCACATTGTACTGTAACACATTGGCTGATCAATTTGCCTAGTCTGCACTAGGATTCTAAAATACATTAGCTAGCGTGCTTTTAATAAAACCTTGTTTATCCTAGTCTAGACAAGACTTTAAAAAGGAGGATTTCCTTCTATGTTATCAAAGATCCTGTCTTTCCAGCCACAGACTGGGATCTCTGAAGAGGTCATTAGTATGCTGGGTGTTTAATACCACATAGCTTGCCTGGCCTGGAAAGCAAGAGAATGGAGCTAGAAATCAAACCCAGGTCTTCCACACAACAGTTCAAAGCCCTATCAAAGCCTCATGTGATTGGCTCACTTTTCATTGCAGAGGCACTGCAGTAATCTAACATTTGACCTCACTGCTATGCACTCATTTCTAAACAAGACACTTACCCTAATACAATCAGTTCACCATATTTTACTGGTGTTTTAGATGGATGATTTTCTTGATCAGGAGAAAACATGAGCTTAGTTAGTGACTTCTTCTCAAATTCCAGTTCTCTGATCAAGAGCCTTGGCAGACTTTTTTCATTATTTCCTGTAAAATAAAGGTAAAACAAATTAGCAAGATGCCAAAGAAATTAGTTACTGTCTGCAAATCAGCTATACACAATGGCTTAAGTGAGCCTGCACATCCAGCATAACCATATACTGTTCCACATGTCTATCTTTTGGTCTGCCAGACCTGCTGCAGTAGTGGAATCATTTCATATACACTGTTTTCCCATGTTTCAGTTGGTCTTGAATAACTGCTTCTGCCATGTATATAAAAGAGCGTACACAATTCCAGTTACTTGAAGGCAGTCTAACTCCTGGAATCACCAAAATATAGCCTAGAAAGAGGCTAATTTAAGTGTGGTGATAGGGTTTAATGTTGCCATGGCAGAATGAATCTGCAATAGAGCTTTCATTTACCCTTCCTGATTATTTAACATAAGTGATGTAGAACTGCACTAGATATGCTTGGTGATGCTTTAGGGTAGACCCTCAAGACGGGAGGTTGCCTAGTAAGAAGACTAGAATGAAGAATATATTTTCTGATCATTAATTGTCCATGAGCACATAAGTTTTATCAAATATATTTGTGTTCAAAATTATTTGCTGAATAATAATTCTTGTGCTGTTGAGTGTGAGCAGTTAAGTGCAAGTATGTGATACTACAGTAAGTTTTGACTGGACACAGAGGTCACATGGTATTGCTTCTGTCTCCAGACAGGATGAGTTTAATTCTTAGAACCTGACTTTTAGTGTAAATACCCGTGATTAAAGTTTCACAACGGTTTTACCACAGATTCTCTAAAATTACCTTAAAATTTGTTGTTTGTTTTTTTTTAAATTTCCCTTCCAGTAAATTTATTCACTAGAGCTACTTCTGGACAGAACACACAGGGGATATGAATGCAGACACAGTGAACAGCCTGTTATTTGCAGAAAAAGCCCTGAATTATTCCCCCCATCTGTTAATGAGAATAATTTCCGGTAGTACAGCTATACTCATACTGCTAAGGAAACAGACAGGTTAAGTGACTTGCCCCTTAGAGACTGAGTAACAGAAGAAGGATCTGAACTCAAGAGTTCCACATACTAAACTCAATCCACTAATCAAGGATAGCTCAGCTCAACTCACGCACTTGATGTAGGCGTTTGTGCAGGTAACAACCTTTATCTTCCCATCCCAACAAAACAACTTACGGTTAATAATCAATAAAATAAATGATTAATTATTTGTATTACTGTAGCACATGGGAGCCTTGGTACTTGCACAGAACTTCACATGTTTAAAAGCTCCTTACAAACCCTAAATCAATCCTCACATGCCTGAGACAGGGAACCGTTATCTGCATTTAACAGATGGGGAAACTCTGGCACAGTGGATTAAATGACCTGCACAAAGCCATTCAGCAAGTCAGCAGCACAGCTTGGTGTAGAACCCAGGTGTTCTGGTTCACGGTCCCATGTTCCAACCACTAGACCACACTGTCTAGGGTGACCCAGGTGAGACCTTAAATCTTTCACTTGAAAAACTACAAAGGAAGGCAAAAAACTTGTGACAGAATATTTAATCTGAAACACAGGGTGAAAAAATGACCCAAAGTAGAACGTACGTACATAGTAGCGACAAAGCCAGCTAAATTAAAGACTTGTTTGAACGCTCACAGTAGCTGTTTAGTCTCTCTTGCAAAATACCATGAACCCTGAATGGGAGTCTCGTGTTCAGCACTTAAGTGATGCTCAGCAATGCAGGATTGGGCCCTAACGAAACAAAGCTTTGAGTGCCTTTCACAGCTTACTGGCAAATATTTAGATGCTCTTGATATTAAGAGCAATTAACCTAGTCCCACAAGTCACCTGTTGATATGTGTCATAAATTATGTTACAGGTAATTCTCACATTTGGGATTGAGAGATTATCCAGTATTTATTTATTCTGGGGGTGGGGGTGAGGAGTCAAATTAAAGTCAGTCCATTTTCAGTCCATATACAAATAATGGATTTAAAACCTTACCTTAGTGTTTTCAATTACTTGATTTTTGCCTGCACACAGCCCAGTAACATAAGGTCATATCTAGTAACATACTGAACGAGTCAATCGTCCAATTATGGGAGACCAAAGAATTTAGGGCAAAACATTTCAAACGTAAGTGCTTAAGTAATTTGCACCACCAGCAGCTCTCATTAGCTTCAACTGGAGCTACAGATGCTCAGCACCTTTTGAAAATCAGGGCACTTTTATTTAGGAGCCTAAGCATCGATTTAGGAGCTCATTTTAGGCACTTAGGTTTGAGACTACTGGCCATGACTCCTTAGGAATTCACATGCAATGAAGTCACAATCCAGAAAGAAAACCTGCCTGCTGGTTTGATGATCAAAGTTAGTACAGGCAGGCACGTGGGGAGTGTTTAATTGTTATTATCTCAAAAGATTAAAAGGGAAGGTTTTTTTTTAAATAACCTACAAGTTTAGGGCTCAGTCCTGAACCCCTTACTCACTGAAGAATATTTACATAAACATCACATCAACAGGCCACATCACCAGCCCCCCACACCGCCCACGGTGAACTGAGTCCAGGAATTCAAGAGCCAACACCATGGAGACACTCTGCCTGCACAGGTTTCAGAGTGGTAGCCGTATTAGTCTATATCAGCAAAAAGAAAGTACTCCTCGTTCTTTCTGCCTACACACCAGCTCTGCTCCCCAGTGGGATTGCCCTTACACCCTGGCAGCGCAGTTCTGCTGGAGACAAACTACCAAGGACTTCTTGGGGCCACATCTTCCCCTGTGATGGAGCTCATTAGCAAGATACAGCCTAGGCACGGAGAGCCTGTAGGTTTGGGCCTGTATTGGGTGTCTTGAAGCACATGGGCCTGGAACAGCCTGTCACCATCTTTATTAGCCATAACTGCAACAGCATTTCCTGTTTTGCTTTCTCTAGTGTTTCTCCATGCAAGTACACTGAAGCATTGCTCAATATAAAATGGATTTACCTCCATGTTGGTCTGGGCAAAAGCATGTTACAAGCAACTATTCATCGCCTTTAAATGTCAAAAACGACACCCCTATATTTCTAGTCCTCTCTTTAATGACTAACCCATTTATAAAATGTAGATAGGAAGAACAGAGGCTGCGGAAGAGATCAAAGTTCAGTCTTCTCTGCATACTGCCACTTTTGCCTTAGCCATCATATTTTATAGTCAGCACTTTGCTTTTTCCTCTTCTGAAATGTACATTGGATGTCCTTAAAATCTTGACATTTGCCGCTCAGTCATTTAACTACCATGGAATCTGCAATACTGTCCATTAGGGAATACTATTAGACCGGTAAATAAAATGGTGTGGTAAGAAAGATTTTTCTGTGCCTTGCTTACTTGTAAGAGTACTGAGCAGTATACTTAAAGCTGCCTCATGCTGGCAGGGCCAGAGGATATAGGAAAAGATCTGAGAGATAGCAGTTTTGATTTTGGTGTGAAAAGGTCTGGAATGTTCTCCCCTTGCTATTTTTCAGGTAAAAATTTGTTCTGTGGAGAGCCCTGGAAAAATGCAGCTGCCAGCCCCAAAGTCAGGTTCTGACCTTCTGCCTCTCACTAGCTGTAATGGGAATTACACATGCACGTTCAGAGGAGAATAAACCTCTTTAAAGAATTACATAAACAGACGGCCAAGCAACCTCATTCTGGAGAAGAGGACTACAGAACAGAGACCATAGAGACTCTTACCATTGACCAAAACAGTGGATCACGTTTCATGTTAAACACCAATTCAGCCAGGACAACAGCCTCTTTTGATGCACCACTTCAGACTTCTAAAGAGAGTTATCTTTTAACTTGGAAACCACAATACAAAAAGATTTTGTTCACACCTAAATCTAAAACACACCCTAATTAATTTTTGTTAAGCTAAGAGGAATCCAAACCAAACTCATTTTGGGGGGATACAACCACATTAAGATCTTATTCCCCTAGGAGAAAATTCAAGAATTACAAAACCAATTATTGTGATCATGGGAACAACTGTTCCTCCACTGCCAGAGGAAGGCAGTAATTTGCATGAATGTTTTTGAACTAAAATTCTCCAGCTTTTTATGCTAAATGCAAGCATATAAGATTTTGTCAATTGCACATGGAAGGCCTGATTTTCAGAAGTACTAAACACCAACAACTCCAAACTCAAGTACCTACAAAACTCAGGCCCTCAGTGACAAATTCAGAGGTGGCATACATGTTGACATATGTTACACATGGGTAAGTCAGTGTAAGCGGGTGTAACACATGCTAAGGAATCCAAGGGGGAGGCCTTCAGCCTCCTCATGTACCTTCTCACTGCCCTTGTTAGTTGCATTTCTTGTGACACTATCCCCTTGATATGTAATTACTCCCAATTTTTTGAAATGATACACCATTTATGTCAGCTCTGAACATGTCCCCTCCCCACCCTGTTTGCAATGAAACCTGGGCATGCTCTACAATGGAATTTCAGCCGTACTGGTTTAAGCCCTTACAGTCCTCTAGCACGATTCACACTAGTGCAAGTCATTTCTACACTGGGGGTTTGCACCAATGGCTGAAAAGTACAGACAAAGCCTTTGTCAGGTTTGTCTTTGTTTTTAGTGTTATAGACAATCATGTTTTCTTAAAATCATTTATGACTTTTAAAAAGAATCCTTTACCCAGACCTTTTGTGGACTCCCCACCAAGAACTGCAAGAACCTTAATCAAGTTTAAATAAAAAGTCTCCCAATGAAATTTCTAAGTAGTCTTACTGGAATTTCACAAAATTGAAAATTACACTCAATATTATATTATAGGGTCTTCTAGGAAAGTGGTGGAGGTCTATTTGCATCAATCATTTAGAACTGGACAAAGTACTTAAGGATTCACTGTAGGAAACCCTCCTGATCTGGCAGAATAGACTGGATTTATTTAAATAAGCCTTTTCTTTCTCAATTCCCTGTATTTCTGTGATCAGTAATAATGTGCCTTTTTAATCTTTCATAAGACAAGAAAGTCTTTTAAGAGTCAAACAAGGTTAATGCAAGATTATAGAAATACAATTCAGCAGTCTCCTTGAAATCTCACATCTAAAAGATCAATTATCCTGGCACAATGGTAGTCAAGATCTTCAGCACAAGCAGCTGAAAACTCAGTAGTTATCAGATCTCCTGCCCCTAGAACCTTGTCAGTAATTTTTCCATGTCAAGGAAACTTTCTTCAGTTTTACCATCTAGAACAGTTCAATAAGGAACTGAAAGCAATTTTTTATTTTCTAAGCTTGTAAAGGTTCTTGTGAGGTGATCTAGCCTCTCAGACTCCCAACAACTAATCAGACTAGAGAGAGAATGTTATGAAGCTTTCCTAGCTGAACACCCTTCTCAAAGTCTATTGTTTCCTCCTTTGAAAAGGAGGCATTGTCAGACATGCCATAGACAGCTCTTAGGCCAGTGGTTCTCAACTAGGATACATGTACCACTGGGAGTATGCAGAGGTTTTCCAAGGGATACAACAACTGATCTAAATATTTGCCTAGTTTTACAACAGCTTACATAGAAAGAACTAGCAAAGTCAGTACAAACTAAAATTTCACACAATGACTTGTTTATACTGCTCTATATACACTATACAGTGAAATATAAGTACAATATTTATATTCCAATTGATTTTACAATTATAGGGCAAAAGAAAGCAAGCAATTTTTCAGTAATAGTGTGCTGTGAGACTTGTATTTTTATGTCCAATTTTGTTAGCAAGATGTTTTAAAGTGAGGTGAAATTTGGGGGTAGGCAAGAGGAAGGGGGGGGTACAGTAGACTGAGAAGGTTGAGAGCCACTGTCTTAGGGGACAGAACCCACTAGCCCAGCCAATCTACCAGTTGAAGAATTTACATGAAAGCTAACAATTTATAACGCAGTAGTACCTAATGGCTGGTTCAACCCCATTGTGTTAGATATTGTACAGACATCAAGCGAGTTTAAAATTCTTCGTGTCTTCCTCATCAGCCATGCTCCTTCCTCAATTGCAGAACTTTGATCTCAAACAAATACAATTTTTACTCCAAAAACAAAAGCCTTGTCCATTTACATTTTTGGAAGTTCAGAAGGGAAGACGACTTGACAACTCAGAGTACTGGGAACAGGTCTTCACCTCAAGATCATTGCTTCAGATATAGCAAAGGGGCCAAATCTTGCATACTCCTATGCATGCGAGTAGTTCTATTAAACTCTATGTGATTATTCATATAAGCAAAGTGACTCATGCATAAGTATTAGCAAGGCTCGCAGTGGCTGAAAACCATTATTCTATGGCTGTTTGGTGATTTACATGTAATGAGCTGGTGATCTCAGTCAGCTCCTAAAGGACAGCTGTTACTACCACAAAAGATACCATCATAATGGACACTAATTTGCATCCTTATTGGCAGTCTCAGCAGAAAAACCTAACTACTGAACAGTCATGGTGAATGGAGGATACTTTCACCCTTAGAACTGGTTCCTCCAGAGCAGGGAAGAGTCAGGAGGGTTGGGTAGTTTTCACTGTTGCTGTCCAGGGTGTATGCATTTTGTGGAAAGATTGAGGACCTCATGTCCACAAAGCTGTCAAACGGATCAAACTCAAAAACAGAATATTTTTAAATGCAGTCTAGAAAAGAAAGCAACTTTCCTAAGAGTTCTCTACCCTCCCCTTCTTTACATCTTCATCTCAATCATGGAAACGTTTATCTCTTGCTGTGACAGGCAGAGAGAGAGTCCGATTTTAATATGCAATGTTGTTGTAGCTGTATTGGTCCCACGATATTGGAGACAAGGTAGCTTTTATTAGACCAACTTTTCTTGGAGAGAGAGAACTTCTGTTGGTGTTCAGAAGTTAGTCTGATAAAAAAATCTTACCTCACCCACTTTGTCCCCATAGATTTTTGGGTATACTTAGGCTAAGGGATAGGGGGAAAGGTTATTTCCACATCTCTTCTGTTAATTAAACAATAGAGGCACTTAGGAATACTTCAAACCACATAAAGGACCAACACACTTGTATCAAACCATATGTTGTGGGAGCAAGCAATATATATGCAAGAAGCAAACACCAATGGAAACCTGCAACAACTTCACTGACTACATTTATACTGAAAGCAGAATTTGGCTGTAATGTAAGTGATAGAACAAATGCTTTCATGCTTTGAAGGGGACCTGGCTGAAGTTTGCCAAATTTGACAAAGCTTTTATTTGAAAATTCAGAGGGAAAAAGCACAACCAAGTGCTGAGGTTTTTCTACCAGTTGTACTTCCATGTCCGGTTCTCAGCCACATGATTATCGCAGTATTTTCTGATCAAATGGGACCACGTATACATTAGTCTTTCCTGTGGCTGCTATTAAGTCTATAGACCCTGCCTGGGATTTTTTGGTTTATTCTGACACCAGAGGGAGAACTGATTGGTGCACAGCACCTTGAGGAGTTAATTAATGAAGTCTACTGAACTGCTAACTCAAAACTCAGCTTTACAAAATGCAAATTAAACTGTCAGCATCTTAACAGTTAACATGCGGGGGGGGGGGGGGGGAGATGGCGAGTTCAATGAGCCTAAGTAGAGATTCATTAAATACTCTGCTGTGAGCTAAAAATACTAGAATAAAAGTCTCTTTGTAGTAAATTACCATCATTTTCTAAACACAGAGCTAGCATTATGGGCTGTTAGCAACTGTAGTTCATGCCAGACTAGCCTTTTCTAAAATGCTGCAATTAAAAAAAACCACCACACACAATATATTCATTGACAGAGGTCTCTTTTAAAAATAAAAATATGCTGATTCAGAAGCAAAAGCAGAAAGTTTTAACTGATGTCACTCAGCTTTGCAGTATTTTCCTCTTCGTGTTCTACCTACAAGCTCTAAAATCTTTATTTCTACTCACTAAAGACGAAAAAGCACCACAGACCTTGCAATTGACAAGCCCAATAAATTCTGTATCATGTTAGGTGTCAGAGTAGCAGCCGTGTTAGTCTGTAGCCACAAAAAGAAAAGGAGGACTTGTGGCACCTTGGAGACTAACCAATTTATTTGAGCATAAGCTTTCGTGAGCTACAGCCATTGAGCTGTAGCTCACGAAAGCTTATGCTCAAATAAATTGGTTAGTCCCCAAGGTGCCACAAGTCCTCCTTTTCTTTTTGAAAATGTTAATTCTGTATCTGGAAACCATTCAGCTCTTACTTATCCCGTTCCTCTCATTCATTTAGAGCAGGACAACAGGACAGTCAATCAGTTTAGGTATCCTGGTTCATTTACAAGCACCAAACCCAGTTAAATTGAAATTTAACTGGTGAATTATACACTTACCAGTCTGATTCTATTCTATCACAATGGTGACAATTACACTGAAACCAATGAAGTTTCACTAATGTAAAATATATCAATATACTACGTTTTAGTAAACAAAATTACTCTGTCCAAAATACAAAGGGTCTTATAATAAAGGGAATTCCATGTTAAGTGATGACTAAAAACCCCACAATTAGGCCCCAATTTTGCAAACAAAACACTTACACACGTGCTTAACTTTAAATTCATGGGAAGTCCCAAAATTTGTAGGATCAGGACTCCACATTTTCCCAGTAATTCTTATGAAGGAGTCCAATATAGTGTTTGCTCTCATGTCATCCCTAATCACTGATGCAGCAGCCCTGTTTTCTGGATTTAAAAGCAACTGGCTGTTTCTCTTCTGCCCATGTACCTCGATTAAGATTCCAATGTGTTTTTTTCCTATGCTACCATTGGCCTTTTTTCAGCAAAAAGACATTTTTAATGTGAAGTCTAGGAGGAAGAGAGGCAGAGAAAGTGGTAAGCAGGTCTAGTGAGATGAAAAATTTAATTTCCCACAGACTACCTGCCTTCCTGATGGACGGGAAAAGCCCATCAGTCTATTTGCCGGATCCAATGAGTGGGTTGGAGAGGAGGGAGGTGTGTGTGGTATAACTTCCTATTATACACACATGAAAAGACTAGATCACGCTACTGAGATTGTCAGACTATATTTATTGTAGAAGGCACAATGCCATCTAGGATACCATGCGTTCATTTAAAAAAAATGAAATCCAGTTTTTGACAGACTTATCTTTTCATCTGATGCTTTGCTTCATGAAGATGATAGTTTGCTTTATATCATGAACCTGATCATGAAAGTCAATAGTGTTAACTCCTGATCTACACTGGTGTAAGTGACAGAAGAATCAGGCCCCTAGACTACAAAGTTTTTTGAGGCAGCGACAAAGTCTGTGAAGCACAATGCCCATCCGGGATAGTATAAAAGCAATAGCGTATATTAAGCTTAAATACATTATATATTTCCTGCTCAAATCTTTTTCCAGAAAGCTTAAACTGATATCACCACTGTCTTTACTTAAGTAATTACGGCACTCAAAAAGTACATAACAAATATTATCCTCTGGTGTATGCATTTATTAGGCCTACAGTTTATTTTCAATGCTTTTCTCTTTCCTCCAAATGAAAAATGCATTTCCATATACACGCTGAATTTTAGTTTCTGTGGGTTTTGTATTGCATTTGGCTTTAAAGTTATATTCTGCTTTACACTTGAGGCTGATACTGTCCTTAACTCACACCCCTTTGTACTGGGCAATTAGGGAGTAAAGATGGGGGTGACATCATTGGTAGCATAATTTTACTGTTCTAAAGGAAGAATATTTCCTTCTTCTCTCTGTGGAAATGTTGATTTTCTTTTTAATACTTAAAATAGCTCCACAGTTTGGTGTACACCTTTTTAAGGTCAATGACAGTTTTTTTCCTTCAAATAATTAATCCCCTTTCTCAAAGTCTGTGCTTCCCCTCAAGGCCCTAAAAAGGCTTAATCATCCATTGTACACACAGGAGGGATTTCAGTTTTATTTTCAAACATTTTAATATTAGTAACCTAATAAAAAAAATCACAAGGCCAAACTTAGGCAGCGTGTAATCTTTTCTACACAGGCCACGAGCATAACATATGATATTCGCAAGGTCCGTCCGTTTCTGTGCCCTGAGACTCTTTACTACAATCTCATTTATTAGAGTAGCAAACCTAAAATATCTTCGGTAAAACAGATTTATTAGTAGATTGTTAGCCTTGAAACTATGGTACAAATGGTCAAACCACAAACAAAGGCTCCAAACCTGCAAACACAAAGACAAGTAACTTTACACAGAAGAGTAAACTTATTGCCTTGGTCTTGATCAGAACATCTGACTTTCTCCAGTTTAAACATTAATTTCCATTGAGTTGACAAATCTCTGCTGTAGCCCCACAATTTGTTCCATTTGCATAAATGCATCTGAAGATGCATCAGTGTCTTTGGGTACGTCTACACTGCACTAAGAGACCCACCACCTGAGTTAGATGACTTGGACTCGCCGTGCGCAGGCTATAGGGTTACAAATTCCAGTGTAGACATTAGGGCTCTGAGACCCTTCCCCGTTGGGGCTGCAGGTTGTTTTATTGCAGCGTAGACATTCCCTTTGAGACTTCAGGGACCACAGCATAAAGAACAAAACATTTTTGTCTGATGAACAACGCAAACATTTTAGCAGATGTTAATTACATACTTGTTTAAAAAAATTTCTGCACCTTCCTCTTCAAAGGATGGTTAAGCACACTGGGTCAGATTCCACTCACAGTCATATCAGCATTACTCTGCATTTACACGGAGATCAGAATCTGATCAACTATGTTAACACTATACTCAAGGGGGAAAAAAGTTACATAATAGTCCCTGCAATATTTTTTTAAAAAATCAGCATATTTTTCTGTTATGAAAAGTAACAGCTGATCCTCCTCTGAGGAAACCACGATGTCCTCCCACAGAGAAGTGATGTAATTCAGAGACACTGTGTGGGAAGCTGAGAACATTACCTTTTAGCACAGGATGGCTATTTTAAAGCTGCAACTTTGATATTGCCATATAACCTCATTAATTAGGAGAAGTCTTTGCCACTTGCAAGGTGGTATGTTCACATGCAGTTTACCCCTCCCTTCCCATGCCCATTAAATAAGACCATGTCTACAGTACCACTTTTGTTGGTATAACTTTTTTCACACCTCTGAGTGACACAAACAGCCCCCTAAGCAACATAAGTTACACTGACAGAAGCACCAGTGTGGACAAAGCTGTGCCACTATAAGCTTGCTAGTGTAGACGTGGCCTAAGTCTCAAGATAAAATAATGACATAAACCACGTAACCTTTGCACAAAGCCCACAAGTTGGCTATGGAGCTTTTTCTGCAACCAAATACTACAAACCTTATTCAGTTGAACTACTCACAAGAGTAAAAATTACTCATGAATGACTTGTGAAGGTAAAGAGCATGGGACCAGGTTCTCAACTCGCAGCTTTCTGAATCAGCCCTTGGTTGCAGTTGTAATGTAGTCTAGTTCATCCAATTTCAAAAAAATTGGAAGATCTCTCCTTTGCACCAGTTACTCAGACTTACAACTATGAAAGTGCTACATAAATATATGATTCCATGTAAAGGTTTTAAATAAAAAAAAACCAACAAGCAGTAAATGACAACATATCAGGTGGCATGCTTGTAAAGACATTAACATATCCTTACCCTAGGCAGAAAGCTATCAGCTAAAAAGTAGAGCTTTTCCATTTAACACTGACAGTTAGGGACTGGTTCTTCAAGAGGCAGAGACCAGGAAGAGCTGCATACTACGCAGGATAGTGCCCTTTATAGCCTTCATTGAGTCTTCCGTGTTGAGGCAAGAGAAAAGCACCCTAGAAACTAAAGTATATCACCTGAAAAAATTCTTCAGTTTTTATGTCATTGATCGAAGCCTCTCTTCTAGTACACAAGAGTTTTGGCCATGTTTATTAAAACACTTGCCAAAAATACAGATTTATACGTTTTTATTTTTTAAAGACCATTTATCAAATCATTTGCATACAGGATGGAGATTTCCCGTGTTTTTGTGATTGAGCACATTGGGGGATCTACCATATAATGCACCTTTAGCTAAAACAGATGGAAAAAGACAGACCCTGCCCCACTACAAAACCACCTCTGAAAGTTTGTTCTGGAGATTTGGACCAGAAAGCTTTGATTCTTGACAAGCTTTCTGACTATTAATTAATAACATGGCAACATATACGATTTTTTAGACAACAGATGTTCTAATACCAATAAGGCATATTCATAGCACCTTTAATATTAAACTGTTGGTTAGACCAATGCACAGGATAAAGAAGCTAAATATTCAGACTTTGGTAAGAGACTGCTGTTTATAGTCATTTGTTTTGACAACACCAAATGCTTCAATCACGTCTCATTCCTAAATTGTAGATCAAGATGCCCCAAAATCATCTTAAACTATTTTCAAAGGACAAGACATGCAGTGTATAATGTACACTTTGAAAGCCTCTCCTTATTTTGGGAGGGAGAGGAGCCAAAAAACACCACACTGCCTATTATCTCAGATTCCCTCATCAATTTGAGCAAAAAACATTAGATAAAATGCTTTGAATTATTCTACAGCTACTTTTACAGAAGGAAACTCACTTATTCGTTAATCTTGTTTACAAAAAATCAAAAAATGCCTACTAAATCCAACAAGACAGAGAAACAGGATATTAAAACAAAAGGCACTACTACATCCAGGCACTTACCAGTACCTCTATTCTTCCTGTATTTCCACACGCTATACAAAGGGGAGCAAGGGGGTGAAAAAAGCCAGACTTTTTAAAATAAAGATGAAATCCACAGAGTTCAAGAGTATCCTTCAAACCGCAGCAACTCACAGGCTCTGACTGCCTCTGCTGTGTGTTCATTTACTTAAGCACTTGGTAATGCATGCAGACTGAACCGGGGGCTGGCTCAGAAGAATTACGCAATCTAGGAAAACACTCCACTGCCGACACACCATTGGCTGAAATCAGAGCTCACATCCCACTTAACCCTCTTCACATTAATTGGTGGCCCCAAAAGGAAGAAAAGGAAGTAGAAGGTGTAGAATACAGTTTTTAAACACAAGCCTGATCCCTAGCAATTCTTCTGGATTGGCATCTCAGAGACTGTTCTATTTCTGGTCAGTCTTACTTACATAACTGTATTGATACAGACTATACGGTTTGATCTTGTTTTTTAAATTAGCACTTAACCAAACTAGCTTTCCTCACCTCCCACATCAAAAACAATTCCCTAATATAGTACTTACTAAGATAGCAACAATAGAAACTCCTTAGGGTACACCTACACCAGAATCACTGCAGTTGTGACACTATGGTTCAGATGCTACAGGAGTTAGGCGATAGCTAGGCCGTCGGAAGAAATCTTTTGTCTATCTAGCAGTGTCTACTCTGGGCTTAGGCAGTCTTAATTACATCACACAGGGCCTGAAACTTTTCATAGCCCTCAGCAGTGTAGTTAAATTGACCTAATTTTGCAGTGCAGACGAGCCCTTAGGCATTGCCAATCCTATTTTAAACCAGATACATTTGGATCTTTACCTGCTCTAAACACATCTACAGATGCCACTTGTGTCTATCCACTTTCAGACATCAGACACTGCCGGCCAGCTGCTTCTTACGGGCTCACTCATAGCACACACATGGGGCCAGGTTCTGATCTCTTCTCTGGGGTTTGTCTACACCACCCAGCTTTTACCTAAAAGTCAGTATGTGTAAAAGCTCTTTGTCAGCACTTTTGCCAACAAAATACTTCCAGCCCCGCGAGCGGCGTTAGCTTTGTCGGCAGGAGCGCTCACACTGCCACTTCTGTCAGCAAAACTTTGGTCTTTCACCGGGGGGGGGGGGGAGGGGTAGGGTGTACCCGTGAAAGACAAAAAAGTTTTGTCGACAACTTCGCAGTGCAGACATACACTTACTCTAGTAAATCTGAAGCAAATCCTGTTGAATCAATGGACTTGATTCCTTACTGTCTTACATCTCAAGTGATTATTAACATTTGAGCAAAGTGAGTGCAAAGTGGGTGTAAGACATTGGTAGCCTCTACCATTCAATGCTCACTTGGCTGTCTCTTTGCCCACGTGTAAATGACTAGACAGGGTGCAAAGTTGCGGCGAGATTCAGACCCAATCAGTTAGACCAGATTTGCACCACAGTAAGAGTTCAGCCTTTGGCCCAACATCTCTTATCTGTTTAGGGCAACAGTCCAACTTTCTTCCCTGGTCAAATAAATATAATCTTTCACTGATGGTTATAGATCAGTCTACCTCTGGCATGAGGAGACATGGGGGAAAAATCCAATCCTCAACTGGTCTCACAGGTTCATGATTATCCTCAAAAGTTTTATACAATGTTTTTGTGGGATTTATTTAAAAAACCAAAATAGCATCAGGACTGCCTCTCGTGTGGATGCTGCTATATGGTATAAAGCTACCTTATAATGGCACAGCTTAAACACACTTTTATATTGATGTAATTTCATGTACATTAAGGAGTTGTACAGCTTTAACAGTACCAGTTTCAAACAGATATAGTTAAAGCAGTACAAAATCTGTGTGTAGACCAGCCCTTTGATTAATCTGGCACTCGTGAAAGCAAGGCTATTTGCAGCACTAGTTGGAGTGCAATTCTCTTGTGCAACTCCACTCCCCACAGATACCACCAGCCCTCACTTTTCACACTCCTGTCCTGTTTATATTTCCCTGAGCAGAGATGCTACCAAGGGGGCCAGAATCTGTGAATTGTTTGCGATGTGGACAATGGAGAATCTCCCCACAAGATCTCACTGCCATTTCTGTGTAGTGGACCCTAACTGCAGAGAAAGGGTCTTGCCCGGACACTGAATAACTCTCCCAGATATATACCCTTGCGGTTCTGACTCCATTGCTTTGCTGCTGGCTCAGGTGGGTTTTTTTACATTTGCTTTTGTGAGTGGTGTGACCAATTCAGAAGAGGGGCTTTCATTTTATAAGTAACAAGTTTCTAGCCATCAAGGTTGTAAGAAAACCTTGAATATCTGAACCAAGGGCAAACTAATAAGTGGTTATCTCCCCTTGTGGGGCAGACAGCAGGAAAACAATGGCTCCAAGAGGTATGAACTCTCAATGAGATTAACAGTGGGATAAGGAGAGAGATTAACTCTAAAACCCAATGATAAACTATTTCACTGCTTTTGACAATGTTAGCAGATGGATGGACAAGGAATGGAACAAAGCCCAGAAGTTGGGAGTTGCTGCAGAGAAGGAAACGCAGAAGGAAGGCGGGGGGGGGGGGGGGGGGAGAAGAAGACCACATGGTGAGGAATGAGAACAGAGAAGGAAATGAAAGAAAGGGCAGAATTTGCACTGGTCCTGAAGGAGAACATCTTTACATTGAGTGATACTGAGTGTGACAATAAGGTACAGAAAGAAATAACCACAAGGACTAAAGTTTAGGATGGGATTTTCTACAGCTCTGTGCACTTACCCTGTCTGCACTGAAGCCAATGGTAAAACTCCCATTGAAGCCAATGATTGTAGTCTTGCAGAGTTTAGGCCAACACTTAGAACTTCTGAAAGTCCCACCTTTAATTGCTATATAAAAGTCCTGCTCCACTCTTGCTCTTTGTGCACTCCTCCCAGTGACACCAGTGGAAATGCCTCTGGAGATCAAAGCTGGTGTTTCATCTTAAGTTATACCCCACCCACAGACCATAGCTAAAAATGGAGTATGGCCCTCTCCACAGAATGCATTTGATACTTCTGTCTTAGAAACATCCATGGCTGTTTTGGCACCCTAAAAGAGCGGACATGGTCTGACTGCTCCTGGGGTAGACACCCTGGAGATACCCCTTACCAAAAAACTACAGTGTGAGAGAAAGTATATTTCCAGTAGGAGCCAGATACCCCCACCACTCTGTCTCCAATTTTAGTTACTAATGTATGATCAGTTCACTACATGAGTTACTCCCCAATGACATACGCTCCTCCAATTCACTCTCCTTTTGTGAGATGGCCTCAACAAACATCTCCCCCCAGTATGTAAACCAACGAACTGTTCTCCTCAATCCCACCTTCGGCAACAGCCAACATTTCTCCATTAACCTTCCACGTACAATCCAAAACACCATCCATCCTTTCTGGACAGACTATCGGCATACTCATTCACCCTCCACATGCAAGTGGAGGATCCATTTATCCATATACACTCCAGATATCTGCCATGATCTTGACTGCACGTTGCAGGCCACAGAGTGCTCAGTTCTCTACAAAAGGCAAATACATTTCTATTGCTACTAGCTATCCATATGTAGGTTACAGAGATGGGTCACAGCATGGAGCGGCCTGAATGCAGAGCTAAAATTGTTGTCCAAGTTTCTTCTAATATTTAGATTTTTAATATTCTACCATTCATATATTTTCTAAGGTTGTTCTAACACATAGAAGTATGCCTTAAGCAATGCCTCCAGAGAGCAATAAAAATGGACTGCTTAACAGAGGTGGCCTTCTGATAATCAAAGTATGTGTCTCTCAAGGCAAGAGATTACTTAACAAGGATGGTCTTTAGTACAGCATCCTCTGTCTCTATGTAATGCACAATTATTTAACTAGCGAAGACTAAATTCTCTTGCATATTGAAGTTACCAAGTTAACAGACCACCATTCCATGGCAACCAATTGACTCCAACAGATTACAAACAGCACCTGCCTATGTTTTAAATCAGTGGTTCTCAAACTGTCCCCCCCCCCCCCCACAGACCACCTGAAAATTGCTGAGGGTCTTGGCGCACCACTTAATGCTCTTTCCAAATGTTGTTTGTACCATTAGCTAACTATCGTAAAGTGCTTTGGATAAAAGTGCTATATAACAAACTTTTTTTGGTTCTACAAATAAAAGCACACAATTCACATTTTAATATCAGTAGTCTTACCTTTCTAATGTGATGGATGTGCACTCTCCCCCCGGCTGGGGCTGGGAAGAAGTGGGGTCTCTCCCTCTATCCCCCATCACAGCAGCCCCCGAGCTGGGGCTGGGACAGAGGAGGGGTCTCTCCCTGGTAGCCGAAGCCCTGGAGCCGGGGAAAGTTGTCTCTTTTCTCTGGCCACCCTGCACATCCCAAATTCCCCCCACCCCCCTCTTCGCCCTGCACTGCCCCCTCCCACCTACCCCTTATTCCCCCCAAGACCCCCACCTCACCTTACATGTGCGTCTTCTCCAGGATCCAGGCATCTAATTAGTGGAGCCATGCCTGCGCAGCTCCACTAATTAGGTGGGTGGCTCTTTATTCTTTTGTGTGCGGCCACCCAGGCGTGCACCTTAGAGGGAACTATCCGCAGACCCCCTGAATGAAGCTCATGGACCACTGTTGGTCCATGGACCACTGTTTGAGAACCTCTGTTTTAAATGTTTCCCTCAATTATTTACCTTCTCCCTTTCTATTAAGGGTTAGAGAAGAACTATTGTGCCTCTGATTCTTTACTCTCATCTGTCCTTTACCTCTACTGCCTTATGGGCAGCTCACTTATGTACCACATGTATAGAAAAATGACATTACTTTCTACCCTTCTAATCTGATTTGGATAAGAGGTTTGCTGCATATAGAAATATACAGACTACTGAATTCTAGAAGATGTGGCAACCACTTGTTCACCTATACACAATGTCTAGCCATATCCAAACTTAAGAAAAAATACAAAGAAATCACCAAACAGTAGCAAGAAAATCTTAATGGCGGATTCTAATCCCTAAATTATACACACCTGGGACAAAAATCCAGTCTTGTTTTCAGATGCAAACTGAGATTCAGTAATGTAGAGTTGGTTCCCACTCCCCTAATGCTTTAGTGCAGCAAAGCTTAAACAATTCAAATTTTTGAATATTTTTAAGTGTTTCTGCAGTAACAGCCACTTAGAATGAAAAATGAGCACAAAAAACACTGCTTGCATAGGGTGCAAATCTTCGAGCATCAAACAGCTATGGGAACTGAATCCAGTTCTGAAAACTGACTGAATGCTTTTTTTTAAAACCAGTTACATACAACTTTTCGTGGACTTTTACAACTGAATTTAGGGTTTCAAGTGGGAATTGACAATCCATGTTTTTCCTTAAACTGTAAACTTTTACTCAGGGATACCAAGTGAAGATACCAGCTTCTCAAATGACACACACAGAGCCCCAATTATGCCAGGCCACATCCCAGCTAGGATCTCGTGCATCCAACAAGGTCTCCCTGCGCAATTCATCCTCCTGGCCACCAGCAGTGAAATGATACTTGCCAAGTAGACAGCTGATTCTCTTGCTGCTCCCCATGTTCACTTGCGGCCAGAATCCAAGAGGCAGCAACCAAGTGAGGAGACAGCACTGTCCCCACTCAGGAGCCCCTTCACACATATGCAGATCAGACACCAGTCCTTCTCCATCTCTAATTACAGTCAATGTTAGAAAAATATTTTCATGTTTACTTTCCACATGCAATTCAAGCCACCAAACCACTAAAGCACAAACCTAGACTTATCCCAGAAGTGTATGGGACAGTTGATAAAAACACTCAACATTCCATGGCCAGATACTCCAGGTGCCCCACCGACCATCCATGGAGACCAGGCCCCTGATTTTGGGAAGGCCTGTCCAGATGCTTTCCTGTTTTCAAAGGTTTGTTTACCCTTTACTCACTGAAGAGTACATTTCATTTACAGTAGAATAATGCAATCATCAAAAGTGAGTATTTTTTGTTCCAACAAAATGGCATGTTTGTTTTTAAAAATCATGTTCTCAAAATCCACTAGTCTCATTGCTGTGCCTTCACTTGTCTTCATGGATGTGTGGGTGGAGAGAGCAAGTCAGAAAATGCTTAGTACAGAATGTTAAGATAGAGGGACATTGTAGGCAACAGTACACTCTGATGTTCAGGTACACTGTATTAGAGCACTCTTTTCCTAATAGCCTATATGAGGGCCAAATTCTGCTCCCATTACCAATGTAAATATAAAGTATTACACTGCATAAATCCAAAGTGAGAACAGAATTTGGCCCTTAGCATTTTCAAACAGCCATTTAACATACATTATTTTCAAACAGAAAAATCCTGAAGTCCCTACTCAGTCCATTGAACTCACTGGGAATTTTGCCTTAGTGAAGATTCCAGGATTCGGCCTAGATGCCAGTAAATTTTAAGAACTCTGAGCTTGAATGCAGTCCTTTTCATGAGAATAGCTGATCATGTTGCAAATGTAGTCCCAGTGAAGAACCTAATGTAAACAGGTTTGTCCAGTGCTGCTTCCACCTCATCTTGGCCCTCAGAATAAAAAAGGTGTTGCACTGATCAAATATCTTTTTCAAACATCTGATACATAACACTTCACACCACCCTAGGTTACAAATTATGTTACCCATAGAAAGTTTTCTGGTGTGGCCATAGTGAATAGTTAAACTTAGAAGGATTTGATTTTCAATGTCAATTTCACCATGCACACAAACTGAAAATATTTCCATCTATAATAATAATCAATATACACAGACAGAAAAATACTGCTTGAGAACTGAGTTTGATTTAAGGATATTTACTTAGTATAGTTAGACATGTGACGTCGACAATTTGTATTAACGGTTATAAAGCTTTAACTTTTTGAATCCTAGTGTCTACTGTCTTTAAATAATTGTAGTCTGACACCCCGCCCACCACCAGAATTTTGCACAACTGTGAAAGTTTCCAGAGATAAAAATAGGAAAAAATCCTTAATAAAAATCTATATCATCCATCAAAATTATAAAAAATAAAAATCAAATTCATCTCTTATTCTGCTAAGCCTAAGGATAGTTCACTAGGCTATTGGTCCACTGAAACATGTTTTAAGTCACAAGGTGGCTAAGTTTGACAGCCCTGATGGATATCCACTTGTACCAAAATTACCTCAAAGTGTTAACTCAAGTGAGGCCAAGGCATATTACAGGTTAGGACTGCAGTTTATCAGCAGAGATGTGCGGTGAAGTTTGTGGAGCACCTGCCAACACTGCAACTGGCCCAGTGATGTTAAAATATTGGTAGTACAAAGGATTGCTGCAACAAATTCCCTCTTTGCTGGTGACAGAACTCCATGTCCATGGGAAGCTTTTGCTTGGGGGTGGGGGTTGCCAATGACTTGGAAATCTATACACTCCCCTCACACATTTAAAGAAAAAAATGCTCTCATAACCAGAAGCAGGCAACACCACTAAGCAAATATTAAGGTGATTTGACGGACATGATTACACTATGCTTCTGAAAACTGCATAGAGTATAAATTGATAGAACAGCACGGTTTCCAAGTTGTATACCTGGAAGGGCTGGGGAGTAGATCTTGTAGGATGGTTTGGGGGGAGGTTTCTCCTCCTAGGAATTAATTTTTTTTTTAAGTCAGCCATTTATTGCAATCTGACCCACTCCAAGGGCAAGAAACAGGCTCTTGAGGAATAAATTTTGATAAACCACCTCTGTCAGGGATAATTTAGCATCGCTGCTGGTTGAATGATACGTAAATTGAAATTAAAATGTTTCTAAACACTAACAGCTGCTCACTTTGAACACATTTGTATCTTTATTCACTATTCACAAACATTTGTGTAAAACTGTTTGCAAAATGCCTGCTCTTATCAAAACTGATATTCACTCAAAAATGTAACAGCCATACTAGCTCAGATCAATGACCCATCTAGCCCAGTATCTGGTCTTCTGACAGTGGCCAATGCTAGGTGCTTCAGAGGGAATTAATAGAAAAGGACAACACTGAGTGATCCATCCCATCATCCACTCCCATCTTCTGCCACTCAGAGCTACGGACAACCAGAGCATGGGGCTGAATCTCTGACCATCTTGGCTAATAGCTGTTGATGAACCTATCCTCCATGAACATATCTAATAATTATTTGTAAGTTACACTTGCATGATAAAGAGATTGCACTACAGTACTTGTATGAGGTGAACTGAAAAAATACAATTGCTTTTATCATTCTTATGGAGCAAATATCTAATCAAAAATATAAAGTGAGCACTGTACACTTAGTATTCTGTGTTGTAACTGAAATCAATATATTTGAAAATGTAGAAAAACATTCAAAAATATTTAATTTCAATCGACTATTGTTTAACAGTGCAATTATGATTCATTTTTTAGTTAATCGTGAATTAACTGCGATTAATCAAACAGCCCTAAGTTTTTTTGTTTTTGTTTTTTAAATGAGTGCAGTACAGCACATTTAAATATGGCATGGGGAAAAGAAAGAAGGGTAAAAACCATTCCTACTGAGACCTAACCTACACACAGTGTTTGCACTGGTAAAAACATTCTGGTTAGGATGCAATTTTTCTCTCTTAAATGGTATAGTTATAGTGGTATAACTGTATTGTTGATGTAGTTAACCTGACACAAAGGTCCCTTATACTGGTGTAGTTTATTCCCCTTCCTGTATGGGGAATAAACCTTACTGATAAGCACATATTCTGCTTTACCTACACCAGTAACCTTGTGGGTAGACAAAGGCTTTGTTGCCAACAATTTGACTATAATGGCAGACATTTTCAGGTTTTCAAATCCTTCCACCTCCCCTCCTCACAAAAATGGTTGGGGGGTGGGAGGGGAAATGTTCCAAGTACTGTAACTCAATTAGAGCATGATATATATTGCCCTGTACTTCGCTGAACAAAGCGGCAACAACTAGAGCAATTTCCAGACATACCACTGACTCAGAAAACTTACTCTGGAGAATGGTTTAAAAACAGTGGCTCTCAAAGCTGTCTTCTATGGAAGAATAGCAGCCCACTGAGCTGCTTCTGTTACAATGGAAAAGGAATGGTCAGGTCCTCAAACAGGGTGCTTCCTGATAGTTGGAGCCCAGTCCAGGATCCCCTTTTTCCCCAAAAGGCTTTTAAAATCAAAACAACTCACAGCACCTCTCTGGCTGATCCTGTCTTTGTTGCTTTTCTTCTGCGTACATTTCAATGTAAAGACGACAAACTGCAGAGGCAGAAAATAAACAGGAGCAGAACTAAACCGTTGAGTGATCCAGAGAGAATAGAGCAGTGGGGACTGCAGGTTACCAGGGGAAATGCAGTACTGTAAACATATTCACATTAGAACAAGTTTATCTTCCTTCTGTCCGGCCTTCAGACCATCTAAACATTACTTTTTGTTTATAAACAGGTTTTGTAGTGGCCACAAGAAAGGTGTGAGATCAGTATAGGACTGGGTAGGGAGACAGTCCACAAAGGACCTATGTTTAAGGAAGTGATCCACAGTGTGGAAAAAATTATAGAACAGGGTTGTCACCTTGGGTATGAAATAAGTCATTAATCATGTCTCATTTAATTCCCAGTATGAGATTTGGTGCTAGCAGTAACCCTTGGGGCCAAATTTGGTCTTAGTTACACTGGTGCAAATTGGGGTAACTAGACTGAAGTTAATGGCATTCCATGGTTGTAAATCTGAAGTAAATGAGGGCTTTTTTTATTTTGCTCACATCTTCTCCAAGACGACTTAGGCACCAGAGGGCTATGTATTTTGCAACAACATTTCAAGGCATAAGCTTCAAGACAGTTGTGCAGCAAGTGTCAATTAAGGAGCAATTTAATTATTTGCTGAGACTAAAAATTAAAAAAAAAAATTTACAAATTTAAAAACCATCCATGTTATGCGTTAAGTACCTGCACATCCTCCTCCTGCCCCAAAGCTAATAGGGAAAAACTCCAACATTGATAAAGAGTATTATTAGAGCTGATGGTTTTCAGAATTCATCTGCACCACCGTTATGGGCCCTATCAGCTCTAGTCCACCGATACTTAAAATAAACCACTATCAACAAAAAGAAGGTTTCCAAAATTGTGTCCCAAAACAGATTTTCAATCCTAGAAGAGATCAAATACAATAGGCATGATTCTTCTCTCACTTTCATTAATATTAATCAGGTGTAAAAACTAGTTCAAAAGAAGAGAATTCAGCATTATCATGATATCACTTTCCATTAACTTTAAATAATGCACTAAAAGGATTACCTGCCTAACCTAACCTCCAACCCATTGATTTCCATGTTTCTCCTAGGGTAGCTGATGAGCCTTAGGCTGATAACACTAATACTAGGAAAAGCAGAGAAAGGGTGCAATATGCAACAAAGAGACTTAGAAGTTACACATGATACTTGCTTTGTTCGTCCCATAGTTTACTTGTTTGATTAATTTAGGTCAACTATGATTAAACATTAAAAATTAATTGAATGATTATCTAGTGAGGCATAAGAGTAGGGAATGGAACATAAATTGGGAAAAGTGAGGTTTGTAGGAGTGTCTTAACGGGGAGAGTCACATTAAAAATAACAGGTGACAGCATGCAGTGAGTCCTTACTAGACAACTCATTTATTTCAACAGGAACTTGAGGTTAAAAAAAACAGTTGGTGTATCTCTGATCTCATGTCATTGCACGTATCTGTATCCTGCATAGTAAGTAAAAGAGGGTGAACTTAGAGTTCCAGCCATAACTAAGTTTCTTGGACTTTGAAGGATAGTGTCTTAAGTTTTTGCATTTATAACTAAGAGCCTGATTCTAATACCCTTCTTCACCCTGAGCAATGGGACTACTCGTTGAGTACGATCCTACTCATGAGTAAGGATAGCAGAATCTGGCCCACAGTATTTAACCTGATCACTGTGGACCAAATTCTGATTTCAATTACACTGATGTAAAGACAGAGAAACGTAGGGCAGAATCTGGCTCTGTCCTATTACTTGTACATTACCAAAAACATGGTAGGTGCTTTACATGCTGATCCTTCTCCAAGGAGTTTAATTTGTGCAAGAGCAAAGAATGATGGAAAGAAGGTAAAGGGCCAGGGAAAGCAAAGGAGGGGGTTACAATAAAAGGATCACACGGATTAAAGTTGTTGTGTTCCTGCCATGATGGTTCCACTAGGGTAATTTTTAACTCTCATCTGCACGTCTCTTGTTGCTTCCTTCTTTGACCGACATGGGTTATGGTTTGTGGGCTTCAAAAAGAAGTGATTCTTTAGGAGTGATTTGAATAATGAAAAAAGGGAATCTGGTAGACTGGAGCCAAGTTCAATGTGTAGGGTGGCAAAATCACCATGTAACCTCAACTTCCCCAGTGGAATTAAGGCCGCAGATCAGCCCTATGACCTATTGTGATTTTAGTTCCCTTTTGGGAGGCTCTCAGATACCATAGCAAGTGGAACAGTTATAAGCAAACAGATTGGACAGAGGGGATGCGAAGGCTGGCATCACTGGCAGAGCAAGGAGGTCAGAGGGATATGGGAAGAAATGAAACCAGAGATCCAGACAGGGGCAGAGATGCACAGGGCCTTGAAGGCAAGGGCAAGAAGTTTGAACCAAATACGATTGGCAAAGGGGATCCACTGTATAGTCAACCAGTGTAGGAGATTTACGTGGCAGTCCATTATCAAAGCACAAAGGAGAGCAGCAGAGGGTTGTCAGTCCTATTCAGCATAATATGCCTCCCCTTTTCATCTTTTGGGTATATCAGCATGGGTGGGGGGGGGGGGTCTTCCACTTGCAGGTACACTGTATGCTTTATAGAACCTGCTGTATTATACTAGCTTTTTAAGTTTAAAGGAATAAACTTTAATGATACTTCCCCTGGCTTCTCCATTTAGTTTTCCCACACACCCTCCTTTCATACAGGACTATAATATTTGCCCAGCATTAAGTATGGTTAAAGACCACAAGTAATAAGGCAATACAAATACATGTAGATCTAACACTTATACTGGTATACAAATGATACCATCTCAATTAAAATCCTAAGAGGTAATTGAAAGAAAGAAAGACTTGTTGCCAATGGAGCTGTAGGAGTGCATTTAATCAGAGAGCATTATTTCTAATATGTACTTGGACAGCAGTTAATGGACAAAACTGTTTATCTTGGATGAATATAATAATGTCTATCACATTAAACTAAACTTGAATGAAGGAAAAGATTAAAAGCGTGGGTGCTAGCTGACATGTTATAGCACTGCATGCTGCTAGGCTGCATGTGAATGTAAACTCACCATGTCCAAAAACAATGACTGGAGACTGCACTTCCAGTTGGATCTAGGGTATGTGATCTGAGGCCCCATCTGCTTTGGGAAAATGGCCTGTTGCTGTTATAACAAAAACTTTGAACTATAGGTCCCCTCTATTGTTGAGTTCAGTTTAGTTGTTAGTGTAGACAAAAGAAAATAATTTTCAACACCATAACAGGAAGTGCTGTTATGCCCATCCACGCTGTTATGCCCATCCACTCTAGCAGCTAAACAGAACTACCAGTTGAGAGGAGTACCAGCTAGGGGTGCCTGTTGTTCAAAATGGTCAGCAAGCAGCTGTTCTCTTATGTGCAAATGGGGCCTAAAGTTTCACAAAACCGAAGGCTCACACACACACGACTTTGAAAACAAAGTCATCATTTTGGTACTTAGCTTGTCTTTTCCAACATGGTATATGCCTTGTGTTCTATCACTAGTCTAGTGCAGTGGTATTCCACAAACTCAAATGCTCAGTTATCCAAAATGGTTCAGTTGATTAAACAGTTTCAACATGCTAACAATTTACAAACAGACTTCTGAAACTTAAAAACGCTGCCATAAAATGATTGCCAATCCTAATAATGCCGAGTAACTAAGTCTACTCCAGTTTCTACAATAAGTAGTATTTTTCAAAGACAGGAAATAGTGGCATGTTACAGCTTCACACATGTGAAAATGCAACAAAACTATTACAATTAAAATATTGTCAGCAGAGTCAATGGCCTAATGCTTTTGCAAGGCCATGCGAAAGATCCAGGTTCAATATACAGGCCTGACAGAAGCTTGGCACACACAGGAAATAGGACAGCATCAAGGTGCTGGACAACTGAGGTGGGAATGAATGCTGGTCACATGGAAAGCATCCCTTCTTGTGTAGTAATAGGAATGCTTATACATTCTATAAACTGCAGCTGTGACAGTACAGTGTTACCACACATACTTGAGTAGGTCTGGCATTATAGAGGGAGCTGGTAGTGACCCCAAGACCTTGTCTATACAACTTTTTTTTCAAAAATAACCATAATTCAATCAGTCCAACTTTTGTCTTTAGATAAGGTCTTATACCTAGCTTGCCCAACACTTGGCACTATTCCAAAAAAAAATTTCAGGGGAGAAGTGTTCCATTCTTGGCAGGGGAATGGTGCCTTTTCTTGGTACTATGAAATTCTGTTCAGGTTTGGCTGAGATAGAGACTGTTAAGAATCACTATTTCCCTTTCTCTCCTTTTGCAACCATAAATCTGACATTTCCAACTTTTAAGTGCTTGGCTTTGCAATCTAAATGTTTTTAACATTTTGGTTTTGGACTTTAAAATGTATGCAGGTAACACACACAGTGCAAGGACATACATATCACAGAATTCTATTGCATTATTTGAGAAATAACACGTAATTATAAACCTTGCTCTCAAGTTTGCATACAAGGGGACAGAGTTAAGGTTGTGCTTGTTAACTTAACTCTAATTTACTCTTACTTGCTTCATTGTACAACCATAAATATTCTATTAGCAGTTTAATGAGTAACTAAAGTAAAGAACTTAGTTAAAAGACACCGTCAGGATGCATACCAAGGTTAATACTTAGTTTATCTGAAGGGTTAAAGTGTTCAAATTAAACAAACAAAAAACAGATGTTCAAGTATTGCAGTAAACTAAACTCTTGAATTCAGTTTCTAGGTTACAGCAGTGGAATTACAATGTTCTCTTAGAATCATAGAACCATAGGTTAGAAGGGACAGCAAGGGTCATCTAGTCTAATCCCCAGCCAAAATGCAGAATTTGTTGTGTCCTGATTCTTAGTCTGCCTTCTGCAGATTTCAGTCATATCCTATAAGCTTTTCCCATATGTTAATCATTCTGTTAAATTTTGCCATGCTCAGGATAA
Source organism: Lepidochelys kempii (assembly GCF_965140285.1). NCBI lineage: Eukaryota > Metazoa > Chordata > Testudines > Cheloniidae > Lepidochelys > Lepidochelys kempii. The sequence goes on along the minus strand of NC_136382.1, from coordinate 196,329,159 downwards.
CTAGATGCTCTGAAGAACATCTCAATTTAGGAGATGGAAGGGAAAGAGGGACGAAGCAAACAATCATTTCCAGCCTAATCAGTTCTGAAACCTTGCAGCAGCAATTCTGGTTTTCAGGGGGGACAAATAATTTCCAGAAATTATTTGGAGGCTAATAATTGTGAAAACTGGTCTAAGCTGAATTTGTCCACTAACATTAACGAACCTGTCATGGTAGGAATTTTTTCTAGTTAGCTTAATAAAACCGCCTCATAGCTTAAAATATGGTACACTGTGACAACTCTTAGGGGCCAAACTGCAATCCTTTACTCCTGCCAATACATTCCCATGCACTTTAATTGAAATAACTAGTGTTAATAAGGCCTGTAGGATCCTCAGGCCTGTAGCCACCACTGAACCGAGAAACTGAACTGCCTCCTCTTTAAAGGCTTACTCATAGGAGATGCTGTGTACCCTCATTTTCCATTAATGAGAGTTGAGGGTGCACAGCATCTCTGAGTACATGAAAGCAGGTACTGCTGCATTGAGGGACCATTGTAAAAAGGGGGTCAAGTTAAAACAACCTCTCCCCTACAGCCCTGCCAGACCTGGAACTGTGGAGGGGAGATCCCCTGCTCCTGCAGGCACTAGGAGCCAGGTGGCATCCCTACTTCCCCCAGCAACATGGCCTCAGGAATGAAACTGGGGGGGATGAACTGGTCAGAGATTACGCCCAGCAGTAACAGCTGGAGAAGCAGGGACCAGTAGTCTTGGAGGATGACTGCAGTTCTCACTCAGAACACTTCATCTCTGGCACAGACTGGCTGTCTGTTCCAACCCTGCTACTCTTTCCCAACCTTTGGCTGTCCATCTAGCTAATCCCCTCCTACCATAATCCTTGTTCACTCCACTTTTATGTGCTATCCCTTTCTCATATACTTTGTGCCGTCTATCTAGATTGCAAGCTCTTTGGGGTAGGGGCTCTCATTATACATTTGTACAGTGGGTGAAGGTACCATCACAGAGCCCTGTTCTTGGTTCTCTCCTAGGCACTACAATAAAAATAATGAAAGGAGGTCGGATTAAGTAATCAGAATGGTCCCTCAAGATTTTCAGAATGCAGGATAGCTGATGGGCTTGTGACTCCAGGACTACCCTTAGTCACAAAGCACCCAGCTTCATCATGAAAGACAGGAGTTAAACAAAATAATTCACTGCGTTCATTTAACTTTACAAATTGGGAAGCAGGTAATTTGGTGCCCAATCCTGCAGCTATTACTTACATGAGTAGTCCCATTGACTTCTATGGTGCAAGACACTTGAGTAAGAACTGACAGAACATTCCCAAAGTCTTTCAAGGAAAGAATTTAAAATGATAGTAGTTAGGATGTAGGAATTCTAAGAAAAATCAACGTTAGCTGTAGAGTCTAAAATTAAAGGAGGTCTGGTTTTGATGCTTTCAGTACATGCAGTATGTTTCTGGCATAAATCCAGTGGAACATAAAGTACTTGTGGACAATGTCTGCCAAGAGCTAGAAATATAGCACTTAGGCTTTGAAGAACAAATAGTATCTGTTTCCGTTCAATGCACTTAAAAAAAAAATTAAATCAAGGTGATCCTTCTGCGGGCATGACTGCATTAGAACTAGCTGACATGCTTTAGTAAATGCTGTAATGAATACATGCTGATTGGAAGGGAATCAACGCCTGCCATTTTATAATCCATTCCCATAGTGACAAAGCTTATATATACAGATATTAAACTTCACCGTATTACAAATGCAGTTTTCCTCCCAATATCAGGCAGATGTTCAACAGAAGCTCAGTGCCTTGCTTTGACTTGCCTCTAGCACACACTTCTACAAATTCCACCAATTGTTTAGTACTGCATATAAAAGAAAAACAGAGCAAACAGAAAGACAGTTGGAATGTAAGGGTATGTCTACACTGCCCACATTGTGCCCAGCGCTGTGACGTGGGCAGTGTAGTCACGCTTTAGCACCGGGGAGAGCTCTCCCAGCGATTAAAAAACCCACCCTGAACGAGCGGTGATAGCTTTATAAAGCACTGTCTATACTGGTGCTTTTCAGCGCTAAACCTTTTGTCGCTCAGGGGGGTGTTTTTTCACATCCCTGAATGACTAAAGTTTTAGCGCTGAAAGTGGCAGTGTAGACACGGCCGAAGACACTCAATTAAAGTGCTTTATCAGTTCATATATCATGTTTCATGCATCTGTACCTCAGTTTACATACCTCAGAGCAGTGCTCTGAAGATTAGTTAATAATTGAATACTAATTTGCATTTCTATTCAGCTTCCAAATGTTAGTGAATTAAGCCTCAACATCCTGAGGGAATTACCATCAGCCTTATTTTAATAAAGATAAGGAAACTGAGGCACACTAAGGTTAAGGCCTAGTTCACACTAGAAAATTAAATTGGCTTAATTGTGTTACTCTGGACTGTGAAAAATACACAGCCCTGAGCAGCATAGTTAAGCTGACCTAACCCCCGGCATAGACAGTGCTATGGAAGAATTCTTTTGTTGACCCAGCTACTGCCTCTCGGAGAGGTGGATTACTTACGCCAATGGGAGAATTCTCCCACTGGCGTAGGTAGTATCTACACTGAAGCACTAACAGTTTTAAATGTAGACAAACCCTAAGTTATCACACAGCAAGGCACTTAGGTCAAGTCACCTAGTCTCTCTGCACCGCAGTTTCCACATCTGTAAGGTGGAGATAAAAATATATAGGGCTCAGTGTGGCTTACACAGGAATGGAGAGAACAATCCATCTGATAGCTCCCAGGGAATTACAGTGGAGCATGTCCACACTGTCACCATAGCCAACGTAAGAGGCTAGTACAGGAAAATATCATGGCCAAATAGAATCACAGACTTTAAGGTCAGAAGGGACCATTATGATCATCTAGACTGACCTCCTGCACAACGCAGGCCACAGAATCCTCACCCACCCGCTCCTGTAACAAACCCCTAACCTATGTCTGAGCTACTGAAGTCCTCAAATCATGGTTTAAAGACTTCAAGGTGTAGAGAATCCTCCTTTTGGGGTATCTTGTACCACAGGGGGTGCTAGAAGTGAGGAGACTCTGGGCTTCTCTGCACTTGAAACACTACAGGAGACAGCTGCAGCAGCACCCCTGTAGCACTTCAGTGTACACACGACCTAGCCTGACGGGGGAGGTTCTCCTATGGAAATAGGTAACCCACCTCCTCGACAAGTGGTAGCTAGGGTGATGTAAGAATTCTTCCATTGACCTAGCACTGTCTGCATCGGGGGGTTAGGTTGGCTTAATTACACCACTCGGGGTGTGGATTTCACATCCTTTAGCAACATAGCTCGGTCAACCTAACTTTTTAGGTTAGACCAGGTCCTGTGACTGTACCTAGCCAGAGTGGGAAAGATGCAAGACAGGATGCTTTTTGAACCATCCCCTCTCCTTGCCAACCCAGACCCAACCTTGCCCTTTAAGGCCACAGAGTGTTAGTGTTCACATGGCCTGTTGGTAGGGTGACCAGACGGCAAGTGTGAAAAATCAGGACGGGGTGGGGGGTAATAGGAGCCTATATTAGAAAAAGACCCCAAAATCGGGACTGTCCCTATAAATATCGGGACATCTGGTCACCCTACCTGTTGGAAGATATGAGCTCTTTGCTTCTCCCTACCACACATGCACTTCTATTAGTCTTCCCAGCCTCTCCTGGCTGTAAGAAAAGGCAAGGATTAACTCTCCTTTCACCATCTTGGATCAGATAGGTATTTCTGCTGCTGTTCATAGAGCCACTGCCAACTTAAATCAGCTCCTCTCCAAAACCTAGTGTAACTCAAGATTTCAGTAATGGAAAGATCAGAAAAAGATACTGTTTCCCTATTTTTAGAGACACAGTTTCCCCTATATAGTCAGGGGTTTCCCCTGCTGAATGTGTGGGTCTTTCAGAGCAGCGAGGAAATATTATAAATAGGAAAAATACAATTACGAAACTGCCAATATTGGCAGCAGGACTCAGAAACGGGTGCAGCAAGTAAAGCTACATAATTACTGAAGCTGGCTAAATTGTCTTCATGGGGTCCCTATAATTTTCCCCAGCAACAGTGTGATGTTTACAAGAATCTACTCTGTTTCATATCTGCTACTCAGAAAGCTGTGGGCAGAACCAGGGAAAGAAATGAGTGATCAGTTGTTTGTCTAGGATTTTAATGTAGATACATTATGTAACCTGTTCTACCAGCTCCAAAATATAAAAAGAGAACAATTACATATGATAATATGCTTACTCATATTAGCATGTACAGAAACATGACATAAAACATTGTCATTATCCAATAAGTGTTAGCATTCTAATCGCATGATTACTGAAATTACTACTCAGGAAGGAAGGAAGGGACGGAGGTAGGAAAAGGATGAGGCTCCTATCTACATAGTTCAGATAAGCAAATTCATTCTTTCTGCAAGCCCATTTTATGACAGCTCAAGAATTTTGATCTCTTTTATGACCCATGCTGGAAGAACAGGTAACGTAAGAATTGTCAATGATTACTTAAAAAAAGGCCTGAAAGATCTTATCTTAGAAATATATAGAGAACATTAAATTGTCTGCACTGTTTTTGCTTGTGGTCTCCTTGGAGGTCCAGAGAATATCTCCTAGCCCTTAACTGAAGGAGCCTGGGTGAATCTTTAACAAATGTATTTCCTCACAGATGTATTTCAGAAGTTTGATGTATAGGTATTAAAAAGATTTTAATTGGTTTGGCTACTATCCCTTCCAGTCTCAATTGCTCTGTTTTCCGTCACTATTGATGTAATAATCTCACTAGTTCTCCAATAATCCAATCCTTTCTCAAAAATTGAGTAGATAATACCTGTTATTTTTCAGGTAAAAAACAAATTGAAAATAACTTCTCTGGAAAAAGGCAGCACTGGTGTGTGAGGTTCTCTTTATACTCTTATGAAGCAATAAAGGGGGCAAAAGCACTTTAAATGTCACTCTACAGACACATTTGTTCAAGGTGGCACAGCAAACATGAGTCCATGTACTCTAGAGCTTTCACCAGAGGTTGAGATTGATTACTGTATATACTCGTTCATTAGCCCATTCATTTATAAGCTGACCCCCCAAGATGGATAGGTGAAAATAGTAAAAACTGTACGACGCTTTCATAAGCTGAACCTATATTTCAGGGGTTGGCAAACTTTGGCTCCCGGCCTGTCAGGGTAAGCCACTGGTGGGTTGGGACGTTTTGTTTACCTGGAGCGTCTGCAGGAATAGAGCCCCTGAGCTCCCTGTGGCTGCAGTTCGCCGTTCCCAGCCAATGCTCCCAACTGATGATTTCATAGAGTTTAAAATCATCAGATTTTGGTGTAGACCTGTTTATAAGCCGACTCCCACTTTGATGCGTCATTTTTTTACCAAAAATATTCGGCTTATGAACGAGTATATACAGTTCCCTTTTAATCCACCCTTCATCCAAACACAAAACTCCCTTAATTACAATTCACTCATGAAAAGAAAAGGAGTACTTGTGGCACCTTAGAGACTAACCAATTTATTTGAGCATGAGCTTTCGTGAGCTACAGCTCACTTCATCAGATGTTTACCGTGGAAACTGCAGCAGACTTTATATACACACAGAAATCATGAAACAATTTTTCATGATTTCTGTGTGTATATAAAGTCTGCTGCAGTTTCCACGGTAAACATCTGATGAAGTGAGCTGTAGCTCACGAAAGCTCATGCTCAAATAAATTGGTTAGTCTCTAAGGTGCCACAAGTACTCCTTTTCTTTTTGCGAATACAGACTAACACGGCTGTTCCTCTGAAACAATTCACTCATGGCAGAAATTGGGGTAGGAGCGTGAGGCTGTAGCCTAGGATTGAGCTCAGGTTATCTACTAAATAAATTACAGAAGAAAGAATGCCAGACTATATTCATTTTCTGAGATAGGAAGACTACCTTCCAAGTCGATATGCAATCAACAAGTTTGGCCCATGGAATGATCACACGGATTTGTGAAAGCTGTCTGTATTTTGTGGAGTTCTGAAAGTGGTGTTTGGCTTTCTAAAACTGCAGCTGAATTACAATGATGGATTACTCAGTAACACTAATGCAGAAGCAATGGCTCAGTGGATACTAGACTTTGGTTTCACACCTGGAAATACAAGGCTTTTCTTCCATACGACAACAAATGCTACAGATTTTAAAAATCTCATGAGTTATTGGACAACATAACAGTCTCACCCCCAACTCAGAAACAAGTGTCGAGCCCTAGCCTTCCGAAAAAAAAAAAAAAAAGTATTGTGTAGTCCATTTAAAAAATGAACCAAAAATATACCTAAGTTAAGTAATGTCTACTGCACTAAACATACTGTACACTCCCACATTTAGAAATGAACATTTAAAGTTACCTTTGATTATCCAATGAAAGGAAACAATGATCCAATCATAACAACTTGAATTACACGATATGCATCTGAAGAAGTGAGCTGTAGCTCACGAAAGCTTATGCTCTAATAAATTGGTTAGTCTCTAAGGTTCCACAAGTCCTCCTTTTCTTTTTGCGAATACAGACTAACACGGCTGTTACTCTGAAACCTGTCAAGCTGCATTTTATTTTCTACCATGTTTAAGCATTCCTTAGAGTATTTAAAGCAGCTCAGGGACAAAAACAAACTAATGCCAAATGAAGGAGAAGCAAAAAGTTACAGCGGATGATGGGAAACAGCAGAACTGACATATTTTTAGAATTAGCAGCTTATCCCAAGAGATGCATAATAGAAGGAAAATAAGCTACAAGTTCTTTAAAAGGAAGTGAATTACTCTATAGTAAGCCACATGTGTGATGCATTTTAAAAAGATTCCTAATCACATACCAGACATTTGGTTTAGCTACATGAAGTGACAGTTCTGTTGTCATATTTTCCCAGTTGAACCTTGTGTTGAAACACTGTTAAAACAATCCACATCCTTGCATAAATGGCAGTGAAATGTAAAAACATTAGAAAAATGGAAAGGGTGTATTAAGGTAGCATTAAAGATACAAAAGAGTAGCGATCAACGTGCAGAGAACCTGAAAGTGCACTAACCGAAATAAAGCCCACGACCCTTCTTGGGAAATTCCTTAGAGGCCACTTCTTTTATATTTTAATATGAATTTTATTTTTAAAAGCAGAGGATCTAAGTGAAGTACTCAGACAAGTTTACAACTATATTGGCTACAAACCTAGCATTTAAGTTGTTAACACTACTGATGACTAAGGCCCTACCAAATTCGCGGCCGTGAAAAACGTGTCACGGACCATGAAATCTGGTCTTCTCGGTACTTTTACCCTATTCTATACAGATTTCACAGGAGAGATCAGTCTCTCTCAAACTGGGGGTCCAGACCAAAAGGAGGTTATGGGGGGAGGGGTGTCACAAAGCTTTTGTAGGGGCATTGCGGCTGCGCTGCCTTAAGAGTTGGGTGGTTGGAGATCAGCGGCTGCTGGCCACACTATGCTATCCTTACTTCTGTGTTGCTGCTGCTGACAGGTCTGCCTTTAGAGCTGGGCTCCCACTCAGCAGCCGCCACTTTCTGGCAGCCCAATTATGAAGCCAGTGCTGCCGCCACCAGCAGCACAGAAGCAAGGGTGACAATAATGCGACCCCCCTACAATAACTTTGCAAACCACAGAACCCCCTTTTGGGTCAGGGACTCCTACAGATACAACACCATGACATTTCAGATTTAAATAGCTGAAATCATGGTATTTACTGTTTTAAAAATTCTATGACTGTGAAATTGACCAAAATGAATCACAAATGTGTTAAGGCCCTACTGATGACAAAAACACATTGAACAATGATTCAGGGTGGAGAAAACAGTCAAAGATGGTGCAAATTTACAGTCTTCCCCAGAGAGGTGTGATCCAAACACAAGATCTGGAGTTTCTGGTTCCTTAAATTCTAATAGTGGTTCTGGCACTAATTTAATGAATGTCTGAGGTAAAGCACTTAAGGCCTATCCCTGTTTGCCCCCCACACCCCCATTAATGGGGACACACATACTGATTTTAATGGATACAATACCAGGCCCCTATTCTTTGTGCCTCAGTTTCCACTCCCCTTCCTCATGTGTAAAATGGGGGTGCCTATCTCAAGGAAAAGGTGGGGATTTTTAATGTTTGTAAAGTATACTTGAAAGACTAATGGCTAAATATGTCCAAGTGGAAGAATTAGTGCACAAGGGAGACTATAATCATTTATGGTGAGTTGCTTAAAGGGACAAGTTTGATTAGCAAGGATCATTATAGATTAGTAGTTTTTAAGGCCAGAAGGGATCATTATGATCAGGGGTGGCCAACCTGTGGCTCTTCAGAAGTAAATATGCAGCTCCTCATATAGGCACCAACTCAGAGGCTGGAGCTACACGTGCCAACTTTCCAATGTGCCGGGGGGTGCTCACTGCTCAACCCCTGGCTCTGTCACAGGCCCTGCCCCCACTCCAGCCCTTCCTATGCCCTCGCTCCTTCACCTCCAACCCCCCCCCCCCCCAAGATCCTCCTGCACGCCACAAAACGGCTGACCAGGAGGTACAGGGAGGGAAGGGGAGGCGCTGATCAGTGGGGCTGCCAGTGGGTGAGAGGCGCTGGGGGACTGCTGATGTATTACCGTGGCTCTTTGGCAATGTACATTTGTAAATTCTGGCTCCTTCTCAGGCTCAGGTTGGCCACCCCTGATTATGATTATCTGGTCTAACCTCCTGAATAACACAGACCATAGAATTTCACCCAGCAATTCCCGTATCAAAGCCATACCACCCTGTGGTTGAGCTAGACAATCATTTTAGAAAGACAATCAAGCTTGATTTAAAGACTTCCTGAGGTAAACTGTCCCAATAGTCCATTACCTTCTCTATTAAGAATTTGCTCCTCAATTCTAGCCTGAATTTATCTAGCTTCAGACACTGGATTTTGTTATGCTTTTGTTTGCTAGGTTAAATAGCTCTCTACTATCAGAAATGTCAGTACTTACAGACCATGATCAAGTCACCTCTTAACCCTCTCTTTGATAAGACGGAGGCTTATGTGATTAATGAATTACAGGCCTAAATATTAGTACTTGGAAAAAACACAACTTGGCTGAAATTGCTGAACCGCCAATATGCAGAGGGGCATACCAAGAGTCTCATCAGCCTCTGTGAGATGCATAGCTGAAATTTGCTGCAGCCTGCTCCACTAGAGAGCAGAAGGGGAGTGTTTGTGGTTTACTTCAGCTAGCTGGCCACATTCTAGATATTGGCATGGGATCAGAGATCACAGGTGTGTGTGTAAACTGTGCCCTTGGGAAGGATATCACATCACTACACTTCATCATGAGGCTGGGGTGCACCATTCCCACTGAGAGCAAGGGCCTGATTTGGCTCAGCACTATTGGAGGTCAAACAGAACATGCTGGGTTCTAAAGAAGATTACTATTTTCCCCCACAACAGTTCTATCAAAGGTTTGGTAAGACTTTATAAAGCCAGCAAGACAGTGACTCCTAAATACTCTTCCTCACAGACCAATCATATTCAGATTTGAGACAAGTGAAGCAAAAGGGAAGATGGTTAGAATGCAGGTGGCATATGTCTCTCTACCAATGGGATCCATGACAGCATACACAGTTTTTGAAAGTGACTTACCATACATTTAATTATTTTCAAATTATATTTAATATGTTCTTTTCTGAATCTGCCAAGGGTTCATTCAAGACCATCATTTTTCTATGTTGGAAACATAGGATTCTTCCTACATTTAAATTGAAAAAGGCAACAGACCAAGATTCGGTTCTTTTATCATTATATTTTAAGTTTTTTAATATTATTTTGGGCCTGTCATAAAGGAGTTTTTTGTTTCTTCAGGAATTTCCAGTAAAAAAACAACAAAAACAGAATAAAAACACAAGACATGATTTCTGAATGCATCATTACTAGCTGTAGGTTAAACTAGAAACACTGTTTTAAAGCAGTTTGTGCTGATGAATTATGTCAGGTCTATTGGAAAAATGTTAGAGAGATCTAGAATACCAATATATTTTGTTCTGTGGTGGGGTGAAAACATGAGGGTGGTGTGTGTATTTGTCAATTCCCTGTCCCTCTCTCCTCCCCGCAACTACAATGTCTCAGAATCTAGTAACATCAAGGAGAAGAGTAGTGGCAGCGCAGAGGAGAAGAAAAGGAAGGAACATATGGTCCAAGTCTGTATGCTGCTGAGCACCCCCAACTCTGACTTTGACGGGAGTTGTGGGTGCTTGGAATCTCATCAGATTTGGCCCTTAAGACAAATGAAAAAACTCTTACCTCCTTCACCATTACTCTGTCTACCCAGATACACTAAGTACCAAATCAAGGGTGCAACACCAATTTTAGTGAAACTAATGGCCTCTGGTTACAGTATATAATATACACATGTATCTTGTGACAAGTAAATTGAAATGAAAAACTAGATCAGATGGAAACATGCTCATTTTGTTCCACTGAAACTGGCTCAGCAGTATTTAGCAGTGCTTGACCTAGTTCCTACACCAGCTTTTTGCTGTCATTTCCTTCGACAATCTGTCAGTGCAGTTGTGAATATAGAGATTAAGGAATGAAAGTTTGGAAACAAACGATCTGGGCTTTCTCTGTTAACACCATCTACAGTCAGAGAGCTTTTGTGATCTAAGCAATAAGGTACGCAGTGCCAGAGTAGCCTCTTTGTACAAACAACACAGTACTTCAAGGCTTAAGCCTTTTGCAGGACATCAGCTATTATGAAGCAACTGCTGTATACTACTTTACTGCACTCTGAAATGAATGTTTGGAGGAGTTTGATTTTTGACACTGCCCCTAACTAGAAAAATCAATGTCAACTCTCCATCCCATTTTTCAATCAATGAAGAGATCAGTATCTGTAAACAGCTTTAGGACTAGTCTACGCGACAGGTTTAGGTCAACATACGCTGCTTTGCTTCAACCTAGCTGTGGAAGAGTCTTCCCTTAAATTTGGCTCCCGCTGACGTAAGAAGCTCTCTATGCCAATTTAGTAACACTAGCTCCCTGAGCGGCATATGGTCATGGTCGATGTAATTAGGTCGATGCAGTGTCTACGCTGACATTGTGTTGATTACGTCAACTGTTACTGGCTTTCAGAAGCTGTCCCACAATGCCCCACACCAACAATACAATCGATACAAGTGCTCCTGGTGAGGGCATGAACCACCAAAACAAGAAGCCCAATGTGCACCCATATGAGCGATTTAGTAACCAATGTAAGTTAGGTCGACTTAATTTTGTAGTTTAGACATGGCCTTAATTTTCAAACTAGCTTACTTGTTGTATTCCACAATTCTTTTTAAACAAGGCTTTTTTCTTTTTATAGAAAAAATATTAGGACTAGATTTACTACTCACAAAAGGGAGGTACAAATACTGTTGGCCTGAGACAGATGCTGTGCTCACTTGTCCTACACAGCTCTACCACTGTACCTCAACCCAGACATTAAACAGTCCTGTTTTCAGTTTTGGGCTTCTTGACAGGAGAAAACCATTAACTTGCTGTACCTCCTAGACCTGAATACTTTAGCTACATAAGGAAGATATCAAATCAAGTTATATCCGATTTAATGCCCCCCAATTATGCACTTCCCAAAAACAACAGTAATGATATTCTACGTCCTCTAAAATAAAATTAGTTTAAAAACGGGCGCATAAAAACTAAGTCTCTTTGCTGGCTAATTCTAGATTATTAAAATTCATTATTAACCATATTATATACTTCGGTCAAGAGTAACTAACTATTTTAGATGTCCAACTTGAGAGCCTCAAAGGGGCCTGATTTTCAAACTGTGGGTACTCAGCAATTTTTGAAAATTGGGCCTTTTTAAAAGACATTTTATGTTGGGCACACAAAAATTGAGACAACCACAATCACTAGTCACGTTTGAAAATCTGGGCCTAGAAGAGGATTTACAAATAAAAGATTTTTTTTTAATTTCTTAATATGAATCATGTTCTACTCATAAAAATAAATAATCCAGGAAACTTGCACAGGAAACCTTCAGTGTAGGTTTCCCAAAACACATCTACAGCATACAAAGTGCTAAATCCAATCATGGTAGCAGGACACTACAACTTTTCTATTTTGCAACATTTTATGTGCACAAAAAAAGGAAACTCAAATCTTCTCCCTCCCCCACCTTGCAAATTCAAGATTTGGGGCAAAAATCATCATTTTGCTGAGCATGTTCGGGGCAACCTTTGCAGTTCTGTCTATTGCCAACTAAAATGACAAAATATTACAAAGCGGTGGATTTTAAACTGTCAGTCCAAGCAATAAAACAAAAACAAATGCAAGACCTTTGAAGGTAATATGAAGGGGGGAAAAAGTACTACTGTTAAACTACAGCAGGCGTGTATACACGCAAGGGACTGTGTGTAGCAGAGATCAAGGTAACTGCAGGTTTTGAGTAAAATTTACTTAAACGAAAGCCAAAAATCATCAGTATAAAAGTATTGGCCACTCTTCCTGTTAAAAGATATTTGGGGGGGGAGGAGGAGGGGAGAATGGGAAGGAATCACATCTGAAAATATAGCTGTTCTTCCTCTCTGCCTTTTAAATTTATCTCCTTTTTTATAATAGTGTCGGTCTCCCCGATATCATGTTACCTCTGCAAATACACTGCTTACCCCTGTAAAAAGTGTGGGGATGGAAGCCGCACAATTTTGTTTCTTCTAGCAAACTAAAGTTGTGTTGAATCACAGATCCTTTGTAAACGAGCCATAAAACACAGGAGAAGGGCACAGAAAAATAGGTCTGTACATTGTCGTTCTCAGGAAGCTTGACAATAGACAGAATAGAATACCAATTCAGTTTCCCTATCGGTTATGGGGAATCGTCCCAAGTAAACAGTGGCGAAATATTTTGTCATACAGGAAAATAAAGACTTGCAGCTTAACACACGCAAACAAAACCCCCCTTTGTTTTGTTTTCACCCGTCTGCTCCCATGCCACTCCACTAACTGGCTTCAAACCGGGGTGTGTGCAAAAGGAAATGAAGTCCGAGCTCAGCAGGCGCGTCTCGTTGTGGGGGCAAAGAAGCCAAGTCAAGTTTAGAAAGAGTCAAATAAAGCCGGAGGCGCTGGGCTCAGCGGCAACTCCGTGACAAAGGGCCGCGCTCCGCAGCGCGCCCAGCTCGGCCAGGGGCGGCGGCGGGGGTCGGCTACGCTCTGGTGCCTGGGGAACTTCCCGTGAGGACCGGCACTGGCAGCGCTCCCCAGGCAGGCAGGTGTCGGCACAGACCCACGCGCCCGTCACCGTGCCCGGGACGGCTGGGGTGCACCAGAGGCAGCCGGCGGTGGGGAGGGGAGGGGGGGGGGGATTTCTGACCCCTGCCCCCCCCCGCCCCCCAGCTAACACGTACCGGCCGAGAGTCGCCACACTCACCCGGCCCAAACCAGCGGCGCCCACCGTCGCGATTCCGCGCGGCTCGAACCCCGGCGGAGAGCCCCGCGGCCGGAGGCGCGCCCCCGCCGCTACGGGTCCAGACCCCCGGCAAGGGGGGAGGGCGGAGAAGTTCCGGGCTGGGGCGCGGAGCCCAGAGCGCCTCCCGCTCAACCGGCAGGGCTGCGGCGCGGACCGGGGAGCTCCCTTGGTGGCCGGCTTCGAGGCGGACGCGAGCGCGAGCTTCCAACCGCCAACGAGCTTCCAGCGCTCTGGGTCTGCGGCGGCGGTAGCGGCGGCTCCGACACCCCACCGGGTGGGCGGGGCGCGGTGACCGCATCAGCCCGCGCCATCGCGCGGGGGATCATGGGAGTTGTAGTTCTTTTTTTCCCCCCCCCCCCCACCCCTTGGGTGGTTAGTCTCTGCCCTCACGGCGCGGGAGGGTTGATTTTGCCAGAGGAGGTTCCCAGCCCTTTGGGTGGCGGGTGCAGGAGCTGCCGGGCTGTGGGGCAGGCCGTGGGCCAGCGGAGCCCAGCAGGCTGGCTCCCACCCTGGCCCGTGCCAGAGCTTGAGGAAAGCCTGTGGAACAGGGCAGCTATGGGGTGATCCATCCCGTCTTCCACTCCCCGCTCCTGGCAGTCAGAGGCGGGGGGTCTCGTCCCAATCCCCCTGCATTGGGTGTCCCCCACACCATAACAGCTCTTGGTGGACCTCTCCTCTGTGAGCTTATCTCCTTCTTTTCTGAACCCAGTTATGCTTTTTGGCCATGACACCCAGTGGCGGATTAGCCACTGGGCCAACGGGGCCCGTGCCCAGGGGCCCCGGCCCATTTGGGCCCCCTGGAAAAATGGGTGTCCCCGCGACTAGCTCCACCCACCCAGCGCTCCTGTTGGGAAAGATCCCTGCATCCCAACCCCACTCCCCACCTGGAGCACTGGGTGAGGGGACAGGGTGGGGAAAGCCCCTGTGCTTTGACCCCATTTCCCCAACAGGTGGGCTGGGGGGGATTGCAGGCAGAAGGGAGGGGGAGAGGCCCCCCACTTGCTCTGACCCAGGGCCCCACAAATCCCTAATCCACCTCTGAACATCCCATGGAAATACGTTCCATCGGTTAGTTGTGCACTGAGTGAAAAAGGAGACTTCCTCTTGTTTGTATCCAACCTGCATCTGCCCAGGGAAGCCAGGGCAGTGGCTTGAGAAGCCTGATGCCACACGAGCTGAGCGCATCTGCCCACGGGAGTCTCAGAGCAATGCACTGTGAAGCAACTACCAATTGGGGATGCCTGACTGGAGTAGCACTGCCAAAGTCAAGTGCTTGAAAGTCACAAAACAAGCCTAAAAAAAATCACAATTGACTTAATAATCATGTTTAAAATAAATAAATAAATCAGGGGTGGGGGTTGGCCTCAGAGAGGGGAGGGTTCATATTTTTGTGCAGTTGTAATTAATTTCCTTGAAAAGAAGGTGGTCATCTTAGCCCTGGGTGCGGGTATTATTGCTCCGATGTCCATTTTATAGAGTGGGAAACAGGGACAAAGAGACTGACTTGTCCAAAGTCATACAACAAGTCCATGGCAGAGCTACGAATCCAACTGCTGAGCCACAAGGATTTGATGTAAAACAACCTAGTCACATCTGAGGCAAATGCCACGCTATGATACAAACTTAATCATGTGAGGATGATGCTGTGTGACTCTCAAAAGTAATGTTAGGACTCTGTTGAGCCCTGGGTTGCTTTTGCTGAATTTGGACAATTCCAGAGAAAAAAATCCAGAACAGCAGCTGGTCATTTAATTTACCAGTGCCACAATTCACCCACAGCTGAGGAGAACAACTTACCTGCCTGACAGAGGGGTTATGAGTCTTAGTAAATGTTTGAGCTTGGAGATCCTCAGACAAAAGGCCCTATATAAATGCAAAATATTATGATTCGATTTTATAGGTTCCTTCCCCCATCCAATTAATCAGAGACACAGTGTGCATCCCAAGGCCCGGTATGGTCTATGAAGTCTTAAAATACATCCCACCATGACTCTCATCTCCCTATAGTTATAGAGAGAAAATAAAAAGCTGATCAACTCCAGATTTTTATTCCTGGTGAACACAAACAACTAACTTTTCCCTTTTTCCATCAAGGAACATACAAGTAAATACAATGATTGTGTGTATCTGTAATTGGTTTAAATGGATGTATATGTATATAAAAATTAGGCATGATTTTTGGGATCCTGGAATACTACTAATAGACCCTTCAGCATTACATAGGTTAGGCACCCCACAATGAAGCAATGAAATAGAAGGTAGGAAAAGAATTGACTCAGATACAAAAGGCACCAGCTGTGATTCATCGACAACAGCTTCAGCAACTTACATATTTAAACAGAGAGAGTGAAATTATTAAATGATTATTCAGTGATGTATGAGAATTCCCATGAGCTACACCTGAGATGGTGGTATGATATGACAAGTAACTGATCATTGTAGTGGGAACGATGATACACACTCACAAATATGTACATACCAACTACCGATGTATGAATATCAATTATTAATAATTATGTATAGTACAGTAGCCAGAGTGCCTAGTTGAGATCTCATTGTACTAGATGCTGTTCAAACACACAATGAGTGGGGAAGCATTGTTTTCACTTTCCTTTATACTTTAACCCCTATTTGTATAGCATTTTTTATCCCAGAGCAAACTGAACTGAACTAGTACATGCCATGTATAGGAATCACTTCTTCCACCAATTAAATATAACTATCCCTCAGACAAAATATATCAACTGTGCCAAAGCACAGAGTTACACTACACAGCAGTTTGGGAGAGAAGTGAAGGATATTTTATCCATTTGAAACTACAAGGGGAAAAGTAGGTAGGAAGACTATCCTTACCCAAGCTAAAAGAAAAGGAATACTTGTGGCACTTTAGAGACTAACAAGTACTCCTTTTATTTTTGCGGATACAGACTAACACGGCTGCTACTCTGAAACTTACCCAAGCTGTAATTTGGTTGAGGTTAACCCCTCTCTTTTGTGTAAAAAGTGCCTTAGGGTCTTTAATTACCATAAACAGTGATGAAGTGAGCTGTAGCTCACAAAGCTTATGCTCAAATACATTTGTTAGTCTCTAAGGTGCCACAAGAACTCCTTTTGTTTTTGCATAAACAGTTAAGACCTTTGGTTTACTCTCATCCCAAAGATGGGAGGAAGAGGGAGGATTCTAGCATGTTGCTACAGATACAGAGGAGGAACTTGGGTTACATATGGCAGATATATTTGAAGTCAGGAGTGAGGGCTGGGGTGTGTGAGGGTGGCTGACAGACCCAGAAAGATAAAGTAGGTGAAAATCTTTAGATTTCAGCTGCTACACCCTACTTTGTTGTATGCATTGGTTAGGTTAGTGAGGGAGATTCTGATTTCTGTGGGCTATTTACATGGCAGAGCTTTTGTTTCCTCTTTCACTGATGTTACTGTGTACAAAATTGCATGGATTCTACATTAAAATGTTCACTAGAGTCTTGCATAGACAACGAGGGAGTGTTTCCTTATGACCACATAAATATAGATACTTTCCTCACCTTTTCCTAAAAGGAGCTATGTAGTAGTGTTGAAAGTTCTTTTTGTGATTCAAATCTACACACTGAACAGAGCAACTACCATGAAAAATGAAAAAAGCTTAACGCATTTCATGTTAAGACACAATGAACTGGGACCTGTAGTTTTGTATTTTCCCAATCTTACTTCTTTTCATGAGTGAAATGAATAATGGTGGATATCATGGCGATGGCAGGCTGCCAAATCCTGCCCAAATGTGTCTGTGTATATGTGTGTGTGTGTATATATACACAGGGACATACATACAGAAAGTACAGAGAGAGAGAGAGATTAAAGGTCTCTGCCTTTGTATATCACACCACTACTCTAGCATTATTGCTGATGATTATTATATCAGTTTTCATAGATCACTTGGTCTGGGCAAAATTCATACTCTGAATGACTAGAGTACTATTTCACCTGAAGTACCCTTGTGGTTGTGGAAAAAAAGAACACATCAGTTTACTTTGTTCTATTTTTTTCCCCAGCTTACGGGAAATCATGAACTGAATGTGACCTCTGATCTTATTTTCTCTTTCTTGTATATATTTAAATATACATAAATAAATTTCAATGGACCAGATTTTTTTCATATGTAGAAAACCACTACCAAAATCTGAATTAAAAAAAAATAAAATTCCTTGGAACATTTTCTTTTATAATTAATTTCAAATAACATGTTTTATTTTATCTGAAGGAAACGCCTGATGGAATAATTGAAGGGAGGGGGGAAATTAAACAGTATATAGCACTTATTTATCTCCCCACTACATGTTTACTACCCTGGTTATAGCACAAATTGGTTCTGGTCCATGACTTGGACTCCTAGGTGCACCACAAATAATTATTTTAGTATATTATATGTAATATATTGTATACTAAATTATTATGATTTGATAACTGTGAATTACACAGTGAAACTAACTGTGCATTTGGTACTGTATATGGGAACAAATATACAGGTGTGCCTTTTATTATGGGCCTTTTCTACAGTGGGCTTTTTCCTAAAAAATGTCCATCTTTGCTAGCACTTGATGTAGCAGCAGCAGAGTGCTGGTATTGACATGGTGATGGTGGCCACATGTATTTTTAGCACCATGTTGTGTAGAACTGACCAGGGGGATTAGATGACATTGGACCCACGCCCATAAAAATCAGTGGGACCCTTTGGTTTGAGCAGTTTGGCTCTGATCCAACAAGGTACTTAAGCACATGCTTAATTTTATGCACTTGATTAGTCCCTTTGAAATTAAGCATATGCTTAAGTGCTTGGCTAGATTGAGCCAGTTTACTCAGCACCTTGCAGGACTGATCCCATAGTATTGAAAACACCTGTGGCCAGTGGTGTCTTCTCTGTACTAGTACTCCTATTTTGCTACCACTGGAGTTAGCGTTTGTGGATCATATTTCAGGACATAAACTAGGGTAGACACAGTCCTAATGATTGTGATCTTGAATTTACTTTGTGTTGGATTTTTTAAAGAGAGGCTGAGAGACCTGGAGGTGATATACTTCCATATCTTCCACGGGGCTCACTTCCTGTTTTTATGGGACCAGTTTCCAGTTCCTAGTGAAGTCTGTGACAAAACTCCCATTAACTCCATGGAGAACATGCCTCTCTATCTTGTCAGGGAGAGACACATGTGCAACTGAGGAAGAACAAAATGTATGTGACTAACTGAATGAACATGTGTGTGTCCGTGTGACACCAGGATGATTGCAGTGAGGCAGGGGTAGGGAGAGATTGTTGTATTAAGTGCTGCCACCAGGACAGGAAAAAGTGGGCAGTGGCAAAATATTAAGTAGACAACTTCCCCTGTTCTTTACACTGGGCTATGTGCTTCTCTCTGTGGTAAACAGGTAAGGGAAAGATTAGAAGCTGCAAAAATCTGCTGAATAAGTTAGTTTGCAGCATGGGAAAATAATGCTTGTGTTGTTATAATAACTATTCGTAATACTTAGGGCTTATATAATAATCTGAGTTCAAAGCACTGCACATACCTTAAATAATGAATCATTCACCGTATACCTGTGAAGTAGATACATGAACATATAGTATTATCACCCCCAATTTATGCAGGGGAAACCGAGGCAAAGAGAGTTGAAAACCGTCCCTAGGCAATTCAGGGGCAGAACCTTAGCAAGAATTAAGGAGATCCCAGATTCCAGTCCTGTGCTCAGTCTGCTAGACCATATAGTAACTAACAGTTGAGATGTTCTAGTAAGTAAAATCTCAGCCACAGAAGAGATTTAAAGAAACCTGCTTATTGTGTGTGTGGGAAGATCCAGCATGTCGTGTCTATAGTAGGGGGACAGATCTTTTCCTTGACCCTTCCAATCTGTGATGTTTGCACCCCTATACACACACCATTGTCAAATGGCCCCTGCATGCTTAGGTATCCACCGAATTAATTACTTATATCTTGCCACAGTGAGTGTGGATTTTGACTGCACATTGCTGCTCAGAGCATCGCTGATTTGCTGTCACTTTTCTGTATAATGTATCAAAGTGGCACTTTGGCCTTCGCTAGGCTCCCCACACATTTTATTCAACTCGCATCCCTTTTTGGAGAGTTTTCTGATTTTCTGGATGGGGACAGTTTTATGCTGGAAGTTGCTTTGGCAGCCAGACCAAGTAAAAATTATCATCTTGTGCATAGAATTTTGGGTTTTGTAGTAACTTCTGCTATGTGTTCAGTCTACAAGCCACAGAAACATATGGCTCACAGTTCTGTTCTGGGCTAATTCCCTATTAGATAACAAATAGTTTATGGTTAAGTTTTAGGTGAACTTCATCACTGCTACCTTTCATTTGCCTTTGTATCAGCCTAAAAAAAACCCTTGCTCATTCATCAGTTTGATTCCATTGTCCTGGCAATTTGCTTATTCATTTTCTTAAGAACCAGTCAACTTTCCAGAACTTTTCTTGTTCTAAGAGGAACAGTTTCAGTCCTAATCCTCAAAAGGGTTTTCTATAGAGGCTTAAAAGAAACTGAGGATATAGTCAAGTTTGGCAGTCCCAAAATGGGGTTTCTTTCATTTTTTTAAAGACGTCTCCCTAACCATGAAAAACACCTAACAACTTCCCCCTGAAAAAGAAGCTTGCAGTCCATGGTAAAACTACCACTAAGTTCAATGGAAGCCATCGCTAAAGTCCAGACTTCTTAACTGAGCTACCTGCCAGCAACAAGCCTGGGGGGCTGATTTTCTCTGTAATCGTGGTACATTTCACATTATTCCCCCCCCAACCCGCTCCACTCTGGCTAGACAGCATGGTGCTATAATATATAAGAATCTTTCTTGTCCAGGAACAAAACAGACAAGATGAGCACACCCAGAACCAAAATAAAGTTGGTTCTGTGGGTCTAATTTTAGACCAGCTCTCTTATATGGAATACCCTGTCTGCTGAGCCATTTCATCTGGGACCCATTTGCCTTGCAGCATTGGAATATAAAGTTGTTACATGGGAAAACACTGCACTGAAATTGTCTTTGATATTTAAATGAACAGTTTCTGTTTTCTGACAGCCACATACTGTTCGGGCATTTGTGTCTAACAGGCTTTTTGAATCAGAGGCAACATAAAATGACACATGGAAGCCTCTATTGTTCCCAGCAAAGAACATATGTTTCTATGATCTTTCTGCAGCTACAGAGGGTGAGTAAGAAGCAGTAAGGACTATTGTTCAGCTATTATGTCTTTCTAAACTGCTTTACAACCCAGAATCTGGGACCCAGTACAAACTCTGAGTAGTAGACCAGGCACTGGATGCCAGAGGGGGCGAGAGGAAAGGAGTCCTCATCTCAAGTCACTAAGGGTATGTCTACACTGCAATTAAAAACCCAGGTCTGGCCTGTGCCAGTTGACTTGGGCTCAAGCTGAGGGGCAGTTTAATTGCAATGTAGACATTTGGGCTCAGGCTGGCACCCAGGCTCTAGGACCCTGTGAGGTAGGGGACTGGGATGTCTAATTGCAGTATTAGACATACCACTTAGGGTATGTCTACATGTGGATAAAAGCCCTGCGGCATGGCTAAAATTCACTGTGTAGACATTTGGGCTTGGGCTGGAGCCCGAGGTCTGGGACCCTCCCACCTCGCGGGGTCCTGAGCTCAAATGTGTACACAGCGATTTTTCAGCCCTGGAGTCCAAGCCCTGAGAGCCCCAGTCATCTGACCTGGGCCTGTCACAGTTTACCATCCCTGTGTAGATACACCCTAAGTGGTTCCACTAATTCAGTTTAAGGGCTGAGGTAACCCTGTATGGCCTCAACACTTCTCCACTGCACTGCCCAGATCATGCAGCCCCCACTTCTTCCCTGGCACAGCCCCTATTCACCCCCTGTCCAATGCTATAGCGGTTATTCTTCTGGAACTGAACTTCACACTGTCATGGGAGTACACAGACCCTCCCACAGCTCCCTCAATCCAGCCTCCGCCTCGTGCTGTGGAAACATACCCTTTCTACTTCAAAAGGGACCCCTGCAGCTCCCCAGGGGAGCTTCGAGTTGCCTGCCTTATTTTATATTAATTGATTTTCTATTTAAAACAGCACAAATCTAAACCAAGTTTACAGAAAACATTTTATGAGGAGCTGAAACTTTGAAACTAAATATTCTGACGTAGTGGACAACTGCTCCCATTACAGTGATGTTCTGCAATTCATGCTTAACTAGATAATCACCTCAGTTCTACATGGTGATCTGTAATTAAATCATTAGTCAGAGTTCAGATGCAAGAAAATATTTTACTTTGCAAGTAAAAGATGAACTCTTTATCATGCAAGTCATGATTTACAGTACAGTTGGCTGGTGTAAGGTTGCAGCTTTGTAACAAAAGGCTAGCTAAGGAGCACAGTAATTACAATGGTTATCAGATATTTGGTTTAAAAAATATGATACTTTCTGACTCAGAGAGTATATTATAAACCCAAAAGAGTATGTGGTCCCTTAACAGTTCAACTTCATAACTAGAAATCACACCAAACCAACGAGTCAATCTCATCTTTACCATTACTTTTTAGCAGACGTGAATGTGCACCGCAGCTGTGGCAGTGTTCATACCCGGTAAGTAGGTGGATGTGTAATCATTGCAATCAATCAGTCTGGTCACAAATGAGGATTAAATTACGTTCTTCTCAACTTGTTAGAAGTGTAATTTGCTGTAAGTTAATAAGCAAACATCCAACCTCTTGAGGTCTATTTGCAGAGATATGAATTCAAAGGGAACTTTCTGATGGAAAATTGCAATGATTGAGAGAGCAATGCACGTATATTCTGCTGTTGTGCCATCAGTAGCATTTAGTTACAGTTGTGCTGGCATTTGCATTGGAAACTGTTAGTCTGCTGGGTGAATAATACTTCAGCCATTTCAATGTACATTAGTCAGAAAGTTGGGGCATGATGCTGAAGTCCTAATTCACAATGGGACCAAATTCTGCTGCAAGAATCCCTACATTCCACGACACTGTTAATTTATTCTCTCTGTGTGAACATATCAGGTCCCCATAACAGTGGCTCCCATTTCCTCCCCAAGATGGGTCCTTAGAGGAAAAGGCAGAAGTGGGAAATGTCTGCTGTTTAAGCATTTTATATAGCACCCATCATCATAGTATCTGGAGATCGTGCCTGCCATTTCTGCTGGCTGTGGCCTGCTCATCATTACCACAGTGCCTCCAGAACGCTTTCAAGCAAAAAAAATGGAGGTGGGGATGAATCGCATTTTCAAAAGTGCTCAAGGGCCAGATTTTTAAAGGTATTTGATTGGTGCTGTAGCAGGGTGCTAACCCAGAGCACTCCCGGTCATGGGACAACATGACCCTGCAGGCACAGTACCCTCCATTCCCTCTTGCTTCTCTCAACAAACCTGTTCACAGCCCAAAGGACTTATAGTAATATTCCCCTTCCTGGGATCCCATTTATTAAACTCTCTACAAAGATGCAGTCCCCTGTGGCCTCTCAGGCCCAGACCCTTCTCCTGGTCAAGGTATTCCACAGCCTTTCCTTCTGGGGCTGTGTACTGTTTGAAGCCAGCTTTTCCAACCCAGCAGTAGCCACATTCCAACCCTGCTTCACAGAGCCTCCCTTCTCTCTCCCCAGAGTTTTTACCCTGTTCAGGAGATAGCTCGCTGGTTAACACCTGACCCCATTCACCAGCTTGTCTGCTGCTCCCCTAAACACCTGTTCCTTAAAGGGGCCGTGTCATAGAGCAGGGTTAGCTGGCCACAGCAGCCCCTAGAGGTGCCTACTGGGATTTTCACGGGCACCTAACCCCCACTGAAATCAAAGGGAGTTAGGAACCTAGGTGCTTTTAAAAATCCCACGAGGTGCCTAAATGCCTTTAAATATTTGGCCCTGAGGCACTTCGGCATCTAAGTTGTGTTGATTTTCAATTAGCCTTAGGCTCCTGACTGCCTAAATCACAATTAGGGTGACCAGACAGGAAGTGTGAAAAATCGGGACGGGGGTTGGGGGTTAATAGGAGCCTATATAAGAAAAAGACCCAAAAATCAGGACTGTCCCCATACAATCAAGACATCTGGTCACCCTACCCACAATATATAAGTCAAATCCTAATCTTTTCCCTTTAAAAACACCAGGACTGGCCTTTGGTTGTAACTCACACACAGTTGCAAAGTACAGTGAGTGGGTTAATTTTGCAATACATTGGATCATCTAGCCCGGGCTCTCACAGTACTGGGAAATGTAATAAACCACTCACAAAAACACACACGAAGGCCTACACACCATGTGGTGGGGAGGTAGCAAATTGAGGTGGACACTTCCCCAAACCCATTGAGTGGGGAGTGCTGTGGCTCCTCTGTGTTCTCTTCACTCAGCCCAGGCACCATGGAAGTTCAGCTCTGTACTCAAGGCTTCACATCCATAGGAAAGGGAAGGGGGTAGGGACAGAGCTGCAAAGAAGATTCCGGGGGCCACATTTCCCACACCTTGCTCCCTTCATGTTGGGGTGGATTTTTATTTGGAAATCTGCCTGGGAGTTACAGCAGGTTGAATTAAAGCTCTGCCGATACCTGGGCTTCAGTCCTTGGTGGCCAGCAAACAGTGTCTGTGTACTGATGCAGGCTCCAAACATAGTCATGGAAAGCCGCAATTTGTACCAGCTCAGTTTACTTCAAGTATAGACAAGCTCCCATGAATAATTGCTACTCTGTGCAGCTACTCAGTGGCTGCATTCTTCCACTTCAAAACAGGGGCCAAGTAGGGCTTAAATGGTTATTTGGCTTTATGCAGAGAGATGAATTTCACCTAGAGTGCATAGAATAATGGGCATGTTGGTTGCCTCTTTGCAGACTGCCGTATGTTTACACAGCCCAGGGCAGTGAGCCTCCGAGCCTGGATCCACAGACTCAGGCTCGCAGAGCTCATGCTAAAAATGGCTGTGTTGATGTTGCGGCTCGGGTGCTGACACCTGGGAGGGTGGCGGTGAGCTTCAGAGTCTGAGCCCCAGCCCGAGCCGCAACCTAAAAGTGCTGTGTACCCAGTTCTTTTTAGCACAGAAGCACAAGCCCCAGTCTGGGTTGGGAGGCTCACTGCCACAGGCTGTGTAGAGTATGCCCTCAAAGGCCTGCATGTACATTTCATTGTCACGTGGGCACAGATCTAAAGTTTATTCAAGGGTCACACTTTCTTTCAATGGACTGCAACCATCTGTCTTATCACACACAGTCAGCTTGCCTCACACCATCTGTATGTTACACTCATTACACTATAAAAATGATTCAGAATGGGGAGGGGCTTGGCCATCAATCACCTCGCTGGCATGCGCTGGGTGAACTGCACATGTGCCACAGGCCATGACAAGCCACAATTAGCCTCCCCAGCTAGAGCGTCAGTATGCAAGTCACCTGGGTGATGTAATGCCTAGTGTAGATTCTATAACACCTAGCCGCCAGGAGGGATAATTTGCATGTGAGTAGTAGGTGTGCATCATGTACATACAGCAACAGCAGAGGAATCCACTGATGAACATATCTTAGGTGTATCTCAGAGTTTGAGAAAGAGAACCTCTTTGTAGTAAGTGTCCCAAGGACAGGCCTGGGAACAGAACATGTCTTTAGAGACAGACCAAACAGTGTTGCCAACTCATGATATTATTGAGAGTCCTGCAATATTTGGTGTTTTTCTAAGGACCCAGCTCCTGGAGTCATGTGATTCCATGAGACTCAGGTTTTTTTAAAAGTAAGTTTCTAGCCCCCAAGATTGCAGAGAAAAGCTTGAAAATGTAAACACTAAAGGCTCAAAATACCTGAAAGCAAACAATAAAATTGGGGGGGAGAAGTGGTTATTTCTTTTAAACTCTGTTAATTTTTAAGCCAGTCTTAGGTTTCTGGGGGGGCTGACGCATGACTTTTGAATGTGTGGAATTGGCTTACTGCATTTCCACACATCCTCCCTCAGAGAATGAACCACAGGAGATGAGGACATGCTGATAATGTTCTCACACAACCCACAGCACCCCAGGCAGAGTGGAAGGGGCAGGTGTGACTTCAATAAGTCATCCTTAAGAAGTATAATAGGTGAAATAAAAACCACATATTATGCCTCTGAGTTATCATATCAGCCTGCTGTGTTATGTAATAATACTTAGCACTTATAATCAAGTCACTTCATAAACATTAACTAATGAATCCTCACCATACTTATAGGAAGTATACATTTGGCAAGAATTACCCCTCTTTCAGAGATGGGAAAAGCAAAGCACAAAGAAGTGAAATGACTTAGCCCAATACCACACAGCAAGTGCGTTTCAGAGCCCAGATAGGAATACAGGAAATCCTCTGTTCAGATGACTAGTCGTGCCTCTATCATGAATTAAAGCCATGATGCTGTGTATTATCTGTATTTTAAAATGTTATAAAAATTAATGAAGACATTTGAGCTGTGCGCACAGTACGGATGATTTTTAATCTTCACTCTGCTTAGCCTTCAGTTTTTGAAAATAGCAAAGAAAAGGGGCTGATCTTCAGCTGATATAATTTGCAGTCGCTTCATTGAAGTTGAGGGAGCCAAATGAATTTAAGCTGATATACTGGTCCATTGTTTATGTAATTGTCACTGGGTCGCTGGGGTGCAACCTGGACTGTTGGACAGCTGAGCCCTCCCAACCCACCAACCTGGGCTGTCTCTCACACTGTGATGCTGATGTCAAGCTACAAGCCTCTGACAGGCACTGCACTCACACAGACATCCACAGGCAGGGACACACCAAACCGAGTCGCATGAATGAACTCCTAGCCACTCATGAACCATCAATAGGGATCAGAGTAGCAGCTGGGTTAGTCTGTATCCGCAAAAAGAAATGGAGCACTTCTGGCACCTTAGAGACTAACAAATTTATTTGAGCATAAGCTTTCGTGAGCTACAGCTCACTTCATCGGCATCCGATGAAAATGGACATGCACCAGCCTTTGTAACCTTCACTGATTTCCCAAGCACTTTAGACAAACTCACTGGTAAGGACAAAACATTAAAATAAGTAACAACTACAGAAAGATAGACTATGTGATTATAAGTGGTAGGCACAAAGGTTACCTTAAGAAATAGTTACCAAAAGAAAATAAAAAATAAACACGCATTCTAAATCCTAAACTTTTAGACTAAGCGAGAGCTGAATCAAACAGTTTTTCTCACCCCAACAGATGGTACAAGAAGCTTACAGTTCTTCAGTACACAGGCTGAACCCTTTTCCAGTCTGGGACCAAACTCCCTCAGTTCAAAGTCTTTTTCTTCCAGACCTTCTTCCAGGTGTTGAGATTTACGGGGGTGGAGGAGAGAGATAGGCCAAGTGATGATGTCATTGTCTCTCTTTTTATACCTTCCTCCAGCTGCTAGAAAGATCCGGAGAGGTGGGAGTCAGGCAGTCCGCATTGGTCAAGCAGTCTCCATTGCGCCTTTTCCAAGACGCCTCTGGGATAGTGGATTGTTTGTTGATGAGCCATTAATGAAGGTCTGGCTATAGATAGCTACTCCTTTGTTGTAGCTGAAAGGCTGGTTGTGGGTGTTCCCAACCTCACAACATATTTCAGTAACACACACATAGCAAAACTTCATAACTTCACATACAATGACTGCACATACAATCCAACAGATTATTGTTCAACAGATCGAGATTTACAAAATGATACTTCACAAGGCATACTTTGTACAAAACATATCCTAATCATATCACAGCAGTGAAAATGGAGGTTCCAGGGTACTACATTGAGGTATGGAGTGTCACAATAATGGAGCCCACTCTGTGCAAAGTTAAAGTAACAAAGCTGCTTCTGAGTTCTAGAATCCCAAGAAAGCACATGAAATCAGACTATTACATGTTTTTTGTTTGCATTCAATTTACAAGCAGCCAAAGACATTTTTTTCTTCATATTTTGGAAAAAACCTTGTACGCTCAGCCTGAGACCTCATATGGCAGAAGGCCTGTTAAAACTATGATTTTAAGCCATGTGAGTTGGCTGAACAGTAACAGAGTAATACTTGTTTTTTACTCCAAAATATGACTAACACGACATCCTCTGGCTGGTTGAATTTACAAAGGGGAAGGAGGTGCTACCTCAAGGAAAGTAGTTAAAGACAAGGAGGCCAATAATGGGTTTCTCAAAACAGATTTAGTTTATTTCAATCCTGATTACACTTGTAAACAGAATCATTGCATTTCTTCGGTTGGCAAGGCAGAAAAGGAACGAGCTAACTGCTTGGTTGAAATTATGGCTTGTGGTAAACTGACAAGGATATCAGCATCTGACCACACCATATCACTGGCTTTTCAGTGCTCATTTTACAGCTTTGCCAAAGGTTCAGAAATCATGAGCAGGCCCTAAAACTTAAGAGATTTGCTTAACAATCATGAGATTTGAAAATAATAAATGTTGGCTTTTTTTTTTTTGTCTTCTGGTTCTTGAGGTGGGAGAGTTCACATTTCCAAACTTTTCTCTGAACCACGGAGGCTAGAAATGTACTTAAAAAAAAAAAAAAAGAAAGTTGAGAGTCTTAACTGATCATGTGACTGCAGAAAATGAGGCTTTCAAATGCTCACCAAATATTGCAAGTTTAGTTCAGCTGAGGGGGCTGGGAGCCTTCAGAACTCTCTTTTCCTTGTCCGAGCAAAGGCAATAGGGTGTGTTGGAAGGACGAAAGGGAACGCAGTTAAAGTATTCATGTTTAAGTGGCCTGAAGAAGCTTGCTCTGATAAGACAGCTAAACCTTTATGACTCAAAGACTTAGGGCTCTGTTCTATAGAATCTATGTCCCAATAAGGATGCATTTCTTTCTTTCCAGCAAAAATGGACTCTCTTGCCAAAAACATAAAATCAATAGTTTTTCCACTTTGTGCCTGATTCAAAGCCCAAGGAAATAATGGACTTTCCTGGTTTTCAGATCAGGCTCTTAATGCTTATTTGGTTGGGATGACTCTGGCGGCATGTGTACAGCTAAAAGGAAAATAAGAATGACTTCCATTACAGGACTGATCTTGCAGTTCTTCTATAAGAGGAACTTCCATTGACTTCAATAGGCTTTGGATCAGGCCTATGGGATTACACCGTAATGGACAAATTCTGCCCTCAGTCAAACCTGTGCAGTCCCATTTGGGATTGAGTTCCATAGCTTTTCATTGAGGTTCAATGATTCCACATGAGTTGGGGCTTACATGTGGTTGGGGTGTTTTGATGGAATTACACAGGTGTAATTTATAGCAGAATGGAAAGATTCCCATTGACTTCGATATGCTTTGGATCAAGTCCTAAATGGGGAGTTGGCACCAATTTGCAAATGCAAGATTTAGGCTTTAAGAAAACCAAGCAAATCTCTAGCTATGAACTAACCTGCTCTGTGACCCTGGGCTAGTTATTTCCTTTCTTTCTGCCTTTCTTTCCCCTTCCATCTTATGTAAGTCTGATCTGTGTACATTGGAAGCTCTTTATGTCAAGGAATGTTACTTACTAAGTATTTTTACAGTGCCTAACACAATCAGGCCCTGATTGCAATAAAGACCTCTAGGTGCTACTGAAATAGAAATAAATAATAATAATACTAATAGCAGGGAGTAATGAGAATGCTCTGAAATTGGTCCAGTCCTTTCTCTCAGGATGCTTTCAGCCAGTGGTGATGGATAACTAACTGCACCTTTGCTTGTGGGGTACCACAAGGCTTGATTCTCTCACCAACATTTTAACACCTATCTACATAAACAGATTTTAAGTCCAGAAGGAACCATTGTGATCATCTAGTCTGACTTCCTGTATAACACAGGCCATAGAATTTCCCCAAATAAATCCTAGAGCAGATATTTTAGCAAAACACACAATCTTGATTTAAAAATGTTCAGTGATGGAGAATCCACCATTACCCATGTTCCAAGGGTTAATTACACTCACTGTCAAAAATGTACACCTTATTTCAAGCTTGACTATGTCTAGCTTCAACTTCCAGCCACTGGATAGTGTTATACCTTTCCCTGCTAGACAGATGAGCCCATTATTACATATTTGTTTCCCCATGTAGATACTTAGAGACTATAATCAAGTCACCCCTTAACTTTCTCTTTGTTAAGTTAAATAGATTGAGCTCCTTCAGTCTGTCACTATAAGGCATGTTTTCTAACCCCATAATCATTCTCATAGCTCTTCTCTGAACCCTCTCCAATTTATCAATATCCTTCTTGAACTGTGGGCACCAGAACTGGATGCAATATTCCAGCAGTGGTCACACCAGTGCCAAATACAGAGGTAAAATACTCAATGTTCCCCTGTTTATGCATCCTAGGATTGCATTAGCTCTTTTGGCCACAGCATCATATTGGGAGCTCATGTTCAGCTGATTATCCACATTTACCCCCAAATCTTTTTCAGAGTCTCTGCTTCCCAGGATAGAATCCCTCATTCTGTACATATGGCTTACATTCTTTGTTCCTAGATGTATTTACATTTAGCCATATTAAAATGCATATTGTGTGCTTGCACCCAGTTTACAAAGCAATCCAGATCATTCTGAATCAGTGACCAGTCCTCTTCATGATTCACCTCTCCCCACAATTTGTGTATCATCAGCAAACTTTTATCAGTGATGATTTTATGTTTTCTTCCAGGTCATTGATAAAAATAAAAATAACATAGGGCCAAGAACCGATCCCTGTGGGACCCCCATGGAAACATGCCCGCTAAATGACAATTCCCCAGTTACAATTACATTTTGAGACCTATCAGTTACTTTGTCTTTAATTCATTTAATGGGTTCCATGTTAATTTTATATCATGTTCGTTTTTTAAGCATGAGACTTTTTGGGGTATGGATTGTGGGATGCCAGGGCCTCAAATGCCGGGTCTACGCAGGTGGCACCCAGCTCTACCTCTCCTTTACTGCTAATGCAAGCAACGCCATCCCCTGGCTTGTCTGAGATCACCACTTGGATGAAGGACAGCAGGCAAACACTGAAACTGGGTAAAATGAAGTGATATCGGCCTTGTCTACACTGCAGAGATTTGTCGGCAAAAGGCAGCTTATGGCGGCAAAACAGTGGAGGTGTACACACTGCAATGCCATTTTTGGCAACAAAACTCTTCAGGTTTGGCGACAAAATAAAACCACTTCCACGAGGGGCACAGGGCTTTTTGCAGCAAAGTTAAAGCGATAAAGCATCAGTGTAGACGTTGCCATTTGTTATATCACCAGAACTGGCCTCCCCCAGTATCCCACAATGCCTGCCGTGGCCACGCTGCTCACTGTTTTGGACTCAGCATCCCTCCCCTTTCGAAGCTCCGACAGCCGTGCATGGGGCTCTGCTTGGGGAACCAAGAGCAAATCATCAATGTGGAATGCTCCTGCTCTCTTCCTAGGGTTACCAGATAGCAACTGTGAAAAAATGGGACAGGGGGTGAGGGGTAATAGGCGCCAATATAAGAAAAAGTCCCCCAAAATGGGACTGTCCGTCCCACACTAGGAACACACAGAGGCTGGGGTGGATGTATGTGTATGAGAGAGATTGCTGTGCTGTGCAGAGCCAGGGAAGGAGGCGGGGGCTGATGTTGGGGTGTTCCCTTTTCCCTGCCCTGCCTCAGGATTGGTTTCTTTCAGCTGCTGTCTGAACTTAGAGACAGCACGCCAACACTCTCACTCTCCCCCAACACACACTTTGTCTCTCTCCGCCACATATGCTCCCTGTCACACTCTTACCCCACTTCAGTTGAAAAGTGGCTGGTAGTTTAGTAGGATGCCCATGGAACGATGGGATTGAGAAACCTGCATCATGTGACACTGTACCTGCCCCATGAGGCATTGCAAACCCTTCCCAAAGCACCCTGAGGCCAGGTGCACAGTGGGATAGCTACTCACAGTGCATTGATCTCTGTGTCGACGCAAGAGCTGCTAGTGTGGATGCACTCTGCCGACACAAGGAGCATAGTGTGGACATGCAACAGCGGTTTAATTAAAACGCTTTAATTAAAGCGGCATCACTTTTGGCGACAAAACTCTGCAGTGTAGACATAGCCATAGGAACAGAGGTATTGCCATACTGGACCAGATCCAGGAGCCAGCTCGTCTAATGTCCTGTCTCCATCAGGATAGTTGCCAACACCAGATGCTTCCAAGGGAGGCGCAAGGTGGCAGATGTAGCAAAATCTGTCTGTATTAAATACTCTCCTAATCCATAATACTTAGAAATAGAGAAAGGGATGAAGCCAAGAGTGAAGAGAAAGGGAGAAGGAGAAGACAAAACTGAAGGAAATAGACAAAAATAGAGAGGAAAATTATCATTTTTTAAAAAGCATAGTCCCAACTGTGAGGAAAGGGGGAAGAGAAATTCAATGACCTCTCCCCTCTGCTCTCACCGCCCACCCTTGAGCTGTTTGTGAGGCATTCAGATGGTATAAGAAACTATCTAGATTAGTTTGATCTGCCTTTTCTGGCTCAGCTATATGAGCTGAAACAGTCTTCAAGACCAGATGTCGAAAACAGTTTCTGAATTCAGCCAATTTCCCAGTGCAGATGGGGCCTTTTTCATGGCCCATGAAGCGGCCGCACAGGGAATATCAGCATGTACAAACTGCTGAAGGAGGCCTCCTATACAGTGAAGCTAGCTACTTCCGGGGCACTACCGCTGGTGGAAGCTGTCACTCTAGTTGCTTAGCAGCCTGAAGGAGTCTGAATTGACATGTTCCCAAAAAAGTGGGGTGCATGGATGGCAACCTGCACACAGGATTGGAGCAGAAGCTCTTGAAGTAAGAGAACACTTACCAACTTCAAAGGGGTGTTGTGAGGACTAATTAGTTAATGTCTGTACAGTGCTTTGAAGATGATTACAGACAGCAAGTGCTGTGCATTGGGAGGATTCTCCTATTTGAAATCTGCACTCAAGCACACAGATGGCCACATTCTAGCTGGTACACGGTGTATCTTGTATGTTCAGCTGGCTGCATGCTATGTCCTGCCATACAAATGGTTGTACAGGAAAATAAAAAATGCATATAAATAAAGAGGAAGAAAATACAAAATTGGGATCTTTCTATATCCGTGCTAGAACCACTTTGACCTGTCAAAGGACATCAAACACAGGCCTAGTGTCTGCGTCTGGATCTGGTCACCATAAGTTTTCCCTACCTAGCAACAGTTGTTATGTAATAACAACAATACTTGGCTGTTTTCAAAGCACATGAGAAATATTAATCTTCACAACACCCCGTCAGGGAGCAAGCTAAATGTTTTCATTCTCATTTTATGGATTGTAAAAAAGTGAGATAAAGTGACTTGTTCAAGGTCACAGCGTCAGAATTAGGATTCAAAAGCCAAAACTCCTGGTTCCTAGCTGTGCGTTCAGGCCATTTTTTCCTTCTCTTTCCCTCATACAGTATACACATCAAGCTTCTCTCACATTGTTCCACTGCAGGGCCATAATAAAAGGCCTCGGGAGGCTGATTCAAAACTCACTGAAAATCTTCCATATATTTCTGTGGGCTTTAGATCAGGCCCCAGGAAAGCACTGATATGAAGTCTTTCAGCTGATTTTTATCATACATTCAAGATAGAAAATGTGTACAAACTAACTCCCACTGAAAGATGTATAACTCTGCTGCCAGGATTTTGGGGGTGGGAGGGATTCTATTAGGATGACAGTATAATTAGTAGAGTTGAGTAATCTTACTGTAGTCATAAGAGAAGGGGGGTGAGGGAAGAGTGAAACCTCACATAGCATCTGTTTTCTCCTCAGGAAATCCTTGTTGTTCACTGTTCCTGTTAAGTGAAATAATGTGCTTACCCATTTCACCTCATGGGAAACACATCCCCGCCCCAGCAGTACCAGAAAAGAAGCAAAAAACACCGCCTTGGAAGAGTGATTGCCAAAACACTTAAAAGCAGCACTTGTTACCCGCACTCTCCCTAGGGAACCCACCTTTACCCTTCCGTGGGCTCAAACCATAACCCTGTTAATTTAGGCACCCCCACCCTTTCCCAGTTCCTAGGGCTATGGGTATAAGGCACCCAGCTTTATCCCTCCGTGGGCTCTGGGCTCTACTCCACCATGGGCTCAGGGCTTTACCCCTCCATAGGCTCAGGGTATAACACCCATATGCAGTTCCTAGGGCTCAGGGTGTAATCTTCTGTGGGTTCACAGGATCTTTTACCAGTGAAAGAGCCTTACACAGTAATATCCTACTTACCCTCTATTTATTAGCAATCACCAAAACAGAATACACATGCTAAGCATACAATTCTCACCACTCCCAATAAGGCAGATGAACTTTTCCTGCTGGCCAGTCAGGATCAGGTCATGCGGGGACTCCAGCTTCTGCCTGGTATGATTGGCAGGGTGTTGAGCTCTAGCAGCTCTGATCTTGGGGCTGTGTCCTGGAGTTGGTTCCAAAGAACTTCCTTTTGGATCCCAGTTTATATAGTGAAACTTGAGTCTTGCTGAGCTGTGCCTTAACCAATCATTGTAAACTACAGTCCTGCAAACCAGTATTTTTCACCCATTTTAGCCCATTATGAAACAGTTCTTTAACCAATCAGACCTCAACACCATAGTTGATTTACACCTAGCAAAATTAGTTATGTAACAGACAGAAACAATCACAGAACCACAAAGACCCTACAGATAAACACTAGAGAAGTGGGGACAGTAAACAGAAAACAGTAAAGAAGTAGGGATTTCACAACCACAACTGTTGATCAGTGGCTTCTTGCCAGACAGAATGCTATCAAACAAAGTTTTCCTTAACCATCTTACCATCTGTTTCTTTATATGGTATTAGGATAGGATTGCCTTCTGAACAGCCCAATATTACATTGTTTTAATGTAATTTAGATGGAATGTGAGGATGTGACTTCCTGCTTTTTGGCTCATGTCTCTGCTTTCCTAATATGGCTGCAGGAAAAGGCCCCAGCCTTACACACTCAGAGACGGCACCAGAGAAAAGAGAGTTCATGCAGGAAAAAACAACCAACCAACCAGTGAATCAGGACATGCAGAGACTGTAAGGAAGTGGCCTGTTCCCAGTCCAGTCCAATGAAAACATCTCAGTTGTTCCCCAGGTCAGAGGGATTTTTCTATTGGCCATTGTGACAGTTCTCAGAGTACCCAGGACTGTGAGTTACCATGGTACTTCCTGCCTCTTGTGAGAGGGAGCCTTGCCTGTGGTAGCTAGGTGTTAGCTCCCTAATACCACCAGCCTGTTAGCCACTCATGCACTCTCCTCTGGGTTGTGCCAGTCCTGTCTTTGCCTTGCAGGTTAACAAGAGGTGCATCATAATGTCCTTGAAGTGATCCCCTGTGATATCCAGCCCTTGTCATGGGCTACTCACAGAAATCCCAGGTCCTCTGTTCCCAAATGAGCAGTGTGTCCCAGTTTACTAGTTTTACCTTCAATCACCGCTCCTGTATAACACAGAGCACTTAAAATAAAACAAAAGTAGGTTTATTTAAGAAAGGCTAGAGATTCTACTAGAAATAAGAGTGATGGAAACAAATGGTTACAATATAAAACAAAAATCACAGGTCATGAACTAGGGCCTACTGTTATTACGAGTTACCTTTCTTGTCTAATAAAGTAGGTCCCCAGTCCCCACCCCAAAGATAAGTCTGTTGCAGAGCTGGCTGGCTTCCCAGGAACCAGGATCCAAACTTTCATGAAAACACCCCTACTCCACAGGCTGTTTTCTCGGTGAATGGACAAAGAGTGCTTCTCCCTCTTGTTATACAGAAACATCCTATTTTCTCTGTTCATAGACAGGACGATCCCCTGTCTGTTGTAGTGTTCCCTTTTTACATCCAAGTGGTTTTGACTGTTTGCATTTGTCTCCGATGGCTTTCCATTGATAGTCTTGGGATGGAGCAAAGCTAGACAGCTAAGCATGGGCGGCGGGTATAATAGGCCAGGCCTATTGGCCTGGTCTACTGGAGGCCACCGGACCCAGACCCCCAGTTCAGGGGTTTGGCAATGAAGTTTTGACTTTATTATGCTCCATGCAGGTTCCAGGGTGGCTGAGGAGGCGGAATGTGCTATTCAGCTTCTTGGGTACCTCAGTAATCGCCTTGGACTCCAGAGAGATTAATGGTGAACCCAGGAAGCTGAGTAGCAAATACCGCCTCCTCGGCTGCCCCGGAACCTGCATGGGGCATATCAAAAGCATCCTTGGAAAGAGACGCTTTTCCCTGGGAAGGCTTGGGGTCCGGGGAAAGGAGGTACAGCACAGCTGTGGCTCGTGCAGGCTCCTCCAGGCTGGGGCGGGGGAGCAGCCTTAGGGCACTTCCAGGCAGGTGGGGGTGGGGCTTGGGGATTTGGCCATCCCGGCACTCTTCTGGCCAAGGGCGGGGTGCTCTGGGCTTCTCTGGGCAGGGGAGGGGGCTTGTGGTTCCGGCCGTGGGGGAGGGGGCAGGGAGTCTCAAGGCTACGGCCGTAGGGGTAGCAGAGGGTCTTGGGGTTCCAACTGTGGGGGGAACAGGGGTTTATGGGTGGACGGGGTGGAGCTGGGGGGGGCTAGCCTCCCTGAAGTGGAGCTCCACTCGCTGCCTGTGCAACTGAGCCTTGTATTGCATCACTAGATAACCAGGGAGGGGTGACAACTCCCTCCTGCTTGAATGGGCCATCACGGAGAACTGTTATTCCCTGGTGACCAACTTTTACTCTAAGACCATAAAGCACATTTTCAATATTAACATTATTCCTTAAATATTCCCCATACATACATTTCACACTGATTATGAATCCTCATAACTTGTAAGCTATCTACAGAAAACTCACCTCTTGTGCATAAATACCCTTCAAGATATGTGTTTGGTGTAGTGAGTTTGTGAGGTCTGTGACGAGAGTTGTTTTTACAGAACGGGATCCTTTACCATGGGACTGCTGGGTCACAGCTATGTTGCCATTTCTCTGCCCTATTGATTATATTAATCACTTTGATGCGGACATCTAACATCAACCTTCATTAAACACTGTGACTTCTAGATGCCAGAGATATAACGGTCTTCTTTAAATAATCTATGAGTAAACTCAGTTGGGAGACTACATATCTGTGCTCTCTTCGGGCAGGATCTTCCAAAGAGACTTAAGCAGCAGATCCAAGTCTGACGGTACACACTGTAGTTATAGTCAGCTTCAGGGAGGAAGAGATCTCTTTCTGGATGCCACCCAGGGCCAGCTGCCAAGTGTCCCCACTCCCCAAGGGCCTGATTTAGGAATGGAGGATTGCCAGAAAGCATGAGAACACACCCTTTCCCCAGTCTCATCTCCTACAACAGCAGCACCTAGGAAGAGGGTACCACAAGTGCCTCTACTCCAGTTCTATGCCATCAGAGGATCTGGTTTGGGCTAATCCTTCCATGGCTACAGGGCCTTTTTTTTCCCTCTCCCTCAACCATTCCAGGGAGGCTGCAGAAAAAATGCCTAGGGCCATTCCTGCATGGATGTCTGCCAACAGGGCTTTTTAAGTGGCCGCAGACCAGACAAGGGTCTGCTTGCTGGTTGTTTGCCTATTTCCAATTAATGTAGGGACCTGATTTTTTAAAGAAATGAACCAAGATTTATTTGGAAACTTCAAGTAGTTATTCAAGTCACGAGTTCCATGCACCCACATTACAACAAATAAGTAAAGGACTGTAAATTAGGAGTAATGCTAACGGAATTACACTGGAGTGAAATTGGTGTGAGAAGAATCAGGCCCATTGTCCGTTAGCGAATGAAGCTTTATCCTGGATAGTAATGAGCCTACTCAGGCTATGGATTAGACTTGAGAGGAATGGCCAGCTAGCCTATTACCATCCAATTTACTCTCAACAAAAGGAGACTATGAAAAAATGCCCAGTAAGATCACAGACACAAAGATAGTAAGATATTATGATTCAGGATTCCTCCGCACCCCATTCATGGTTTATTTTATTGTTTACAAGCTGCTAGTCTCATTTTTACTAGTTACACTGTTGTGCAGAAAACATGGAAAGAAATCTTTCAGCGATATTTGTCAAAGCAGATTACCGGGCTAACACTGCAAATAAAAGCAGAAGAAAGGACAAGTAGGCCGATGCTGATTTGTAGTTAAAGATGCCACAACAATAAGGAATGTTTGTTAATCTGTGAGATCTCAATCATCATCCTCTACAGGCTTGAAAGAACATTGTACTGTAATTTCAGCTTGACTAGTGAGCAATTTTCCCAGATACTGGTTATTATTGAAAATTTTTTCCTTGCATGTTACTTTTATGAATACTGTATATTGTTTTGTAAATGAAATTCAACAATACATTCACTGTACGGATTCTACTAGCAGGGACCATTTATTCTCTAACTAGAGTTTGTCATTGACTGTTTAAAATATAGGCAAAGATGTATATGATTTTTACTTATTCCTATCCCAAAATGCATTTTTACATAGTCAAAGTGGCAAATCTTTAGCCTAAGTAGAGCTGGTTGAGATACTTTTTATGAATAATGTCTTGTGCATGTAGCCCCTTATTGGAGCAAGTGAATATTTTGTGAACAGATCCTCATTTTCTTTGTCTGTATTTATTGTTCTTTAAGTATTTACCAAAGAGTTCAGATGAATTATTATCAGATTAAGCTTTGTTTGTGAATGGCACTTTGACCATTTGATATTCATTATTCATGGTAAAATGGTTGGTTACTTACATCTCACTGTATCTTTTCTACTTTGTGATCAGAGGACTGACACATTTTTAAAAGGAAATCATGAATAAATATGACACTTCAGGTATATATTTTCTGATTTAATTCTTCCTAGGATTCATAACATTTTGGGGATTCCTACATGTTTTCCTGAATACCAAGCAGTTCCCTGAATGTGTATGAAAAATGTACAATATGACTCAAGTCAAAATTCAGTATCATCCATTGTTATGTGCAGTGTTGTATCCATGTTAGTCCCAGGATATTAGAAAGACAAGGTGGGTGAGGTAATATCTATTATTGGACCAACTTCTGTTAGTGAGAGACACAAGTTTTCAGGCTTATACAGAGGTCTTCTTCAAGTCTCAGAAGATATTACCTCACCCACCTTGTCTCCACAACTCAATGCTTTTATTTGTGAAAGGTTCCAAAAATCACGATTACTGCTTGGTCCTATCTAACTAGAAAATTGTTGTTCTTCACTTTTTCATTCATAGCGCTCTCTCTCAAACGCTTTTCCTATTGTGCATGCTGTATTACCCCATTGCAATGCATGATTTATTTACTTTGACATCATGCAACACGTTATCTCTTAGGAATGACTGTCCAATGCAAGGGACTTTTGTACAGTTGCCAAAAAGATGTTATCACTGCAAAATCCTTTATTTAATCCCAGAATTTTTTTGTCTACAAAAGGACCTCTTGGTAAACACATATCACATTCCCCGCCCTTTATCCCACTGTGATACCACATTAATCCACTTCCCTCGGCTTCAGAGGATGTCTTGGGTTTGGGAGTGTAAACTGGCTCATGGCTCCCAGGCAATTGCTGGTGACCTCATTGGGGGTGCAGATTGGGAACCTATTATAGAAAATGGCTGTGCAACTTAGTACAGTGGGACAAATTGCATAGGAGCAAAGGGAGTGCCAGCCATACCAGTGCACAGCACTGACTAATCCAATAACCTGCTTCTGAAAATTGTCTGAGTGATGCTTCAAAGTTAAGAGAGAACTTTTCCAGCTCTGCCCCCGCACACACACATCTGCTACCACAGTGCAACCAGCCAAGTATTTTGGGAACAGAAAACATCAATAGCTATTCATTCCGAGGCCCTATGCCTCTTAATTAGTTGCCAGCTCATACCTTCAGCATCCAGGCTAACACGGCCTACCCATTTGTAGTTGCCTCTGAACACAACCAGCTGCACCATCTGAGAAGTTCTTACCACAGCAGAAACAACCAGGACAAGCTAATGCTGATGTTGTCATTATAATCGTAGTGGGAAACACCTGCCCAGTTCATGGGAATGATGGGGTGCAGAATGACGGTCACCTTTGTCTCACCTCCTCCTGTCTCAGTCCATTCCCTCCAGATCCACGGAGCCCTGACAGTACAGTTCCCACAAACAGGGGCTTGCACAATCTCTGGAGTCAGAAAGGACATGCTGCAGAAGCGCTGCTGGCCCCACTTTTCCCCATTGCATACCTGGAGAATTTCTTGTTCCATTTTGCTCCCACTGCTATATGTCGCAGAGGAGACCACAAGGCCCTCTGTAATTTAAGAGTTTTTACACACACACACACACACACTCCCCTATATATAAACTTTCGCAACTACATATGTAGCTATAAAAATCATTGTCAGGCCTGACTCATTGGAGTCAATGGGCGTTTGGCCAATGAGGGCAGGATCAGATCCTTCGTAACAAAACTCTTAGAATCTCTTTGTTTCTATCATCCCATGTCAATAGAGCACTTGACTAACAATAAAACATTTCAAATTAATTTCTGTTCCAAAGGGTATCAAATACCGAGCGATTTTAAATAAAAAAATCATACAACATTAACCCATCCCCTTGCTTTTCTCATATATATATACACACACGTACCCCTCCCAAACACGCCCACACACAGAACAGGAGCAAAAATCCCATGGTTTTTACCTATAGTTTGGCTCTCGTCTGCAGTTCAGGTCTGTGTCAATTGAGGTGGGAACCAGTGTTCCATGGTGGGTCTAGAAACTGTGAGACAAAGTAAAGGGAAAGAATGGAAGAAGAGTAGTTCTAAGCTAATAATGTATTGGAATCGCCTCTTGGCCTGGACCTCGGAGGCGTTCAGCACATGTTGGGCCTGATTCTCCATTGCCTTGCACTTTGTGTAAGTATTTTACACGAGTGCAAAGTGGGTGTAAACCCACTACCACTCTGACCTGGTAGCATTTGACACACACCCTTTGCACGGGTTGAAATGACTACCTGGAATACTGGGCAGTGGAGAATCAGGCCCATTACTTCTGAAGTTGTTGCACTTAATAAAAATAGCCATTTGCAGATGCCCTTTTAGGAAAGTTGATGGCGGTCCACAAACTCCTGTTGCATGTAGGACTGTCTGAAGACATATACATATTTTGATGCAACAGACAAACTATTTTTAGTTTCTTTTTGGATATGTTTGGGAGCAAGCCCCCAACTGTTGCTATGCTGCTATGGAAACGGTATCCATGTATACTGACATGTTTACAATTGTTTTAAACACCATAAACTTTCAAGGGCAAAGTCAAGCAGCTTGTTTTCATTAAAGTCACTGCCCGGTGGTTTTGATTATTACGTTTATTAGTTTAGGACCTCTCAGCTTCCTGGGGGTTTCTCTAGTTTAGAAAAAGGTGTGGTGATGTGTCTAGATGTTAAGTGCTTTCATGGTTGAGTAAATGAGTGAGACAGGAGCAGTTGAGAATCTCGCTTTGAAAATAGAAACATCCTGTAAACTCCACTCCTCTTCCCCAACCTAAGATATTAAACAGATTTCATTGGACACCAGAGTACTTGTTCAAGGCCAGATTAGCAAATCACAGGCAGTGTTGGAGATGGAGGCAGCTGAAAGCAAGTTTTTCTCACCTCTTTCACTTCTGCCATAAACGCTACATTATTGGAATGTCTTACTCAGAACTCTTCCCTCCGCACTAGCCACTTGCATCCACCTTGGGCCTATAGGGATATCCCATCAGCTCACACTGTCTAACAATAATGGGTCAGGTTTTCAAACGGAGTGCCTAAAGTTAAGCATCCTAATCCATAGATAGGCACCTACAGAAGTTTGCAAGATGAGTCAGTGTCCTACTTCTTCCTAGCTGCCTGTCAAAGGAACTGCTGACTCCTTTTCCTTGCTGAACAGTGCAGGGCTGGTCAGGACAGAGAAAGAATACCTAGGGCCTCCTCAATTCCCACCCACTGGACCTCCTCGTTAACTCATCGTCTGCCAAACTTAGCATGAGGTCCACATGCCCAAAGCATTTTCTTTGAAAAGTCACCCCCATCTTCCACCAAAGAAAAACGAGAAACATTTTCAGAGTCAAGGGCAGGCAGCTGATTTATGTGCTTGATTTTAATTACACCATAACTTCAACTCTTTCTGAGTTCCTCTTCCACCTCCAGCCTTATCGTAAAACAAAAACAGAACAGAAATCTGCCCTCAGATGAGACATGTGCAATTGCAGGGGGCTGGGTTTTGTTTTGGGGAAGCCGTGGTGGTTGTGGGAAAGGCGCACCATTGAAAAGCATGGTTATAAGGAGGAGCTAGCTCCAAAGGTAACTGGCACTGCTCTTGCCACACACTAATAATGCTGGCTCAAGGAATCCTTTTGGGGAGATGGGTATCTCAGAGTGCTTCTGCATACAATGCACTAGATTATGACTAGCTAGGAAAGGCAGGGAAAGGAGTGGTCGGGGACAAGGTATAAGTAGCCTTCTCTTCTACCAGGCACACCTGCTCATGGGATAGCCATAACCTTGGTCCTTGTGTAACCCACACACCTTCTGGGTGTGGTGTTCTGTCCCATCTAGTGACACTGAGACCACTTAAAGAGAGAGAGAAAATGAGTCTGCTAACAGTGAGTTGACTTTTAGCTCATGCTGTAGAGGCTCATGCACTAAGCTCCAGAAGTCCCAGGTTCAATCCCACCCGCCGACGACCAGGGGCTGTCGGTGTTACACTTGCACTCCTGAGGCCAAATCCTGGTACCACTGAAATCAGTAGGAGTTCTGTCGGTGGGACCAGGCACGGCAGCATCTAATGCTGAAGGTATCATCAGATCTTTCCCTCCGATCCCACAAAACGGACAGGGCAAGTCATTCTGTGGACAAGGCTGGCACAGGAGTGAGGGAGAGGGTCTCAGACACAGAACAGGAGCTATTCAAGGCACATACGCCCGCACAGGCAGCCTGGCTGAGTCAGCCAGAATATCTCTGGGGGCTCCTGCTGCAGCACAGCCCCTCCCCGCCCCCACATGTCCCAGTACAGCCCAATGCTTAGCTAACTAAGCTGAAACACAGACTCTCCTGTGGAACTATGGTAGATAATAGTTGCAAAGGGGATCTTGGCTCGAGGATGCTGTTCTCCACATGGAAGCAGGGGTTGGGATCACAGTGTTGACATCATATGGTGGGAGATTTGTGTTAGTGCAAAAGGGACACCCTTAAAGAGAAACAATGGCATACAGACCTTTGATGTTCCATAGGTCCTTTACTGCACGTGACTTCCCCCAATCTGTTGGTCCGTATTCAGAGATACTGAACACCGACCTGCATTTCTCCGAAGCTGCCTCACAGAGCCTTTTTGGACTCGACCCTCAGTTTTTGAACAAAGGGCTGGAGTCCCGCCCGCACTGAGATTACGCTCTGCACAGACAAGGACTGTGTGTTGCAGGGAGGGGGTAGCTGTGCTCCAGCTCCCTTTTCCTGGGGCAACTGGGGTCTGAAAAAGGCCCTGGTGTAACTCAGAGCAACTTCAGAGTTACACTAAATTATGCCAGCTACAGGAGTTCTATAGGGACCATCCCAGGACATGGATCAGGCAGAGTGCTGTGACCCTGAGAGAGGTGACCCTTCCTAACCGTTCAATGCACTATAGCCATAGTATTTCGCCAGTGCTCTTTAGAACCCAGAACAAACGTCCAGTAGAGAAAACTTTGGGTAAAATTGGCTCTCCATGAAGAGCGATCTTTTTTCCCCCCAATCCTTTGGGCAGCTTATCTAGAATTTATGGTGAGGGAATTTCCTATTAGTCACAATGATTTATCACCACTTTAATCCCATCTGT
The DNA here is from genome assembly GCF_965140285.1 of Lepidochelys kempii. Classification (NCBI taxonomy): domain Eukaryota; kingdom Metazoa; phylum Chordata; order Testudines; family Cheloniidae; genus Lepidochelys; species Lepidochelys kempii. The sequence continues at coordinate 196,285,901 of NC_136382.1, read as the reverse complement.
ACTCACTACTGATTCTGAAGTTTCAGAGTAGCAGCCGTGTTAGTCTGTATTCGCAAAAAGAAAAGGCACCTTAGAGACTAACCAATTTATTTGAGCATGAGCTTTCGTGAGCTACAGCTCACTTCATCGGATGCATACTGTGGAAAGTTTAGAAGATCTTATTATATACACACAAAGCATGAAAAAATACCTCCTCCCACCCCACTCTCCTGCTGGTAATAGCTTATCTAAAGTGATCACTCTCCTTACAATGTGTATGATAATCAAGTTGGGCCATTTCCAACACAAATCCAGGTTTTCTCACCCCCCCGCCCTCCCCCCCACACACAAACTCACTCTCCTGCTGGTAATAGCTTATCCAAAGTGACCACTCTCCTTACAATGTGTATGATAATCAAGGTGGGCCATTTCCAACACAAATCCAGGTTTTCTCACCCCACACACACAAACTCACTCTCCTGCTGGTAATAGCTTATCCAAAGTGACCACTCACCTTACATTGTATATGATAATCAAGGTGGGCCATCTCCAGCACAAATCCAGGGTTTAACAAGAACGTCTGGGGGGGGGGAAGTAGGAAAAAACAAGGGGAAATAGGCTACCTTGCATAATGACTAAGCCACTCCCAGTCTCTATTCAAGCCTAAGTTAATTGTATCCAATTTGCAAATGAATTACAATTCAGCAGTTTCTCGCTGGAGTCTGGATTTGAAGTTTTTTTGTTGTAAAATAGCGACTTTCATGTCTGTAATCGCATGACCAGAGAGATTGAAGTGTTCTCCGACTGGTTTATGAATGTTATAATTCTTGACATCTGATTTGTGTCCATTTACTCTTTTCCGTAGAGACTGTCCAGTTTGACCAATGTACATGGCAGAGGGGCATTGCTGGCACATGATGGCATATACCACATTGGTGGATGTGCAGATGAATGAGCCTCTGATAGTGTGGCTGATGTTATTAGGCCCTGTGATGGTGTCCCCTGAATAGATATGTGGGCACAGTTGGCAACGGGCTTTGTTGCAAGGATAGGTTCCTGGGTTAGTGGTTCTGTTGTGTGGTATGTGGTTGCTGGTGAGTATTTGCTTCAGGTTGGGGGGTTGTCTGTAGGCAAGGACTGGCCTGTCTCCCAAGATTTGTGAGAGTGTTGGGTCATCCTTCAGGGTAGGTTGTAGAGCCTTAATAATGCATTGGAGCGGTTTTAGTTGGGGGCTGAAGGTGACGGCTAGTGGCGTTCTGTTATTTTCTTTGTTAGGCCTGTCCTGTAGTAGGTGACTTCTGGGAACTCTTCTGGCTCTATCAATCTGTTTCTTCACTTCCGCAGGTTGGTATTGTAGTTGTAAGAATGCTTGATAGAGATCTTGTAGGTGTCTGTCTCTGTCTGAGGGGTTGGAGCAAATGCGGTTGTATCGTAGAGCTTGGCTGTAGACAATGGATCGTGTGGTGTGGTCAGGGTGAAAGCTGGAGGCCTGTAGGTAGGAATAGTGGTCAGTAGGTTTCCGGTATAGGGTGGTGTTTATGTGACCATCGTTTATTAGCACTGTAGTGTCCAGGAAGTGGATCTCTTGTGTGGACTGGATCAGGCTGAGGTTGATGGAGGGATGGAAATTGTTGAAATCATGGTGGAATTCCTCAAGGGCTTCTTTTCCATGGGTCCAGATGATGAAGATGTCATCAATATAGCGCAAGTAGAGTAGGGGCGTTAGGGGACGAGAGCTGAGGAAGCGTTGTTCTAAATCAGCCATAAAAATGTTGCATACTGTGGGGCCATGCGGGTACCCATAGCAGTGCCGCTGATCTGAAGGTATACATTATCCCCAAATGTAAAATAGTTATGGGTAAGGACAAAGTCACAAAGTTCAGCCACCAGGTTAGCAGTGACATTATCGGGGATAGTGTTCTTGATGGCTTGTAGTCCATCTTTGTGTGGAATGTTGGTGTAGAGGGCTTCTACATCCATTGTGGCCAGGATGGTGTTATCAGGAAGATCACCGATGGATTGTAGTTTCCTCAGTAAGTCAGTGGTGTCTCGAAGGTAGCTGGGAGTGCTGGTATCGTAGGGTCTGAGGAGGGAGTCTACATGTTAAGGCCTGAGGAGGGAGTCTACATAGCCAGACAATCCTGCTGTCAGGCTTGAATGGAGGCTGGGAGTGGCTTAGTCATTATGCAAGCCTATTTCCCCTTGTTTTTTCCTACCCGCCCCCCAGACATTCTTGTTAAACCCTGGATTTCTGCTGGAAATGGCCCACCTTGATTATCATATACAATGTAAGGAGAGTGGTCACTTTGGATAAGCTATTACCAGCAGGAGAGTGAGTTTGTGTGTGGGGGGGGGGGGGAGGTGAGAAAACCTGGATTTGTGCTGGAAATGGCCCAACTTGATTATCATACACATTGTAAGGAGAGTGATCACTTTAGATAAGCTATTACCAGCAGGAGAGTGGGGTGGGAGGAGGTTCAGATTACAGGCCATGGTTGCCTCCCATTTCTCGCTGAACATTGTGCTGAAGGTTTTAAATGCTTTTTTAGTTCTCTCATATTGCGGGGTGCGAAAGATTTCCAGAAAATGGGTTTTCATTGTATGTTTCTCCTGCAGCTTTTGTGCTCCCTTCAGCTGAGATTTTGGTTGTTAGGACCTGGTAAACATCTGTATTGGCCAATTCTGGGTGGACTCCTCCTGAAGGTCAAAACAACAGACTGGACTTCTACACAGAGTGCTTCCGCCGACGTGCACGGGCTGAAATTGGGGCAAGTGATGCTGCTTTTCCACATAACCTCAACCATGCAGAACACAATGCCATCCACAGCCTCAGAAACAACTCTGACATCATAATCAAGAAGGCTGACAAAGAAGGTGCTGTCGTCATCATGAATAGGTCGGAATATGAACAAGAGGCTGCTAGGCAGCTCTCCAACACCACTTTCTACAAGCCATTACCCTCTGACCCCACTGAGGGTTACCAAAAGAAACTACAGCATTTGCTCAAGAAACTCCCTGAAAAAGCACAAGAACAAATCCGCACAGACACACCCCTGGAACCCCGACCTGGGGCATTCTATCTGCTACCCAAGATCCATAAACCTGGAAATCCTGGACGCCCCATCATCTCAGGCATTGGCACCCAGACAGCAGGATTGTCTAGCTATGTAGACTCCCTCCTCAGGCCCTATGCTACCAGCACTCCCAGCTATCTTTGAGACACCACTGACTTCCTGAGGAAACTATAATCCATCGGTGATCTTCCTGAAAACACCATCCTAGCCACTATGGATGTAGAAGCCCTCTACACCAACATTCCACACAAAGATGGACTACAAGCCATCAGGAACAGTATCTCCGATAATGTCATGGCAAACCTGGTGGCTGAACTTTGTGACTTTGACCTCACCAATAACTATTTCACATTTGGGGACAATGTATACCTTCAAATCAGCGGCACTGCTATGGGTACCCGCATGGCCCCACAGTATGCCAACATTTTTATGGCTGGTTTCAGAGTAACAGCCGTGTTAGTCTGTTAGTTCTGACTTAGAAAAAATGCTTCCTCAGCTCTCGTCCCCTAATGCCCCTACTCTACCTGCACTACACTGATGACATCTTCATCATCAGAACCCATGGAAAAGAAGCCCTTGAGGAATTCCACCATGATTTCAACAATTTCCAACCCACCATCAACCTCAGCCTGGACCAGTCCAAACAAGAGATCCACTTCCTGGACACTACGGTGCTAATAAGCGATGGTCACATAAACACCACCCTATACCAGAAACCTACTGACTACTATACTTACCTACATGCCTCCAGCTTTCATCCAGATCACACCACACGATCCATTGTCTACAGCCAAGCTCTACGATACAACCGCATTTGCTCCAACCCCTCAGATGGAGACAAACACCTACAAGATCTCTATCAAGCATTCTTACATCTACAATACCCACCTGCTGAAGTGAAGAAACAGATTGACAGAGCCAGAAGAGTTTCCAGAAGTTACCTACTACAGGACAGGCCCAACAAAGAAAATAACAGAACGCCACTAGCCATCCCCTTCAGCCCCCAACTAAAACCGCTCCAACGCATCATCAAGGATCTACAACCTATCCTGAAGGACGACCCACCACTCTCACAGATCTTGGGAGACAGGCCAGTCCTTGCTTACAGACAGCCCCCCAACCTGAAGCAAATACTCACCAGCAACCACACGCCATACAACAGAACCACTAACCCAGGAACCTATCCTTGCAACAAAGCCCGTTGCCAACTGTGTCCACATATCTATTCAAGGAACACCATCATAGGGCCTAATCACATCAGCCACACTATCAGAGGCTCATTCATCTGCACATCTACCAATGTGATATATGCCATCATGTGCCAGCAATGCCCCTCTGCCATGTACATTGGCCAAACTGGACAGTCTCTACGTAAAAGAATAAATGGACACAAATCAGACGTCAAGAATTATAACATTCAAAAACCAGTTGGAGAACATTTCAATCTCTTTGATCACTTGATTACAGACCTAAAAGTGGCAATTCTTCAACAAAAAATACTTCAAAAACAGACTCCAAGGAGAGACTGCTGAATTGGAATTAATTTGCAGACTGGATACAATTAACTTAGACTTGAATAAAGACTGGGCGTGGATGGGTCATTACACAAAGTAAAACTATTTCCCTAGTTTATTCCCCCCCCTTGATCATCACTACAAAAGGTTTCCCCCCCCCCCCCGCTCTCCTGCTGCTAAAAGCTCACCTTACCTGATCACTCTCGTTACAGTGTGTATGGTAACACCCATTGTTTCATGTTCTCTGTGTATATAAATCTCCCCACTGTATTTTCCACTGAATTCATCCGATGAAGTGAGCTGCAGCTCACGAAAGCTTATGCTCAAATAAATAAGGTGCCACAAGTCCTCCTTTTCTTTTTGCGGATACAGACTAACACGGCTGCTACTCTGAAACCTGTGTTGGCAGTAGTTGGAGAAAACTCCAGTGTTTTCTGTGTGTCACAGTGTGACTCCAGGTTTCAGAGTAACAGCCTGTTAGTCTGTATTCACAAAAAGAAAAGGAGGACTTGTGGCACCTTAGAGACTAACCAATTTATTTGAGCATAAGCTTTCATGAGCTACAGCTCACTTCATCAGATGCATACGGTGGAAAGTGTAGAAGATCTTTTTATACACACAAAGCATGAAAAAATGCCTCCCCCCACCCCACTCATTTTGATCATTTTAGATAAGCTATTACCACCAGGAGAGTGGGGTGGGGGGAGGTATTTTTTCATGCTTTGTGTGTATAAAAAGATCTTCTACACTTTCCACCGTATGCATCTGATGAAGTGAGCTGTAGCTCACGAAAGCTTATGCTCAAATAAATTGGTTAGTGTGATTCCAAGTTTTCAACAATGAAGATTACCTGGGTGCGTAGAATCTGGCAGTCATTTTGGTTATTTCATAGTTTCTCTTTTAGAACCAACAAACTCAAGATTATCTAGGGGAGGCATTAGCATCGTCCAGACATTATTTATAGGATATGCAGTGAAGTACAAGCTCATGCACTGATGTGGCATAACAGGGATAGGTAATCGGCAGTCGGCTCTGCACTCATCTTGCACTGTGTAAAACAGAGACTTCAACTTGTTCACATGCTTGAAAATGGCCACAAATCCAATGAAACAAAATTTCACATCTTTCATTTCTTCTGTAGCAGTAGCTGCTGAGAGCGGAATGTTAATCAGATGATCAGGCAGGTAATACGTAGCAGCTCCAGTTCCTGGTTAAGCTTAATCTCCAGTGCAAACTTAGTTATGTAGGAAGCAGAATCTGTGTTAGTTGTGGGTAGAGGGAACACAGGGCGGTGGGGGGCCTGGGCAAGGTCACTCCCCCGATTTGCTGCTGAAGCTGGCTGCCCTCACTGTGCCCCCTCACTATCAGCAGCCCAGGGTCGCCTCCGGTTGCGGCCACATTTTCCCCAAGTTAGTTGGTACACCTCAGACATGTTAGTTACTTCTGACTCAACAAAATGTATGTCAGCAAAGGGGATGAATATCACATCAGCACAAAACAATGGGGGTTTATTCGCTTTGAAATAAAAAATGAAAACAAAAGGCCAACAATCGGATGGTCCAAAACATCAGGAGACTGTCAAAAATCAGACTAGATGCCATGTTCAGTTTAGATACTAAAGCAGTGTCATTTTCTTCCAGATACTTATGAGTGAGGTTGTCTGCATTAGGCAGGTTTTTTGCTGCTGGACAGTATTGTTGCACAAAGTCACCTAGAGGCCCCTCTGCGACTAACAGTGGTTGTCCAGTGAAACAAAGAGCACACACAAATTCACTGCCAATCATGCAGTGTCCTGTCTTTCAGTAAAGCCCTGGTGAAAGCTCCCAATATTGACTGTTTATCCCGAAGCTCACTTTCTTCTTTAGCTTCTTGTGTCGCTCACTTTTGACACGCTCCTTTATTCTGTCAGCACACGCCCCGACCCCAATGCTGCAGGACTTGCAGTGCAATGCATCCTCTTCGCTCCTGTCTTCACTTTTCTTGAAAATTTCTAAGCACGGATTTTTCTGTTGGTATTCAGGCATACATTTGCCTTTTTGCCCCGGGTTTACCTTATCTTTATCTGCGAAGGATTGATTGCTTAAATTCAGTGCTGCACTAAACGGACACAAAGGAATAGGAGGGCTGTGTCTCCTTGTGAGCCAATCATAGCGTGATATTAACATTGTTTGATTTTCTGACCTGCACCGTGTGTTCTACTTCAATTGCAGAGCTGCAGGACACAACAATTGGGTAAAGTGTTCGCGTTTAAAAAAAAAATAAGAAAAAATATTGAGTGGACTGATAAATGGGTGTAAATCACTAAAAACTGAACTCTAATAAAAAACTGGTAATCGATCAGTAATAATTGGTAAAAACTGAAAACACAGAACACTAACAGTGAGCTGACATGGTTATTGGGAACATAGCTATGTGTGTTATTTCCTCGTATTCTTAATGTTGTGCAGAGATCAAATGTTTATGAAGAGGTAGAAGATGGGCCTGATCCTGAACTTCCATCACCTTCAAGGGGAGCTCTGTGTGCAGAATCCTTGCAAGATGGGCCTTCTGACTGTAGCTAGCAACACTTTTTGGTTGTCTAACTATTCTAATGGTGTCTGGTTTCTTTCAGCATCTTAGAAAATGATTAGTTTCCCAAGGGGCATTGGCAGGTTAAATATTCTGGGCCTAAGCCTGCTGTCATTGACATAAATGAGCATTGATTTTCATGAGGGTATGGCAGGACCCTATTTCTTAGAATTCTCATTTCAGTTTGTGTGTTACAATGGCTTGAGTTTATGGGAACAGACTATTTTGCTCAGTTGAAAGCAAACTAAGCAGAAGTAGGATTTTTTTTTTAAAACATATAAAAATCCAAATTTGTATTTCCTTTTCTCAGGTGATGCTTAGCTTACTTTTTATATTCAGCTAATGGAGAGTGAAACAACAGTGAGAGCTGGCTGGCCTGTTCTGTCAGTTTTCTATTGTGCTACCTAGTTATGTAAAGTTTGGAAGGAAAACACCGCAAGGGAGGGCGTGTGTCCAACTTAAACAAATGTTTCAAAGGGCTCATGCATGCAACATTTTCGATTTGGGCAAGGACTTGCATTGACTTCAATGGGACCGGACTCACCTGAGTAAACAATGAATGAGTAAAGCTTCTAGGACTGGGTCAGGGTCAGTCTTGCAGTGACATCCATGTGGGTGCCACTGTAAGATCAGGGCCCTTCTGATTTCATTGGGGTTCCATGTGGATGCAGGGGAGAGCCCACCTTCAACTGCAGGATCAGGACCTTAATTTGCAAACACTTATTTTATATCAAACCCCACCCTTTGATCTGACAAGCTAGTTTATTAGGAAATGCATTTGATGATCTGTCTCCTATTTTCAGAGTTTCTGTGAAAGCTTAGGAATTGTGCTTCTACCATGTACTCTTCAGAATTACTAGCTGCTTTTGTTTCATTACTGTTGAGTTCTGGTGTTGTTCCAGACTCACACCTCGGTAACTGAAGGCAAGATGTGGTCGTTAAGAAGTTGGGAATCAAGCTACTTTGGGTTGTGTTATATTCTGATTTGACTTCATGTAATTAAGTGTTGATCCTCTGAGATTTAGGGCTGGGCTACACTACAAAGTTAGGTCAGCTTAACTACATTGCTCAGGGCTAAGAATAAATTTCATGCACTGCGTGATCTAGTTAAGCCAACCTATGCCCCAGTGTAGACACTGCTAGGTCAATGGAAGACAGCTTACAGTACACAGCTGTTCCGCAAAAGCCTTGCTGCGGTAAGGCACACAGCGTAGCTACTCTTTGCCGGAGGAGAGAGTTCTCCTGTCGCCAAAGCACTGTCCACACCAGCGCTTTTGGTCGGTAAAACTTCTGTCGGTCAGTGGCATGTTTTTTCCCCCCCACACCCCAGAGCAAAGTGCAGTGTAGACATAGCCTTGGAGAGGTAGGTTTGCTACAGTGATGGAAGATCCCCTTCCATGGCTGTAGTATGCATCTACACTACAGCAGTGCAGCTGTAGTGTTTCTAGTGTAGACGTCACCCGTTTCCCTCTAGCTGTAGGCAGAGAGAAGAAAGGAGAATGGTTTTGAACCTAGTGGGGGCATATAGCTGGGTCCCTGGGCACAGTCTTAACTAGTCAGTGCAGAGCCAGATACCTATTTTATTGTTTAGTGCATGACGATTATTAATAATGGAGCCATCTCCCACCAGTCAGTAACCTACTTTTCCTGCATTGAGGATTTTTTGGCCACATACTCAAATCCTGTGTTAGTCAAAGCAAAATGTTGACAAGGAATACTGCACGTTCATTTAAACTTTAATCCCTGGCAGAGCATGACAAATTAAAAAAAGTTACAAGGCCTGATTCTGCTCTCGCTTTCACCAGTAAGTCAGGCATTACTCTAGGGGTGGCCAACCTGAGCCTGAGAAGGAGCCAGAATTTACCAATGTACATTGCCAAAGAGCCACAGAAATATGTCAGCAGCCCCCCCTCCCGCCCACATCAGCTCTCTCTTCCCTCCCCCACCCCAGCGCCTCTCACCCACCGGCAGATCCACTGATCAGCATCCCTCCCCGCACCTCTGATCAGCAGTTTTATGGCGTGCAGGAGGCTCTGTGGGGGGAAGGGGAGAGGAGTGAGGGCACAGCCCCCTCAGGGGAGGGGGCAGGAAGGAGTGGAGTGGGGGCAGGGCCTGTGGCAGAGCCAGGGGTTGAGCAGTGAGCACCCCCCGGCACACTGGAAAGTTGGCGCGTGTAGCTCCAGTCCCAGAGTTGGTGCCTATACAAGGAGCCGCATATTAACTTCTGAAGAGCCACTGGTTGGCCACTCCTGCATTACTCCATTGACCTCTTTGAAAATTACACAGCCTGATAGTGACTGAACCGCAGGATGGCAGATAAAGACAATCAGCCGGACTTGCAGGAGCAGGATGTAGAAGCTGCCCTGCAAGTAAATTCAGATCTATTATCATCAGCAAGATCTGACTGTAGCTGTCATTCTAATGGCAGCAGCCAGTGCAGCTCAACCCAGATGTCATTGATCCCCATTCCTTTATACAAAGGAGCAGGGGAGTAAATGCCTTTTGCAATTGCTGGAGCTTTAGAGTCAAGGTGAAGGGAAGACCAGGAAGGACTAAGTTACAATAATCTACACAGGATTTAACTATCCACCACTAATGTCGTTTTAAAGAGGGCTAATAACTGTATCAACATTCAGCAAGACTACAGAAAGATCAAATAGACATGTTAGGATCCAATCCTGTGAACCCTCACCCACCTGAGCACACCTCCAAAAGTAACGGAAGTCAAAGTACATGGACTTTCTTTGTCTGTAAGACAGTGAAGCAACTGCAATGTTGCCTCCTTTCATATAGCAGTCTTCATTCCAATCACTGGAAAAAGAGATCTTAGTCAGTTGGAACGAGCTTATGTGCATAATTTGTTTATAACAAACTACAAAAGTGGACAAGCAAGACCTAGTACCTAGGGCTGCACATGCATTCAAAGACAGTTACCCTTTTCTATGTTGTAGCTAAGAGTCTGAAAAGCCACTGAAATCAATTCCAACAATAGTTTATAGCTGACAGACTGAAATTTCAAGTAGATTTTGGATGGCAGGAAAGTTTCCACACTCACCCCCTGCCTCCAAAGGAGCCTCGTTCTTAAACTTAGAAACTGGGGATTTACTCACCCTTAAATTTTTGAAACAGTTTTACAAGAGCTTTGGCAACAAAGGTGCAGGTCAGAAGCTGATAATAAAACAACCTAAAGAGGATTGAAACAGATTAGATTGCAGCTTCTCAGACCTATGGGGCCAGAAAGCAGCCAGATCCACCCAGCTGAGAATTTCCTGCCTCTGCGTGTGTGGGGGAGGTTCTCAGATGGCAAAGCCAGCATGCCCAGTTCTTGTGCCACCTAACATCACATTCTGGCTAGATCCAGATGGCATTCTGTCCCTTGGAAACCATTGCCAGCTGGCACAGGTTAGAGCATTCTCTGCTAGACTATAGATCTGGCCTTAGAATCACAGATTTAAGTGACCCTCCCCGGAGCGTCCCCATCTCCAGCTACTGTGCCAAGAGGAAACGGCTCAGCAGGGAATCTGGCAATTGTGCTTCTCATGAGCTTTTATACCACAGCTCCCTAATCCTAAACACAAAGAGATCTGTTTGCATGCGCTGAACAATAGCAGGTTTATCAGGCACATCTCTACATTCAGAGGCTTCATTTTGTCATGAAAGTGATCATCTTCCCCTCCTTAAGGTAATGTGGAGAAACGTGCACCAAGAGTTCAGAGTAGCAGCCGTGTTAGTCTGTATTCGCAAAAAGAAATTTGTTAGTCTCTAAGGTGCCAAAAGTACTCCTTTTCTTTTTGTGCCACTGCTCCATATTCTGTAGGGAGCACCCAAGCAATTGCAAGGGTGTTCAGATCAGAGACCTACAACTTGGCTTCTAATTAGCCTACACAGAAGTGATTTCACTTGTCGTTTAACTGGATTTGAGCCAGGCCTTGAATGCCTAGGGCTTGATTTTCAGAGGTGCTGAACAATCAAAAGGCACTAAAAGTGTGCTCAGCATTTCTGAAAACCAGGCCACCAGGACTTTAACATTTTCTGCTATCTGAACCTCTCTCCCCCCTTTACTTTTTGGGTTACTCGGCACTTGGTCAGATAGTCAGATCCCTCTATGATCCGGATAGAGATACATACACATACACTGTACTAGAGGACAAACCTCTAGTTTAGTAGTCAGGAGACCTAGTTTCCATTAGTGGCTCTGCTACAGAGTTGCATGTCATAGAATATCAGGTTGGAAGGGATCTCAGGAGGTCATCTAGTCCAAGCTCCTGCTCAAAGCAGGACCAATCCCCAACTAAATCATCCCAGCCAGGGCTTTGTCAAGCCTGACCTTAAAAACCTCAAAGGAAGGAGATTCCACCACGTCCCTAGGTAACACATTCCAGTGCTTCACCACCCTCCAAGTGAAAAAGTTTTTCCTAATATCCAACCTAATCCTCTCCCACTGCAACTTTAGACCATTACTCCTTGTTCTGTCATCTGCTACCACTGAGAACAGTCTAGATCCATCCTCTTTGGAACCCCCTTTCAGGTAGTTGAAAGCAGCTATCAAATCCCCCCTCATTCTTCTCTTCTGCAGACTAAACAATCCCAGTTCCCTCAGCCTCTTCTCATAAGTCACGTGTTCCAGTCCCCTAATAATTTTTGTTGCCCTCCGCTGGATGCTTTCCAATTTTTCTTGTAGTGTGGGGCCCAAAACCAGACACAGGACTCCAGATGAGGCCTCATCAATGTCAAATAGAGGGGAACGATCACGTCCCTAGATCTGCTGGCAATGCCCCTACTTATACAGCCCAAAATGCTGTTAGCCTTCTTGGTAACAAGGGCACACTGTTGACTCATATCCAGCTTCTCGTCCATTGTAACCCCTAGGTCCTTTTCTGCAGAACTGCTGCCTAGCCATTTGGTCCCTAGTCTATAGCAGTGCATGGCATTCTTCTGTCCTAAGTGCAGGACTCTGCACTAGTCTTTGTTGAACCTCATCAGATTTCGTTTGGCCCAGTCCTCTAATTTGTCTAGGTCCCTCTGTATCCTATCCCTACCCTCCAGCGTATCTACCACTCCTCCCAGTTTAGTGTCATCTGCAAACTTGCTGAGGGTGCAATCCACGCCATCCTCCAGATCATTAATTAAGATATTGAACAAAACTGGCCCCCAGGACTGACCCTTGGGGCACTCCGCTTGATATCGGCTGCCAACTAGACATGAAGCCATTGATCACTACCTGTTGAGCCCGATGATCTAGCCAGCTTTCTATCCACCTTATAGTCCATTCATCCAGCCCATACTTCTTTAGCTTGCTGGCAAGAATACTGTGGGGGACCGTATCAAAAACTTTCCTAAAGTCAAGGAATAACACATCCATTGCTTTCCCCTCATCCACAGAGACAGTTATCTCATCATAGAAGGCAATTAGATTAGTCAGGCATGACTTGCCCTTGGTGAATCCATGCTGACTGTTCCTGGTCACTTTCTTCTCCTCTAAGTGCTTCAGAGTTGATTCCTTGAGGACCTGCTCCATGATTTTTCCAGGGACTGAGGTGAGGCTGACTGGCCTATAGTTCCCCGGATCCTCCTTCCCTTTTTTAAAGATGGGCACTACATTATCCTTTTTCCGGGACCTCCCCCAGTCACCATGAGTCTTCAAAGATAATGGCCAATGGCTCTGCAATCACATCAGCCAACTCCTTTAGCGTTCTCGCATGCAGTGCATCCAGCCCCATGGACTTGTGCTCATCCAGCTTTTCTAAATAGTCCCGAACCACTTCTTTCTCCACAGAGGGCTGGTCACATCCTCTCCATGCTGTGCTGCCCAATGTAGTAGTCTGGGAGCTGACCTTGTTCGTGAAGACAGAGGCAAAAAAAGCATTGAGTACATTAGCTTTTTCTACATCCTCTGTCACTAGGTTGCCTCCCTCATTCAGTAAAGGGCTCACACTTTCCTTGGCTTTCTTCTTGTTGCTAACATACCTGAAGAAACCCTTCTTGTTACTTTTAACATCTCTTGCTAGCTGCAACTCCAGGTGTTATTTGGCCTCTGATTTCCCTCCTGCATGCCTGAGCAATATTTTTATAATCTTCCACTTCTTGTAAGCTTCTTTTTTGTGTTCAAGATCAGCAAGGATTTCACTGTTAAGCCAAGCTGGTCACTTGCCATATTTACTATTCTTTCTACACATTGGCATGGTTTGTTCCTGTAACTTCAATAAGGATTCTTTAAAATACAGACAGCTCTCCTGGACTCCTTTCCCCCTCATGTTATTCTCCCAGGGGATCCTGCCCATCAGTTCCCTGAGGGAGTCAAAGTCTGTTTTTCTGAAGTCCAAGGTCCATATTCTGCTGCTCTCCTTTCTTCTTTGTGTCAGCATCCTGAATTCAACTATCTCATGGTCACTGCCTCCTAGGTTTCCATCCACTTTTGCTTCCCCTGCTAATTCTTTCCAGTTTATGAGCAGCAGGTCAAGAAGAGCTCTGCTCCTAGTTGTTTCCTCCAGCACTTGCACCAGGAAATTGTCCCCTACACTTTCCAAAAACTTCCTGGATTGTCTGTGCACTGCTGTATTGCTCTCCCAGCAGATATCACGGTGACTGAAGTCTCCCATGAGAACCAGGGCCTACGATCTAGTAAGTTCCGTTTGTTGCCGGAAGAAAGCCTTGTCCACCTCATCCCCCTGGTCCGGTGGTCTATAGCAGACTCCCACCATGACATCACCCTTGTTGCTCACACTTCTAAACTTAATCCAGACACTCTCAGGTTTTTCTGCAGTTTCATACCGGAGCTCTGAGCAGTCATACTGCTCTTACATACAATGCAACTCCCCCACCTTTTCTGCCCTGCCTGTCCTTCCTGAACAGTTTATATCCATCCATGACAGTACTCCAGTTATGTGAGTTATCCCACCAAGTCTCTGTTATTCTAATCACATCATAATTCCTTGACTGTGCCAGGACTTCCATTTCTCTCTGCTTGTTTCCCAGGCTTCTTGCATTTGTGTATAGGCACTTGAGATAACTTGCTGATCATCCTGCTTTCTCAGTATGAGGCAGGAGCCCTCCCCTCTCGCGCTCTCCTGTTTGCGCTTTCTCCCGGTATCCCACTTACCTCAGGGCTTTGGTCTCCTTCCCCCAGGGGACCTAGTTTAAAGCCCTCCTCACTAGGTTAGCCAGCCTGCTTGCTAAGATGCTCTTCCCTCTCTTCATTAGGTGGAGCCCATCTCTGCCTAGTACTCCTCCTTCTTGGAGAAAGAATCCAAAGCCTTCTCTCCGACACCACCTGCATAGCCATTCATTGACTTCCACGATTTGACGGTCTCTACCTGGGCCTTTTCCTTCCACAGGGAGGATGGACGAGAACACCACTTGCACCTCAAACTCCTTTATCCTTCTTCCCAGAGCCACGTAGTCTCCAGAAATCCGCTCAAGGTCATTCTTGGCAGTATCATTGGTGCCCACGTGGAGAAGCAGGTAGCAATCTGAGGGCTTGATGAGTCTTGGCAGTCTCTCCGTCACATCGTGAATCCTAGCTTCTGGCAAGCAGCAGACTTCTCGGTTTTCCTGGTCAGGGTGGCAGATAGATGACTCAGTCTCCCTGAGGAGGAAGTCCTCGACGACCACCACCTGCCTCTTTCTCTTGGGAGTGGTGGTTGTGGAACCCCCATCCCTAGAGCAGGGCATCTCACGCCTTCCAATCGACAAAGTTTCCTTCTGCTCCTTTCCCTCAGATGCATCATCTAGTCCACTCTCCGCATTAGTACCTGTGGAGAGAACATGAAAATGGTTGCTTATCTGTATCTGCATTGCTAGTACATGGATGCTCCCCTTTTCTTCTTCTGGAGGTCACATACTGCCAAATTTCTTCTCCGTCCTTCTGTCCCCGCTGCGCAGCCTGCTCTGAATCTTCAGAATTTTGTGCCCGTAGAAGCATATCCTGACATCTGTCCAGGAAATCTTCAGTTTCTCTTATGCAACGCAGGGTTGATACTTGTTTCTCCAGACCTTCAACCTTCTCTTCCAACATGGAGACCAGCTTGCACTTTCTACAGACAAAGTTGCTTCTGTCCTGTAGAACAAAGACAAACATGGCACATTGTGTGCAGGTAACAACAGCTGAATGCTCACCATCCATACTACCTTCCTTCTAAGAGCTTCTTCAGGTGTTGTAGTAACTACTCAGAGAAGCCTGCAAGATGAAAGCCTCAGTGGGCTCTCCCCAGGCAAACTCCCTCTGTTAGCCTCTCCATTGTTCACCACTCAGCTGGTTCACAGCTGACTGCCATGTGACCCTGTGGAAATCACTTTGCCTCTCCTTGCCTCAATTACCCTGTCTATACAAGGGAGTGGAAGATCATGTAGTCACCACCCATAGTGCCCTCTTGTGTCAAGGGGCAACACTCCTCATCTCCAGTGCCTCCTGTGGGCCATCTGCCTCTGACCAGGTCTTCCATAGCTCAGCCCTCTGGCTAAGTCCCATGAAGGTTAGTCCCCTTCCAAGGCAACAAGAAGGTCCCACTGAAAGTTCATAAAGCATCTCAAGACAAGAGAGCCTTCAACACAACACCCTCCCCCAATTATTCCTCAGTGTGTGCTGTGGGGGGTCAATCTTCAGCCTCACCCTAGGCTTTTGATATTCCTTAAGCAGGCTCCCTCAGGGGCTGGTGGGGGAAATCCAGCCCATGCTCTACTCTGGGTTACAGCCCAGGTATTAAGCAGCTAGATCTACTTCTTCAGACCTACTGGATTGTTTCCTCCAAGCCCCACTGGTGCTGCTTCCCCCCAGCTTATGCTTAACAGTCTCACTTTGGTGCCCAGGCCTGTGCCTAGATCCTCCTGGCTGCTCGTATCTCTGATGAGCTAATCACTCTTCCACCCCTTCCAGGCTCCACTGAAGGGCTTTCACTAATCTTGTTGCAGGGCCTCCCCCACAGCAGCCTAACCCAACTCCCAAGGAATCCTCCTACCTGGGTTCTTGCCATTTAAGCCCTATTTCAGGACTTCCCCACACCAAGCTGAGCCTGTGGTCTCTAGGGTCTCTTCACAGATAGTTCCTGCCTTCTCAGCTTCCTCATGAGGCCCAGGTACCTAATGAGCCTCCACCCCCTCTGGTCAAGGGGCAGTAGCCAATCACAAGTGCACTAATTGGCAGTAACCCCTTGTTTAACAGGTGATGGGAGTAAGCCCCATCACATGGGGATAACAATACCACCTCAACCTTGTAAAGCACTTGGAGATCTATATACAAGAGCTAAATATTATGTGACTACGTTCATGTCCTTTTAGTGCCTTTTTTATTTTGCATTTAAAAGTAGTCTGTCTGAATATTTTTACCACACTCGCTGTGCTTCTCTCACTGCCTTTGCAAAGATTTTACTTTGGGAAAAGACCCCTGATAACATTTGTTTCTTATTACTCAGGTGGCTGCAGTTTGCTTGATCAGCTGCTCAGACTTCTGTTTTCAATGTTCTGTGATGCTGCCAGTCAGTCAATGTCAGAAAACAACCTCTTGGTGGTTTTAAATTCAGAAAATATAGCCTTTTCCAATATATATGCAATAAGCACTTAAAAGAATGAAAAGCAGCCCAGCTTTTACACATATGCAAACAAGAAACAAGCCAAAAGGAGCTCACTGACAATATTTCACTAGCTGCTAGGGTTGTGCAAATGAGAAGGAAGGCACTTCCTTTCATAAATATTGAGATCAGCAGTAGCAGCAGCACCTGCTTCAGGAACCACGTAGACCACACTGAATTATGTTCCACATTATTTCTGTTGAGTTGTGTATGTGAACAAAATGAGAAAAGAAGGAAATCACTCTGGATGGACTCTGAGCAGAAAAGCTTCCACCATCTGTTACTCTTATCTTCCAGGGCAACTTGGAATACGAGAGCAATTATGGTTGTGCAGAAAGGACATTCACCATTGAGATAAATTATATAAAATGCTTGGGGGCCAAGGGATTCCTTCACATAATAAGCCAGTGGGGGTATAAGTCTGTTAGTGACATTCACTAACAAGAGAACTCTAGAAGCGATTGATGGGATAAAACAAAGTCATCAAATAGCCATGAACAAGACCTTTCCAATATTGAGGTCAGGGCTTCCTGTGAAATCTGGAAGTTAACTTTGCCTGCAGAGCTGCTATCATTCCAGTTCTTTCATAGGTCAAAACTCCAGCAGGCAAGATATTACCAAATACCCCCAGAGTCAAGACTTCTATGAGAAGAAATAATGAGAGATTTTCTAAACGTCAAGGGTTCTCGCCTTGAAGAACTTTACATAGAGGGAGTATGTGCTGACACACTTGCAGACGAAGGTGCTCTGTATTTCTTTGAGCCAACTGAGTCCATATCAAGCGTTAGCTGATCACATGGCTTTCCACCATCCTTGCTTGCAACTGAGACGACTGGGCCAATGGATCCACTGCAGCCCGTCACAGTGTCAAAGATTTTAAAGCAAGACGGGGCCATTGGGACTATCTAGTCTGACCTCTGGCATAAGACAGGGCAGAGATTTTCACCCAGTAATTCCTGTATCAAGCCCATAACACCTGGGTGAACTAGAGTGTAGCTCTTAGAGAGATATCCAGTCTTTATTTTAAGACTTCACATGTGGAAGGATCCACCACATCTCCCCCCAGGGTTAATTAACTTCATGGCTAGACTGAAGAGCTCTCTACTCTCAGATATATTCTCCCTGTGTAGGTACTTCTAGACGGTGATCACACCACCTCTTACCCTTCACTTCAATAAGCAAAACAGACTGAGCTCTCATGAATGCAGCTGCAAAATACCATTTAACACCCTCCCCTCCACAGCAATTTGGCATATGTGCAAAAAGGCATCTGCAGACACGTGCTTCTAGACAGTCATGCATTCTATGGAAAGGGGTGGCCTTGCATTGCTTTGATAACAATGGAATTTCCAAAGGACCAAGGATATGGCCAGGGAGGAGATGGCTTCTCTTAACATAGAGAAGATTTGCTGGTGTCAAAAGGTTTTTTGATTGGTTTTATACTTAAGACATTATCTGGACTGATGGCTCAGGTGATTAGCAGTGGGCGGAAGAATCAAACCAGTCACCTCTCAGTCACTGATCTGAGTTCAGTGGGAGTTTTGAGTTCCCAAGAAATGCAAGACTGGGCTCAATTATTTAGATTCATGTTGTTTCAATATGGTCAAACATCTTATTTTTACAACTGGTAAAATTAGCACCCAGCCTGAGATAGTCTGGGGCAAATGTACCAAGCCCCGTGACATTGGAAACCCACACAAATATTCACAGACCTGGTACACAGGGAGAACCCTGCATTTTGAGGCACAAATAGGCTCCTTGCTCCTGGAAACAGGTGCTTAGAAGATCACCACACTTGTTCATATAAACATAGGATTTTGCACAGCTCTCCCAGGCCCTGATTCAGGAACACACTTAAGCATTCATTAACTTTAAGCACATGCTTACATCCCATTGACTTTGTGTGTTCCATTGACCCCCATGTGCTTTTTCTGAACTGGGGCCTTAGTGCATAGACTCTGAAAACAGACCCCCATACAGTCTGCCATTGCAACTAAATCAAATTTCTGTGAATGGGTTACATTCATAAAATAGGGGCTCAGTGAAAACATTGGCACAAACTTTTCTAACAGTATGTACACTACAAATGACTTTAAAGAATGTGTAAAGGAGGTTTTGCTTTATCCTCTCACTACACACAGCATCATGTAAGATCACATAGCAAACAACTGCCCAGACAGAGACTGCATTATTTATTAGAACAAGCTACTGATCTTAAACAGGAGAAAAAACAAGGAAGATAGAAAACAATGACAGGTTTCAGAGTAACAGCCGTGTTAGTCTGTATTCGCAAAAAGAAAAGGAGGACTTGTGGCACCTTAGAGACTAACCAATTTATTTGAGCACGAGCTTTCATGAGCTACAGCTCACTTCTTCGGATGCATCCGATGAAGTGAGCTGTAGCTCACGAAAGCTCATGCTCAAATAAATTGGTTAGTCTCTAAGGTGCCACAAGTACTCCTTTTCTTTTTATAGAAAACAATGTTACTTAACTGTCAGAATAAAAGGACACAAGAAACAGGGAGCAAACAATACCTCTAGAGAATTTATGCCTACAGGAAAGTCATAAGCTATAATTTGTTTTAAACACTTCCCTACTTTTGGATGGGGACGGAGGGAACCTTAGGCACACTGTTATTTAACATTTTATTTGGGAGTTAGAAATGTACATAACCTACATTTCATAAATCCTGATATACAGATCACCTAGAACCAGGAGCTCTGACAGCTGCTTTTTCTGGTGAGAGGGGAGGAGAGGGGAGTAGAAGTGTGGGGGGGGCGGGGGGACAGAAGGAAGCAATTGGTTCTCTGCTTCCTCCCTTTTTTCAGATGCACAGGTCTGGATGCTGAGGGCTTTAGTTCAATTCTCCAGCATTTTTACTTGCTTCTTGTGTACTATTCTTTGACTCACTCCATTATTAGATTCAGACAGTCTGTAGCTTTATAAGACATTCCCTTCAAAATTCCAGTGATGGGCAAATTTCAAGAGGTTTGGAGATTCATTTTGGATGAACATCAGAAAGTTTACAACCTTACTTACATCTAACCAAAATAGATCTGTGGCCCTGAGGTTTCCTTAGGAGATAGTATGGTCTAGTGCAGAGGTCCCCAAAGTCTGGGGCGTGCCCCCAGGGGGTGAGCATGGAGCGGAGGAATGTCCGGGGAGATGCAGCGGGGCTTGAGCCAGCCCTCACAGGGGCAGGGAGCACCACCTAGCTCCTCCATGCCCCCAGCTCTGCTCCAGCCCCGATCCCTGGCCCCATCCCTGGCTCCCAGCCCCGCGCCTGGCCCCATCCCCAGCCTCTGCGCAGCTCCACTCCCTGCCCCAGACCCACCCCCAGCTGAGGCCCAAGCCTTGGATCCAGAGGTGAAGGTAAGCCGGTATGCCCCGGTACGGCATACCGGTAAGAGCTGGTGCGCCATACCGGGACCGGCTTTCCCAGATGACAATTTAAAGCCCTGGGGTAGCAGCGGCGAGGCTGTGGCGGGGATTTAAGGGCAGGGGTGCTAGCGGCGGCTGGAGCCCCAGGGCCCTTTAAATCACTGACGGAGCCTGGCCACCGCTACCCCAGGGATCGGGCAGCAGGGCTCAGGTGAGGATTTAAAGGGCTCGGGGCTCCAGCAGCCGCTACCAGAGTGGAGCCCCAGGCCCTTTAAAGCTCTGCCAGAGCCCAGAGCCCTGGGGTAGCGGTGGCAGCCAGGAGCCCCCAGGGCTCCTCAGTGATTTAAAGGGCCCGGGGCTCCGCTGCGGTAGCGGCAGCTAGAGCTCTGGGCCCTTTAAATCATCCCCGAGCCCCTGGGCTCCCAGCCGCCTCTGCAGCTGGTAGCTCGGGGGTGATTTAAAGGGCCCCGGGCTCCCAGCCGCCACTACCGCAGCTGGACACCTGGCCCTTTAAATCAAGATTTAAAGGCCCCAGGGATTTAAGGCCCTGCCTCTTCCGGTTAAGGCCACGCCTCTTCTGGTTGAGGCCACACCCCTGCTCAGGACTCCAGCGGACCGGTAAGTCCTCTAACTGACTTTCACCCCTGCTTGGACCCCTTACCCCTGTCCATATTCCCCCCTCCCCCAGAGCCACGGCCCCAGGTTCACGGGGTGCAGGGGAGCACAGACAGGGGTAAGGGGGGGGGGCGCGACCAGCAAAAGTTTGGGGCTAACTGGTCTAGTGCAGTGGCTCTCAACCTTTTCAGACTATTATACCCCTTTCAGGAGTCTGATTTGTATTGTCTACCCCCAAGTTTCACCTCATTTAAAAACTACTTGCTTACAAAATCAGACATAAAAATACAAAAGTGTCATAGCACACTATTACTGAAAAATTGCTTACTTTCTCATCATATAATTATAAAATAAATCAGTTGAACTATAAATATTGTACTTACATTTCAGTGTATAGAGCAAGTCATGTCTGTATGAAATTTTAGTTTGTATGGACTTTGCTCATTGATTTTATGTAGCCTGATGTAAAACTAGGCAAATATCTAGGTAAGTTGATGTACCCCCTGGAAGACTTCTGCATACCCCCAAGGGTACACGTATCCCTGTTTTTGAACCACTGGTCTAGAGAGTAGAGAAAGGGGCTGGGAATTGGGAGACCTGGGTTATGATGATACAGCTCTGCTGCTGACATGCTGTTTGACTTTGAGCAAGTTGCTGAACTGTTTTGTTCTCTGTTCCTCCACGAGGAAAATAGAAATAATATCTATGGCCCTGTCCTGCAAAGCATTTAAGCAGATGCTTCACTTTAAGCTCAAGAGCAGTCCGAGTGAAGACTACTCACATGCTTAGAGATAAACACATTGCTGGATTGCGGCCAACTTTGTAAAGTACTTTGATGAAAAGTACTATGTAAGTGAAAACTATTATTTGTATTTGGTTTTTAGAAATTAAAGTCAATACATGATATCCAGTGAAACACAAGTATTCAGATCAAATACTCTGCCAGCAAAGTGGATCATCTCCTGGCTGTGCTTAAAGCTCAGCCATCCTCTGCAAACTCAGCTGATGGAGATTCTAGAACTGGTCTGAAATATGCAATTTCCAGAGTCCATCAATTCCTGGCAGAATTCTGAGAGCTTCAAAGTTTCATGGTGAATAGCACTGGCACTTTGCACAGCATTGCATCCACCACTACTGATTAAAGCAAATTTGGAGTTTCTGGACCAAACTATCATTTTCAGTATGGCTACACATACATGGAAAAGTGAAAAATAACGGTCCCATATCTGAAAAGTGTTTTACACTATTGATCTCAAACTTCCCCGGAAAATTCTTCTCTGGTTAGAGAATACACAAGCAACATTCCAGCTACTTAGAGACACGCAAGCAAATATTCAGCTGGCCAAGAGGTTTTTAAAGCAAATTTGGGGAATAGATTTTAAAATCCAGTTTATAAGAGAAAGTGAATTACCATCGTAATTAGGAATTTGCTACTTCTAATGTTAGTGATTCATTAGATGGTATTATTCAGTTTGAGTCAGACCTGACCCAATGGTCCAACATTGTGTATAAGGGGCACTATGCAATTAGAGGTACCTGATTCACATGAGAAACTGAAGTAAGCTTTTGACCGCCTGTCATCATTAAAGATCCCATAGCACTTTTGCCCTAGCCACATTCCAGTCTGAGTAATTATACTGTGGCTGCCTGTGTTTCCCTTGGAATTTCAATTTCAATCCTGACCCCATTGAAGTCAATGGGAGTTTTGCCATTGACTTGAATGGGACCAAGATTTCAACCCATATTGCCATCCTATATTGTTGTGTTTTATTTAAGTATCAGTAAGGTGCCAATCAACATAGCATTTAGGGTTTGATTCAACTTCCATGGAAGCCAATGGAAAGATTTCTGTTGACTTCAGTGAGAGATGGATTAGGTCCTTAGACACCACTTCGGTATTTGTTTCTTGTTCTGAACTATTTATTTTTGTTGCTGTGCGCTGCTAAAACAGCTGCCCATTCCACCCCAGAAGTGGCTGCCATTCGATGGCACGTGTAAAGGAGTTGCTATACCCACAATTTAAAAAGCCTTTGGGGATCTGTCTGGATGCAAGGTATTATGCATTTGTAAGATGACATTAGTCTTAGATATTTTCTCACTTATTATGACTAAAACTTATTTAACCGGGGCCTGTCTTGTTTCAGAGAAGAATTTTCTATTTTTTTCCCTGTTGCAAAGCAGATGTTATTGTCATACTGTTGTTTGTGTTGCTATGGGATTCATGTGTGTGTGTGTCTATGTGAGAATTCAATTGGTTAGTAAATCTTATATTGTGCTATACTCATCCCAGCAACTACAGGCATGTTACTATGGTGAATCATATAGTAATTTCATTTGATTGGTGGATTTCAGAAATAGGCCACCTGGTGGAGTTAATTATGTTCAGGTAAGTAAAGGGGAGATGGTAGGGGGAAGAGAACAGGAAAAGAAACTCAGGCACTTCATGCCATACCGTTGTAATTTTATTTTTGCAAGACAGCAGCTGTACAGATATTTGAAGATGACAGCAAGGTCATGTTTTTTAAAATAACATACAAAATATATTAACTTGGCATGGGTATGTCTGAAATACATGATAGTGAACAGTGTGATATTTCATAACTCATGAATGTCAGAGTTGTGATGTATAAAGGGAAAAACCTTATGAACCGACAAAAATAACCAACAGCGAACTAGGAGAAAAGGATTGTTTCATGGTTAAATCTCAGGCTTAGGAGCCAGAAAATCTGGAGTGTGTTATCAACTCTGACAAAGACAAGTTACTTGTCTTCTCTGTTCCTCAGTTTCCATGTCTGTGAAATGGGGATAATTATACAGTCCTCACAGAAGTATTGCAACCTTAGTTTATTAACGCCAATAGTGCAAACCCAGACCCCTTCCCCGCTTCCCTCCTCTACCACCTTCCCAGGATACTAGCGGGGCCCTCAGCACCCCAAGAGCAGGGGCAAAGGGTGGCGTCCTAGCCCCCCTGCCAAGAAAAGCGTGGGACCCACCATACCAGCATTGGCCATTTTGCCACACCACGGATGTGGATATTCGTGAATAGAAATGAGTATCCGCTGAACCACAGGGCTCTCCCGGGAACCACAGCGGAGAAGAGCAGAACGTGGGGCCGCCGCTCCCAGGAGCCAATGCCCTGCGCTGGTAGCTTCTCTGGTGCAGGTGTACCACTCTGCCCCCAGCCCTTCCACACAGCTGCATCTCCTGTCTGGGGTCTGTACAGCCCCGCTGGAAGACAGGGCTGGGGGTGGTATCTCTCTCTGTCCTAATGAGACATAAATTCATGAGAATCATTTTTATGCCAGGGGATATTAATGTTTATTGCTTTGTCTCTTTACCTGGCTCCACTGACTCTGTCATAGGGTGACGCTGGCCCTTTAAGAAGAGCAGGGCCAGTGCATCTCTGCCTCCTGAGCTCACTCCATTTGAACCTAAAGAGGGCACTCGGGTACTAGCCCTGCTCCCTTTTAAAGGGCCAGACTCCCTCTTAAAGTGGCTTCTGAAAAGGGGGGAGGAGAGTCACAGGGCCGGGCCAGTTTATTATCAAACATAGTGCCAATCGGTCAGTAACCAAAAGTCACCAACATAGTCCATTTATCACCCCAATGCATGTAGTCCCTAAAACCCCACTCTTCCCAGCACTCTGCTGGTAGCGCATCCTGACCATACTTTGGTGTTTTCCACCACAGCAAGGCTCTGTCTCAGTCCTCTCCTTCTGTCTCTCAGCCAGGACAGCCACCTCAGCCCTTCCAGCAGGAGTGCACAGCTGCTGCTCTGTCCTGTGGGAACTCCCACCGTCTCTCTGCTCCTGGGAGAGCCTCCTCATCATGTCGTGACTTTGGGAAAGCCTCTGCACTTCGGTTTATACTATCTGGGAATAATACCTGGTCCTTTTGTAAAGTGCTCTGAGAACTATGAATGATGTGCTAAGTATTACCATCAGAGGCTATATCCTAGTATCTAGGCACTGCCCTGAGGGGAGGCAATGAGGAGTTGCACAGCCTCAGGTAGCAATCATGGAAGAATTGGGCCTGGCCCTGTCCGCTCTGTCGGCTGATGGGGAGCAGTTGAGCAAAGTCATGGCCCCTGTTCCTCCCTTCCCACTTTGAGATGATGTGTGCTCTTGGAGGAGCATGGAAGGAGAAGTCTCTTCTTCTACCTGAGAGCAGGGACTGCGGTTGCCCGTGGTCCTTGTGCTGGGGATGCATTGAGGGAGAGGCTGCGTGCTCTTATCTGAGCAAGTGCCCTTCACAATCTGACTCTTATTGTCAGACTAGTGCTGTCTGTATCTCTCAGCTTTGGCCCATTTGTGTCTGTTGGTGTGTAGCCAATAATAGAAATATGTAGGATTTCTAATATGGTAGGTGTAAGTCTGTGACATGTTGAAAGAAATACCTTCCTACACTATGAACTTCCACCTTTCTTAAAGCTTGTTGGGGAAAAATACCATAAACTCTACTTGGGTTTGGTTGGGGTTCCCCCCGTTCTGCCCCCGCCAGAAAATTATTCTCACTTCTGCACATCCGTTTAACTTTCAAATGGTGCTTGGTAAAAGCAGGGGCTCTCTGCACTGATCTCACTGCAAAGTTTTTATATTTATGGCTTGTGTTACTTAGCATTTCACATGCGTTGTCTCCATTAGCAAGGGCTGAGGGCAGAAGGCAATGTGTGAATGAGTCGTGCAGGCGGGCAATTCTGAGCAGGCACCACTATTGGCTGTACCTTTTGTTACACGTAGGAGGTGATTCTCTAGACCAGCAACACCTCATGTGGGCGTGCTGAAGTTGTGACTGACAAAAAAAAAAAAATCCTCTGTATCTCAAAAAAGATGTTGTCTCCGAGAGCCAGATTTCATGGGGGAAAATGGGCAAACAGTCTGGGGAACAATGAGAAGTGGCCTGAACCTCAACTCAGATCTCTAACCAAACTGAACCCAAGATATTTTAGATTTGGGGGAGAAGAGATGCTCAAAAGAGAGCCCTTCCATTGCTTCCTAACCCCCTATAGGCTGAATTCCATCTCAGGGTCTCAGCAGGGCTGGCTATTTTTGTTTTGCTGCCTGCTCTCCTCAAATCTCATGAGTTTCAGGTTTTCAGAGACAGAGGGTGTGAGGTATAATGCATTTTGGGGCACCCCTGACCAAGAGAAGCCCTGAAGCAGATGAGGTTTGACTAAAGCAACTAGAGTTCAAAAGAGTAAGTTCCAGAACTGAGACCCCTTCCAAAACCCTGCTGGATTATCACCAAAGGTAGGGAGCTTGCAAGGACTGGGGAGAAGAAGATGGGAGTCAAGAAACAGGATGTTGGGAACTGGTCTGTAGAGGGGTCACTCAAGGAGCTGTTAGGCAGCGGGAAGGGAGAACCCTGAGTTAAGGACAAGGAGAAAGTTCTTGGTGAGTTGGAAGGAAAGAAAGAAAATAAAACAGGATGTAGTGAGAGGAGAGGGAGCAGGGTAAAAGAAGGACCTCAGAAAATTTGGTAAGACTTAGGATGGGAGAGGAGCGGCAAGGAACCCAGCACAGGAACCTTTTGAAGTCAGAAAAAACTTGTACCTAATGAACTGGGATGGAAATAAGACGTTGAATCTCCCACCCTAAGCAGGTGTTGGCATGTCCCCTCATCGCTCACTCAGAATCCAGATCCCATCCTCTTGCTCCTAATATGTAGCCACTCACACAACACTAATAATTATACCTCATCTCCAAGGATCCCAACTAGCCACAACCATTATCTAATCCCCACAATGCTCCTGGGCAGGAGGTAAGTGCGATTATCTTCACATCACAAATAAGGAAACCAAGACACAGTGACTAAGCAGCTTGTTTAAAGTCACACAGAAGATCAGGAGTGCTTGGTGTCCTGGCCGGTGCACTAAGAATACAGACACTTTCATCCAAGGACCTGATACCGTTTTATAAACAATCAAACCTCAAACCACTTCAGTGAGGTTACGGTAAGTAGGAGTCCCAAAGCATTTCCCTGCTTTAACTACTACAGTTTACTCCCTACCTGTGCAGAAGAAACTGAATAGGTGACATTCTACTTACTGTGGCATAAAGTGCCAGAGTTATGAGCCTGGTACACAAAACAGATGGATTAAGCTGCCGACAAGTTCTCTGTCAAAAGAGAAATTGGGACAGAGGTATCATTCCACTGCTTGGACAGCAAAGAAGCTGAGAGCCTGTTGCATCCCCTACTTCAGTAAATATCAGAGATGGAGACCCTGCCAACTTTCTGTCCTCAATTTCCCTTTCTCCCTTCGTTCTATTTGTGCCACAGCAAAGTCTGCACTTCTGATGTAAAGATGCCCACACACATTCAAAGAGTTCTTTTTATAAAACTGTATTATAGAGTTATCTCTGCATCTATTAAGGACTAGACAAGTCTGTTGCCTTAACACTTGGAAAACAAGTCTTCAAGCTCTAATTAACCCAATCATGAAAACTGCGCTTTAAGGATTTATCTGTAAAAAGCAAATCTGTAAAAAGCAAATCAGATTCTGAAATCAAATAGCAAAAACTTAACCAGAGTCAGATCCTAAAATGTTCTATTGAATCTGTTAGAATTTTTTTTAAAATATCCTCCCCAGTCTCAACAACATATTTGAGTCCTCAGGGCTTAAACCCACAAACAAACCATTAAATGGAGACAGCATTATTGATGGTTAGAAATGGAAGCTGGCAGTAAGGAGATGTAATGTACAGGAATTGATAAATTCATAGCGTCTAAGACCAGAAGGGACCATTGTGATAATCAAGTCTGACCTCCTATATAACACAGGCCATAGAACTTCCCCAAAATAATAGACCATATCTTTTAGAAAAACATCCAGTCTTGATTTTAAAATGGCCCATAATGGAGAATCCACCACAACCCCTTGGTAAATTGTTCCAATGATTAATTACTCTCATCATTACAAATTTACAACTTATTTCAAATCTAAATTTGTCTAGCTTAAACTTCCAGCCATTAGACTGTGTTACACCTTTTCTACTAGGTTGAATAGCCCATTGTTAAATATTTGTTCCGCATGTAGGTACTCTTGCCTGTAATCCAGGCACCCCTTAACCTTCTCTTTGTTAAGTTAAATACATTGAGCTCATTGAGTCTATCACTATAAAGCATGTTTTCTAAATCACTTAATTTTTCTCGGAGCTCTTCTCTGAACACTCTCAACATCCTTCCTGAGCTGTGGACACCAGAACTGGACACAATATTCCAGTAGCGGTCACACCAGCATCAATCACGTACAGAGGTAAAATAACCTCTTTGCTACTCAAGATTCTCCTGTGTATGCATCCCAGGATTGCATTAGCATTTTTGGCCACAGCATCACACTGGGAGCTCATGTTCAGCTGATTATCCACCATGACTCCCAAATCTTTTTCAGGGTTATTACTTCCCAGGATAGATTCCCCCATCCTGTAAGTGTGGCCTAAAGTCTTTGTTCTCAGATGTATGCCTTTACATGTAGCTGTATTAAAAGGCATATTGTTTGCCTGCACCCAGTTTCCAAGTGATCCAGATCGCTCTGAATCAGTGACCTGTCCTCTTCATTATTTACTACTTCCAATTTTTGTGTTATCTGCAAACTTTATAAGTGATGATTTTATGTTTTCTTCCAGGTCATTGATAAAGATGTTATATAGCACAGGGCCAAGAACCACTCCCTGTAGTACCCCACTGGAAACGGAGCCGCTTGGTGACAATTCCCCATTTACAGTTACATTTTGGGACCTATCAGGTGGGTAAATAGCTTTGGATCTCTCTAATGGCCCTCACTAGGTATGTTTACACTGCACATTAAGCTGTCTGTCTGTGGGATCCAGGCTTGTGGATTTGGTGTTTCCACACTGCATTGTAAACCTGGGTTTACAAGTGCTGGACCCAGGTGTCGTAGCTGTGCTAATAAGTCCATACTGCACTACACAGACCTTCTGACTTGGGTCTGCAGCTTCAGCCGCGTCCACACTGCAGATTGACAGGGCTTGGACCTGAGTCTCAATGGAACTTGGGCTCTGACCTCTTCCACCCAGCAGGGTCCTAGTACCAGGCTCCTGAGTTCTGCTGACCCAAGACCAATGTGTGTGTGGATGGAAGGGGGTCTGGGACTCAAACCTGAGTCAGAGCCTGGGCTTAGTGTGCAGTGTAGACATATCCACAGTCTTCTGTGTTTTGGAAGCCATCAGAACCCTGCCTGAGCAGCCGTGTATATATGTAGCTAAGCCTGGCATGTTATACGTGTTTAGTAAATGCCATTATTTGGACCCCACCGGGCCTTTGTGGTTCCTTTGTATGATATAAGACACAACAGGAGACCTAGGTTCTATTTCCAGGTCTGTCCCAACCTACTCTGCGTTGTTGGGTCAAATAGAACCTGATTTTACAAAGATGTTGACCACATACAAGGTTCATGGACTTTAATTGGAGTTGTGAGTGCTGTTTAGCTCCGAAAATCTGGCTCTTTGGCTCTCTAAGCCTAAATTTTCAGTGAGGTGCTTTTTTTAATGTAACAACTCTTTTATTAATTAGTTATACATATGTTTACTAATGGCTAAGGAATTAGTTCTGCCATCCCACTATAATTACATATATAAAAATCAAACGAGCTGCTCTTATGAGGGATTAAGCAGACAATTTTTTTTTTCCCTGAACATATAGATTTTTCTAACTCTATTAAGATCTACATCGAGCAAAATATAAACTGAACATTTTTGACACTTAAAATTGCACGGTAAAAAGCCTTTGGAGATCAAAGGTTTTTGAAGTTCCTTGAAGTTGTGCTTGAAATAAACAATTTCTTTTTAAAAAAAATCCTGCATTTTATTTGAGGATCAATGGTAGCTGATAGACTGTTTATTCTTAGTTGCAATGTGGGGGGTGGGTTGTTTTTTTTTAATAATAAAAACAAGGTTCTTCTTAACCCCTTCACAGGCAGTTCTTGAGCAGCCTCTATGCAGCATTAGGATGGGAACATGATAGCTACCCGGGGCAGCACCGATGCTGTATGTTGCTCCCTGTCCCAGACACACAAGACAGCACTGAAATATAGCATTGCCAAGCCTCCAGGATTGGCCTGGAGTCTCCTGGAATCAGCGTTGATCTCCCGGTGACTATTGAAAGCAATCCGGGAGATTTTAATAGGATATTTTAAGAAAATGACATTATGTAATTGGGGGTGGGGGGGTGGGGGGAATCTCCCGGAATAACTTCAGTCAGAGTTGGCAACCCTACTGAAAAAGTTAATAAAAAATATTCTACTTTGCTTTTTTGTGATTTATTTCCTTAAGATCTGAGGGCCACTCCATCTCACGGCAGTCATTAACCGTAGTTTCTTTCAGTAGCTCATCCTCAGAGCATAGATAGAAAGCTCTTTGGGGCAGGGACTGTCACTTACTATAGATCTGTACAGCACCTAGCCCAGTGGGGCTGCAACTTGCTTGGCCTCTAGGCACTACTTCAATATAAATGTTAAATTACACACAAAAAATGTACAAGAACATTATTAAGGTTGTAAAGTCAAGCACTCAAAAGTTAGGAAATGCCAGAAGTAAGGTTGCCATCATGCAACTTCAGTTGGCCTCCTTTGTGTGTCTGCATTATTTTACAGTCTTTAGTTACAGAATCACATACTATTTTTTTCCACCCAACCCCGTTGCAGACTCTGCCATGGGAAATTTCACCCCAAATGGTTTAAATTTGGCAGTTATAAGCAACTGAAAGTTGCATATTGTTGTGAGAAGTACCAGACAACTTTAACCAAGGTAGCACTCTCAGCTCTGCCTATCACAATGATAATAAAAGTATGTGGACGACATCATTTTCAAGGGACTTCTGATATGTACATGTGCACACACCTCTTTGTGTGTACCAAACCTCAGCTCCTGCAGAGTCCGTGCCAAGTTGAGCAAAGGCCATGAATTGCACATTTAAATATAGGTGTTTACCTGCACACAAAATGGAGATTTTTCGAAAACTGGTGAAAACGAACCTTGCAAAGACAGAGCATACAACCTCTGCAGTACTCTGCCACTAACAGCAGGAGGCTCTGACTGGCAGACAAACCTGCCAGTGGGTTTCCTGCATGGTAGTACCGAGCACTAATAGGTCACCAGCTCAGCTGAAATTCATTTATTAGCATGGCGTCGTTCCTGGGTCAGAAACTAGTGCTGGGGGTTAAAATGACATTAAACTGCCTGCAAAAGTAATGCCATGGTTACTGGATGTTTGCAGTGTTGTTGTAGCCACGTTGGTCCCAGAATATGAGAGAGGTAGGTGAATGTGAGATAGGTGACGTAGTATCTTTTAGTGGACCAACTTCTCTTTGTGGAAGGGACAAGTTTTTGAGCTTCACAGAGCTCTTCTTCAGATCTTGTCCCTTCCACCAACAGAAGTTGGTCCAATAAAAGATATTACATCACCCACCTTGTCTCTCTCCTTGTTATTGAATGGCCAGCGACGTGGTTCACTGAGCTAACTGCAGGTTTCATTAATCCTTTGTCATTTTGGCATCTTCCGTTATCTTTTTGTCATTGTTAGAGTTTCAAAGTGAAGAAGGGTAGAATCTGGCCTGCAATTTGCCAGTGTTTACATAACAGTATTCTAAAATGTGAGCTTTTCCTTTTAGTATAGATTTTTCCATTTAGGGAAGAATCCATTTAAGTAATTATGTGATACTTTATAAACCTCCATCTGCAAAGTCAAATAGTTAAGTGAGTGACATTTCTTAATACAACACATAATTACAATACCTATTTTTAAAATCGTACATCTGGTGATACAGGAGGGATGGATCTTTAGAAAATATTCTCGAAGCTGGGAATAGTATGATTTCTTTCATTCTTGGTAGGGACAGACACAGTTGTTTAGAAGCCATAAGAACAGTAAAAGACAACACCACTGCGGCCAAGACTACGATCATACCTGAATCGCTAAGGTTCTCAGATGTTCCATTTCAGCTTTTGCTAGGTTGGGCTACAATAGCACAATGCTGGCTGCTCTGTGGGGCTTGAAATCTAGCAGCCAAAGCAGTTTCATGCTTCATTTTTAGCTGCGAATTTTTTGTTCTAAATATATTGAACATTTTAAAAAAAGGCTTTTTGTTTTCCTCTAGCTTCTCTCTTGCGTCACTATTCCCTTTGGCCCTGATCACAGCTGTTGCAGCGTGATTTCATTTAGGGTTGTGGGTTTTCAACCAATATGTTTACATTGATACCACCCCAGTGTGGCTTCTATGCCACTTCTATGCCAATGTCGGTGGTCACTGGTATGCTGCTTTAATCATACTGGTATAGTTAAAATGGGACAACTTTTGTGTGTAGGCAAGATCTTAGAAATTGTTCCTCCCATGAATCTGTTTTCCTTTGGAGTTTCTTATTGGTTTTTTTCTCCCCGCTTCCCATTCCCCATCCTGCCCCAACCCCTGCTCCTTCTCCTTTTAGTGTTTTCATTTTAGCTCTTAATGAGAGATAAACTGGATCAAAACCCTGGTTTCATCCCCCCGGGAATTTGAACCTGGATCATTCCATGTTTCACCTCTGACCGTTACCTGTATCATGGGCCAAACCGAAACCCAAGAGCCAAAAAGCTCTCAATCTGGCTCCAGCTATCACAGACTGACCTCATCCTTACTCTGAATTGTGTTGCTTGGCTGGTATACACAGTATCTTGGTTCTAGGCTGAGAGAGCAACATAGAAGATTTGTGTGGGCGTCTGATGGACAAATGTGTTTTTGGTGGCTCTGAGGTGGTTGGTTTGAGCAGCTAGATACCCTAAAGGGGCCAAAATAGTATGTCCCCAAAGGTGAGGTGGAAAAAAGCAAGATCAGCAGTGGGTAACTTCTGGCTAAGGTGATCACAGAGCAGGGGGTAAAGAGTGTGGAAAGATGACCAGACTGGTCACTCCTGCAGTGAATGGTGCAGTGTGGGGTAGCAGTGGGAGCTGTGGGGCAGCACTGGTTCAGTTACCTCAGAGCTGGCCGTAGCCTCAGGGTGGCTTTGCTGCCACTGTGCAACCATGAGGTGAAGATTCCTTCCCTCCCTGCCCGAGCTTCTGGGGAACGTCCCTGTGCTAAACCTGGGCTTGGCATGTGGGGCAGGATTTCGTCTTGAGGCCCTGACCCTCCACTCTGTATTACCGCATGAGTTTTGCTTGAACACGGCACAGAAGGGCCCACACACTTTGGCCTTTATCTGAACCAAATCTGAATTCCTGCCTTTTGAGGTGTGCCTTTCACTAAGTCTTAGCAGTCCCGACTGCCACAGAACACACTCTCCCAGATTCCCACCCCATTTGGGGTCAGTGAAGTTGACCGGTGTTGCAGATGTTCAACACCTCTCGGTATTTAGCCCTACATAGAATATCTGGCTGCTGCCACACACACACACACACACACCTGCAATGTGGCTAGTGGCGGAAGAACATGGAGGCTGGTCTAGTTATTTCAAAGTGTGGAAGGAGGGGCTGATGGGGCCTGAAAGCTATATGGGGAGCTGCTTTTCTTGGAGGCCTTGGTGTCTCTGAGGCATCTCCTCTATAAAACAGATGATTTGGTATGGGTCAGTAATTCATATTGCACATAAAGTAGGTGTAATGATATGGGGGAATGATAGGGGGACCAAATCCTGTGCCCTTTAAGTGGCCAATAGCAAGTTGGTTTCAGTTTTAACTGCTTTCATTAAGACAATCACACAAAAGGAGCAAAAGATGCAAATGTGGGTTGAAAATATGTTTTTCTAATTCTCTCCTTTAAAGTATCTTGTTGGGGGGGGGAAGAAGGGGGCTTGGATTGTGGCACTGGGGAAATTCTCACACATCAACCCAAAGACAGAAAACCACCTTGGCAAGGAGGGTATCTGCTGCTTCTCCTCACTTGGGTTCTCAGCAGAAGGGCCTGGAAAAAGGAAGTCCTCTGTTGGAAGGCATGCACTAGTGGGGCTGTGGTTCTGGTGGGTAGCTGTGAGATTTCTCAGGGCCACACAGGAGAAACAAACAGGAGTGGTGACAGGATATTACCAGAAAATATAATTAGCTCAGAAAATATTATTAGTCATAGTTAAAGTTATTTGTTGCTCAAGAACAACAAGATCAAGAGAAGACCATTAGCCAGAAAAGGCAGTTTGCAATGTTCTGCAGTTGTAGATTGGTTTAATAGCATTGTGTCCCTAGCCTTTGTTTGCCAGAAGCTGTGAATGAGTGACAGGGAATGGATCACTTGATGATTACCTGTTCTGTTCATTCCCGCTGTGGGACCTGGCATTGGCCACTGTCGGAAGACAGGTTACTGGGCTAGATGGACCTTTGGTCTGACGAAGAATGGCCATTCTTATGTTCTTATTGCTTTGCCTTTTCAGGTAGCACTGTTGTGCAAGAGTTTGTGGAGGGATATAAATATTCATCTCTATTATGATTTATACACATAAAGAGCAACTGTATACTTTCAGCCTGGCTGACCTATTCTTTCTAGTAAGACAACAACAAAATAAGAAAGAACAAAAGTAAGATCTCCATGACAGCGCATGCAGCGTTTGCATCTCCTCTATAACAGACAGCATCTCTGAGAGCTGCCACAGTAGTGACGGGAGTCCTCTCTCCATTTAAAGGTACACGACCCAGAAAACAAGTCATTATAGATACAAGATTGATGCATGAATAAAAATCCAAGAACAATTAGTTGCCCACAGAGCTGTGGGAATCTCCTTCTGCAGCCTTGATATCCCAGAGGGTTAGTTTCAGATGGTGTTGAGGTGAATGCTGGGATGTGAAAATGTGATCAGATTCACCATCTGAGTGCTAATTTCCTAAAGTGCTTAGTCACTTCTAACCACTTATGCATCATCTGTGCTGTGTGTTTATAAGTGAGTCATGCGAGGGGTGCTATAGAAATGCAGTAGAAATGCTATAGAAAACAGCAGGGCATTGAACAAAACTCAGATTTGCTGGCTAACTCAAGTTGGCACCTAGTAGGAGCCAGTGGTACATAATAATTGCATTATGTTTTAAATGATACGATATAATGATGCAGCAGCAAGACTGATGACCGTTGGTGTAAAAGGCCAGTAAATGCTCACTCCTGCACCTCCTCCGCCTAACTAATGGCTCTGTCATTTCTGTTACAGAGTCCAGAATTTAATCAGCAGGTGAGTCGTGCTCGTCTTACTTTCCAGCCCACAGATAACAGTCCTGTGTAAGAAGGATGTGACTCCCAGCTAAGTGTAGCTCCAGCTCCCACAGACCCAGCCAAAGGTACACTGCTTTGAGGCACAGTAGACCTAAGTTAGACAGCAAGCCCCCCGATTTATGTGGGGGAGCTGCACTGAATTGTGTTGCAAAGTGGGAATTAGAAGGCAACGTGAGCTGATTACAAAATCATTTGGTAAGCTGCAGTCTTAAACAGTGGCAGATCAATGCACGGGCCCATAGGACCCATGCCCAGGGGCCCCGGCCAATTTTGAGGTCCCTGCAGGAGCCTGTGTAGAAGTGGGGAAGGGCACTGGTGCTGAATGGTGGCCCTGCCCCTGGCCCTGCTGGAAGCCCAGGCCGCTGTGGGGAGTTCCAGACCCTCCACCTGCCCTGGACAGAGGGCCACAGTGCCCAAGAGCAGCTTTCTTGCCCCCCAGGATGTTCTGCCCAGAGAAGGTAAAGGGTCCGGGACTCCGCCCAGGGGCCTGGGCTCCCTTGGTGGCTCTTACCACGGCCTGGCTCTGGCTTTCAGCCTGGCCAGGGGGCAGGGCTTTGTGGGGGAAGAGGAGGAATGGGGGCAGGGCCTCCTGGTGAGGGAAGGCTAAGGCCCACCTCAGCCCCCTACTGTGAAGAGGCTGGCTCTGTTAGGCTGATCACCTTATCAGCTCCCCCTCTGCGAAGTGCAACCCTTGCCTTCGCCACTCCATGCCTGTCTGAGGCTACTTCATCCATGTTAAAATATGGGTGGGCATGGCCCTCCTGCCTCCCCACCCCCTGAGTTCTGGCACCCTTGGGTCCCTGGGGTGTGAGGGGCCCAAATGTTCTTTATGCCCAGGGCCTCTGGCCTTAATCCCCACATAGGGGGCTGTCAAGGTTCCTTCCCCACTCTGAACTCTAGGGTACAGATGTAGGGACCTGCATGAAAACCTCCTAAGCTTACTTTTACCGGCTTAGGTTAAAACTTCCCCAAGGTACAAACTAGTTTACCTTTTGCCCAGGAACTTTCGCTGCCACCACCAAACATCTAACCGGGTTTATTATTGGGAAAGAGTCGTTTGGAAACATCTTTCCCCGCAAAATCCTCACCAAAACCTTGCACTCCCCTTCCTGGGGAAGGTTTGATAAAAATCCTCACCAATTTCCATAGGTGACCCAAACCCTTGGATCTTAAGAACAATGAAAAAAGCATTCAGTTTCTTACAACAAGAATTTTAATGGAAGAAAAAGTAAAAGAATCACCTCTGTAAAATCAGGATGGTACATACCTTACAGGGTAATTAGATTCAAAACATAGAGAATCCCTCTAGGCAAAACCTTACGTTACAAAAAGACACAAAGACAGGAATATCCATTCTATTCAGCACAGCTTATTTTCTCAGCCATTTAAAGAAACCATAATCTAACGCATCTCTAGCTAGATTACTTACTAAGTTCTAAGACTCCATTCCTGTTCTGTCCCTGGCAAAAGCATCACCCAGACAGACCCAGACCCTTTGTTTCTGCCCCCCTCCAGCTTTGAAAGTATCTTGTCTCCTCATTGGTCAATGTGGTCAGGTGTCAGCGAGGTTATCGTAGCTTGTTAACCCTTTACAGGTGAGAGGGTTTTGCCTCTGGCCAGGAGGGATTTCAAAGGTGTTTACTCTTCCCGTTATATCTATGACAGGGGCCTCATAGGCAACACAGCTACATGAGCGTGCACACACACTGTGTTAGTGTTCTCTGTGCTGACATAGCATAGGCTCCCGGAGAGTGCTGTGAATGGGCTGGGCGGGGCTCGGAGCTGCTCAGGGAGGGACCTATGGGAGCTGCTCAGGGAGGATCTATGTTCACACAGCAGGCATTGCAATGGATGCAACTGGCATGCAGGAGACTGTAAACATCTGACGATAATACACAGCACCAATCCCATATCTATAGCATGCACAAGGCTATAGCCCACTTAAAGGACATGGCTCAGGTTCCAGCCCGAAGTGCAAATTGGAATCATGTTGTAAGTGGGTCTCTGACTTCGTTGCAACTGTAGAATAGACGAGGAATGTTTGGGAGAAGTCAATTATAAAGACACATGCTCGAGTGATTGATGAAATCAAAATTTTCAATTTACACAAGCAAAGATGTGTGCCAGAGGCCTTGTATACTCCTCCACAAAAAAAAAACAACAGAAATAATAACCATGTGACTTCTCTGACCAGTCTCAGCTAAACAACCAGCTTGAATTTCAAATGTCATCAACCGATCCAGAAGGTAAAAGGAAAAGGTAGTTGGACACTGAGTATATGTGAGCCGCTGCAATCTGTTTGGAGATCTCCGAGCAGAAAGAGGCTAAAATTATCCAGCTTTTCATTGGGAATTATTTGTTCAGCTCTAAATGTTCATGATTTCGGATTCAGATTTTTTTTTAGGCTTAGTTTAGTTTATTTTTTTAAGATGCCTTAAGGTGCCCTTGGGAACTGCCTTAATCCCTACTACGTTAGCATGGTATGTGTCACTTTTCCCCGAAAAAGAGAGTTTCCACTGTCCTAATGCCTGAGAACCTGAGCGTATTCCAGCATCCAGATTCTCCACCTTGTACTTCTTCAGCGGAGGGAAGTGCAGCAACTGGATCTGAAGCGCAGTATGATGGTTTGCACGTCTGCAGTCATCCTGAAGTGGGTTACCAAATAATCTTGTATCTTTGGGAAGTTATGTACTGGGAAGGAATACATTTGGAAAAAACAGTCTGTACAACCGCTTGCATGCTCTGTGTACTGGGCAGGATATTTGAAACTCTAAACAAAACAGAAACAAGGGCACAAGGTTATCAGAGAAAGGAGGAGAGTTAGCATGAAGCCAGAGTGCAGCATGTAGGGTGAGGAGCATCATGTGTTGCACTCTATTGACCCCCTGGCTGACTTCAAAACAATACACGTTGGCACACCCCAACCTAATGCTTTTAGGAAGAGGGAAAATTAAAGGGTTGATTCGAATCCTCTGCACTGCAAGAAGAGAACACCCCGTGTTAGGGCAGGAATCTGTTGGCCTCCATAAATATTTGTGTGTTCAATACAAGGAATATCTACCGTTTGATCATTTTTTTTACCCCCTCCCAGAGGTATCTCTGTACAGCCCTCTCAGTCTGCACATCACACTCTTCTTGGGATTTTTGGAGGATCCCAATGTCATGACTCTACGGTCATGGAGCTCTGCCCCTTTTACGAATAGTTGAGGGTAAGAGAAGTGATGGAAATTTATTATCCATTGTGACCGTGGTTGCTGGCAGGGGGCCACACTGAGACGGCTCACTCAGGGCAAACTGCAAAGAATGGGGCAGACAATCCCCAAAACTGAGGGTTTCTTCTCATAATTAGATTCACCAATCTTTTCACAAAATAGCATCTGTAATACCTTACTGGCTACCCAAAAGCCCCCAAATACAGTTTCCCTTAAGCAATCCAGCCTTTGGCTCCCACCCAGACAGCCAAGTCAAATATGGTGAGGATTACTTAAAATATATAAAGCTCTACCAATCCCAAGAGATCGGACACATAACCCACCAGGTCAATGAATATTTCAGATTTTACCCAAATACACACTTACAGCCAATTCTTATTAACGAATCTAAGAGAAAGAGTTATTGCGGTTAAAAGATCATTCTGCGTACAGATATGAATAAAGTTCTTAGGTCAGCTTCATAGCAGAAAACAATGAGTTTTTTTTAAAACTCCAGCTTTACCTACACAGAGTCAAGACAAGAAAAAAGTGTTGCAGAGGAATCATCATCTCCCACACTGGCTCTCAGTGATGCCACTGACCAGGGCTGGCTCTACCGTTTTTGCCGCCCCAAGCAGTGAAAAAAACTGTCGCCTATTTGCCGCTGCGGCCGGCGGGACAGAGGAGCTGCTGCCGAATTGCTGCTGCGGCGGAAACACTGCTGACCCTTTCTAACTATTGCCCCAAGCACCTGCTTGGAATACGGGTGCCGGGAGCCGGCCCTGACACTGACTACAGCACAAAAAGAGAGAGACAGAAAGGAAGCGAGGACTGGGAGGGGTGAAGCAGCGGGGGAATCTTCACAGAGAATTTCTGCAACTCAAACCGCCCGACAAATGCATCTTCAAAGGAAAGTGACGTTTTAGAAGTGGAGGGAAGGTACTATTCTGTGGTTTTCGGCTTGATCTCCCCACGACTTTGTCTCTTACTGTATATACCATTATTTGAGAGGTAAATCAGTGCAAATAAATCTACAGAATGCCTGGCAGAGAACCGTCGCCCAAGATCACAGAGACCGCGAGAAAACTGTAAAGCTGCCATCCAGCCTGATGGAAATCAGACATCACATCGTGAATTCACAGGACTGGATGATGAATAAAGGGAGAAGAGTGGGGAGAGTCTGCATCCAGGCAGGCCACAAAGACGACAATACTGGAGGTCTTGAGCTGTTAATATTCAAGGGACGTAGGAGATGTATATTGGTCCTGGGGCCTTACTTGAGCTAAACTTTCACTGAAGCCAAGGGAAGATTTCCATGAGTAAGGAATGAGTGAAAACTAAGTGAGGATATCAGGGTTTGGGCCGGGGCAGAGATTGGAGGGGACTTGGAGGGGCATTTCCTTCTCAAATTGTATACATTGATTTTTGTTCAGTAGTTTACAATTCAGGTTAAAACATTTTCTATGCACTTGAGATTCCTAATGTGATGGACCTACCTAAAACTGAGAAAAAGTAAAATAGACATTTCGAAGTTTTTTGCAAAACCAACTGTTGAACCGTCGGCAGCTGATTCACTGCACTTGCTTCAACTCTGGACACCTTATCATCACAAGTACAGCAAGAGGATCTAGAATCTTTGGATGCAGTGAGTACGGAAACAACTGAAGATGATGTGGAAGCATAACTGTTCCTACAGATCTTGGAGAAAAAAAAGCAGTGGACCTAATCAACCACATCTGCCTGATTTTTCAAGGAGACTGTTTAAGAAACAGAACCGTTCTTTTTTCAGTTTTCCATTACAATACATTTCCTTGGGTTAAATATTCAGTTCAACAACATGCTGTATTCTGATTTCCCTGCCATCACTTCTACTCTGAAACAGGCTATCTGGACAATTTATTTATCAGAAAAAGGTTGTGGGATTGGAAGAAAATTTCTGAAAAACTGTCTAAATATGCCATTAACCAGCCTCATGTGAAAAGCCCAGAACTGTATGGTCAAGTGGCTGCTAGAAAACTGTATAAAAGACCCATGGGTCCAAATCCTTTTTATCTCAGAGCTGCTTGATGCTTCAGGCAGGGGAAGTTTAAGCCATAAGGACTAAGATCCCAGTCCTGACTGAACCACTCTGAATATAAATGTTGGACTATAACCTATGGACTAATTCTGAAAGAACTCTTTGCAACTACAAAGCTCACCATCTCTTCTATGAATCTGAACCTCAAGAATTGTACTCAAGTCTGTATGTATATTGGTCTTTTAACCAATACTCTCTCTCTCCTTTCTTTCTTAATAAATGTTAGTTTAGTTAATAAGAATTGGCTGTAAGCATTTATTTGGGTAATTCGGGAATATTCATGAACCTGGGAGGTAATGGGTCTGATCCTTTGGGATTGGTAGAACTTTTTTATATGATGAATAAGATTTTCAGTTATCCTCATCATGTTTGACTTGGGTGTCTGGGTGGAGGCCTGAGGCTGGGTTACTTTAAGGGAACTGTGTTGTTGGCTTCTGGGTAACCAGTGAGGTGTTATAGAAGCTGTTTTGTGCTGGCTTGGTAAATCTAAGCACTGGACTATCCACCAGCTTTGGGGATTGTCTGCCCCATTCTTTCCAGTTCACCCTAATTGAGTGACCTCAGTTGGGTCCCCTAGGACTCCGGTCACATAGTGCTTCTGCGATGTCAAGACGTGTAGCTGAGGTTCCGCAGAGGGTGAAAGAAGACCATTGTTTGCAAATGTATGCACATTGCACGGAACCCAAACTCAACCCCATCCTTGTGGAGTGCTGTCAAGTAAGTCCTAGTGCTGTGGGCTTTCTAAATGTACTTGAGAAATTGTATTCAGCCTTTGCAGAGCCAACCAATCATCAGATGTTTCTTGACCTGCAGGCAGCTTTGGGTCTTAAGCATCAAGAGCTTGTGCAGTCCAGTGACATGCGTTGGGCATGTAAGTGGAGAAGTGTGTTTGCAGCAAAAACTCAATATACTGCCATCATGCGGCGTCAAAGATCTCAGTGAACAAAGCGAAAAGTGGTCTATGGGAGCAAATGGTCTTTATCATCAGATCACTGGAGTTTCATTCATTGCATGCTTGATTATCTTTCAATGTATTATGAAAGTTATTCATGTTGCTCCCAAAGAACTTCAAGGCATCAATAGCATGCTTGCAAAAACTTCCGCTATCATAGAAAAAATGAAAGGGTACTTTGAGAAACTCAGAAGTGAAGAAGGCTGGAATGAAATGTGGAAAGAAATTACAGAATTCTCTCAAGACCATAACATTGCAGTGCCAGATGAAGACACTCTTCACTCACCAAAAGGACAAAGAGTTGTAAAAGCATTGGAAACTCTTAGGGAGAGACTTCATTGTCCCAATCAGTTTGGGTCAAAGAGAGCATGTATAAGGGGCAACAAATGCATGTGAAACACCCAAGATTGTAACTGCACCTGAAAGAACAGGCAGCATCACCAGCTGTACCTTCCTGTTTTGGATGTCATAATTGCAGAGTTAGAGAGACGATTCTCAAAAGAATCAATGGAAGTTGCTGCAGCATGTGACTCAGTATTAAGGTGTGACAAAAATGGCATTCATTGACTCTTGCAGAAATATGCAGATCCACTCAACGTAAATCCTCACTTTACAGCTGGAGAAATGGATATTTATACAAACGATTACAGACTCATTCAGTTAGCTCTCACATTTCCAGTATGGCCATATCAGAATGAAGCTTTTCTGCAATGAAACGGATTATAAACTGGTTGCATTCAACCATGGGAGAAGAAAGATTTTCTTCACTGGCTCTTCTTCACATAGAAGCCAATTTAACTAGAAAGCTGATTCCAGAGAACACTGTGAACGTTTACGCTAACCGAAGGGCGAGACAATTGCATCTATATTAAGGTAAATAGGGTATTTCTATGTTACAACACATGTTTATGTAGCTCTAAAACCAGGGAGACAGAGTTACATGAAAGTGCTTGGTTCTCTTCATTTAACAATTTGATTTTATGCTAATGTTGATTTCTAAGTGGTAGCTGGTAAACATGTCAAATAAGTTAAAACAAAAAATTAAGGATGATTAAATAATGAACATAAACTGTACTTGAGATTTCACACACACTGTAATTTAAGTACCACTAACACTCAGTAAATCCAGAAGTTAGACCTATTCCTATTATTAATAGTATTAAGCCCCTCTGTCCCCTCCAAATATAGAAATCAAACCACACCTATGATTTGTACAATTAAAAAACCCTGTATTTAACTGTTTTTTAAATGTCAGAGAGAAGCACAGAGAAGGAGGTGGACATCAGTGGAGAATAAAAGCTCAGTATTTTCAACTCTTGCACCCCACTAAATAATGTATCTATACCTGCCAGGCAACCAGGGTCTAGAAACACAGCAAGAGTCACTTTCATCTAACGCTGAACAAGGAACTCTATTAGACTAAGGGGTCAGTATTATCCCTAAAATTACTGTCTCTCTCTCTCTTTCTCATTCACTGTAGAACTTCTGATTAGAATCTTTCTCAGACTCCCTCCTGCCTGGCTTTCTGTGACAGGTTTAAAGAAAAACAGTACATATATCTTTGCAATAGCCATGTCTGTATCTTGAAACAAAGGGGGAATTTTCCACTGAATCACACAGGGGGATCTGGTGTATGGTACAACACATTTGTTAAACAGAGCTGCTGTGGGTATGCCTAATCCTACATGCACTGGGCCTAATTCTGGTCTCACATCAGGGTTACTTGTCATTCCACTGACTTACAGGACTTAGTTACGTCTGATTTACACTGGAGTTTCTCAGATCCAGGGTCTGTAAAATCCACTGTACCTCTTAAAAAGAAAAGAAGTACTTGTGGCACCTTAGAGACTAACCAATTTATTTGAGCATAAGCTTTCGTGAGCTACAGCTCACTTCATCGGATGCATACTGTGGAAAGTTTAGAAGATCTTATTATATACACACAAAGCATGC
The DNA here is from genome assembly GCF_965140285.1 of Lepidochelys kempii. Classification (NCBI taxonomy): domain Eukaryota; kingdom Metazoa; phylum Chordata; order Testudines; family Cheloniidae; genus Lepidochelys; species Lepidochelys kempii. Next base: position 196,242,855 of record NC_136382.1, on the reverse strand, counting down.
AAAAATACCTCCTCCCACCCCACTCTCCTGCTGGTAATAGCTTATCTAAAGTGATCACTCTCCTTACAATGTGTATGATAATCAAGTTGGGCCATTTCCAGCACAAATCCAGGTTTTCTCACCCCTCCCCCACACACACACAAACTCACTCTCCTGCTGGTAATAGCTTATCCAGTGACCACTCTCCTTACATTGTGTATGATAATCAAGGTGGGCCATTTCCAGCACAAATCCAGGGTTTAACAAGAACGTCTGGGGGGGTAGCAAAAAACAAGGGGAAATAGGCTACCTTGCATAATGACTAAGCGGAGTGGCTTAGTCATTATGCAAGGTAGCCTATTTCCCCTTGTTTTTTGCTACCCCCCCCCCCCCCAAAGACGTTCTTGTTAAACCCTGGATTTGTGCTGGAAATGGCCCACCTTGATTATCATACACAGTGTGGTCACTTTGGATAAGCTATTACCAGCAGGAGAGTGAGGTTGTGTGTGTGTGGGGGGGGGGGAGAGGGTGAGAAAACCTGGATTTGTGCTGGAAATGGCCCAACTTGATTATCATACACATTGTAAGGAGAGTGATCACTTTAGATAAGCTATTACCAGCAGGAGAGTGGGGTGGGGGGAGGTATTTTTTCATGCTTTGTGTGTATATAATAAGATCTTCTAAACTTTCCACAGTATGCATCCGATGAAGTGAGCTGTAGCTCACGAAAGCTCATGCTCAAATAAATTGGTTAGTCTCTAAGGTGCCACAAGTCCTCCTTTTCTTTTTGCGAATACAGACTAACATGGCTGTTACTCTGAAAACTGTACCTCTTAGTTTTTCTAAAGTCAGAACATTTGCCCATGGCTTCTCCTAAATGTTCTGCCCTTCTGAAAGTATCGCTACACCCTGAACAGGCAGCTGAGGAGAGATGCTGACTGTAGAGGAGGGGAAAGAAGTCTGCATTAAAGGACAAGAGCCAGCACGAGAGAGAAAACATCCTGTGGCCTGGTCAGTTTTCTGGATCACAATGTGTCCTGTTTCTCTGCAGGATGCCTGGTTCCAGGCCAAAAAGACAGAAAGGCAGTGCTTAATTTGTAATGGAAGAGGTGCCAGGGCTCAAGCAATTTGTTTACATTGATAACTGATACAGCAAGTGGCAGAGATGCCAGGACAATGAACTGCCAAGCCTCAAGATGCCAGGGCTCAGCCTGACAAGCCCTGACACAAAATTAAGTACTGGAGAAAGGGCTAAAGCCCAAAGGCCCAAACGGGAGAAAAAACATGGTAAGGAGCTGTAGGGTGACTGTGGGAGGGAAGAGAGCGAGAGGGGAATTACTGGAAGGAGCCCTCCAGAAACGTGGGAATGTGAAGGAGACTTTTCTACCAGAGGTGAAAGTGGGCTGGTATGGTGTACCAGTAAGACATGCCTGCCGGTACCGGCCTCTATACAGCCGACGTTAAAACACGGCAGTGGCAGCGGCCAGAGCCCCGGGCCCTTTACATAGTCACTGGAGCCCCGGGTGGCACCAGGCAGTGTGGAACGGCTAGCTGGGGAGGCTGACCCCCAGCCCTGCCCCTTCTCCCCGAGGCCCTGCCCCTTCTGGGGCCCCACAGCCAGGCCCTGTACCTGTAAGTCTTTTATCTTACTTTCACCCCTATTCTCTCCTTTAAGAATTAATTATACTTTTCCCCGGCAACACAGAACTAGATTATGAAACTCATTGCCATGGGAAGATGTTGAGGCCAAGAATGTAGGATTCAGAAAGGGATTGGATATTATTATAAACAAGACTATCCAGACTCCTCACAATTAATTATAACAGCTTTGGAAGGGATATTAAATCTCATGCTTCCGGGTTTATTCCATCTAGAGATTAGGAAGAGACAGACTCGGGGCAAATTATCCCACATCTGCCTCCTCGATCATGCCAGGAACTAGCGTGGTATTTGTTTCTCCCGCATGCTGGGGGAACAACATTTTAGTGACAAAGATGTGCCGTTCCTCTGACAGGAAAGGAAGGAAGATTGTGAAAGAAGTTACTGAAACCGCAGCTTGTTGTAGATCTAAGGTGAATAAGAAAGGTGAAAATAGTCGTGGAAAGATGGCCGTGTCTCAGTGGTCAGCTCCTGACAGCCAGCATTCACCTGGTCCCAAAATGCAGAGGAGCCACCACCAGGCCTATGCTGCCTTTGGATCCCACTTCAAAACCTTGGGGCCCAATCCTGCAATCAATTTGCACAGGCAGATCCCAGCACTTTTGTAGGGCCCCCACTGGTTTTACTGGGGCTCTCTGCAAGAGCAGGGGTCTGCCTATGGCTCTCCAATTGCACAGGCTTTGTGCCACTAGTGCGTAGTGAGCAAGTGTAGTTCTTACACCTTCCTGAGAAGTACCTGGCACTGGCCACTGTCAGTGACAGGATACCGGCCTAGGTAGACCTCAGGTCTGATTCAATCTGGCAATTCCGACGTTCCTAAAAGGGCACAGAATTAAAGTAATGCAGTAGTTGCCATTAAAATGTCACCATCTACAAGTTACCACACTGAGCGCGGTATTAGAGACACTGTCGTCATTTCCCTACAGTTAAAAAAAGGAGAATGACTGTGGTGTCTCAAATCCCTTTTAAATACACTGCTCATGGATGCCTAGGCGCCAACTTCCCCAGTGCCGGTGGATGCTCGCGCCCCCCTGCCCCTGGCCCCACCCCGACTCCACCCCTTCCCTGCCCCTGCCCCGTCCCCATTCCAACCCTTTCCCCAAAGTCCCTGCCCCAACTCTGCCCCCTCCCTTCCTCTATTGGACCCCTTCCCAAATCCCTGCCCTGGCCCCGCCTCTTCCCCAAGTGCGCTGCATTCTCCCCTTCCCACCTCCCTCCCAGCGCTTGCCACGCGAAACAGCTGTTTTGCAGCGGCAAGCGCCGGGAGGAAGGGAGGGGGGTGAAGTGGGACGCGACACACTCAGGTGAGGAGGCGGAGGCAGGGGTGAAGTGAGCTGGGTCAGGGGGATGAGCTGCTGGTGGGTACAGAGCACCCACCAATTTTTTCCCGTCGGTGCTCCAGCCCTGGAGGACCCAGGGGGTCAGTGCCTATGAACGGATGAGTAAAAACTAGACCCTTTCCTAAAGGGAGTTCAGAAGAGAAGAGATTGCACTATATGGGCTCGATTCTGCAAGGTGCTGAGCATTCTGGCCTTGATCCAGCCATGTGCTTAAAGTTAAGCAAGAAAGTACTCCCACTGATGACAACGGGACAACACACGTTTAAAGTTAAGCTTGAGCTCAAGTGCTTTGCTCTGGTAAGGCCAATGTGCTCCACACCTTGCAGGATTGAGCTCTCTGATATTCCCAGTACATCCAGTTCTCTGAATGGTCACTACTATCTCCTGGTATTGTCAAGAGAGACAGGAAGGCTAGCAAGTGGCTTGAACAAGCACATTCAGATCTGAATTTCCCTCAGGTTTCAGGGGTCTGTGGATCAGAGATTTTGGTTTGTCCACCTTTATGTAGGGCCCAATCATGGAGTCAGCTGGAGTTGAAGTTGCTCAGCACCTTGCAGAATTGAGCCCATGAAGACAAAGTTGTCTGAGCCAGAAAGACTCTATCCTGCTTACGGTGACTGGGAAGAGACGTGATATGAAACTCAAGGGTGTGATCTTACTAGGACAAGAACAAAACGGAAGATGAATGTCTTCAGGTACTGCACAGAGTGAAATCCTGTCAAAGCTCCCACAGATGTCAGGGGGGGAAGGGTGGGGGCAGCATTTCACCTATCTAGTCTCTGCTCAGCATGGTGTGTAATTTTCCTCTTAGTGGATATTACGATGCGCTCACATTCAGGGGAGCATACATGCAGCTTTTTTGCTTCTTTTCTGGAAGTACCCGGAGAGGCAGGGGGTGTTTTGAGTTAGGCTCAAAGGGCTGGATACTTCTCCCATTGACTCAGTCTGGCTTGAAGTGATTTATTATTCGGGGGCGGGAGAGGGGGGGAGGAGCAGTTATAGTTGCGTAGCTGATTGGTTTAAACTGTTGCTAGCCTAGTAAAGGAATACTGAGCACTAGCACATGGGAAGCGGGTGGGAGGATGTCAGGGTTGCTCACAGGAGGCAGATGTTGCATTTGAGAGACAGTGAACTGAAGCTGCTGTAACTGTGAGCACCCAATGAGTCTGGGCTGCACTGATTCTGTCTCGTCTCTGAGACGGGTTGTGTGTAAGGAAAAAAATCTTCAAAGGGTGCCAGGAACTAGCGTGGTATTTGTTTCTCCCGCATGCTGGGGGAACAACATTTTAGTGACAAGGATGTGCCGTTCCTCTGACAGGAAAGGAAGGAAGATTGTGAAAGAAGTTACTGAAACCGCAGCTTGTTGTAGATCTAAGGTGAATAAGAAAGGTGAAAATAGTCGTGGAAAGATGGCCGTGTCTCAGTGGTCAGCTCCTGACAGCCAGCATTCACCTGGTCCCAAAATGCAGAGGAGCCACCACCAGGCCTATGCTGCCTTTAGATCCCACTTCAAAACCTTGGGGCCCAATTTGCACAGGCAGATCCCAGCACTTTTGTAGGGCCCCCACCGGCTTCATTGGAGCTCTCTGCAAGAGCAGGGGTCTGCCTGTGGATCTCCAATTGCACAGGCTTTGTGCTGGCTCTGTGCCACTAGTGCATAGTGAGCAAGTGTAGTGCAATGTTCTCAGTGCAGTACGTTCACGCGTACCTTTCACCACTGCGGTTGGTAGTCTCCTTTTCTAACAAAAGATGTTCATTGCACCACTCCCATATTGAGGAGTTGATATTGTGGTTGATTTAGTTATGGCAGGCACCAACAGGTGGCGCAGTTACCCATAGTCTTCCCAGTTATTTTTCTTGGCATATGAACAATTTTGACTCTTAGGAAGACAGGCTATTTGTTGAGTTGTGCAAAGTTTTGCAAAGAGGCAGCTTTGGGAGAGAGGGAGCCATGTGAGCAGCAGGAGAGTCTGCTGTCTGCCTTGGGCTCTAAGTAGAAGCACTTGAAAATCAACCTACCTAGTGCAGCATATCTGTTTTTCCTGCTTTGTCTTTTGTTCCCCCTGGTAAACATACATTACTTTCTTCATGGCAGCTCTCAATATTTTTGGGGTAAATATCTTCCTACTCTCTCTGCACTGGCTAGGAGCCTAGAGGTGTGGGCTGGAGGGCACAGGCAGGACCAGGACTTGCACAGACCGTGTTATTGGAGCTCTGCAAATTGTAGCATTAGTTTTTTGCAGGAAGGAGCCCAGTCATGGACCAGGCAGGGCCCCATTGTGCTAGGTGCCATACAAACAGAACAAAGACAGCCCCTGCCCTGAAAAACTCACAGTTCAAGTATCAGACAGGAAACAACATGTGGTTACAGAAAGGAGAGCACAAGGAAACACTCAGACAATATTGGTCAGCACGATAAGCAGTTTCACGCTGGCCAGTGTAGTCTCATTGTTTCCTTGTGCTCCCACCATGTGTGTATTTTACCCACCTGTTGTCTATAGTCTTACACTTTTGGGGGACAGACTGTCTCTTTGATATGTCTGTTTGTTGCCTAGCACAATGGGGCCCTGGCCTCTAAGTGCTATCATAATACATGTAATAATCATTATAATAATAATTTCCCCTGTAGATCAAATAAACTCACAAGAACTGTGAGCACTGGAAGTGGCCAGTTGCATTAGGATAGAATGAGATTACTGAACTTGCTCAGGTTGGAGCCAATATTTAATTGTGGTCATTGGTGTGTACCATGTGCTCAAACCGTACCTGAAAAGGATTCACAAATGGGAGAAAGTGTAAGCATCCACTAACCTGGCCTCGTTTCACTGGGCAGGGGGGACAGACCTTTTTAACAATGATTAAAATACAAACTAAGTCCTTGCCTGAAGCGAATTTGCAGCAGTGGACGTAATTGGGTGTCACTGCTGAAGAGTGATATATACATTGTCATTTTGCACCCAGCACTAATTGTTAGGCATGATTCCAAACAATTAACCTGGACTGTCAGATTTTTGTGAAGACCAATCTAACAGGTCAACACAATAAAAACAGATGGCACTGGATATTGCAATACAACCACTTCTCCACTGCACCCTCCTAACAAGAATAATTTGCCCCAACTCTGTACACTTTAGTCTCATGCCACCTAGTGGCCTACGAAAGAATTACAATTTATCCTTATGCCTGTCGGACATTATTCCTTCCTTTTTGCATTTCAAGTGTTTCCCTAGTTCTGTCTTGGATAGATTGTACTGTCCTTAATCACAAACACCGGGAGGTAGCACTTCAATAATTTACCATCCTCTTGCTTATGTTGCTTAGGCATTGGGCAAGGGGAGGGAGAAGTCTGACTGTATTCATATATGGAAGAGACCAGGTAGGTGAGATTATATCTTTTATTCTGTTGGTGGAAGAGACAAGATTTCGAGCTTCACAAAGCTCTTCCTCGTAAGCTTGTCCCTTCCACCAAACAAAGTTGGTCCAATAAAAGATATGACCTCACCCACCTTGCCTCTCTGATATCCTGGGAGCAACATGGCTATAAGAACACTGTATTCATATATAGCTGTTTTACAACTCAAGCCAACACAGTTCTAATGACTGAACCCTTGCTGCCTCCGGAATACAGGGGAGGTCCCTGTCCCATCAGCTTACAACAAAGGGATGGAATTCAACACAAAATGTTCTTCTGAGTGTTAAATGCTATTTCATTATAAAGCAAAGAGGAAAGCAGCTCCAAGTGTCTGTATCAATTATTTCTGAATGGCTGCATCAGTTACTTCTGGGGAATGATTAAGCAGTTAGAGAGGGACAGTGTAGTGGTCTGAAAGCATGGGACCAGCAGCCAGAAATGTCAGCGATCTAATCCTGGGTCAGATTCGCTGGCTCGTTAAACCTGCTTTGAGCCGCTCTGGCCATGCAAAGCCGACTCAAAACTTAACTGGCTACTTGGGGATTCTCCAAGGTAGGGAGATCCGTATGTTGCATAGAGTTCCCGGCTGGCCCCTACATAGGGGGGTGTGATTGGGGAAAGGGGGTCATGGCTGGGAATCCACCATGTCTGTCTGATACCTGGGTGAACAGATAGCAAATGTGAAAAATCAGGATCTTTTTCGGGGGCGGGGGGGAAAGATGGTAATAGTTGCCTATATAAGACAAATCCCCTAATATCATGACAGTCCTGATAATATCAGGACATCCGGTCACCCTGGCTGGGTACCATGAACCTACTCTGCCTTGCACCAGGAAGCAGGGTCAGCACCTACTGCCCCCCAAGGTGGCAGAGCTATTAGAGTGGCTTAATGCCATCCTCCAGACTTCCACTGAGCATAGTTCAGCTAGTCTGGTGACTGTGGGCCATTAACTCTCTTTGGCCTTGGGCATGTGCCAAACCCTCCCTGCTTCAGGTTCTCCTGTGTACAGTGGAGACAGACAGGTAAGGAAGTAGCATTACCTTCCTCATAGAAGGAAATGGGAAGATTAGCTAGTTAGAGAAGAGCTTTGAAAGCAGAGGCGCTATGTATAACTCCTATTCAGGGCATAATTTTGCCATAGATCTTGCAAGACATAGAATTTTAATGTTCACAAAAGATCCGGTTTTATCTGGCTACTAGATAAGAATCATTAATACTTGGACAGATGATAATGCAGAGCTGAAAAAGAACTAAAAACATGTTTTGATTAGAGATTTGTGCTATCAACCAAATGTGCAACTGGTCTATTGCCAGCAAAGACAGTGCTGGCAAGAACAGAGTCTCCAAGTCCAACTGTTCCTATCTTGTTGCTCTCATTGGTCAAGGGCTTTCTGGTCTTGGTTTAATGTGCTTTTCTTCCTCCAGTCAGCCTGCTCATTGGTGGCAGCTTTGGTTGTTTCCTCAGAGAAACGCAGCCCTGGACCCCTCTGTGGCCGCCTCCTCTTTTTATTCTTTCCTACCGCAAAATTTCCTCGGCTGGCTGAAGAGGAACTCAGAGGCCACACTCCTCTCAGCCTTTCCCCCCGAAGCTACCATGATAACATCAGAGTACAGGACCAGTGTCCCACATACTGGTAACTTGGCAGAATATCTCAGGCCAGACAGAAAAGGCTGAACATAGCTATGACAGCTTCTCTTCACAGTCTCTTAAATACGTTGACTTAGACTTTGCACAGGCACAAGAACTACTAGATATCCAACATGCACAACTGGAATCCCGTGCACATTAGAAGGGGTAGCCCTTGTAGAATCCTGCTAGGACCCTTAACTTAGAGAGGAGATCAAGGGTGTAGCAACAATGAGCCGGAGAGGTGAGTTGATGGAGTATCCCCAAGCCCCAGACTAAACTTCAGTTATGGGTAGGACCCTACCAAATTCACGGGTCATTTTGGTCAATTTCATGGTCATAAAATTTAAAAATTGTAAATTGCATGATTTCAGCTATTTCAACCTGACATTTCACAGTGTTGTAATTGTAGGGGTCCTGACCCAAAAAGGAATTATGCGGGGGTCACAAGGTTATTGTAGCAGGGGTTGCAGTACTGCTGCCCTTATTTCTATGCTGCCTTCAGAGCTGGGCAGCTGGAGAGCAGCGGCTACTGGCTGGGAGCCCAGCTCTGAAGGCAGAGCTGCGACCAGCAGCAGCGCAGAAGAAAGGACGGCCTGGTAGGGTATTGGTACCCGTACTTCTGCGCTGCAGCCTGCAGAGCTGGGCCCTCAGTCATCACCCTCCAGGTGCCCAGCTCTGAAGGCAGCAGCGCAGAAGTAAAGGGGGCATGGTACGGTATTAGCACCCTTCCTTCTGCGCTGCTGCTGGCAGCGGCGCTGCCTTCAGAGCTGGGCAGCTGGAGAGCGGGGGCTGCTGGCCGGGACCCTGTCTCTGAAGGCAGAGCCGCCGTCAGCAGCACAGCAGAAGCAAGGATGGCCTGGTACGGACCCTCAGTCAGCAGCCGCCACTCTCCAGCCACCCAGTTCTGAAGGCAGCAGTGCAGAAGTAAGGGTGGCAATACCGCAACCCCCCTGAACTAAACTGGTGACCCCCCCCGCAACTCCCTTTTGGGTCAGGACCCCCAATTTGAGAAACACTGGTCTCCTCCATGAAATCTGTATAGTATAGGGTAAAAGTACACAAAAGACCAGATTTCATGGCTGTGAATTTGGTAGGGCCCTAGTTATAGACACGTAGTGCATGGATGCAAGGTGCTGCAAAGGCAGTGCAAGCTCATGACATCCCACCTAACAGCTAGTCTTGGTGTCCTTTCACCAACAGGACACTGTGTACAGGAGTTTGGTGCTATGGGGAAGTGCTGACTGAGGACTAGATCGAATGTGACAAAACCTGTTCTCTCATGAGCTAAAGTAGATTGTTCTCTGGGCCTACAGAAGCAAGACTCATTTGGCCACTGCACCACCTAGAGTAGCTAGCAAGTATTATTCATTGTGTTCTGTTCAGGATTTCTGTTGTCTGAAGACATAGCCAGAAAGTTAGCAGGAGATGAACCCAAAAGGTGATAATTTCTGGGGGCCGGTACTGATGAAGGGAAAACAAATCAGTTCTAGTCACTGATCAGAGTACAACAGAAGCACCAGTTAGTGAAGCGCAGATTCTCAAAGGTATTTAGGTGTCTAACTCTCCTGGGATTTCTCTCCACTAAATGGTGAAGACAACTGAGGACTTAGACTGTATAAAGTAGCCGCAGAAGGAAGGTGCACACAGAACCCACTGTCTACATGGAACAAGGAGCACCACAGAACAACAGAGAAAATACCGTTTTGCATTATATTTGTGCCTCTTTTCTCCCCGCACAGCGGCATCTAAACCCCTCCCCAGGCTGACCAAGCATAAGAATGTGCTTCACTATCAGTAGGGCTTTCCCCCCGGCCCAAAGGGATCAGAAAAAGTGCCCATGTTTAGTAAATGCAATTTAGCTGTAATGGGATGGAGTTGCTGCCTGAAGTGATAAAACATAATGGATCACAATTGATCATGGGTGGAACAAGCTTCCATTTAAAAAATATGAAAAGCACTGAAATCCAGGCAATCAGCTATACCCAAGGGCTCCTAGCGCAGACTGGTGAGCAGAGGAGAGCACGGATGGGCTGAGCCGGTTATGTACTCACATCTCTCTCTCATTTACATGTCCTGACTGGCGGAGGTGCCTGGAAAACTGAGCTGCTCCTTGTTCTTGGGAACTCCTGCGGGGAAGGTGGGCCGTCCCTGTCTCTGCAGTGGCTCTGATGCGCACTTACAGAACCCGGCCTGCCCTTAGTCTCCGCTCATATCCTCAGCTGCCAGAACACAATAACTAGGTGGCCAGGCCGGGGGGCCATATTCATGTGCCAGCACAGGGACAGAGTGGGCAGGGGGCAGCTTGCCACCTAATGAGGCACCGCAGGAGCCAGTGCAGCCCCAGCACAGACAAGGCCAGCCCTCAGGGCAGCTGTGAATTGTGCCCCTGCTTCCGTGGTTCCTATGGGGCTTGGCAGGGGCACAGAACAGTCCCTGTCATGCTTCCTACTGCCCGTGACATCCCCCCTCCCTCCTCTGGTCTGTCCCAAGTGCCCAGGACTGCTAGGGAGAGGGCAGCAGGAGGGCGGAGACGTATGCCTTCCCTTCAGCTGCCTTTGCCAGCCTAGCTGGCATAGAGGGGCCACAGGACAACCATAAATCAGGCTTGCAGTGTTAACTCTAAGGGCTGACTGGGTAAGTTGCTATAGCCTGTAGGAGAGGGTAGTGCAGAGCCACACAAGGCAGCTAGAGGGGGCACTGGGCGAAGTGGCACCCCTCTTCCTGCGTGGCTGGCGTGTAGAGTAGGCTCAGTCATCCCCCATGCCCAGGAGAGCGTGGCTGGAGCAAGGACTTAGTTCTGCCAAACTCTTAGGTGGGCTGCACGAGAGGGTGCAGGGAGGAGACTTCCCCCCTCCCCATGTAAAGCCAGGCCCAGTCCAGTCCTTCATGACTGATCCACCTAGGAGCAGGTTGGGTTGGATATGGACAGGTTGTGGATTGTAGTTTTGGGCTAAATAGATTTTAATTCTACACAGGGCATTCAGGGGTCTGATTTCAGATGCCCCTGGAAAGGAAGTACCCTGACCATGCTTGGGAAAGCAAGAAGCTAAGACCCCTATTGTCATACTCAGGGGCCTAATCCTAGGCACCAAAACCCCCACAGGCCCCTGAGTTGTGGCTTAGTATTGGAGCATTATAAGTTCCAATTAATGGGAGTCCCCATCAGCTGACTTTCAGAGGGGTGAGCCCAGGCAAGCCCACACGCACACAAATGGGAACTGTGGCTGTTAGCAGCACCTCTGAAAAATCAGGCCACTTATTTAAGGGAGTTTAGGCCCCACATTCAACTCTCTTGGCTCAACCGACATTTTCTTGCTAGCAGCTGGGCTTACAGGGATTCTCAGCACCAGGCCAGGCAAGGGAGGCTGGGAATTAGCTGGGAAGCAACAGCACTGGGCTGAGTCTCTGGTGTGGCCCCCACAACGGTCACAGCTGAAGGCTGCGAGGCTGCTGCTGTTCTGTGGGCTATTGAAGGCTGGCGCGTGCAAGTGAGGAGGCTGCTAGCTAGCAGTTGTTCAGTGGGTGTGTTCAGGAAACGGACTCGTAGGAAGGAGGGGAAAATGAAGTTGCCTCAGTACTAGGCCGGGAAAAGTAGCACGCGGCCAGCATTGACAACTAACGTTTGTGCTGAATAATGAGTCCCCAAAAGCCTGGCAATGAAAAATGTCTAAAGTCCACTCGGGCTACAGCTCTGCCCCGTTGAAGTCTAAGGCAAAGCTTCATTCGCTTAACAACGGACATTCGAGACAACTGTTTGTCAAGGGCAGTTAAATTTCTTTCAAGAAAATGGAAGACTCACTGGGAAGGGGCTAATTATACCCTGGAACAAGACGAGGTAGCAGGGCCTCTCACCTCTGGGGTAACGCTTTGCTTTGGGTCTGCTTTGGGGAAGGGATATTTGGTGTTTAAGCATAGAGGGCCCACTCCTCCCTGGTGCTGAGCAAGAGGTGCTCACCCAATTTCCATTGTTTCCAATGGGAGTGCAAGGGGCTCAGCACCTGCCAGGATCAGGCCGTTGGGAAGGAGAGGCAAGACTAGAGGTAGATGTTTTGGGGATTAACCCAGCAGCATCACTAGGCAAAGAGCAAGTCACAGGTTCAGATTGCAACCACCAGCAGGAGCGCAGCTAAACACATGATCCATTGGTGACAGAGGCATACAACAATGCAGCCCTGGGCAAGCAAGAGAACAGGGCAAGGGGGTGATGACTAAGCAGGTGTGGCTTCGTAATGCAGCATTATAAACTTCAATTATAGGGAGTCCCCGTCAGCTCATGATGTGGCAGCTCCCTAGGAGTGCTTTAGATGGGTTTGCTGCCAAAGATTAGGTAGGAAAGAGGTGGCAGACTGGGGGTGGGGTGAGGAGTTAGACTCACAGTCAGTGTATATATTTCACCTTAACTGTTCAATTGCCCCCCAAGTTATGGGCCCATCTGGAAAAGGCCAATGCCCCTGTGAATACGCATCATACAGTGCTGTCTGGATTGGCACTTGTACAGGGCCAGCATGAGGAGGTTGTGGCTTTTTGCAGCCAGACAGAGAACATTAAAGGGCTGGGGCAAGGTTACAAGGCTGGATCACACCCATCGCAGCAGGAGCCAGAGGCAGTGTGCCTCAGGAGTGCTGAGAGAAGCCGAAGCTCAGCTGGGATGCTGAGGTGCTTACATTTTCTCTGTCCCCTCCTTCTCAGCAGTGCAGCATGCACTCCTGCCATTAACTGCTGCAAAGGGGCAGGGCGAGGCATTGGCCATGGCCATGCTCCCCTACAGTGGTCCTTTGGAGCGTGTCCCCTGTGGCCATGCTAATTCACCCCCTTCTTGTCAGAGGGTGTAAGCACAGGTGTTCTGTCTTCTTTCCAGGTAGCTGCACAAACCATGTAAGTGACCGTGCAGTCTCGTGTTGAATAGGGATCTGAACAGGAACTCAGGAGAACTGGGTTCTAGTCCCATCTCTGCCAGTGACCTGCTGTATGACCTTGGGCAAGTGTCCTCACCACTCTGTGCTTGTTTCTCCTCCCAGCCCTTTCCAGTCTTGTCTATGTGGAGTGTAAACACTTTGGGTCAAGGACCGTCTCTCAGTGGGTTTGTGTACAGCACACTCTTGGCCGGGGTCCCTAGGTGCTACTAGAATGTAAATGATACAAATCAAGTACTTGGGGAGGGGAAACTCGTAGAGACCTGCCCCTAAGAGTGTAACCCTGGCTCCTACCATGTGCGCTGCACTGAAGGGGAGAACTAGCCCAAGGGATTCCACACTGCAAGGAAAGGTGGGTTTTGTTCTTAACATGGGCTAAGACACCAGTGCAGACAGGGATACTCAGCTTCTAACCAGGGGTAGCAGCTCAAGTTCAAACCCACGCTTCCCTATAGGCTTGAATGTGAGTGGCTATCCTGCGTAAAAAGCAGAGTGATCGTGTCCTCAGTGCTATTTTAACCTGACTTAAGAACACACTCCCCCCCAGGGTAGACATACCCCACAATTTAAAGGGGAAGTGTGAAACTATATAGGTAATCTACCCAACTCCTTTACCATTTGATGGTGAGCTCTGTGGCACAGAGTCAAGCCGTCCTTTGTAACGTAAACAGGGAGTTATTTCTATCAGAGCATAGGAGACCATTTCCCAGCCCCCTTAATGAAATATAAAGAATGATTGATTGTGAAAAGCAGTTCTGCACTGTCAAGGTAATTGTGCCAGGGAAGATGTGATGATAAAACGCTTACAATTAGTTCCATCAGGATGTGGGTTCCCTTCTTCGAATAAATCAATTACATGGATGCAATCATTAAAAACCCACCAAGCAAACAGAATGCTTGTTGTTGCCCCCATTGCCAAAACTCATCCTTTATTTGGAAAGAAGAGAGACAGTAATGACTTCCCAAATAAGCAGTCGGCCCTGCTGCAATTCGCAAGTGGCAGGGTGCCATATGCCGCCTCTGTCGCAGTTATTTGAGGAACTAGCAGCCACATATAGGAGCGAAGAAAACCAAAACAAGACATATAGCAATATCAGAGCATCCCTGTTTGTCTTCAAGAGCCGCTTGCAAGGGCAGTCATGGGTATATGCAAGGAAAGCAGCTAATACCTTAGTTGTGAGGGCTGTTCTAATCCCCACCAAGTTTACAAACGCCTGCAGGGGCCCTATCGCTTCCATCTTAGCGGGCACAGGACTGAGAAAGTTCCATGGGCTACAATATATTCCCATCTTAAACACAGGAATTTGAGTATAACTCCCACTTGAGTTATCAGGACACACCTCTCCCTGCAATTGGACCGCATTGCTCTGTTAATACAGTATGATTGATGTCAGTGGGTGAGAACACAACACCCATTTACAATGAGGGGGGTTGTCCAGTTTGGATTTTAACCCTCCCTTTTCAGGGTGAGAGATGCCATCCCTCTCATGGGGAACAGTTCATTTTTATGTGCTAGGCCAAAGTGAAGGCCTGAGAGTGACACCAGGGATGGAGCTGGTCCATTCTTTTGTATCAAAACGACACTTACCCATTTCTCATTGACAAGACATGCTCCTTGTTTGTCACACACTGCCAGAGTTGGCAGAGGATATCTGTATGACCGGGATAGGGGGGAGGTTAAACCAAGAGTGTGGATACAAATGCATGTTTTGTATTGGTATGAAACACCTTCTTTACCACATGTGTTCTCTGCACACATTGGCAGCTGGCGTGTGTGGTGCATGAGATCTCAGCTGATGACATTTAAGTGGTTTTCATTTTCCTTCAGTTGCACATTAAATGGAGTCTCAGAAAAACCTCACGATTCAACCTGTCTGCTATCAACACATGGTGACAAAATACCTTTCCATAAAACATTCCATACTTTATTAATAATATTGATCAAATAAAAGCCAGGGTGGGTTCAGGTACACTTGACTGGATACATTTCAGACAGAGGAATAATTACAAAGCTTCAGATTATTGGCATTATTCACCCTTACTACTTGATTTTTATCAGAGGCCTTTAAACTCCTCAGGACATACATATTGAACAAACTATCAATCTTAATTAAGCCCATGCTCCAAGGATGTCACATGACTGGGATCTTCCCTTCATTCTCATATAGACAAGCACAACTTTGTCAGCTCAAGGCAATTCAACCCCAGGCTTCCCTATAGGCTTGAACTCTAACTGTTAACTGAGTTAAAGGGGACCCAATCCTGTAAACAGGCGTGCGTGTGAATAGCCTTATTCAGTTCAAGGACACTATTCCTGTGTATAAAAGTACTATGGTTAAGTGTGGGATCAGACCCTAAAATAGTATGTGTCCCCACTTCTACCGTATATCACTACCCCTAACAACATAAGAACATAAGAAAGGCCATAGTGGGTCAGACCAAATGTCCATCCAGCCCAATATCCTGTCTACCGACAATGGCCAATGCCAGGTGCCCCAGAGGGAGTGAACTTAACAAGTAATGATCTAGTGGATCTCTTTCCTGCCATCTATCTCCACCCTCTGACAAACAGAAGCTATGGACACCATTCCTTACCCATCCTGGCTAATAGCCATTAATGGATTTAACCTCCATGAATTTATCCAGTTCTCTTTTAAACCCTGTTATAGTCCTAGCCTTCACAACCTCCTCTGGCAAGGAGTTCCACAGGTTGACTGTGCGCTGAGTGAAGAAGTTCCTTTTATTTGTTTTAAACCTGCTGCCCATTAATTTCATTTGGTGGCCCCTAGTTCTTATATTATGGGGACAAGTAAATAACTTTTCCTTATTAACTTTCTCCACACCACTCATGATTTTCATTGAATATAATTAATAGTTTATAATCAGATCTGCACTCTATTGCTCATTCCAGCATCCACCCAGAGGGGCTTTTGTTCAGTCTTTCCAATGAACCTGTTGCACTGATCCTCTAATAGTTTCGCCACAAAATCCAACAGGACTAATTTCACCATTAATAATCTCGTTCCTGCATCCACGGTTTAACACAGATACTGCCTAAAGCAGCTGGAGACTCTAAATAGTCTCCATTTGCTATTTCTTTTAAGTTAACATAACTGCAGGTGGCAAGTAAAGAAAATGCCCTGCCTAACTTCACTCACAATTCTATTGGCTTAATTCTGCACGTATCAGTATTAATGTTACAGGAACACCCAGAGGCCCTGCTGTGCTATGCACTAAATGTGCACATGGTAAGAGACACACACTGCCCCAAAGAGCTTACACACAACACAGGCAGCAACAAGGGAGGAATGAGACTTGACCAACCTCACACACTGAGTCATCGGTAGGGCTGGGGATGGACTAGAACCCAGACCTCCTGACTCCTTGCCTACTGCTCTATCCACTAGACCATGCATTTAGAAAAGCTGGACGTGCACAAGTCCATGGGGCCGGACGAGTTGCATCCGAGAGTGCTGAAGGAATTGGCGGCTGTGATTGCAGAGCAATTGGCCATTATCTTTGAAAACTCGTGGCGAACCGGGGAAGTCCCGGATGACTGGAAAAAGGCTAAAGTAGTGCCAATCTTTAAAAAAGGGAAGAAGGAGGATCCTGGGAACTACAGGCCAGTCAGCCTCACCTCAGTCCCTGGAAAAATCATGGAGCAGGTCCTCAAAGAATCAATCCTGAAGCACTTGCATGAGAGGAAAGTGATCAGGAACAGCCAGCATGGATTCACCAAGGGAAGGTCATGCCTGACTAATCTAATCGCCTTTTATGATGAGATTACTGGTTCTGTGGATGAAGGGAAAGCAGTGGATGTATTGTTTCTAGACTTTAGCAAAGCTTTTGACACGGTCTCCCACAGTATTCTTGTCAGCAAGTTAAGGAAGTATGGGCTGGATGAATGCACTATAAGGTGGGTAGAAAGCTGGCTAGATTGTCGGGCTCAACGGGTAGTGAACAATGGCTCCATGTCTAGTTGGCAGCCGGTATCAAGTGGAGTGCCCCAAGGGTCGGTCCTGGGGCCGGTTTTGTTCAATATCTTCATAAATGATCTGGAGGATGGTGTGGATTGCACTCTCAGCAAATTTGCGGATGATACTAAACTGGGAGGAGTGGTAGATATGCTGGAGGGGAGGGATAGGATACAGAAGGACCTAGACAAATTGGAGGATTGGGCCAAAAGAAATCTGATGAGGTTCAATAAGGATAAGTGCAGGGTCCTGCACTTAGGACGGAAGAACCCAATGCACAGCTACAGACTAGGGACCGAATGGCTAGGCAGCAGTTCTGCGGAAAAGGACCTAGGGGTGACAGTGGACGAGAAGCTGGATATGAGTCAACAGTGTGCCCTTGTTGCCAAGAAGGCCAATGGCATTTTGGGATGTATAAGTAGGGGCATAGCGAGCAGATCGAGGGACGTGATCGTTCCCCTCTATTCGACATTGGTGAGGCCTCATCTGGAGTACTGTGTCCAGTTTTGGGCCCCACACTACAAGAAGGATGTGGATAAATTGGAGAGAGTCCAGCGAAGGGCAACAAAAATGATTAGGGGTCTGGAACACATGAGTTATGAGGAGAGGCTGAGGGAGCTGGGATTGTTTAGCCTGCAGAAGAGAAGAATGAGGGGGGATTTGATAGCTGCTTTCAACTACCTGAAAGGGGGTTCCAAAGAGGATGGCTCTAGACTGTTCTCAATGGTAGCAGATGACAGAACGAGGAGTAATGGTCTCAAGTTGCAGTGGGGGAGGTTTAGATTGGATATTAGGAAAAACTTTTTCACTAAGAGGGTGGTGAAACACTGGAATGCGTTACCTAGGGAGGTGGTAGAATCTCCTTCCTTAGAGGTTTTTAAGGTCAGGCTTGACAAAGCCCTGGCTGGGATGATTTAACTGGGAATTGGTCCTGCTTTGAGCAGGGGGTTGGACTAGATGACCTTCTGGGGTCCCTTCCAACCCTGATATTCTATGATTCTATGCTGCCTCTCCAAATGCAGCAGCAAAAGGAGTGCTTTTCTTTCTTTCTTTTTTTTTAAACAAAGGACCAAGTACATCTATAGGGTGAAAATAAGAACATCAGCAAATTGCCTCCCTAAGCCCTTTCATGAAGCATACAATAACCGAGTATGTTGCTGTCATCAGAATAATCAGCTGGAGCCATAGGGAAATAAGGAAATTCGTGGAACATGTTACATTTTAAAGTAGAAATTACACGAAAGGAGGTCACTTACAGACAAACAAGTTCCAACTGTCCAGTGCCGGAGAAGAAGAGAAAGAGAAGAAACACCCTGTTCCCTTCCCCTACGCCAATCTCACAGCTTTCTTACCTTTATTGCTGCTCCTCACGTCCTATCGGTATCTCTTCTCTTTCACATCAGCCCACTTGCCTCGCTGCAGTCACACTGCAAACAGATAAATACATGCAGAACATATCTGGCACTCTCACATCATCATTCCATGTTCGCTGGAATCACAGTAACTCACAGAATACGTTGTAGCAAAACTCATGACTATTTCTGCATTTTACATTGTCCACTAGGTGATGCTATTTCCCACGGATTATCATAGGAAAACTACCTTTCCAGTGAAGGAAAAGGTAAAGTAGAACCTCAGAGTTACGAACACCTCGGGAATGGAGGTTGTTGGTAACTTGGAAATGTTTGTAACTCTCAACAAAATGTTATGGTTGTTCTCTCAAAAGTTTACCACTGAACATTGACTTAATACAACTTTGAAACTTTATTATGCAGAAGAAAAATGCTGCTTTCTCTTTTATTGGTTTGTAGTTTACGTGTAACACAGTACTGGACTGTATTTGCTGTTTTTTTGTCTCTGCTGCTGCCTGATTGTGTACTTCTGGTTCCAAATGAGGTGTGTGGTTGACAGGTGTTCATAATAACTCTGAGCTTCTACTGTATTTATATTCTCAGTAGCGTTTTAACATCAGTAGACCCTCCTTTGTCTGAACAGAATGGGGTTCATGTAACTTATCTTGGGAAAGAGGGTTCAGAGGGAGTTTTCCATGTAAGAGATTCACACTGGGGGACATAGGCCATGGTAATAATAGGAGTTTTCAGTGGGATTCTACTTTATTTCAGGTCCCACAATGTTAAAATACACCAGGAAAAATATTTCAACTAAGACATCAGAACAGGCCTCAGAGATACAGAACAAGCAGCATCACATAGTCAGAGGCACAGAGTAATATACAGCCTGCCTGGAGGGACCAGTTAACGTGGTTTGCCCTGGGCTGTCCCTGAAGTGAGGCCCCTGTCACAGCACAAGCATAGGGCCCAGTTCTGTGAAGTGCTACCTGCCCTCAACTCGCTGCAGCATTAGCACTAACTAGATCTGCTTTCTAACCAGTACAGTTCTTATGTTCCTGTGCTGTCAGGGCCCCAGATACAGTCACTGCTGGGCTGCTTTTAAAAGTAAGGCATATGCAGTGATGCATTCTGGGTCCATCATTCAGCAGTGGGACACTGGGTTAGATAGATGGAGGGTTTGTTACCAGAAGTAAAGGGGGAATATATTTAACAAGGAATCTCCCCACTCTCCTAGCATAAGTTTAATGTAGTTTGTTTTAAAGTACAACCAGTGCTTGTAAAATCATCCATTTGTTAGCAGGGATGACTGAAGCCCGCTAGCCGCAGAACAGGTACAGCAGATGCAGCAGCTGCCAAACTACCGGGGGGAATGAACCTCACTCAGCAAGTTCCCCTCAGACTTACTTCATGTTTAGATGTGAATCCAAAGCTTGTGTGAAGCATCTGACTGCAGTTTTGGGCGGCAAGTCCTGGGGGAATCAGGGTTTCTTGCCAGATTACCAGACTTCTACTCCTGGCTGCAAATACCATGAGAACAGCCTTCTGTTCTACCATCACCGTATTCTGGGCTTGGTTAAGCTGGAAACTGAAGTGCAGTACAAAGCCAAAGCCAGACACACACAAAAGTTACCCCTGTGAAGACTTGCTGTGCGTTTGGTTCTCAGAATGGGTAAGACAGGGCTGTTCTGTTACCCTTACTACACACTTCCCTATTCCAACCATTAAAGGGATGTCGGACCTGGCATAGTGCTATCACATAGGGTGAGGGGGTAATGCATTCTCCTTCTCCATTCAGTCCCAGGCCTTGCTCTTTAAACTGCTACACTTGGTGCCAGTCAGTGCCCATTATCATGGTGAAGTATTTTGTTTGCCAAAGACCTGGCTTGAAACCACCACCAAGTACAGTTCCTATTGTATTATATAAGCAGGTTTACAAGAGCCCAGAACTGACCTGGGTTCAGCTCTGGCCCCAGCACCAAACTATACACCTGCGTTACAAATTCTACAACACCTGACTTTGATGAAGTTTACCATTTATCCTGCTTCCCAGAAGCTCCTGGACCTTAAATGATGGATTCTAAAGAACCTCGCTTTGCATTAGGAAGAACAAAACTTGAAACACTCTCTAAATATTTTTAAAATTTCCCATTTGTTGCTTGGTGTCCTCTTTGATAAGAGCCACATTTTTGTGGCTAGAGTCTCTTGAATGTCTCACACTAATAGAGAGCTGTCAGCTAAATAAAGGACAATACTGCATACAAACGACTCTGGGTAGTTAAAAGAATAAGTGAAGATGATACGACTTAGGGGTTGTTGCCTGAAGGCCCGGATTTCGCTAAGAGCTCAGTATCTAACGTCACTGACTTCCACGGATATGGGGGGTGCTCAGCTTTCAGCTTGCAGATTCAGGTCCAAAAACTGAGCAGACATTTGTTCATAATTTGGGGGCAAATCCTGAAATTTCCACCTCAGGCAAATTTCCCATTAAAGCCAAAGGGAGATTTTGACTGAGTAACAATATCAGACTTTCGCCCTTGAAATACAGCTTTGCTAAGTTTGATGTAGCTAGAGCGGCTACAGGGGTAGGATTGTAACATGAAGAATAGAACGGGTCTTTATTTGTAAAGAATTTCAGTGAAAAATATACATGATTATAACCAGTACGACCTAGTAACACTGGCAGTCCTAAGAACATACTGCCTGTCTTTTTGTGTAGTGATTTACACAGTGGGTGAAAAGAGCTACTAAGCCAGAAAGGGAGTGGCTCACACTCGCTTTTACGGGTGTAAATGACTACACAAAGCGGAAGACGAGAGAGAATCAGAGCTGCAACCTCAGGGATAACAGTGATGACACTGAGCCAGTACTGGATAACACGCAGTCCCATTCTCCATTTGTTGCCATGAAGCACCTTCCTGGAAGACAAAGGACAAAACAGGAAACTTGAATTTCCCCACGCAAAATATGAAAAATTCCCTTGCAGAGTTTTCCAACTTCTTCCATGGACTTCTCTTGGGCTTAGCTATGTGGGAACACCTGTCCATAATCCTGTTAGACATCACATATATTAGTTAATTCCCCAAAGGCTTTTGCCTTTTGAAAGCTTTATTAGGATAGAAGGATTGTACATGGGTGTGAAGAGATGAAGAATGGGGAATCCTACCTGAAACTGGTTGTAGTTGTTTTGGAAGGGAGCCAGAATAGCTCCATGAAGAGTAAGATGGCTAATTTGTCTTGCTAAAGGCCTGCTAGCTCCTTGTTTGATGAGTATCAACCAGGTCTACATGGATAGATTTAAAATCTGGTTCCCATCCCTTGCCACCAATTAGACCATTTTAACTCCAGTCCCCAATAACTTCTTATACCAAAGACAGCATAGGTTTTCCTAGTGGTCAGTCATATCTTAGCAGGGTACTACCACCATCTGGCTGTCTCTACTTTTTCCTTCATAGACGCTCACTTTACTGGTACCAGCTTTGTGCCTGGGTATGTGAGCCCACAGCCAGGGGAAGATAATGCATTGCCCCCAAAGAAAAACACTGAGATTCCTCACAGAGGAATCTGAATGATCATTAACCTGTAGAGAGACAAGTTGGGTGAGGTAATATCTTTTATTGGACCAGCTTCTGCTGGTGAGGGGGCAAGATTATAAGAAACTTACACAGAGCTGTTCTTCAGGTCTGGCAAAGCATACTTAATATCTCAGACCTGAAGAACAGCTCTGTGCAAGCTCAGAAGCTTGCCTCTCTCACCAATAGAAGTTGGTTCAATAAAAGATATTATCTCACCCAATTTGTCTCACTAAAATCCTGGGACCAACATGCCTGCAACAACACTGCATATATTAACCTGTAAGTCTGTTGGAATTCTTTCAGTGACAGTCAGAGTTTAACATGCAGAAGGCTGACTGGTGTGTGTTCATATTAATAATACTGTCTGTCTTCATCATATGATTGTACAGTGCCAGTCCCAACTGGGGCTTCTGAGTACTCTTGTCCTATTAAATAACAATTACTTTAGTTATCTTATAAGTTTTCAGATCCTTGGAGATCTGTCTATTAGGGAAATCACTTATGCTCTCTGCCTCTAGTTTCCTGACCGGTGAAATGGGAGTAACACTTCACAGTTTCATGGGATGATAGGAAATCTAGTGTTTGTAATTAGCTTTTATTATTATTTATTCTCTCCCCTGCTGCCAGATATGAGATTCACACCTGTCCATTTGCATGCATTTCTGTGACAGTTAACTATATTAGGATATATGATTTATAATTTTGTATTAATGCAATGAGCCTGAGCTCTTATCCAAGTCTCTTCAGAAATTGCTCAAAATAATCTGCTGCCCTAAGGAGAACTTCAGTGTGCTGACTCTCTCCCCACCCGTAGGCCTAGGGTGGCAGATTTGGCCCAGTCACTCTGTCATGATAATGAAAGCTGGCCCCCAACATTTTGAATGACAAATATTAAGGGCCGCTGAAGGACATTAATGTGTGGAGATGAGGTAGGCAAAGAAAATATTGCCTAGGCAGGTATGTCCATTGTCTCCTTTACTTTTTTGCAATGGCCATAGAACCTTTTGCACAGAGGGTAAGGAGCAATGAATTTGTCACAGGAATAAAACTTGCAGGAACACATCAAGAAATAGATACAAATATTACATCAGTATATAAAGCTAACCCACACATATCCCTAAATTTAGTATCTAAAGAAATCCAAGACTTTGAGAAAGCCGTTGGATTCAGATTAAGTTATAGCAAATCTGAAATGCTAGCTATAAATTTGTCAGACTCAGAAGCCATTCTTCCAGAAGACATTTGGGTACAAAAGGACAACAAGTTCGATAAAATGCCTGGCAATTCAAATCTCAAACAACCTAGAAGAGCTCTATGATTTACTTGTAAAAAAAATCTGGAGTGATAAGGGAAATACAGTTTTGTGGTTGGGAAGAATAGTCACAGTCAAAAAAAAAAAAGGGTATTTTCCCAAGGGCATCTTGTTTCAAAAATTGCTCTGTGATCATCCCAGATAAAACCCTAGCAGGAATACAGAGGCCATTGTTAGAATTTATATAGGATAAGAAGAGACAAAGAGTAAGTGCAGATATTTTGTACAGACCCATTAAACAGGGTAGACAAGCTTTTCCAAATAATTGTGGCAGAGTATATATCACTAGGCTACCAAGGATTAACAGGGGGTGGGGGATGGGGAAATCACACTGCCTAGAAATTTACAATATCCTTTAGCAAAGACTACTCTATGGGATTGGAATACAAGTGATGGAGTCTCCCACTGAGTTCGATGGATGAGGTAGTCGTCACTTATTCTAGTTCCTGAAAAATGAGACCAAAGACCAATTTTGGACCTGTAGCCTGTTCACAAGGGCCACAAATGAAGACAATTGTCGATGAATGTGTGCTGCTTTTAGCCTCACAAGTCTCCTTTATTGAAGCAATCTGAGATAGAACTAGAGATAAGAACCTCTTTCCCTGTCAGTGATATCCAGATCAAATAATCCAGATCTTAACCCAAATAGCAGATTAGAAAGTTTTAAAGATTTGGAGAACCATGGAATATATACGGTTGGCCAGCTATTCAGTAAACAAACTTTCTAACTTATTTAGAGATCAAAACTAACTTTAGCTGGCCCACTGTCTCATGGTACCAGTACTTTCAAGTTAGGCATTATGTTTCTCAACTTTCCAGGAAAGTTGTTTTATACAGAGAGTTAACTTCAATAGAAGCAAGGACATCTAGTCAATTAAAAAAATAACTAATTTATATCAATCTTTGCAGATAGCTTTCCTAACAAAAGAAGAGTCCATATATGACATGCTGGGAAAAGGATCTCGGCAGACAAATGATCCCAGAGAAATGAATTGTGATCTGGAAAAAGAGGATCAACAACCTTAGTCCGTAGCACAATGAAAGCAAGTTTAAGATATCATTGAAATGGTACCTTACATGAGTCAGATTTAAAAAACCAAGTTATATAAGTGGAGAAATTGTGGTGAAAGGGAAGATTTTATGTATGTACTGTGGACACGTCCAGTCATTAGATTGTATTAGGACACAGTTTATAAACAAAATACCAAATGATCCTGTAGTAATCCTCTTGGGGCTTCCTTATGGAAATAGTCACCCAAAAGAAAGGAAGAACTAATCTCATCTGCTAGTAGCTGTGTGACTATTCATAGCCTCCCATTGAAAAAAAGATAGTCCAACCCTTGAGAAATGTCTAAAAAATATGGGATATTGTCATAAAATTAATATACCAACTATGAACCCAGCAGAATAGACAACAAACAGCTACTTAGATATTTGCCTACCATTTATTCAGTACTCAGGCAAAGCACGCTCACCTGTAAAATAAACCCAGCACACCTGTCCAATTTTTTTAATTATTAACGTTTGACAGACATGTCTTCTTTGTTAAATGTGTAATTAGAGACATCACTCAATTTAATAAGATCACCAGAAACAGCATGTTATGGTTAATGTAAAGATGTTCACTCTAACGTGCTAATACCTGTTAAGCAGAGAGATCTGATGGTTATATTACTGTATGTTTCTCCAGACAAAAAGCTCACTGTTGTAATGATTGATTGGCTCTGATATTTGGCATGGCAAGGATTTTTAAACCTCTTAACTTTGTTAATAAATATATTGTTAATAAAATCCAAGAAAATATTGCCCAGTGTTTGTACATGTTTAGGGAAAAAAGGAACTTTCACTCAAGCTGGTATTCAGACAGGCATACATTGGCCTTATCATTAACAAATGAAAATAATAATGGTAATAACAGAGTCCTGTAAAAGTTTGTACATTTGATTTACTTTGCTAGCATTAATGACAAAGAACACTATCCAATTTGTATGCAGTATGTGGAGTGATGAGGTTTCTAATAAAGTAATTCAAAAAGTGAAACAGCATGACAGAAAGGCACTGAAACAGAGAGTAGGGAATTAGGTCACATACCCATTGGGCTGCAGCTAAGCCGTGCTCACAAGGCAGTGGAACTGTCAGCTAGAATCTAAAGGGGAGATGGAAGATGAGGTGCAGCTGTGGGGGGCAGGGAGGAAATGGCTACTTCAGAATTGAGAGGTGTGAGTGGATTTGTCTAAGAGTTAGATGAAGGGCCTGATCTTCAGCTGCAGTGAATCAGCACTGACTTCAGTGGCGCTCTGCCAATTTACAGCTGCTGAGGATCTGGTTCAACAGCATCTTTACTTCTTTTCCCTACTTTGCTTTTTGTGTGTGTATATATATATATCTGCTAGTAGCAAACCTTAAATCTGGGTTTTAATCTCACTCATAGGGGCCAAATCCTGCTTTCAACTGTATGGATGCCTAATTAACAGAGGAAGCTGAAATCAAGGAGGTTGCACCAGTGTAACTGAGAACAGAACTTTGCTGTATGTGCTATAAGTTAGTTAAGCATCTGTATTAAAAATCAACCTCGGTTTACACCTTCAATGCCACACATTTCTGTGAGGAAAATGAAAATTGAAGTCATAACAGTGACCCTAGGACAAGTCTTTGCGATCTGGGATTAATGAGGGGTTTGATTGCCAGGCCTCATCTAGGACCTGTTCCAAAGCTAATTGAAGTACACCAGAGGCTGTGTAAATGGTCAAGCTGACCCACACAATGTACTTCGTTTCAGCCTTATCAGGAAGCAGGATGGGGTCTTCCTATGGATTGTGTACATCAGTTGACTTGGTTTCTTGTTACAGTGAACTTTGTATTTCTAATCAAGGATCCAGTACAGCAAACAGTATCCAGGACTCAATATGCACAAAACTTTTATTGTATCCTCTTGCTCATCCTTCCAAGGTTGGAGTCTGGAGATTAAATAATACCTTTCACTCACAATTATAATGAGCCAGAAAGATGTATTGTGATGGAGAAACTAATGGGCATGTGCAGTGTAGCCAATTAGTATAATTAGAGGAAGGATGGTGTAGTGGTTAGGCACTTGAAATTCCCCGCCTACATCTTTCACACCTCCTACCCCAGCCAGTCCTTCATGCCTGACCAGGACGGGTGCCCTACACTTTATGAAGATCTACATCAGTGTTTCTCAGTCTGATACTCTCTGACATGTTTTGATGAGCAGCAAAAGAGTGAAGCCTAGACCCCAGGAGACAGGGCCAGCCCTAAACCAAGCGGTACCCCAGGCAAGGAGCGTCTTCACCACTTCCCTCCCCTCCATTTGTTAAACTTTTGAATACCTTATTTTTTATTGCATTTCACAACTTTGAAGCACGATTTTCATGCCTGATTTATCCACAATTACACAATAAAACAAGGTTCACAATATTGCAGCTGGACTCTCACTTCACTTCACTTTGTTCTTATATCTCACTGACTGACTGGCGACACCCTACCCCTTATATATCCACGAGGACATGACTGACATTTTAGGAGGTTCAAGGAAAATGTAGTGTTCAGAAAATCAGGAAAGGTTCCATGAGATTCTACAAAGGTCCAGAACATTCTCGGAGGTTAGTGAAAAATGAATCCACATACGGAATACCTGAAACGTTTTACTTCAGACATTCTATTTTCCCTTTTGTCGCTAACAACAAAAGGAGCACCCCAAGCCCAGCACTCCCCAAGCCCAGCACTTCAGGTGGTCGCCTGGGTTGCCTGCCCCTAAATCGAGCCCTGTCGGGAGACCTGGGATCAATTCCCTGCTCTGCTACAAACTTCCACTGTCACTTTGGGTGACTCTTGTAATCTCTGTGCCTCAGTTTGTCATCTGTAAAATGCGTATGGTAATACAGCCCTGCCTCACAGGAGAATTGGCCGGGTAAATGCATAAAAGAGGGTGAGGTGCACAGATATATGGTAATGGAGTCCATATAGTTGTGGGACTTAGCTTCTCAGTGATGTGTGCATGACTGTGCCTCACACATACAACATCACTGCTGGGGAAGATGTCCTACAGCTCTGAAAGGAGAAATAAAAAGGCAGTGTGTATTCCCTCAGAAAACATAAAAAGAACATTAAGGTTGCACAATC
The DNA here is from genome assembly GCF_965140285.1 of Lepidochelys kempii. Lineage (NCBI taxonomy): Eukaryota > Metazoa > Chordata > Testudines > Cheloniidae > Lepidochelys > Lepidochelys kempii. Next base: position 196,215,571 of record NC_136382.1, on the reverse strand, counting down.
AAGCACTCAGAAGTCAGGAAGTGCCAGAATTAAGGTTAACTATGCAACCTTAATGCAGTCCCCTTGTGTGTATGAATTATGATACAGTCTAATTACATGATCACAACTCCCCCTGCAACAGAACCCTTCTGTCAGTGCACAAGAAAACCTATGCTCTCTTAATGAGCAGCTATTAAATAGTTTGTTTTGTTTTCATTGTTCGTGTGGCCCACTGCACACTATTCAAACCTTGCTCAGAGGACAGAATTACCGGGTTTCTCATGGGCTTTTCTGTGCACTCATCACTGTAGTATATGAGAGCTTCACAAACATTTATCTTTACAACAGCCCTGGGAGGTGGGGGGTGCTATTATCCCCACCAGTAAAGTGGGGAACTGAGGCAGAGAGATTATGGTAAAAAGAATCCACTATTTTAGGGTGCCCAATTTAAGATGCCTCTGGCCTGATTTTGCAGGGCCCTTGGCATTAAACCGCACTTTACATGTTTACAGCACAGCTCCCAGTGACTTCAGGTGCAGCTGTGAGTGCTCAGTGCTTCTGCAGGTCAAACCCTATGGTCTCACATCAGGGACCTTGGAAATGGGGAACACACAATTAGTGGCCACTTTTGAAAAGTTTGGTTTAAGGGACTTGCCCAGCATCACACTGGAACTCTATAGCAGAGAATCTAGTTTCTCAAGGCAGCATTCAACTGCCTTAACCATGAAACCATTCTTACTCTTCTTGCCTCCCCTCCCTCATTCATGACACGCCTTTCAAATTCTGCAGCAGATGAAACAGGGATCTTACAGAAGAGACTCTCGTTCATTACACAACTCTAATTCATTCTCAAAGCACAGTCCATCCTATGCACAAAGTGAGGCAGGGGTTCTGTTGAAAAACAAATAGTATGTGACTAAAGATTATCATAATGCAGATACAAAAGGGGACTGAATTAAGGTTGTACAGGCAACCTTAACTCTGGCATTTCCTAACTTTCGAGTGTTTGACTTTACAACCTTAATAGTGTATTTTTAACATTGTGAGAGATTTGCTAGTTTAAAAAAACCAAACTGAACAACCAGAAATTCCTTCAGGTGGCATTATATTGACATCCAAAGGGTTTATCAGCAGGGTGGAAACCTTTAGATCCACCACACAGACCAGAGGTGCTGACTTCCTGGTTTCCCTGGGGTGCTCGACCCCTGCTCCGCCCCAGGCCCTGCCCACACTCCATCCCTTCTCCCAAGACAGCATCCCCACTCCCCCTCCCCCTCCCTAGAGCATGCTCCACACTCACCCCACCTATTCCTGCCCCCACTCCTTCCCCTCCCTCCCCAGCACCTCCTGCACACTGCTGAACAGCTGATCACTGGCAGGTGGGAGGCTCTGGGGGGCTGGGGGAGGAGCTGCTCGGTAAAGCCGCTGAGCACCCCCCTATTTCCCCCCCCCTTTGGTGCTCCAGCCCCTCAGCACCCATGGAGTCAGTGCCTAGGACACAGATCTCTGCCACTTCAGCTAAGGAGTAAATGGTAGCAGAAGTGGGCTGTCATCCTCTATGTGGACCAACGCAGGAGAGGGGGGATGACACTTCTGAGGAGTGAGTGGATACAGACTGGCTAGAGGAGAAGAGTGGACCTGGGGTGAGAAGCCAAGGGTGGGGAACAGACGGGCTGGCACAGGAACAGATGGGAAGGGAGGTGACAGAGGGGGACAAGCTTGGAGGGAGTGGGGGAGTAGGCAGAAGAGTCTGAACTGTCTCGAGCCTGGAATGGACCCCAAGCTTCCTGAATCTCACCATTCCTCTGCTATCCGCAGATAATTGCCATCCACTTTCAAAATCTCATCCCAGTCCCTGTCCCCTTGCCCAGACAGTCCTAGTCTCATCCCACTGGACTCTCAGTTCATCTCCCCATTGTCTCCCAGGCCCAGTCTCCTTGCCCAGCCTGTCTCAGTTCCACCCCACCTGTTGCTGTCCTTCCCCCCTGCCCCAAGTGCCACACCTGATCAGTCTCTCCTCACCATCCTGGCCTCCAGTTGCCACCCCTCCCCCACACCCATGTTCCCCATCAGTTCCTAGTCCCATTGTCCCCCCCCCCCCTCCTCACAGCTCCTTGTTAGTCTTTGCCCAGCCAGTTCCACTTTTAATCCTGCCCCTTAACTCCTTGTTAGCACCGTCTTTCCTTCCCTCCTGGTTCTCAATCCCAGGGTCCTTGCCCATCCACTCCCAGTTTTCCTCACCACCTCCAGTCCCAGAGGGGATCACTGAGAACACACGTCTCCCTGTTCTCACAGCAAGTTGTGATGTAACAAATACTCGATAAGCAGAACCTAAACAATCCCCAAATCAGGAAGCTTGGACTGGGTCTAGTTATAGACTGCTGATCACTCCCTTCCTATGATGGGCCCAGACCCAAACATCCCTGCACTTTGGTAAGGGTCCGATACAAACCTTGCAGCTGGAGTCCATCTCTTCATATTATGTTTGCATACTTGACAGCACACAGGACTTGGATTCTATTTTCATATGCATTTTGGGTGACACATCCAAGCTAAGGTGGTACACTTCTGCTGTAGGGGACTAGCTGGGAATTAAACCTGTGCAGAGTTTGTAATCAGTAGCTATCTTTCTCAAAGACATACCAGTGCAACGGGAAGAGATGAATAATTTAATTTGGGTCCATAACCTTGGTCCCTGGTCAGTCGTACCATTGAGCGGTCGCCACCGCAGCAACACGAGGCCACGGGTTCTGGCGGCAGCCCAGGGAGAGAGAGACAGATCGCTGTGGAGAAGAGAGCTGGGGAGGGTGGCAGAGTGAGGGGTTTCCACGGCAGCCCGTCTGATGCCAGACAGCATTTTCCCAGAGCAGTGGGCAGTTCAATGGCAGCGCTCGAGCGAGGAGAGGAAAAGCAGAGTCTGTCCGTTTGTGTTACTGGTGATTTTTAAAACCGGAGAGAAGAGGGAATTGAGAGGCAGGATTGGAGACAGAAGAGAAGGAGGCAGCAGTAAGACAAAAAACCCTGAAAGAAAAAAGGAGGCGAAAGAAAAGAATGATTCCCAGCGTCTGTTATTACAGGGAGGAAGACCTTGTGGTGCCTAGCTCTCTTCACTTTCACCAGTGCAATTCCATCAGCGTCACCGGAGTTACTCCCGATTTACAGCCCGGTAAGGTCAGCATCAGCGCCAGGCCCCCCTGCACTCTTGGGAGTTGCCCGTGGTGGGAGAAGTGATTGTAGATCACTGCTGTGCTGTGCCTTTAATGCATGTTGTGCTACCCAGTAATGAAGAGACCAGGGCAATCCCTGGGGGCTAGGCCACAGGTGCTGCCAAATACCTCTCTTATCCCGTAGAGCTGTATGGAGCAGGACCACTGAGATTTCAGCTTCAGAGTCAGTTAATTTCTTCCACGTCCTTGAAGCTGAGGCCTCCACGGTCTTGCTCCATGCAACCCTATAGGGAAACAGCTGGACTCGACGCTTGGGGAAGCTCAGGTCCAGACTGAGACTAGAAGCCAAAGAGCTCAGCCTGTTCAAGTAATACTTAAGGGCTGTAGGTATGGCTTTTAAACCGCAGCCCGCAGTCATGCTCTGGTAGCAACTCAAAAGGGCAGCAGGGACGACGTGGGGAATTAGTCCCTCTTGGGCCAGTGGTAGGGCTAGCAGCTTACACCTCCTCAGTTGTGGGGCTACTGAAGGCTGCTCTATCCTGCCCTCTGGCGGCCACACTTCTCATAGGCCTTGTTCACTGAGGAATAACCAGGGTAAAAGAAAAGGAGGACTTGTGGCACCTCAGAGACTAACCAATTTATTTGAGCATAAGCTTTCGTGAGCTACAGCTCACTTCATCAGTGAAGTGAGCTGTAGCTCACGAAAGCTTATGCTCAAATAAATTGGTTAGTCTCTAAGGTGCCATAAGTCCTCCTTTTCTTTTTGCGAATACAGACTAACACGGCTGTTACTCTGAAACCTGTCAGGGTAAAAGGAAGCCCTAGCCCCTCCTCCTCAGCACACAACAGCCCCCCCTGAATCCAGACTGTCCCTTGGTAGGGATTTAAATCCGGATACATTCCTCTTGGTTCTCTGTGAGATGGTACTCAAGGACCACACTGCCCTCCTCTTTGCCATGTCCAAGGAGCATTCTTCCTAGCTAGTATCTCTGCTGCCCAGACCTTTCAAGTGCTCTGTGTGAAAGTGCTCACCAGCACCTGTTCCTCCCATGTGGCAGCCATTCCCCTGGCAGTGCTTGGAGTACAGCCCTGCTTAGAAGCTCATGTGTGCTTCTCTGGAGACATGAAAGCAGCAGGGAGGGTAGAGAACGCCCTCCCGGCTCCGCTTCTGGGCTAATTAGCTGTATGCTGACTTGAGATCAATGCATATTCAGAGTTCTCTGTGTTAATATGAAAATGCAGATCACTAGACGCAGTCTGTCACTCTGCCTGTATTACGCAAGGGAAATCAGAATGCAAGGCAGCTCCATGGAATCACTGTACCGTTAGAGGGGCACAAGGCAAGAACAGCCACCATAAGTTCTGTCCCCTTTGTTTCACTGTGAGTGTCTCTTACACATATTTAGGACTGAACTCTATGCTGCCTTGCACCCCATCCGCCCCCACACTCCCGACAGCACAGTTCATCCCTAAGGAGGCTGTGTCACACAGCTGCCTTCTGAATCACTGCTCACCCACTCCTCTGCCTCCCCCCACCGCACTGACCGCTCCTCCAGCGGCTCTGTGACCATGCGCTACCCACTAGGGCCCATCAGGGTGTGTGTATACATGTCCCCCATTCAATCCACAGACTGCCTGATAGCACCCCCAGACATCAGGCAACTCCGTCAGGCTGAGTGGCAGCACTGCAACCCACCCTGCTCTTTGGGGTCCCTGTCTCAGGCCCTGACAGCAATTTGGTTGTGTACACTCCCTGCCCTCCCTTTCCTGAGACCACTGCTCCTCACAGCAAAGAAACCAGCATGCGGTGAGGTTCCGGCTGTAGCCCGGTGTGCAAGCAGACTCCAGGGCTCTCACAGCTCTCGAAAGCTCTACCTCTTCCCCGCTGAGGCCAGGCCCCCCACTGCTCCCCACCACCCCAAGACCAGAAAAGGTCTGTGCTCCCACCGCAGCTCTGGCGGGGAGCGAGAGCTTCTCCAGTCCGGGGCTGTGACAGGGGGAGATTTTTCAGGGAGCCCCAAATCTGCCACTGCCCCTCACAGTGGTGTGAGGTTTGGGGAGGCTTATGCAGCTGGCTCCTATTTTCTCTGAAATGCTTCAGGCTGGCCAACGGGCTCTCATGTCATTCGCTGGCCCTGCTAACTAATCCTTGCCTCCTCCGTTTGGAGTTCCTGGGCTTTCTGAGCCAGTAGCACGCTTGCCTCTCCCCGGACAGAGGGGTAGCATACTCTGTTGGTATCCCTCATTACTCTCCCTTACCAATATACACTCTGCGCTACCTCACCTCTCGCTATGGTAGCGAGCAACACCTCAGTGCAGAGGACTCCCAATGAACTACCCTCCACGCAGCCTCTGCCCCCTCTCCATCTTTCTCCTGCCTGCCCCACTACCACCACCTCAAACTTAAATATGTCCCACAACAACCTTCTCATCTTTCATCCTCTCCCCACCTCTGCCAGCCACTCTGCCCATGCCGATGCTCTCTCCCTCCCGCGCAGCAGTGAGCCATCTGGTGCAGTCAATGCATAATTTGTCAAGGAGGTGCCGCAGCTCAAAATAGCAGTGTACCTGTGAGGTCATGCCTGGCATGCAAATGTAGAATTGCATGCATTACTAAATGCTGCTGACAGAGAGGTGCTGGAGCTAAGCCCTGGCGCACATGAAGCTCTAGGTTACAGCATCCTGTCTGACAGTGACCACCACCGGAGGAAGGTAGAGGGGTGGACAATCATGCAGTGGACAATCATGGAACCCCAGGTGATATTTATTAAATGTCTCTTATTAATTAGAGACTTGCTTCTGCCACAAAGTGTAAGGGTTTATATCTTATATGTTTATTATATTGAACATGACTGTGGCTGTTCTCATTATCCATATGAATGTCAGGTCTTGTTCTGAATCCTACAAAGCTCTTGGCCTCAAAGAAATCTTGTGTCAATCAGTTCCACAGGTTCCTGTAAGTGGTGTAAACTAGAGTACTTACTTTATCAGTTCAAAGTGTGTTGCTGTTCAATGGCATTAGATGTCCTCTTGTCTTGTAACATAAGGGGTAGATTAGAGACTTAAATTTAACTTCTGTCCCTTATTCACTATTTTATGTACCTCTGCAACATTTCCTCTTATTAATCTGCTCTCTAAACTGAAGGAATGGAGTTTCCCCAGTAGAATTACTCCAGATTATACCAGTGTAACTGGGAGCAGAATGTTGGTCTTTACATTTATAAAACCACGCTGGTACTAACAAAATTTGTGCCAGACTAAACTGCTCACTTGGTTTTATGTTACATCCCTTTTCCTCTTCCTTTCTGTGGTTTGTCTTCAGACCATATGCTGTTTGGGGCAAGGACCTCCTTTTCACATGAAGTAGGCAACCCTGCATTTATACAAGTATTCAAAAAAGTCACAAGTTTGTCTTAAAAATCCTCTCTCCTCTAGGCCTTATGGAGTTTATGGCTGGGCACCCCAGCCTGTATCAAGGGGAGCAAACTCGATAGTACTATGTGTAGCAGACTGGCCCAGGAGATTCTTCTGACGGTCTGTACCCTATGTTCACCCTTTTTACACAAACAAAATTTTGTACAAAAAGCATGCCTTGTGAGGTATCATTTGAAAACTCAATTTGCTGGTCATTATTTTCCTGGTAAAATGTGTGGCAACATTGTACCTACAATTATAAGATTCTACTGTATGACTTTACTGAGACATGCTCCAAGTTTAGAAAAGCAGGCACAGACCAGTTCCTCAGAGACAAAATGCTAACCAGCACCTAAGCAGAGTCAGCATTAATCAAATGGATTAATCACCTGGTTACACAGCCATTCTTTGGCAGGAAGAAGGGTTTGAGTGAGAAATTTATATCTTGGCAAACAGACTTTGTCTCCTGAACCTCAGCTGGAGCAGATTTTCGAAGAGGAGGAAGAGGCATAAGAATGAGAAACAGATGCTCTAAATCGTCTCTTTCCTCCCTTTCTCTCTGCCCATGACATCCATCACACCTGAAGGACAAGGAAAGGAGCATTGGACTGAGGGAGGGGTCCTGGCTGAAAGCATCCAGTCAGTAAGACTGCAAAAGAACATGTGGTGAGAGATATTGGGCTTTGAATTCATTGAGCCTGTTAAGTGAGGTATTAGTTTGTGTTTTACCTTTTATTTTCATGTAACCAAATTCTGACTTTTATGCCTTGTTACTTGTAATCACTTAAAATCTTTTGTTCTGAGGTTAAACTTGTTTTATCTAAAAAATTGTTTGGATTGAAGTGTTTGGGAAACTCCATTTGAGATCACAAGGTATGTGTGTATCACTTTCTGTTAATGAAATGACAGACTTTCTATGAGCTTGTATTGTCCAGGAGAGAGCTGGGCAATACAAGACGCACATTTCTGGGGACAAGTCTGGGACTGGAATTTGTTGGTGTCACTCTGTAATATAATTCAGGAGAGGCAGGCTAAGAGCACTCTATAACTCAGCTGGGAGTAATTTACATGCTAGAGGCTGTGTGTGAGCAGGCCAGAAATGGTTGCGCTCATAGCAAAGCAGTGTAAAAGTCACCCCAGGTTGGAGAATTGAGGAGAGACAGCTGTTCAACAGTCCAGATTGTACCCTGGCAATATCACCATCCTCCCCTGCCTCCTCTCTCATAGATTTGTTGCTGAAGGGTGTGATCCAGCCCACTGAAAAGCTGCATTTGCTGGTGAAGATGCAGTGCATCGAGGTCACATATTACCAAGTCATCCCGACTGTGAATACTTGAGAGATTTGATGTGACTTCACAGATGCAGTTTCAGACATAAGGGTCTGAGCCTGCTTCCCTCTCAGCAGGCCACTTCATGCAACAGCTAAACTGCCAACCCCAGTGTTTTATGGTACATCTTAAATACCCAGCACTTAGAGATCTCACAGGCAGGGCCTTCTCCAGCCATCAAGAAGGTCTCTTCCTAAGCTCCTTCTACTGGAAACTCCTCCTTACCCCTGCAGTCTCCTCTCTTTTAAAGGCTTCTCTTTCTAGGTGCAGCCTTTTATCTCAACTGAGAAAATAGCTGTTCTACCTATTTACAGCTTCTACAGCGTGGGATTTGTACACCCCACCATACAGCGTATTTAGGAACGACTCCCTCAGCACTAGGGTGGTTTGCCTCAGGGGTTATCTTTGCTGCAGGGGGTTGGTTGGTCTTTGAGACTTGTAATTACCTGTATTTAATTTTCAACGGGATGGTGTCTACTACAAAAGCACTGAAGCACCATACAAATGGATGAAATGTTTAAAAATCAGTAAAATACTAGGAACCTTTACGTTCCGTTCCTTGTGATTAGCTAGCAAAAGGAGTTACAGGATGAGGACTCTGCCCACAACCAACCAACGCAACCCCACTTCTGTGCACTTACCCCCGTGCCTAGACATGTTTTGCCAGGCATTGCAGCACACACGACATGCGAGCCACTCTTCTGAGAGGATGATATGCCAGCTGTGAGTGCCAACTCCCTTGTCCAAAATGAAGGAACAGAGTGTGGGGGCAGGGAAAAGGAGTGAAGGGGTGCGGAAAGAAGGACCCACGGATATCCTTGTCCAAAGAAATTGGATCTCTCTTGACCAAGTTCAGATCTGGTGTCTGCGCTACTGGAATATTTGGGCTGGGTTTGCCTTTTGACTCTCAGTGGTGAGCTATTTTGGTATCTCTCGCCCTTTCCCAACACTTTCCCTTTATGCCCCTGCTGTGTGTCTCACACACATACACCCCCAGCAGCACTAGATTGCCCTTCTGAAAACCACTCATGCTGCCCTGCCCCTTCAAGATCAAGAAATGGTGCAGCAGCAGCTGTTCTTTAGGTAGGCTGCATTCTGACAAGTGACAATCTGCAACTGGTGGGGAAAATGCATGTCAGACACACAATTGCTCAGGCTCTGTCTCTGTGCAATTGGGTTAGATAAAGGAACAGGGCCAGGTGACTGGAGCTCAAACAAACCGAAACATGTTGCTCATATAACCGTGTCTATCCAAGGTGTTCCTAGAAGCTGTTGGGAGTCATGGTGGCAACGTCAGCAGCCTAAGAGCCCAGAATAAGGAGCCCAATAAGAGCCCAAATCAGTTTCCATTGCACCTAGGACAGAAGTGCTTAACGTCAATCTTTCCGTTCCCATCCACATCACAGTTCACACAGGCAGAGACATCCCTATTGCTGTGTGGACTCTCAGAACAGTGTGCTGACCAAAATAGCTTTCATTGGTCTTAAAACAGAAATAACTATGCTCCTAGGGACTGAATGCAATGCAATGAATGCATACATAATATTGGATGAACTCCAGAGTGGAACCACGACATGTTGCCAATCCAGCAGGTACTCTGGAAATCTGTAGCTCCTCCCATTGCAGCCAGTGGCCTGTAATCTCCTGTCAGAGTCTCCCAAATTGCTACTTTACCTGTTTCTGAGCCAACAGTTGGCGTGGTTGGTGAAAGTCACTCTGGCTCAGCACTTTAACTCTTCAGGGCTGAGAGACAAGCTCCCAGTGCCACTATCCAAGGCTCTCAGGGGGCCAGGCTGTGCCTTTCAGGGGATATGATGCAGAGATTCACCTCCCCAGGGGATGCTCTTAGGTGGAATATGCCTCAGGGAGCCCAATACCTGTCTGAGCCCCAGGCATACAGGGGGTGTGCATGCTGCTACACCATCATTTCAAACGGTGCAGTCTGCCCTCCTCTGCAGCTGGCCAGCTCTGCTGTGGTCCTGCCCCCTTTGGTGTACACTGTGTGCACCAAAGGAGCAGTGCCTTTGCTCCCTGCAAGATCAGGAACTTTGATTGACCCTGGCTCTTTGGTAGGACACACAATGGAAAAGGTGGGAGAAGTAGGTTCCTGATATCCTCTTCATCTAGCACATGCAGATTATCCAGGGCTCGGGAATAGCCATCATTGACCTAACACATTCTGCTCTCAGGATTCAGAACTGAGAGTTGTGGATCCTGGAGGAGAACAGGGCTCTCTGTTTCTTCTCTCTCACGCTAATGGAAGTAACTTTTGTCAGGGGTCTCAAGTTCAGCTGATTAGTGCATTCCAGTCTGAACTTTTTATCTTAACATAATTCTAAGACAGAACAGTGCTTACACATCTAATGTAACCATTACTTCCAATGCATTGTTGGTCCTATTTGCCTTGTACACAGCCCAGAGCGAGCTACATTCGTTCTCAGTGAATAAAGTGTTACTTTTTAGAAGTGTCTCATGAAAGGTCTCCTGTAGAAGAATGCCTCAGAAAGAGGAGAGAAAAACACTAAATTTCCTATTCAGAGCACTGAGGGTCTGATCCAAAGAATTCCAGTGGGCTTGGATCAGGCCCTTTATCATCCTATAGTATGGCTCAAATCTGCTCCCACTGGAAGTTATGCTACTGACTCCATAGGGAGCAGGGTCAGGTCCTTTAATTTATTTAAAGCATTTTTTCCCATGCGTTCAACTGCTTCATGAGTCATGCCTGATCCCATAGCTCTTTGCAGAAATGCCTTTAAAAGGGTAAATTGAGTTAGTTGCCTGAGAAAATCAATGTCTCTGCTGCATGCTGGGGAAATACATATTTGACTTGAAGCCATCTGTTTTCAAAGATGATGGGCCAACTACACCCTGAATAGATCTAGATTCTATGCACTGTACATCACACGGCTCCTTTTAATCATCATCATTTGCACTTTTGTCCAATAATCTCAAAGTGCTTTACAAAGGCAGATGAACATTACTCCAGTTGTACAGATGGTGGAAACTGAGGCAGAGAGGCTGAAGTCACAGGGAAAAAAAGCCAACACCAGAGAGGAGATAAGTGTTTTCGGTGTTCTGGGTTCCAGTCCCACACTCTAACTGCTAGGCTAGTTGGCTTCCTGTTTGGAAAGCCAAAGCCTGGAGTAATGCTATGAAATATCATGAAAATTGGCAAGGCATCACCAGAGGACTCTCATTACTTCTCAGGGACTATAGCAATGGAACTGGGCTAGATGGATACTCTGCTTGGACAGAGGTTCTAGAATAGAGACTATTTTGCTTCATGGTGCTGCTTCAGATTAGCAAGGTTAAAATATTTTATTTCTCTCCAGCAGTCATGATTCCTTCATGTTTTAATACAGTTTCATTAGCACCAAGGGTAGCATCAAGCCAGGAATGAATTAGATCACAACACCACATCTCCTCCCTGCACCCACCCCTGGCTGCAATGGTCTGGTTTTGGAGCCTGTCCGAAGATACTCCTGAATGCAGTCATTCTATGGCTCCAGATTATGGACCTATCAAGAAGGGATGATTGTCAAAGAAAGCAACGTGCAGCAAATTGCAGTCTGGGATTGGGCTCAGGCAGGTATTTGCTGGCTGTGTACTTCTACTGATGCATGGAGTCAGAGAGAAGCTTGTCCCAATCTAAAAAGTTCCTTCTTACTCATGGTAGCTCACAATTCTTCCTCATCTACGCATTTCTAACATGCCCATAGTTAATGTGCCCAAAGTGTCTATGCTACCATCCACTCAGTGATTTTTCTTACCATGAACATCTGTTTCCCAGTTGCGGGATCTGATACCCAGATATTACAGGGATGGGCACCTTAAATAGGTATAATAAATGGTGCAGATTTAATCTGCAAAGGAGATGGATTTCTCTTGCAAAGGACTTTACTACCTCTTTTTGACAGGACCTTCAGCTAGGACTTATTCAGAAGGCCATGCAGTGGGACAAGAAAACTCTCCTCATGTGCATTCGAATGAACCCCAGTGAGTATGCCTCTTTCTGCTAGATGGCCATCTTTACAAAACTTGGTTTCAGATTCCCCTGGAAACCTTGGCACTGCCTCAGCCTGTCACTCAATTTGTCACTGATCTCCTGCCAATGGTAGCTTTGACATTGACCTTTTCACATACAGAACAAACATGGATACTTTACTCTATTTTTAGGACAGGAGCTGCCAGACCACATGACTTCATCAAGGAACGGATTTTTGCTTCCTGTGAAACTGTGAGATAAAGAATTGGGAAAGGGTCTGGGGAGCAGGAAGTGACCTACTCTATCAACGGCAGGGTGCTGGAATAATTTGTATAGTGGGGGTGCTGAGAGCCATTGAACCAAACTGTAAACGCTGTACACGAGTCCGCATCCCCTGCGCTTATGATCCAAAAGGAGCTGATTTCTTGCAAACTTCTGAAGACAGAGCCTGTAGGATCAGGCACACATGAACCCCTAACTCTGTATCAACCGTTGTCTCAGTGCTGGGGAAGCCTCTTCATTTTCCTCTCACTTTCTGAGAGGACCACCCATATAGCGAGCAGCCATAATGCTGGCTCCAGGCACAGTATTAGTGAGAGCCCTGGTATAAGTGATACTGAGACAGCTTTAGAGTGCAGTGTTAGAGTGCTGCTAGAAGGAGGTCAGGGAAGATCCTCCCTGGGCTAGCAAAGGCTGGAAGGGAGCAGGCCTGCACCGCCACTGTGCAGCGGCTGCCAAGGTCAGTTCTGCCCCGGTACAGGCTAGAGCAGCTCTGAGGGGTGCCCTTCTTCGGCCCCTCCATAGCCCTGGACATGGACAGAATGCCCTCTGAGCAGGGGGGCGGAGGCAGTGCAGAGCTAGCTCTGCACATCATGTGGGGCCCCCAGAGATGGGGGTATCCCCCAGCAGGAGACATGTCTGCCCTGCAGCCCTGTTGTACCAGCCGAGCCAGATACCAGCACTTTCTTCTTCCTCCCACACCTGCCATTTCTCTGCACCAAGGAAGTGAAAGACTGGAACCCAAATGGAAGTGAGCAGAGCGGTGCCTGGTGGCAGCAGGGGGGCTTTACACCCACACGGAATGAGCCCCCTCTACTTTATAGGCAAATCAAGAAGTAGGGCGAGCCAGCACAGAGCATGCACCTGCAGATGTGTAACTGTTGCCTGATCCTCCCACGTGCACAGGTGCAACAGCAGAGCACATGCCTTGACTTCCCTAGCATCCCCCCCCCCCCATTCACACTAGTGGGCGTGAAAGGCCCCATGTGCTCACTTCCTTGGGCACTGCCGCAGCATCTGAACTCAGGTTCCCCTGGTGTGCTACTAGCATTGTTCCTCTCTGACCCTCAGGCTCATCTCTTCCTTTTCTGACCCCACAGCAAAGGACACCCGAGTGACATGAAGGAGGTAAGCAGGATAGATGGATGCCCTTAGTCCACACTGGTGCCACCTTGTTTGCACTTTGCTTTCTTTCGCCGAGGAATCTGCAGCATGTAATGGGCTTTTGTTTTACTCTTCTCCACTGCTAATGGTCTTATACATTTATGGTTCCTCCCTGTGGCAGTTTTCTTTCTTTGAGCCATTTTATTCACCCAATAACTATGTACCTAATCTGAAGCAGCTACAAACTGTTGCTTGAAATAAGACATGGCATGGGGTTTCCTCTTATAAACACTCAGTTATCCCTCAGACCCAAGTTTAATGAGTGCCCCTAGGCCGATGGTTCTCTCAGCAGCTCAGCCCTCCAGCTGAGCCACACACACTGTCCCCTGTGTACCAGGGTCTACAGTCCAAATTCTTATCACTGCCCTGGTACAGGGCCATAGCTCTAAAGCTTATCCCAGCCTTCTTCAATCACCCAGCCGGGGCCCCTCTCAGTACCCGCAGCAAGTGGTGTTTCAGCAGGCCTCTCTGGGCTCAGTCTTCAACCAGACCAATGGGGCCTACCTCAGTACCCTCACTGGCATGGCCGGGTTCTATACTCAGTCCCGCTGGGCTTCAGCCTGCCTGCACTGATCTTCTGCTGGTCCTGCTGCTCTTCTCACCAGCCAGGCTCCTGGTCTTCAGCAGCCTTCATAGAATATCAGGGTTGGAAGGGACCTCAGGAGGTCATCTAGTCCAACCCCCTGCTCAAAGCAGGACCAATCTCCAATTTTTGCCCCAGATCTCTAAGTAGCCCCCTCAAGGATTGAACTCACAACCCTGGGTTTAGCAGGCCAATGCTCAAACCACTGAGCTATCCTTCCCTAGGCTCCAGTTGTGCCTGCAGTGAGCACTCCACAGTGAGCTGTTCACAGTACTGTGCTGCTCTTCAAGCCACCCAGTCTTCATTCCTCAAGCTTTACACAGCAACTAAGGTCCCTGCACTGCTGCTTATCTTATATAGGGCCTTCCTCGACCCTGATTGGTCTCTCCATCAGCCCCTCTGATTGGTTGTTCCTCTGCAGCCACTCTAGGTTGCCTGGAGGACTTCTCTCTGCTCTATTCTGGGGCAAGGTGACGCAGGACCACAAGGCCTCCAGCAGGGGGCCTCCAGACCTAGTCCACCCTGGCACACTAAGGGCTTGTCTACATTACAGGCAGCCAGCGGGGGTCAATTTATCGTGTCTAGACTAGACACGATAAATCGACCGCCAAGTGCTCTCTCGTTGACTCTGGTACTCCACCAGGGCGAGAGGCACAGGTAGAGTTGATGGGAGAGCGTCAGCCGTCGACTTACCACAGTGAAGACACCGTGGTAAGTAGATCTAAGTACGTCGACTTCAGCTACGTTATTCACGTAGCAGAAGTTGTGTAACAGATCGGTTTCCCTGCCACCCCCCCCGCCCCAGTGTAGACCAGGCCTAAGAAACTAGACACATCTTCCTCAGGGAATTGTGTATCCTAAATGTGAGCCTAGTGCACTCATGGGTTTGAATGCAGTTTTTTTAGGTTCCTTTTGAATTAACATCTTTGAACTCCTGCTTCAAAGGCATATTTCTCCAAACCCAGAACTCGTTTAATTAGGCATTGTTCCAGTTCAGATTCACCATCTATAAACTATTACATTTGATGTTGCTCTGTGCCCCCCCCCAAAAAAAAACAAAAGCAGGAGGCAGTGTTAGTTTCTGATGCATAATACAATATCCACAGATAGCCCCTTCATTATGACTCTCCAGAACAGCAGCTGCAATATTGATGAACATTTGCTATACAGTACTGTCTCCCCTGGGTCCAGTTATTGCAGACACTACCAGGCATGGCTAAGGGATGATTAGATCCAGCGCAGATGTTTATTATGGGCACCATTACCATACTATCTGATGTAGGCACTGACTGTTATTTTTCCCAGTGGCTACTCCACCTCGGCTCCGCCCCCTCCCCTACACACCTTTCTCTTGCTCCTCTGAGGCCCCCTGCTGGCTCCTCGCCACTCTCCCCCAAGCGCCTCCCGCCAGGCCCTGAGCACCTGATCGGCAGCCAGCTGCCCAACAGCTGTGGCTGGTGCGTGCTGAGCACCCCCTATTTTTTTCCCAGGCATGCTTGAGCCCCACAGCACCCACAGAATCGATGCCTATGCTATCTGAGCATTTCAAAGTCTTTACTGTATCTATCCTCAAACATCTCTGTAAGGTAGGGCGGTGCTATTATCTCCATTTCACAGATGGGGAACTGAGGCACAGAGAGGCTAAACGACTTACCCAATGTCACACAAGAAACTGGGAATTGAGCCTTGGTCTCCTAAGTCACACACTAGTGCTCTCACTACTAGACCATCCTTCCTCTCTACTCTACCACACAACTGTGGTGCTTTATTGAACTATAGGCTTGTGATAAAATCTGACCTGTACTTGGTTAGAACAGCACTGTATCTTTCTTTATGCCAAGGATATTACCCATGATAGTGAAGCGGCTGTAGCAGACAGCATGTGGGTTCTCGTGTTCTGTGGTACATACACTAGCCTCCAAGGAGGATTTAGTGAGGGAAAGGAAGTGGTGGCATTTGGGTGGTGTTAAACAAAAGGCAGCGGAAGCGACCAGACTAGGACAAGAAGTAATACGTAGGGGTCTTTTCCTGTGTCATGGGGACCTGGTAAGTCTGGTTTCAGTGCTTCGACTGTCAGCCAAATTATTACTTCTTCATAGTTTTTTGTAGTCAAGCAGTCTTCTTGGCTAGCCTTGTGATTGCACAAGGTTGTCATTTAGCTGCTGGATTAATCCTTCAAAGGATGCTCCGTCATTCCCATACACACAAACTCTATGCATAGAGTAGGTTATCCCCTCCATGTAGCAGTATCTGTTTAATACCTCCCTGTAGCTGGGTGACTACCCCGCTCCTGCCCTGAAGGGGTTAAAGCAGCCTGGGAGAGGGCTGTGAATGGGAAAAGCAGGCTGACTGGGAAAGCAGCCACATCTGTGGCCATCTTAATCAGGGTCCAGCTGGCCCTTACAAGAGGGCTGTGGGCCAGAAGTAAAGGGAGATACTCTTTCTAGAGAGAGAAGGACCTGGCTGCCTGGGAAGTTAAGAAGGGTACCTAGGATGGAGCAGTGCTAGGGAAGGGCTGGGAAGCTCCAGCCTAGCAAAACTGCAGGCCTAATTAAAGGCCTACAAAAGGTGCTGGGGCTGCAGAGGGGCAGCCCAGAGATAGGCAGAGGCAGCTGGTCCAACCCCCATTGCTGATGATGAGTGGTTGTAGACTGCAGTCTGCCCTAGGGAATGGGGGCTAGATGGTGGCTGGCAATAGCCACTGAGGTAAGGTGGGGATAGAGGGTTGGGGGTTCCCCTGGGTGGGGAGACCCTGATTGTGGGTTGTTTCTGGGGGGGGCAGAACCCAGATGTAGAGCAGGCACTGGGGTCTGGGAGGGACATGGGGGCCAGCACTGGGCAAGACACTGGACTGCAGAGGGTGCTCTGTGTTGAAAGAGCTGATTCCCTAGAGGACCAGCAGGAGGTGCCACGCTGGTGAGTCCTCGCCCCGCCACACTCACATTTCAAGTACTAGCCATTTTCTATCCCTACAGTGGGGAGGCTGGCTTGTTGTTGGAGGGAAGTCAGGCAGCACTAGTCGTCTGGGAGACCGGCGTATCCGTGTTTGTGTTATGTTCTCAAACACTTGCAAGATTTGCTATCGGCATGGCCACAGAAGTGTTGGTGTTGCAGTTGTTCCCTGACACCCCAGCACTCAGCATCCTGCTGTGGGCCATGTTAGCACAGACAAGGGGGATGACCCTTGCAGGCACCTGAGCTAAAATTTTCAAAAGCCCATAGGTGACAAGAGCCTAAGTCCCATTTTCTGCCCTCTGCAGCCAGAGGGGCTCTAGGCATGGTAGCAAACCAATAGCAGCTGCTAAAGCCACAACCTAGGGGCTGGTTCACTGTTTCACTCCACCTATGTAGTCACTTACTTCAGTGCTAAGGGGGTGTAAAATGCTTCCAGATCCAAATGGTAACATTTGACACCCATTTGTCACTGGTGAAAGTGACAATAGTGAGTAAGGGCCCCCTCAGGGCTCTGAAGGGAATTCCAACATGTTTGTACTTGGCTCTGGTACTGCTATAAATATAAGAAAACACACTTTCCATAGCCCTGCTTTGTATTCAGGGTGCACGGCCTACACTCTCTGCCCCACTGCAGGATTGCTGCTTGAGCCCCTACAGTTGGCAGACACCCATGGTAGATCAAGTTTTGCTAAAGAAGGTTGCTGGACTGTCCCATCTTGTGAGATCAGCATGTGCCAGGGCCCCCCTCACAGCTTCAGTCCTATTTAAATCATCTCCCAGCTCTAAGGATATATTGCTTTGACTGGAGCTGCACATAATTTTCCCCTCCGGGAACTACCAGAGTGGTGCTAAATAAAGCCAATTATATTAAGGGGGCTGCTCACAGACAGGCCTGCAAAGCATTCAGTGCTGTTACGGGCAGGAAAGTCTTCTGAATGCCTCCTGGCAGCTCATCTAGTGGGTCACAGAGCAGGAGTAAATCAGTCCCTTCAGTCTGACCCTGTTGATGGAATTGCATCTTTGGAACCTGCGCTATACCTAGCTAAACGAAAGGAAAGAACCAACATTTGATGCATGGCTGAGCCAGAAATGCCGGCTAATGACCTGTCCCATCTGGTATTCGCATATGTGGAAGTCTGAACTGTCTGATAGTTTCACTCCACTTCTGCTGTAGTTCCACCTATACCAACATGCTTTCATTAACGGTGACCTGCAACTGGGAGACAGCACTGGGCTTGGGCATTCTTTGGCTACTTTATGATGAAAAGAGAGAGAGCAGGAAATGTTTATATACAAAAAAATCTGTTGGCTTTTACAGTAGGAATTTAAATCTCAGCTAACTCATATGGAAGACTATTGTCATTGGGAGTCACCAGGCTGTGCTTTTCAAGACAGCAGGTTAGTGTTACCTTTAGATCTGCCCTGAGCAGTCCAGGAAGCAGACTGTGAGTTTATGGAACCTGCTTCCCTTCCCACGCTGCTATCCATTATATGTGCATAGTCTGTACAAGGGAATAAGGACTGAGATGATCTAGCCCAGTGTTATATATTCTATTTATCTGACTGCATAAAAATAAGATCTTCACCAGTAAGAGTTTCTCTGTCTACATCTTTGCCTAAGCATATTTGAAGGTGTTGCTCCTGCCTATAGGTTAAACCCACAAAAGCAAACACAACAGCTCTTGGTGCCAAAACATTACAGATTCTATGGCAACTGGCGAACTAGTACAATTATATGTTTCAGAGTAGCAGCTGTGTTAGTCTGTATCCACAATGCCTGGTACTGCGGGGTGGCATAATTGTACTAAAAAGAAAAGGAGTACTTGCCACAAGTATTCCTTTTCTTTTTAGTACAATTATGCCACCCCCGCACTACCAGGCACTCACCAAATGGCACATAAGAGAAAATCTGGACTATTTTAGAATTAACTCCCTCGTAGTCATCATGAATCCAAGGCTCAGAGGGAATCTCAGTCAAACTCAGTCCCCTTTTTGGCAATCTCCATATCAAGGCCAAGGGACATGGGGTCTGAACTTCCCTTTTGCCCCAGAGGCAGTCCCTCCAGGTCAGGGTTGAGTGACACCTTGGCTGAGCAGAGTAGGGAAGTTGCAGGGCTGCTGTTGTCTGTGTTGTACTTGGTCTGGGCATTACCAGAGGACTTTAGCTACTAGTGCTGCCAGTCTAATGCCCTCCAGCTAAATTCACTCCCGCATTTATAATACAAGAGAATGACTTTCAGCCTTTGCTAGCCTCCGGCTCAGTTAACCTGTGGTCAGTCCAGCTCATAGCCCAGGATGGTTTTTGTGTTTTGAGGTTAACACATAGTCCGTTGTTGTGCTTTTTGACCTACTGCATGGTGTGCTATTTGTACCCTTTTACTCTCAATCTGCCTTCATTATCTTCTTAGATACCAGTTTGGCCTTTGATTATAATAGGTAGTTTTCTTGTACAAAAGAAAAACCAAGGTCCCCATCCTGGAAACGCTACTTAGACTGAGCTTTGTGGGCAGGGATCACCTTTGTTTTCTGTGTTTTTAGAGCACCGAGCAGGATGGGGTCCTGGTTCATGACTGACGGTGTTAGATGTTACTGCAACACAAGTCCTAAACAACAACAACTTAGGCACAGGAGGTCAAAGGGACTCCTTAGCAGTATCAAGTTACTCGCATGCCTGTGGCCCTAATCCAGTAACAAGGTGGCATCTTGCAAGCACAGAGCGCTCCATTGACTTCAGGGGACTCCACACAGATATAGGGATTGTCTATCCATGCAGTGCTTTTTGGAAGCTCAGTGCCTTAGTGTTTATAGGGTCAGGGAATAAACATTTAATAGCAGGTGTTTGTATAAATGGTTTATTAGCAGAAAATATAGATGTCATGTCATTAGTTGCTTTAGTGTTTTAAAAAATGTGAAGGAATGGAAACAAGAAGTGCATCACAAATTTCATCCATTGTTCTAGTAAACAACATCACATATTCTAGTATTTCAGTCACCATGGAGGGACTGCTTATTTACAGCCATTTAAAAAAAAAAAACAGGAAAAGATAACGTCTGTGCAAAAGTGTAAGTGTGGCAACTGTGTTCACGGGTCTGCCTCAGGCTGGACATACCTAAGTGCTACTGTCCATTTATCCAGAAGTGCATTAGGCTTTATCAGAGGGACCTGTTCGTCTGCTCCTCTGATATAAACTTAAAAGACCATTTTTAAAAAAAAAACACATAGTGGTCAAATTAAAGATGGTACGGTAAGTGTAACCGATCAGAGTGGAAGGAGAGGGAGACCCTGAATGCTTATACAAAATCATCGTAACCTCCTTATTGTCCTTTTTGTGGTGTTCTCTGTTCTGCATTTCAGAGATTTTTCAAAGCACCAAGGCCGTGGGTGTTGGGTACATGATTCCCATTCATGGCTGTGAAAATCTTCCCCCTTAAGGTCTTCACTTTGGAAATGTACTTCACAGTGTCATGGCTGGAGAATCTGACAGGACTAGAGGCCTTCTACAGAGTCTCCATATGACTATTCCCAGCTGAACAACAAAGGTAACACAAGCCACTCCCAGCAACACAACTATAAAAGAAACAGAGCACCCTTTATTATGTGTGAGAGAGCAAATAAATTATGTCTTTTTACAAGAGTGGGGGTAACTGGGAGAAGGGCTACAACAACAGCAAAGGAGGAGAACTCCAAACAGGACCCAATATCTCCCTTGAAGTATTTAAACCTTGTCTTCACACTTACTGTGAGCAAACCCTAGAGCCTGCCCCTCAGCCAGAATAAGGTCTTATCACCACCTAGAAGTTGTGCTGGTTTAACTAAAACCAGTGTGTATGTGTGTGTATGTATGTATGTGTGGGTGTATGTGTATGTGTGTGTATATGTGTGTATGTGTGTGTATATATATATATATATATATGTATATATATATATATATATATGTATATATATATATATATATATATATATATACACCAGAAAAACCCTCTTAGTTTAGACGCAGTACTATCTGTATAAAATGGCTTAAAGCAGCATAGGCCTTGTCTCCACTAGAGAGGGTTTGCCTGTACAGGTATACTGGCAAACTTTCCTAGTAGAAGCACAGCTTAGATCAGCAGAAGAGTTCTTTTGCCAGCATACGTTATACCAGTTTCCTGAATGAAATAAGTTAAAAACACGGTTTTTGCCGGTATAGCTGTGCCTACGCTGGGCCTTCTGCCAACACAGCGATGTAGGCTAGGGGGCGATTTCTTCACATTCCTATCTGACAGCTTGCAAAACTGGTACCCAAGCTAGCGTTTAGGCCGGTTTCCCAAACTAGCATAAGCTCTGTTGGCGGAAGCGCATTTATACCACTAAAAAGGCATCAACACTACAGTAGAGCTTTTACCAACAGAGCTATATGGGGTATGGGAAGAATACCCTTAACTGACAGAATGACACCAGTAAAGCTCTAAGTATAGACCCAGCCTGAGTGGAACAGGAGAGTGTGCAAGCTGGGGCTCTGAGGAAATCGGAAGCAACCCTCCCCCAGGCCACAGAGTGGCAGCAGAGCTGCTTTCTGGCTGTTGCTGCTACCGCATCCTCTGTGGCGGACGTGCTACCTCCAGCTCGGTGAGTTGCGTAGCTGAGCTCTGCCAGACTTGCCCCTGCCCCCGCCGCCCCGTGGCTCTCCCCACCCCCAAACCCTCCTCAGCAGCAGAGTGGAGGGAGCTCCTGTGGCGCTCCGGGGGCACAGACGTCTTGGGGCAGCTCTCCAAGTCCTATCCCACTTGCATCGTGGGAACACATCCGTTCAGCGTCCCGCAGGTGGTGATGTAGAATGGGAGGGGATGGAATCTGCCCCACTAACAAATGAACTGGAGTGATATTAAGGGTATGCTTTCCACCCCGAGCACAGCAGGCCCTAGGGCAATCACGGCAGTTTAAGGGTCTTGCCTCGCTCTGCTCTCACTCTGCAAAATTAAAGACGTCTCATAAATCCCTAGTTGGTTTTTAAAGGTCCCCTTTAGCAGGAAGGACCTTCTCCCTGCCCACAAAGACGTGGGGGGAATGACATGCTGGAAACATTCAGAAGAGAGCGGTGGCCTCTTCTAGATAAAATGAGCTTAAACATTACAAGGACCCACCTGTAAAAACACTGTTGTCAGTTGGAGATGAAGGGGAGTAGTTCTTCCACACAATGCCAGTCAGTGCTACAATGACCACGGGGTAGACAGTGAGATTATACCGCACATACTTGTCAAGCACAAAGTTTTCCAGAGAAAACCTAGGAGGAAATAAAGGTTGCAAAAAAATGAACATCCTGTCAGTGGATTTTCCCCCACCCCCAGACAACTTCTTTAGGGAGCAGGTGGGAACACGCATGGAGTTTGCCAAGGCTGGATTAGACTATCTCTGTCACTTCTCAGAGCCTGAGAAGAGCTCCAGTATGGAGCATGTCAAAAAAGGTGGGGGTTCCATGGAAACTAATAAAAACAAATAAAATTCATTTTTGTCCACTTTTTTTCATGGAAAGTTTCTATTTTTAGGTAGAAATTCCAATACTGAAAAATTTTGGCTGAAAACCAAAATGTTTTGTTTCTGAAATGCTGCCGCGGTGCCTCCTGGGAGTTGTAGTTTGGGTGACTCAAGCTCTCATTTTCCTATATAGGCTGGGCTCCCTGGTCAGACTACATCTCCAATGAAGCACTGTGGCCGCATTTCCAAATAAAAATATCTAGCCCAAACCCTGATATATTTCTGTTTATTGGATTTATGGTTTTTTGACCCTTTTTGCAGAAAATTTTGTTTTGTTGAAAAACTCAATTTTCTGTTGAAAAACAATTTTGATGGTAAATTTTCAACTCGCCCCACTCCAGTACCTTGAGCAGAATTACCATTCTCCACTTGTGTTCAGTCACTGAAGAAGCTGATAAGGCCCCTTCTCCTACATGGTCCAGCAAATATCTAATCATAGTGTCTGAGAGTGATTCTGATGCTACTCACTATGAGTCAAGAAGTGAGCAGGATCCAGATGGCCGGAGATTTTTTTAGGGACAAACGGGAGCCTATCAGTGTCACCTACCATATTACCAGTTCAAAGGTAAGGATGGCCAGAGAGGTTGCAGTTGCAATCTTATTAGATACGTTCCCACTGAAGATCAGCACCACGGCAAAATTCAGCAGAGCGGCAATTGTGGTCCATGTCGCGTACAGTGCAATCCCATTTTGCACCTGTCATGTAGAATAATGATACACTGAGGGATGATGAGAAATAAACATTCTGTATACCTCCACACCTGCCGCCCCTCCATGCCCCAATGGGTGGTTAAACTGGCACTGGTATGGCACACTGGGGTAGGTGCAGGATGCAGGAAGCCCCACTTAATAGGTACACTCCTAGCTTCACAGTGGCTCCATCAGCATTATTGCAGAGAGGGGTTTATGGGAAGAAGTAAGGCGGGTGGCTTCACACCTATGCAGATCTTCAGCCATACCCCTCCAGGGAGGGGATGTAATGCCCAGTGGCCAAGGCAGGTGAAGGGGCAGTCCAAAGCAGTAGGCAAGTGTGCACAGTGGTTGGGTAGCCAGCAGGTCAATCCATATCAGAGACTGTCCAGGTCAACAGTCAGAGTTCTACAGGGATCAGCCAGAAGCTCCAATGGAAGGGGCCAGGTCAGTGGGGGCAAGGCGGTAAGGTAGGGACAGGCAAGGCGGTCTCAGCAGCAGGTAACAGGGTGTTGCTCAGACAGCTTCCTCTTCCTGTTGGGGCCTTTATATAGTCCGAGTACCCATGGAGACTGCTGCCTGTCCAGCTACTTAGGCCATGGTGTGGCCATGGCTGCTGTGGGTCTGTAGGCCTTCAGCTCCAAAGCTATTGGTCAGGGGCTGCAGCTAAGGATGCTGCCTCAGGACTTTGTGGACCTGGGTTCAGTACTGGGCCCTGATATGGTAGTGCGCCAGCTTCAGGATTGGTTGTATAGAGGCTGCACTACCCCTCCACAGCCTGGGTTGATGGAGTCCATCCCTTACTAATAGGTGCAGTTCTCCACCCTCACCCTTCATTGTGCCTGGGTTTGTAAATTCAGGCTTGTTCCATGGGGTGAGATTTGGGCCATAAAGAGCACTATGTAATTCCTAATGCACCTTTTGTAAACACTGAGCCAAATGGATTCATCGTCTTGAGTGTCGGTGTGATGCCGATAGTTCCAAATGCTGAACTCAGAGTTGACTCGCTGTCTGTGCCTGTATATGGATCACGTGTCCTGGAATCTGACTATAACAAGTGGTGGGGAGACAGGCTGGGGCAGGAACGCGTATCTGGGGTAGGTCAGGACTGTGATCTGAAGAGCCTCATCTTTACAGACTGCCTGCTGCTGAGAAATCCTCCCTGGTCTCAGACTTGCATTCTCACCCAACCCACTTTTCCACTGCATGTTCCCGGTTAGGAATCAAGCAATCAGAGGGGAGGGTCAGGGAGGACATTTCAGTCAGGGGAGGGGTTACAGTAGACCAGACAGCTAGGGGGTGTAGGGTTTCTCGGTGGTGGGGGATACGGGGAGGAGGGTAAGGAGGGGAGGTAGCAGGTATGAAGCTCTTTTCTGCTGTGGGGAGATGGAGGGAGGGAGGATCACATGTGGCTGAAGATATTCAACATCATTGCCTCTGTGCAATGTACTGAGCACAAACAGCCAATGTTCTAAACCAGTGGTTCTCCAACTTTTATTTTTTGCAGACCACTTGAAAATTGCTGAGGGTCTCGGCGGACCACTTAATGCTCTTTCCGAATGGTGTTTGTACCATTAGCTAACTATTGTAAAGCACTTTGGATAAAAGTGCTATATAAAAAAAAGTTATAATAATTAATGTTTTTTTGTTCTACAAATAAAAGCACACAACACCTATATTAATATCAGTAGTCTTACCTTTCTAATGCAATGGATGTGCGCTCTCTCCCCCGCCACGGCAGCCCCCGAGTTGGGGCTGGGAAGGAGGGGGGGTCTCTCCCTCTATCCCCCACCGCAGCAGCCCCCAAGCTGGGGCTGGGACGGAGGGGGGGGTCTCTCCTCCACCACAGCAGCTGCAGAGCTGAGGCTGGGAAGTGAGGGGGGGGGTCTCTCCCCAGCAACCGCAGACCTGGACCTGGCGAAAGTCGCCTCTTGCTCTCGCTGTCGTAGCCCTGCGTGTCCCAAATTCGCCCCCTCCCTTCTTCTCACCCCACCTTAGAGGGAACTATCTACGGACCACCTGAATGGAGCTCGCGGACCACTGGTGGTCCACGGACCACTGTTTGAGAATCTTTGTTCTAAAGGTTGGGGGATCAATCCCTTTCATCCAGAGCGTGGAACAAAAGGAAAAGGCAGAAGAAAAGTTTCCACTCCAGCTATACATTCTTAATAATGGTCTAATGGATTAAGGACTATCTGGGGGCAATCTGGACTGTCAGTCTATACGTGAAGCATCGTGAAACAGATGAGGGGCTTATCTTCCTCCTGTTGACTCCTATGCTGTCAACAGATGAGGAACTGAGATACAAGGGAAGCCTGAAGATATGTGCAAGGGGTGTGAGTTAACACTGGGGTAGGAATCATAATGACATTGTGCATCTGAACTTCGCCACCTTTAACCCTGCATGAACGTGGTTGTATAGCTTTCCTATAAATAACAGTGCTCACACACAGCATACCAGAATTCGGATGAGCCACAGATCTGCTTTGTGAGACTTTAGGAACCAAACGGCATGGATATGCAAGGATCGGTGTGAAATGAAGAGACCAACGTAACAGGTAAAAGGGAGGACTGCCAGGAGAACCAGGGCTGAAATGAGATACCTCGGGGGAAAACACATGTGATACAGTATTTTAGCTAAATTGTATTACATATCAGCGCAATGGATCCCTCACCTTATAGCCTTACTCTTGGACTCATAATGACCCTTAACAGAGCTAATCATTACGTGTAGCCTTTACTTAACCTATAGCTGTTTTACTTTGTTATACAATTCATGCTCGTATTTAGCAACTGCATTCCTCTGACAGCCAATGACAATATGACTGCAGTGCTGCGCCCGTGAAATGACTATGATAATAAAAATAACCAAAAGCCACAAAATTAACTGGCTTAATGAAGAGTGGTACAAGATGACTGATCCTAGCTTCCTGCTTATATTGACAGTACGCAGGAATGGCAAGTTGGAAGAGATTTTAGATTTAGATATCACAGATCCAACTCATGGGCCAAAAGCAAACATTACACAAAACAAACATGATATAAAGGCTTCCTTTTGCCTAGTCCAAGTGTATTAAGACATAAAGCCTGGTTCCCTGGCCTAGGCAGTTTTACACCAATGTGACTCAGTTTACTTCGCAGGGGTCACACAGGGGTGAAAATGGTGTAATGCAGCAGTGAATCAGGCCCAAGGAGCAGATTGCAAAAATCCTCTCTTCACAGTCACTTACTCTCGGTCCCACAGAAACAGCCATCCAACATTAATGGCGTTGTTCAGTATCCACACCAGATAGAACGATATTGGCAGTAAATCTGGCTCTGTGTAGACCCATCCAAGTTCATTCCTGCCAATGAAAAGCAGGCATCTGGAGAAAGCAGTACTGACTATCAGGAAGATCAAGCATTGCAGGTCTGATTCTCCTCCCACTTACGGTGGATTGGCACTGGCTGAAGCCCATTGACGTGAAGGAAGTACTTTCTGTTTTACACTGGTGTCAGTGAGATCTGGCCTCGTGGCTTTACAAAGCATGCTTTCCATTTAATTCATTCATAATATCCCATGATATGTCACTGTGTGCTATGCACACCAACTACATTGAGATTATGCAATATATACTAGTGTTTGTGTGGTTAACCTCAGTGTCCTAGACTCATTTAGTGTTCAGGCCTACTGCATCCTTGGCCTCTCCACTGAGACTGGGAAAACCCTGTGCAGAGGTTGGTGTCAGTAATGGCAACATGTTGTGAGCTGCATACCTGTCTAGCTAGGGTTGAGCACACCAGCTCATTTCACATATGTCGTTGCATTGCTACCCCTAACGTTTTTGGCTCCCAGCACAGTCTGGAACTGCAGAGCTGAGCGATTCATTCTCATTTACAGTATGGCCCTATTCTACCACTGTCAGCAGAAAGGGGCTGCCATGAGAATCAGGCCAATCAAGTTTTGTTACATGATTTCCCCACAGATCTTTGCTAGTCCATTTAGCCTGGCTATTTCTTGCCCACTCAAAAAGCTCCCCAGGGGCCAGTGTATATAGTAAACGCAGATCTCAGTGTCTGCAGACCCTTATACCGTGAGTGTTGTGGAAACGACACTGTGGCTCTTCTCCACCACTTCCTACATCAGTGTAACACCACTGATTTCAGTGGATTTGCTCCTGATTTACACCGCCATGAGAATCAGGCTCTGTGTGTTCTGGTAAAGCAGCATCACAGTGTATCATTTCCCAGCACTCCAGTTGAGTAATATGGTGCACTGGTGCCAATCTCTGACCATGGTAATCCTGCTGCCCCCTTAGTGGGAAAGGCAGTGGTACTAAAATAGCTGTGTATCACGGAGACAGTTAGGGGCAAGGGATCATCACAGATGGATCACCCCATCTTCATTCAAATCCTACCTCTGACCTCACTCTTTCCACCATGCCCACAAGCAACAAGTCAAGGCTAATACTGAGACATACATAAAAACAATCGTAGCCAGTCCCTCCCCTGGACTGCCCAGTGTCTCCTAGGTGTCCATCTTGTCTAGGTTGCAAGCACTTTGGGGCAGGTCCTGTCTGTATCTTATGCCTTGCACAGGGCCATGCACATACAAATAATAAATATTCACATGGGACCAGAAAACAGAAGGCAAAAAACTGACAAAGATCCTCAACTCAGGGTCAGCTCAGCTATGGTAGTATGTGACGGAGACTCCTGCATTCAAATTCTATGGAGAAAAAATACCTTCTGCAGATTCCTGACAGTGCATAACCCAGCCACGCAAACTGCCAGGCATAGATGACATTCCAGATGAGGAAGGCCCAGCCAGCTGGTGTGAAGTCGGTGTTGTACTTGTTTGAGATGTTTCCAACAGTATTTAGGAATACACCTGGAGCAATGAAGGTTATTGCAGGAAAACATGTTACTGCACACAAGTAATGGAAAGAGCCCACAATTCTCCACGCCCTCTCTCAGGCTTTACTCATTGCATCAGCATACATCTGTGAGAGCTGATTGGACTCTCTTGTCAAAATGATTCCTGTGTTGTAATGGGGTTGTCTTTGCAGAATCACTGAATATGTGATGATCCTCGCTTATGAAGGCCAGGTGTGACTTCGAGCAAGTTATATAAAGAGAACAGAATTACAGCTACACAGAACCAGAAAAGCCAGTCAGGCTTGAAAGACAAAGCTGGGAGTGAGCCACGATATGCAGAGCTGACAAACTCTGTTGGAGTTGGGAATTGGCAGCACTGATCTTTATAAACAGGCAGCAGTAACAGAAGAAGCTCATCCTTTCTTGCTGCCAAGTCACTGCATCCAGGTGCTGTATAGCCCTCACTTCTGGGAGGGTGAGAGGGGGCTTTCCTTGTACACCGCTCACATAGAGCCTGACCCAAAGCCCCCTGAAGTCAAAGGAAACTAAACCAGGCGGAACTGCCCCCAGCAGTGGGAAGAAATCAGAGGCTGTTCCCTCCCTATTCCTCTGGGGAGCTCATAGCATCCCAAAGGGGACAGGGAGGAGGCAGGGTATGTCACCACCCCCTACACACCAGCCAGTGTAGTTGACAGGATGGAGGGATGGGAGGTTGTACCCTATAGCCCATCAAGGGGCCTAGTAGTAGGGAGTATGCTGACTCTTTGAACCTGGGAAATGCCCCCCAGTATGCTCTGGGGGAAAGGCAGCTCTAGGGCCATCTCTTACTATGGGGAAAAGACTGGGAAACAGCAGAGGGTAAAACGGTGACAGAGTGGGACAGGCAAAGCATGAGAATCTCTACCATTAGGTGCCTGACTAATAAAACTACTGAATTGGAGGAGCTCAGGATTCAAAACGCAAGCAGTCATGTGTTCTGGGAGCGAGAGGCACCTAGTCAAATCAGAAACATCTGCTAGTGTTTACCTTTGAATGCCCCTGAACCGGCTCCAGCATTGAGCCCCACCATGGCTGTGTAAGTGGCCAGTGCCAGAAGCATTACGAAAATCTTCAGTTTGTTGTGTGTAAACATCTGTCGGACAGAAAAGGAAAATCAGAACAGAAGGAAGCCAAGCAGAGTTTAATCCCCTCATTCTTAGATTGTTGAAGGCGGCCCAGCCTCCTGCGGGGCTGGTGTAACATCGTCCAAAAATGGGCTATACATGCTTGTAGATGGCAAAGTAAGTGGCTGTAACTCGCAGCAATTCCGTGGGTATGGAAGACAAATGTAACGTATCCCAGGTTGCTATTCAGGGGGAGGGTGGGCACAAGTACTCCCATTACGTCAGTGGGACTACTCAGAGTGAAGGACTGGACACCAAGTGAATGAAGAAACAGAGCAGGAGACGTAGTAAGGGCAGCACATTCAGCAGACTAAAAAATTCAAATGGACCATCCGAGTGTGGTCAGAGCACCAGCATCCTTGACAGCATGGACCCATTTACTTAGAGGAGCAATAGAGGAAGGACATTACAGATTAGAAATGCCCAGGGACATATTGTGAGTGTGTTTATGGACGAAACAACTAGCAAACATCTGCAAATCTGTCTTCTTTACATCACAATCACATTTATACTGGATCAGGCAAACCTGCCATTTTCCCTGCTTTTTTCTAGGTTTTTACACTACTTCAGTCTTCTACTCCGGCTTCACACCAGTTCCTTCAGTGTAGCTTTTTCATGTTCATCTACTGACTTTAAAATCTGTAAGTCTATGAATCTTTAATCCTACAAAGTAATCTTTTATTTTCACCATGGTATTACCTCTCCATCTATTGGCTAGAAATAAGATTTAAACTGCTTTAACAGCTCCTGGGTATTTTATAGATTTTAAAACCTATACATCAATTTTTAAAGGAGGCATTTGAAAATATAACTGACGTTTTCTCAAATAATATCTTTTAGGCAAGTATTTTGACATCTAGGGAAAATGTTATGGCATCTATCAAAGTAAACTTCCATACTTCGGGCATATGATTTTTTTTATTCGAGTTTTCTGCATCAAATAAATGGCAGCACAGCAATTCCTTCTATACTGGATAGAAATAAAAAGTGAACGGTTCTGAGTTGATAAGGGTTAAATTAGTGAATTCCAGGTCACACATGAATGGATAATTTTAGAGTCCTGTCCTTTGTTCCTGGATTTAACTACACCCAAATGCACCATCGGGAAGTGGGAGGGGAAACTTGCTTTTTCTCTGTTCGGTCCAAGTGAGTTTTTTTCTTATGTGTTTCTTTTGGATTGTTTTATTGTCAATTTATTTCAATTAAAATCCTAGATTTCAAATGTAGGGGAGATCATTTAAATAAAAGACGAAGATTCTGATCTGGATAATACCAGCATAAATCTGTTATTGAGATTCCCTCAACTTTACTGAAGATATTCTGGATTTACAATGGTGTAACCGAGACCAAAATCCAGCATGAGCTCTCTTTATTAGCATATTTGGAATAGGCCTTTGATTAGAGAGTACTGGGGAAATAAGTATTTGCTTGTAGAAATCTGGGAGGGAAAATATTTATGCCTTAATGACATTTTCACAGGTCACCTTTCTCCTACTGCCTCCCTTTGATTCACTGTTGACAATAAAGGTTTTCATTATTTTCCTAGCTGCAATTATAGGTCATTCATGTTGTTTAGAAGATTTAGAAATATTACTCACAGTGTTCCTCCCAATGCTGATTTCTGGGACGTCTTTCAGCTGTGCTTCTGCTACTTTCCAAGCTGGAGTCTCACTCTGCCTCTAGGAATTGTGCCTTCAGGCTTATGTACAGAAGGATTTATACAAAGTTAGGAAGATCAACAGCATGTCCTCCTTAGAAAGCTAGTGGTTATTGAATGGACTCTTTGTTTTGCACATTCTTTATTGTAGCCTCTGATTGGCTGAAGCATCTTGAAAGCAAAGCTTATACAACAGAACTGTGGTTACTTAACTCAGACCTGTTATATCACCCAGAGTCCTGCTGCCCATCTCGAAACTTGCTGATAGGGAAAATGACTAGTAAAGCGCATATTTGTAGACTTCCTCTTATTTAATATTTTGCTGTCCCTATGATATATGAATCTAACGCTCTGTAATTCAGTGGAAAAAAGACACTAACACACTATTATAACTAAAGAGGATGATACCGTATGTCAGACAGCTCCATGTGTTATGTAAAGTGGAGGGGTTACTCCAAAACAGCATAGATCCCAGCACCATTTTAAAAACAGCTGCTTCTTTTTTTAATTTAACCAAAAAATCTGGCTTTTAACTATCACATTCATCTTCGCTGTCACCCCTGCATTTCTGTTGCTATAAAAGTACTGTATGGAACATAGTGTTCCTGCTGGAAAAAGAGATGGCTTGCCAGATCCCTCCCTTTTTCAAGCAGGAACCATTGAGAGTGGTTTTTGTTTTATGGACTTATTAGCCAAAAAGAATAAAACTAGGGCATTTAAATAGACTTTCTGAGTGACTCCCTGCAGGCTAAACTGTACTGTTGCAGCACAGAAGATGGTTAAGGAGTGTTGCTGAGTAGAGCTGGTCGAAGATTTTCAAACAAAATGCTTTTTATCGGAAAATGTCGATATTTTCCAACAGAAACTGTTCGTGAGAACCCAAACTGGCCACCTTCGAACATTTTTGAAAAACATTTTTGAAAAAGCCAAAAGCCTAGAAATTGTCAAAATGTCCCGTTTTGACAGTTTACAAAGGAAAAGTTTCATTTTTCAATTCAAAACAACTTTTCATTTTGAAATTTTAATCAATTTAGACCCCAAAAAGTTTTAAAAGATTTTAAAATGTAAAAATCTAAATGAAACATTTCAAAATGATCCAAATAACACATTTGTATTGACCCAAATGGATTTTTTTTTTTCAGATTTTTGGTTTGTGAACATTTTTCAAGATTTTGACTTTTCATCCTGTTTCGAAGGGGGGGGGGCAGAATTGAAATCTTGAACTCTCTCATGGGACAAGGAAACCATTTGCCACCCATCTCTAGTGCCGAGCCTCACCAGGCCAGCGTTAGTGTCCCTGATGGAATGCTTCCCACAACTCCCAGCTGTGAAGAGGCTGCACACCTGCCACTGCATCCCATATGGGAAGCAACTTACGACACCCTGTGTGACCAGCCAGCTTCGCTGTTGGGTGTGTAAGGGGGTGGAGGCATGGCCTTGCCTCCTGTCTCCTCCCTGCCCTCCTTTGGGGTTTCCTGTGAGCTGAGAGGAATATGTCCCTCTGAGAGGAGGGACTGGATTCAGCGTAGTCCTTGTACAAGCCACCAGGGCAGAATTCCTTGTGCGCTCCCCCATACTGTCCACCCAACTAAGAGCCAGCCAGATTTGGTCCTGATTAAATACTACAGACCTAATTCTAGCATCCTTTCTCATGGTGAGTCAGGGTGGCAGAATCAGACCCTATATGATTCGGAGAACTCCCATGGAGCTCATCAATTCTATAGGAGAAAAAAGCATTAAGGAAATAAAGATCTGGGAAAATTCAGAGAAACAGCTGGATTTTGGTGAGACTCAGAGTAATTAGAATGAGAAAACAATCAGACAATCCGAATACTTAGCACTGGGAAAGCTCTTGACTTCTTCAACCCCAACATACAAATACTTCTTCTTACCCACTAGGTTTAAGCATGATTTGTTAGTGCAGGACATATCAGTGAAGGAGAGTTGGCATCCTCCAGGTCATTTGCTTATAATCTCTGTGGATCTTATATCCTCTCAATAATACAGTGTGAAACTAACCAGATCCAGTAAAATCCACTGATTATTTGTGGCTAGGTGCTGCTTTCCCCTTATGCATTGGGGAAGGTGTGGTGTCTTCTTTCCCATGCACAGCCTGTGTAAGGGTCAGGCAGAATGGCAGTGCCCAATGCTTTCGGAAGGGCAGGGAGAGCTGCTTCAGGGTGCCCGCAGTTCTCTAAAGGAAACAGGCAGGAGGTTGAGGGACATGGCTCCACCCTTCCCACAACTGGCCAGCGGAGTTAATTGGCAGGGAGGGCAGGCAGCAAGCTATACCCACAAAGGGTGCAGTAGCAGGCATGTAGGCTCAGGAGTCTCCAGAGGAGGCATGGCTCTGTGCTGGCTCATATCTTATCCTTAACTGCAGGAACTAGAGACCACAATGACTTTGGTGACACCTGTCATACCCAGAACATTGGCAAAATGCACCTCCCGAGCTGTGGCACGATACAACATTCTCTGGTGACATCGGTGCGACTCTCGGACAGCAAAGGAGCATGATGCAGCCCCACAGAAGCTGGAGTGCAAGGTAAGAGGTACATCCGGATTTCTGTTCAGCCATCACTCCCATATACACTGGGACCAGCAGTAACAACTCGTCAGGCTCTATGTGCCAAGCTAGCCTGAGCGCCCCACTGCCCTGAAATTAATCTCTTGATGCCCGAAGTCTGATTCTTCTGACCTGAATTCCAGCGTTGGCAATACCACATGCAAGCACTGCCATGGAGTTCAATTTGCAACCTACACGGGGAGGAACTGGAGAGCTTTATAGCTAGAGATCTCCCGGGAAAGAGTTTGCACTGGTGGCTGACTCCACCCTTCCCCAGTATAAATATGCTCAGTTGCCGCTGTACATAATATGCTAAAAATACGCTTCTTGGGGAGGGATTTTGTTTTCAGTGACTTTATAGAAGCCACAAATGCTACCAATGACAGCTCACTCCAGCCAGACACCGACTGTGAGCGTGAGGAGGATTTTTTCTCTCTAGGAAGGAGACGAGAGTACCCTATTTGGTTCTATGTCTTTGCATTTATTTATATATACATATTTGTTTGGTTATACATCTGGAGCACTGTATAATTTAAACGCACCTGGTCCCAATCAGCCAGCTATCCACCACTCCAGCCAAACCAAACCAAACCAAACGGACAAAGAAAACAGAATAAAAAAAGGACATGGGGCTGAAAAAGGAAGAGAGAGAGAGAGCTGATGCGAAAATCAGGTCCATGCGCCAAGTCCTGAATGCAGACACTGTGGGAGGGGACTTTGGCAGACATACTACAGAAGGGGTGCCAGGGACAGGATCCCTTAACTGAGCAGGCACTGTCCCTGCCTTGCCCCAGCTTATACCTCAGGACAACTTGACCAATTGCAACAGCCTGAAGGACTTTGTGGAGAGGCAATTTGGTACCTTAGGACTTGATCATTGAGGACTATAAGCAAAGCCTTGAACTAAATTCATTTGTGGCCTAATGTAGCGGTTCTCAAACTTTAGCAACCCGAGGACCCCCATTTTGATTGAAAATTTTTCGCGGACCCCAAGCCCCCCGCTCAGCCCCAGACCCCAGCCCCACGCCACCCTTCTCCCAAGGCCCCACCCCCATCCCACTTCTTCCCACCCTCTCTTCACACCTGTCTCTCCTCTTCCCCGCCTCTTTCCACCCCGTCCCCCAAGCGTGCTCCACTCCCACTCTTCTCCCTCCCTCCCAGCGCCTCCTGAACACCGCTGAACAGCTGTTCCCTGGTGTGCAGGAGGCACTGGGAGGGAGGGGGAGGAGTTGAGGGTGGGAGGGGGAGCAGTTGATCAGAGCGGCCTGCGGACCCCATGAAGTACCCTCATGGACCCCCGGGGGTCTGAGGACTCCAGTTTGAGAAACCCTGGCCTAATGGATACCCCTGCTGAGTGACCTTCAGCAAGTTACTTCCCCGCTCTGTGTCTTGGTTTCTCCAACTATAAAATGGAGATAATAATAATACTGACCTGCTTTTGTAAAGTGCTTTGATGAAAAGAGCTGTATTACTGTTGCCAGTGCAAATCACTGAGGGTAGGGATTGGTGACTGTCTCCTTCCTACGAAGGGTAGCTGCTCTCTGCAACTGGTGAAGCTTCCCGGCGAAAATCAAGTATAAACTCCAAGTAGGCATGAAGGACAATGACGTGATAGCCATATGAATGACAGGGGCGAGATCTGCATTAGGAAGCAAAAGACAGAGAAGTCTAAGATTGCTGTGGCCTTGGTGACTGTAGTGGGGCAGTTACCCCACTCCTGGGGGAAAGGTAGGCTGATTGAGGAGGTGGCCACAGCTGGCCCGGATATAAGGGCTAAGGGAGGAGCTGGGTCAGTCTCACTCCAGCCTTGGAGTGGGAAAGGCCTAGCTGCCTGGGAGCATAGGGTACCTGAAGTAGAGCAGTGCTGGGGAAGGGCAAGAGAAGCTGGGGAGCTCTGGCCTGGCAATTCCCCAGGCTGAGGCCTTGTTTAAGGCCTAAGCAGGTACTGGGGCTGCAGAGGTGCAGCCCGGGGATAGGCAAAGGCAGCTGGTCCAACCCCCTTGCCAATGATGAGTGGCCATTACACACTTCAATTTGCCCCAGAGAAAGGGGGGAGTTAGATGATGACTGGCAGTAGCCACTGAAGCAAGGTGGGCATAGGGGGAGGGGGTTCCCCTGGGTGGGGAGACCCAGGGTGTGGGGGTACTGCAGTGGGCAGAACCCCAAGGAAAAGGGGCACTAGGGGCTGGGAGGGACACAGGGGCCTGAGGCAGGAGAGACACCGGCCAGCAGAAGGAACTCCAAGTGTTGGAATTGAGCTGATTCCCGGATGACTAGCAGGAGGCACCGTGGCCATGAGTGCTCAACTGTGAGTGCTTGTGACCTTGAGGTTCCAACCCACTTCACAACTGGTAGCCTTACCCTCTGAATACTGGAGGGCCAGGGGGAATGCAAACCACAAGTCCCTCCAAGTACTTTCCCTGACCTGTTGTTATCATCTCGCTTGCATCTATAGACACAGCTGTATCTAACACAAGCCAAAATGGCTGCCCAGCAATCCTGCAATGGTTGCATGAGATGGAATTTTAAAATGCCGAGCATCCAGCGCTGTGGAGGAGTGTTATATAAATGGAAATGAATGAATGGTAATAAACATTATCCCTAGCAGTCTTTGCAAGATCAGGAATTAGTTTGTAACACCTTTGGGGCATGGACCTTAGCTTAATAGCAGTTACCATTTATTAATTATCATTATTATTATTATGATGGTAGTGCCCCAACCAAGATCAGGGACCCATTGTGTTAGGCACTGTACATACACTGAGGATATGTCTACACTGCAATTGGGAGGCGCAACTGCAATACATGGAGGTATATCCAAGGTCGCTTTGATCAAACTAGCTTGTTAAAAGCATTACAGTGTAGCCATGGCAGCCCGGGCTAGCTACCTGAGTACAGTCCTGCCCAGGAACCTAGGTGCACATGCTGGTGGCTAGCCCATGCTGCTGCCTATGCCACTGCAGCTACACGGCAATTTTTAGTGAGCTACCTTGGGTATGCCTACATGCGCTGCCCTGATTGCAGTGTAGTCATACCCGTACTGAGCTCTTTCAAAGAGCTCACAATCTAAATAGACAAAGGCCAGGAGGCAAAACAGAGTCTCTGAGAAGTGAAGTGACTTGCCTGAGGTCACCTAGCAGGTTACTGGAAAAGTCAGTACTGACTCCAGTCTGTGTTGCCTTTACCAATAGCTATCCATAAGGAACCTACCACATTGTCTGAGCTGTAATAAACCCCACTTTTTAGTAGTAATAACCCCACCCACACCATCTTGGGTGGCTATGACCTGGCAACTGAGACTGAGGAAAGTCTCTGTAGGCCATTGTCAAGCTCCTGAGCCCTTTAGTCTCCTAGTCCTGTTTACCTCTCCAAATAAAAATCGAGTGAGTCCCTGTAATATTGTCACATTTGTGACAAAGAATAACATGCTAAATGCACAGAAACTTGCTCTGGCCTTTTCTGATTTAAAAATTCCCTCCAGATGCTTTAGATCAGGACATCCTTAGAGCGGCAACAGAAAGTCAGTGACCTCACTGGAAATCATTTTCAGTACAACTTTGGAAATGTTGAGAACTCCATATACTAATCCTCTAGCAACAGCTCGACATCTTAATCCTGCACTGGGCTAATCTGGGTGCCTTCAGTGCCATGGATTAACATCTTTGCACTGCCGCATGGGAGGGGATTTGAGTTGGTGCACTGGCAAGGGCAGCAAGCCAAGAGTATCTGGGTTATAGAGCCAGTTTGTCTGGTTTTCAAGGCAAGAGCATCTGCCTTTTATTGTGCGAGACAGGGATCTGTCCATCTTTTGGCAGCTCTGACTCTGGGAATAAATTTTTGGGGGGGGAAAGACTAATAAATTAATGAGATTGCAATGCCTAGTTTACCTCAACAGACTTTGAAGCAGTTGCCTTGATAAAACTCATTGACTGATCCCTATCAAATCTTTTGCTTGAGCTCTGGATTAAAAGAGGCTGATTTGAATGTCTAAGTAAATCAAAACTCTTCCATTCCTTGTCTCTCTCTCCCTGTAAAAACAACAGTGCTTTGCCAACCACTAGGCTGAACATCATGAGAGGCAAACAATTGAAAAAACATTTCACATATGTTCTCATTTACTGGTTGTCTGTTGGTAAATTAGTCCGGTTCCAGCCAATAAGGGAGAACTTGTCCTATCAGTGATGGCAGCATTGAGGAACATGAGTACAGCAGCTGGTAGTTGGAAGTTTGACATGCAGTATATATAAATGTGTTTTTCATCCTAATAAAAACTACATAAAAACTTCTGGATTAAAGGAAGATTAAGATTACTAAATCAAGTGCTCAAAAGTCAAAAATGCTACAATTAAGGCTGCCTGTGCAACCTTAATTCAGCTGCCTTATGTGTATGCATTATGATACAGTCTTTAACTGAATGCTATTTTTTGAAAGAACCCCTTCCTCACTCAGTGCAAAGGATGGACAGCGCTCACTAAAGAGGTAGCTATTTAATATTTCTTTTAATCCTCATCATTCAGAGTGTGGCCCCAGGTCTACTTAACATACACCAGCCAAACCCTGCTCTGAATACAGAATTATTAATTTCCTTGTGGGTTTTCTACAGTGCTCATCACTATGGCATCTGAGTGCTTCACAGACATTAATTTATTTCCACAACACCCCTGTGAGGTGAGAATATTATCCCCATTTCAAAGATGGGGAACTGAGGCACAGAGAGCTTTAACTATTAAGTTTCCACTAATTGTGGGTGCCCAACTTGAGATGCCTAGGGCCTAATTTTTCAGGCTATTTAGTATTTGTACAGTACTTTATATGTTCTGAGTACAGCTCCCAGGGATGTAACTTGAAGTGGTGAGTGCTCAGCACTCCTGCAAACCTGGCACTAGGTATCTCAAATTGGCAATTGAGAAAATGAGAAACAAGCAGTGGCCATCTGTGAACATTTTGGTTTAAGTGACTTTCTCTCACGGGAACAGAATTAAGTTTGAACAGTCAACCCTAATTCCAGCATCTCCTAAGTTCTGAATGCTTGACTTTGCAACATTAGTGTTTTCTTAATACGGGTTTGGGGTTTTGGTGGGAAGAGGGGGTTAAATGTAATTGCCTAAGTTTAAAAAAACCCTGAAAAAATAGAAATTCCACCATGTTGAAGGCTATTGACTCCTACATGGATCATCAGTAGGGTTGGAACCTTTAGATCCACAGCACAAATCTCTACTACTTGAGCTACTGGTAGCAGTAATAGGTTGTTATCCTCTATGTGGATCAGCTAAGACAAGGGGATGAGACACATTTTGCCAGTGGGGTTCACAGCTCTTCACAGACAATAGAGGCATGATGAGACTCAGGACTCCTGGGTTAAGTTCCAGATTCTGGAAGGCAGTGTTCTCTATTGGTTACAGATCCTTTTGCCCCACTCCTCCCTTTTTGGACCCCCTTCTGACCCTATTCTGCACCATGTCTCCCCCAGCCTTCTGTCCCACCCTTCTTTGCTTCTACCCCTTTGTTCCCATCCTACTGTCCCACACCCTGCAATCCCTGGCCCTTTCTGCTTAGTTCAGATGGAATCTTCAGAGACTAATGGTGCCAGCCTCTAACAGTACATGCATGTGTGAACTGTGATTTTCACATGCTTATAACTTGCTAAAATTATTGGGCAGATTTTCACAGAGACAGCAAAAGGCACATCCCTGGTACTACCAAATTTCAAGCCCTTACACCAAAGGATGGATGCACTAGAGCTTCTCAGTGAAATGGTTGTAAGAATACTTTAACAAAGGCAAAACAACATATTTCCCCCCAACCTTGTTCTCAGAAGTAGCTGAATCATTTGTGCTGTAACTTTTCAGAAAAATTCAGTCCAAGATACCTTTGGAGCATCTCAAACTGGCCCCCCAAAATTGAGACAACGAATCACTTTTGAACATTGCCTTTACAAAAGCCTTGAGGCCTTATTTTCAGAATGCAGAGCACCTGCTATGTCAGCTGAAGCCAGGGGTGGCACCGGAGTTCTGCACCTCTGACAATCTGATGTAAGTATCACTAGAAAGGTCAGTGACTACAATCCAGAGCAGTAATGCACAATTGTCTACAGAGGTTTAGAGAATTGATTGGGCAGTGTGTAAGAGAACGGTTGTGTGGAATGGCACAGTCGAGGATTTGGAGAAGTGCAAGGTGGAGAGGACTGAATATATAATCCAGGCCCCTTCCCTGCTGATGCAGAATCATTCCCTCTAGTGCAATTTTAAAGATTTCATGGACACAGAAAGACAAAGATAATTATTATTATTGCACCGTGGGCAACTTGCAGACTATGTGATTTGCCATTGTTTCACACAGATGTCCAGTGTTATGTGGCCCAAGAAAGCTCCTACACACTGTAGGCAATGAATAGCATACCCCCTTTGAATAGCTGCCACCACCACACAACTGGGAACGATGGAGAATCACAGCTAGCGCTGGCTGTGATAAAGGGATGACTGTAGCTTAATGACCACATCAGCTCTTTCTGTGAGATCAGACCTCTCCTTACCCCACTCCCCAAGAATGTGGCAATATGATATAGAAGTGTGGCTTTCTCCTGTTAAAGCCAGGGACTGTGCAGTTCACAATATGATACAGCATATTCCTACTGGAAAGAAAAAATTGTGCATTCACTCTGCATAAGACTACTTTTCTTTTAGATGTTTGTGGACCATTTTAGCAACAACTGTCTTGTCTTTTCAACTAACCTG
Organism: Lepidochelys kempii; assembly: GCF_965140285.1. Classification (NCBI taxonomy): domain Eukaryota; kingdom Metazoa; phylum Chordata; order Testudines; family Cheloniidae; genus Lepidochelys; species Lepidochelys kempii. The sequence continues at coordinate 196,175,535 of NC_136382.1, read as the reverse complement.
ACCTATCCTTTGATGAGTGTAGGCTAAATTCTGCTCTTTGGTACAGTTAAGAACTGTAATACAGTACTGCTTGTAATGAAAACAAAAGAATAAGGCCTAGATCCTTTATTCATTGTGATCAATGAAATATCTGCCATCTCTGGAATGATTTATACAGATGTAATCTGTACATCTCATTAGGGATTTCAATAGTTCTGAAAAAAGTGCAATCAGGGAAAGCTACCAAGCCAGACAAACACCCTCAAATCATGCAAGTGTCTTCCAAGGACAGGCTCCCATCTCATTTGGATGGATTTATGTGCAAGGAGACATGGCACAGAAATGACAAATGTTGGGTTTTTTGCAATACATCACGGAACAGAGCATGGAAGTATACAAGGAGGTTGCTGCTTTGACTGCAAGAAACCTCTGTAAACACAATCACTTTAAACAACTCTTAATATTCTTAACCATTTCGCTACTGGTTAATGTCCTTGGTAGAGTTCACTGGGAAAACTACATTGCATGGGGCTACAGCCTGTACCAGGTACATCTCACAATACTGACACCATCTTCTAATCCTAGCCTCCTCCAACACTACCTCAAAATAAAAGGAGGAGATTAATAAAATATTTTAAAAAACAAACAAAAACCCTACCCCCAGCAGAGTTTTGACCAGAAAAGAGAACAGCCAGAAACTCCAAGACCACCAGGGACTTCATTCTTGCTATTGATTTTACATGGAAGACACTCAGATACCATAGTGACGTATAAAACCCTCAGATAGATATATCAGAGCATTCTACTGCAAGCCATCAGTACAAACCTGTGCTGCCACTGTAGAGATGCCGGAGTTCAGCACCAGTAAAGAAGTGGTTACATTTTCCTGATGAAAAAGGCATTCATGCTATGCCTGATGGTAGTGCTCTATGCAGCTACATGGGATGGAGAATTGGGTTTGAGTCACATATTCTCAGCCTCATGCTCCCTGTGTTTGCAGTACAGCAGAGACATCACACAGAGCCTGAGAGGGAAGCAGAAACAACTGTAGGTGCCAGTCAATTAAAAAAGAAAGTTAACAGGCTTGGGAGAGGAAACTCTCCCTGTGCTAGAAGGATGGAGGTTGCATCCCAGGGTCTCCTGGTTGGAGAACCTGGGGGATCTTCAGACCTTTCGCAGAGATATAGAGCTCCCAACCCAAAGACACAATTTATTATTGCAGTTAATAATATCATTTAAGTGTTCAGGAGATACCAATATGCAGACTGTGAAAGCGGTGACCCAAAAGTTCCCATCAACATCACTAACAAGAAAAACTGTCTAATTACAAATTTTTATTTGTGATGTTGGTGTAAATAATAGTCCCAGAAAACATGAGACACACTGACCTAAAAACAGCAGGTCTGACTCCAGATGGGAATCAGAAGTCCTCCGCAATCATGGATTTGCACTAGTGTGAGAACAAACCCAAGCGCGGCAGTGGGCGAGTCCCATTCCTTTGGCGTGCTGTGGTTTGATGCATATTGATGTCTCCCTTTGTGCTCCTGTCTCTGTTAGAACACCAATTGATTTGTTCACGTAATACTGACCATGGAACTCTCCCCCAGGATAGTCCTGCCTTAAAAATTGGATAGCTGACAGCTCATGGGCCTGATCCTTCTCCCATTGATGGTAATGGCAACACTCCCATTGACAGTACACTTCCCACAGATTCTCAGGGGGATGATGCCAGGAAGAGCATCTCTGTCCCAACTCCTCCTAATTGCAGGGCAATGCACCCATAAAACCTAGTTGGTCCCAGCAATTACCCAACTGCACCCATAAACGATCACCTCTAATAATTTCCAGGCACAATTATCCAGTTGGGAGGTGCAAGATCAGTAATTTCTGGCACAGCTTACGTAACTATTTGTACACCCAACTTGTTTCAGAAACAGGTCACGGATTCTTCCAAACGCTGCAGCTTGTGTGGATTCAAAGCCTGCTGAAGATTTTGTCCACAGTTCTTAGGCACACCCATCAATGCAGGGTTTTTGTCTTGGCCCAGTCGTCCCTTTAAGCTAGTCACTAGGATGAGTTTGTTTCAGTCTCTGAAGAAAACATTCAGTCCTATCTAGTCCTGCCCGTCCTGGACTTGTCAATCGTTTTCATGTCTCACTGGATAAACTAGGCCTAATTTTTCCACTGTGTGGCATGCAGTGTAGTCATTGAAACGATGCAGTGGGGGCCTTATGTAAAGCTATTGGCAAAAGCAAGCAGGGCCAGAGGCCAAGGTACTGGACTGGGAGTCAGGAGACCCGGATTCTATTCCTGGCTCTGCTGGTTGGTCAAGTCGCTTCCCTTCCTCTCGTTTATCTGTTTAGATATTAAGCTTTTGTGCAAAGAGGCTAACAAATGCCACAGACTCAGAACGCTGGCATTTCACAGCCCCCTGGCACTCATGTGACATAGGCACAGATGGCTACACAAAGGGCGAAGCAGTGAGAAATCCCACTCCCTATTTCCTTCTGGTTTGTTCTGCTGCTTCCAAATCATTCAGAAAGTTTCTTTCTGTGCCACATGACCCTTACTGATGCACACACAAAACCCTGCCTGGGCCAGAGTCACCATTGTTTACACCAGTGCAAGACAGGTGTAAAATGCAGCCAAGTCAGAACAGCAGTATTTTACTCCACCTTTGCACAAGGTGCAGGCCAGTGGAAAATCAGGCCTCCTGACTTTTTCTAGCTACTGACTCCACACTATTAGTCTTCCTTCACTTCTTTCTCCTCATCCATCTCCTGTCACTTCACTTTTTTCGACATCCCTTCTCCTGGTCCCATCTACGCTTCTCTTCATTACTTAACACAGCTTTTAAGAGAGCACAGAAGCATGTTTCTCCTCCGTCACAAAACCAACAGCATACTATGCAACCTGAACAGTCATTCAAGGTCTGGCAAAATCAAGCTGGCCTCTTCATTTTAGGTCTTGAGCGTTACAAGAGTGTTGCACGTCTGTATACATATAGTTAGTTAATAGATGAGGCGCCAGTAGGTGGTTCCCAAGAATAGAACCTGAGTTTTGTCAGGCCAATTAAAATTGCTTTGTCCAACGTATGGCTGTCTCCGTGCAGCTCTTCATGTCAGTTCTCACCACTGGGGGCATATCCTGCTATTCATATGTGTATGATTTCCATTTATATCTTTGGAATGACAGGTATGGCACTGCTGCATTCTGGGGATCACCTTCTTCAGGCCTGGTGGCTGGTGTATTTTGCTCTTCTAATGATCAGCCAGGAAAACTGTTTCACAGATATTGACTTCCTATCAAACACAACATTCAGAACGCTTACTTACAACTACCTTCTGTGTCATCATTGTCAACGCAACTAACATGCTCCCTCTTCCACTGTGAGCATACACTGGGCAAAGACTGATGTGATGATCAGAGTGTCAGGAGAAAGGGACATCTACTGATGGTGCTAACGAGCATTATTACAGCCAGGAGTACAGCTGCCCTCTTGCTTTGAAAGACTCCCTGAGCTGTAGGGTGATGAGCAATCCCCAATGACAAGGTGCAATGAAAACTGATTCCGTTTATGAAAGAATTTTATTTTAATCTGATTTTTCTCAGTGAAATATGTGAAAGGAGACATGGTTGATGGTTCCTACCTGGGACTACCATTGTGATCACATCACAGGAGCAGGGCGACACAAGCTCACCTGAAGAGAGGTGTTGCTTGTTACTTCATTCCAGAACAGACCACTAACTCACCTCTACCTGCTGCACCAGCTGATGCTCCACCCAGGCTTGCAGAGAGCAAACTTTGCATCACAACTTCCTGAGCAAATCATAGCCTGTATCATCCCCTCCTGTGATCAAACCCAAGGAAGTGGCTCTGGGGGAGGACGTCTCAATGAGAATTCCCTCATGGAGAACCCTTCACATCATTCTGTCGGGGGGCCTTGCAACCCCCACCCATGGAAGAGGCCACAGGACCTGCCCCCAAACCTGGCAGATCCCCAGTAATCCATGAGAGACCAGCTCCATTGGAGTCACATTACTGGGGGCTCTCCCAACTGCAGCTCCTCCTGTAACCTGGTTGACGGGCTTCTGCTAAGAAGCTAGCACAGTTTAGGGTTGTATTATCTATCGGAGGAATCTCTGCAGGGCCAAAGGAGAATGATGTCCATCCGCTACCCCTCCCCAGCCTGCTCCTTCCCCAGCATGGACCCCAGACCCTTCATGGGTCCAGCAGAGGAGAGGGAAATGGTGCCACAAAGACAGCTGAGCAACCTTCCGGGTGGGAGGGGGAGATCCACATGGGGAGGATGCATTCAGTGGGGTTCCAGAGGAGGAACTTGGGGCAGTGTTCGGCCCACAGAGCTTTCGTGATGACGCATGAAAAGGAAAGAGGCTCTCAGAGCCCCCAGGCTGAGTGTGCCAGGCTGGCATTTGGGTCAACATGTTTTTCTTGCAGACTGATCACATCACTGAGAGACGAAAAACATGGACACCCACTTTTACAGTCCTTTTTCAGAGAAAATCACCATGTCCAGGTTGTCCTCCTTAGCTGTCTGTCTGCCAGTCAAGGAAACACTCACTCCCGATGGAGTTTGAGGAGGTATTGCTCATGCTTAATACCATGCTGACCTCACCTGTGTACTTCCCACCGCCTCCTCTTCCTCTGGGCATGTGGCTCAGCCAGCGGGGAGAGAGCAGGCTGGCAGGTATATGCTATACTGCCATCAGGATTCACATAGGTTTCTGCAGCTGTGGATCCCAGCCAGGCCTGCACAGGCACCTAGGGCCAGGCAAGGTAGGGAAAGAGGCCGGTTGCAGAGCAAGAGGCACAAGGATGTTGCCAAGCTGTGGCCATAGGCTAGACCAGTAACTTTCCAGAAAGAGCATAGAAGAGAGAAGCACCCAACACTGCACACACAACAGAGTTACTAGGGTAACAGCAGCTGCAGGGGGAAGTGATGCAAGAGCAGCTAGATGGAAAAGGGTATGACAAATGCACCTACGCATTGGAGGAGAACAACAAGTTTATTGAAAGGGCAAATAATATAGAACACACGTCTCCCATGTCCCACACAACATGAGTTATTGGCTAACTAAAGGCTTGCTTGATGCCTCTGACCAGAGCCACACAGTGCTGTGGAGTGGAGCTCGTGCCGGTGGTGGGTCCCTGAAACAGGGGACAAGGTGCTCAGGGAGGCAGCCCTGGGGCTGGTGTTCCAAAAGGGGAACAGAGCTGGCTGGGACGGGGAAGCTGCTAGAAGCAGGATTACCAGAGACCCCTGGGAGGAGAGGTCTGGAAACCCTAGGACAAAGGATGAGCTGAGGAACTCTTTTTGTCTGTTCATGTTCTTATGTTTGGATAAGTAAGCTTGTTTAAAGGAGACTAGGGATGGCAGTGAGTGCTTGTTAAGCTGGGGAGAAGCCCTGCTGCGTCACATACGGTGGAGAATGTGGACATGTTGGTTGGCCCCTAATACAAGGAGACAGGGGCACTGGAACAAGGGAGGTGAGGGGGCCATGTCCCTCCCACTTTGTACCTGCCTTAAGGGTGAGTGACAGGGGCAGAGGAGGCGGAGAGCAGCAAGAGGGGTGCGGGGCCTCGGGGGCTTGGGGAGAAGGGGTGACGTGAGGGCAGTGCCTCGGGGGGAAGGGGTGGGGTGGGGCCTTAGAGGTAAAGGGGGGGCATGGTTTGGGCACCAGTGGCCCCCACTTTCAGGGACTTTCTGTCGCTCCTGCAAGGATCTTTGGTGCTCTGTGAAGAAGGGGAAAGCAGAGCAACCTGTGGCCATGAGGGGTGGTGGACATCATAATTACAGGAACATTACAATGAGGGTTTCTGGGTAGCTGCAGTGCACCTACCCTTGGCATGACTTCTTGTTATTACAGGGAGTTGGGCTCTATTATCAGGTCTGCCTGAGTTGCTGTACTTTCTTGGGCAAAGGACTTAATTAACTTCTCCTTTCTTCAGCTTTCCCATCTTTTAAAGGGTGATAATGATACTTACCCACCTTTGTAAAGAGCTAATACTTAGTGATCTATAAATAAAAAGCTCTAAGTAGCAAACGTTGTTGTTTATAATACCCATGGTTCTCCCTGCATCTATAGATGTACCCCTATACTGGTAGCATTGTGTTTCATATATGAAACAGAAAAACAGGGACATAGGCATCTAAATACCTTTGAGGATCTGGGCCTAACTCCCATTGGGGGAATTTATGGCCCAGATCCTCAAAGGGCCATAATTATTCTGCCATGTTATCCAACAGTACATTCACCAGGACATCACATTCAGCATGCTATTCACTTTATGTAGATTCTGTAAAGACTATTAGTATAGCAATGATAATTGAGGCCGCAAAGCAGATTTGTCACAATGTGCTAGTAATCAAAGTATCACAAAAGACTCTATTTTTAACTAAGAGTCCTAGTAAATAATAATACAACGTTCAGCAACACACACTATTCTGATGCTGCAATAAATGATCAGATTCAATACCCAGACAGATAGGGCCAAATGTTCCAAAAGCACTAAGGGTCTTTTCTTTAGTCTTTTCATTGTCTTCTGTGCTTATTGGATAAGGTCCAATGCAGCTAAAACAGTATCCTTTGTTAGCGTGGAGGAATTGCCCATTCAACAAAAATATGACCTGAAATTCAGCCCTGATCTAAGTAGAAGCAACTCCCATAGCTTTGATTTAAGGATATGAGACACTCTTATGAGTTTCTGCACAATTGGAATCTCCATAATTTTGTTTCAAGGAGATTACACTTTCTAAAGATGTCATCAATGGGATTTAAGAGTTTGGTTCAAAGAACTTTAAACTTTCCTAGACACACCCAGAGTAGTCGCCATAATCCACAAAAGAATAGCTTTCATTCAGGGAGGTTACAAACTCCATGAGTTCCGGTATATTCTGCATATTTGTAAAATGCATCAGCTATAGCTCTGGCTGAAGCAATGTATACGTTTTACAGACCGACACGTGACACAATATGGGAAATCTGGGAGCCAAATGGCCGCCACTCAAGAAATACAGGCACTTGCAATGATAAAGCATTTAGTGTCGGCAGTGGGCTGTATAAGGCAGGGGAGTGTATTCCTTACAATATGCACAGGCCCATTCAACAGTCCTTGTAAATGCCATTGAAGTAAACATGGAGTTTACAAGGTCTGCAGGCATTGGCTATGAAATTTAGGAAATCAACATGTTGCCTATGGATCTGAAAACGTCTAAAAGTTATAATTTTGATACTGAGCACAGTGGGCCCCTCGTGACTTTTACAGGGTTGGTCTTGCGTACTTTGAAAGCTCTGCTGTGTTTATGACTATAGTTCAAAGACACACTCAAAAGAGATTATCAGTTCTGCAAGACCAATATCTCCTGTTCAAGAAACATACAAGATCCACAGAGCGGGGGGAAAGTGACAAATAGATACCTAGCGAGTTCAAACAACAAATACTTTAAGGAAAATCCTGATGTGCTCATGGACATTCCATGAGCAGAAAAACATACTGAATACTTTAAATAAATGTTGTGTGAATTATTCACGCAGTTCTAGTTAAAAGCTCTAGCGCCATACCTAGACAAGCTTTCAGTTCCCATGTAGCCTCTGCAAGTACATTTTTAAAAAGCACCCTTTAGGAAATTCTAAGGTAAAAGAATGAAGATGACAATAACTCTAATACCATTAAAGCGGTAAAATAAAGATCTATTAATTCACAGCATTATAAGAAGCTGCAGTTATGTAAACAAGTATTTAAAAGTGAAGACATTTGTAGCTAAGTTTCTACAAAACACCTTAATACCAAGCCCATGCCTGCAATCAGCTGTTTTGCGAGGGAGTTTTTAGAACAAGAGGAGGAGAGCTAGATATCCCTGATTAACATTCTCTAAAAAATTAAGGCAGTAAATACACACACACACACACACACACGATACAAATAACAAAGCAAAACAAAAAAACTAAACCCAACAACAAAGAAAGCTGCAGCAGTAAAGACAATACAGGGAGAAGTCCAGCAACAGAGTGGGCACTATCCAGTTTATTGCACTGAATGCAGCATGCATGATTACCTGCCCTATGGATAGGTGGCATGTGAGTGAATTTGGTGCAAGGAGCTCATGGTCCTCAGAGACTGAACAGGGGCTCTGGAGACCACAGTGGCTGAACTGGAGGAGAGACAGAGAGATACATAGATGAGACTTTCCAGGACACAGTAGAAGGGTCCTGTCCCACCCCCAGCCTGACAGCCTCTGTGCTGTTAAGGAGGATGAAAGTCTCAGGGAAGGAAAACATCAAAGTGGAGTGGAGGTAATGATCCCACAGATGGGACCCTCCCTCCAGATGATGTCATGGAATCCTCTCATCTTGCGGATACCTCTCCAGGGAAGGGAATCCCAGTTATTAGGAGGAGATAGGTAAAAGTAATGCGGGATTCAACATTAGAAATAAAGATAGCTGGGTTTGTGATGACCGAGAGAACCGCATGGTGACTTGCCTGCCAGGTCCAAAGGTTGCAGATCTCTCGAGACATCTAGATAGGCCTATGTGTAGTACTGGGGAGGAGTCAGTGGTAATGGATACATGTAGGTACCAATGACATACTACTGACCACCTGACCAGGGTGGTGATGGTGACTGTGAAATGCTCAGGGAGATTAGAGAGGCTGTAGAAATAGAAAACTCAATAATAATGGGAGATTTCAACTATCCCCATATTGACTGGGTACATGTCACCTAAGGACGGGATGCAGAGCTAAAGTTTCTTGATACCATAAATGACTGCTTCTTGGAGCAACTAGTCACGGAACCCACAGGAGGAGAGGCAATTTTTGATTTAGTCCTAAATGGAGCATAGGATCTGGTCCAAGAGATCAATATAGCTGCACTGCTTGGTAATAGTGACCATACTATAATTAAATTTAACATCCCTGGGGTGGGGGGGGCACATACCAAAGAAGCCCACCACAGTAGCCTTTAACTTCAGAAAGGGGAACTACACAAAAATAAGGAAGCTAGCTAAACAGAAATTAAAAGGTACAGTCCCAAAAGTGAAATGCCAGCAAGCTGCATGGAAACTTTTCAAAGATGCCATAATACAGGCTGAACTTAAATGTATACCGCAAATTTAAAAAACATAGTAAGAGGACCAAAAAAGTGCCACCGGGGCTAAACAACAAAGTTCAAGATGTGGTCAGAGGCAAAAAGGCATCCTTTACAAATGAATGTAAAAGCCTCATTTAATGCTTTACATTTCAAATGCTTTAACTGTTTTCCCTTTTCTGTATCTTTAATAAAAGATTAAAAGGATTTTTAATAGTGTGTTTGCCAAGGTTCTAAAGAGTCTGAAGTCTTGGTTTACCAAACCCCCAACCTCGTTTAAAACTGTTGAATGTTGGCCAATGCCTGGGTTACGTTAACACCTTTAGTGCATACATTCCATCTAAATTACTACAACAGACTCAACTCACCCTCAAACCTCAGCTTTCCACTGTGATTGAAAGACCACATAGGGTATGTCTACACTATGAAATTAGATCGAATTTATAGAAGTCGGTCTTTTAGAAATCGGTTTTATATATTCGAGTGTGTGTGTCCCCACAGAAAATGCTCTAAGTGCATTAACTCGGCGGAGTGCTTTCACAGTACCGAGGCAAGCGTCAACTTCCGGAGTGTTGCACTGTGGGTAGCTATCCCACAGTTCCCGCAGTCTCCACTGCCCATTGGAATTCTGGGTTGAGATCCCAATGCCTGATGGGGCTAAAACATTGTCGCGGGTGGCTCTGGGTACATATCGTCAGGCCCCCCTTCCCTCCCTCCCTCCGTGAAAGCTGCAGCAGACAATCATTTCGCGCCTTTTTTCTTGAGTTACCTGTGCAGACGCCATACCATGGCAAGCATGGAGCCCGCTCAGGTAACCGTCACCGTATGTCTCCTGGGTGCTGGCAGACGTGGTACTGCATTGCTACACAGCAGCAGCAACCCATTGCCTTGTGGCAGCAGACGGTACAATAGGACTGGTAGCTGTCATCGTCATGTCCGAGGTGCTCCTGGCCACATCGGCCAGGAGCACCTGGGCAGACATGGGCTCAGGGACTAAATTTGGAGTGACTTGACCAGGTCATTCTCTTTAGTCCTGCAGTCAGTCCTATTGAACCATCTTATGGTGAGCAGGCAGGCGATACGGATTGCTAGCAGTCCTACTGTACCATCTTCTGCCAGGCAGACAAGAGATGAGGATGCCTTGCAGTCCTTCTGCCAGCCAAAGATGTAAAAGATAGATGGAGTGGATCAAAACAAGAAATAGACCAGATTTGTTTTGTACTCATTTGCTTCCCCCTTTCCCCCGTCTAGGGGACTCATTCCTCTAAGTCACATTGCAGTCACTCACAGAGAAGGTGCAGTGAGGTAAATCTAGCCATGTATCAATCAGAGGCCAGACCAACCTGCTTGTTCCAATAAGAACAATTACTTAGGTGTACCATTTCTTATTGGAACCCTCCGTGAAGTCCTGCCTGAAATACTCATTGATGTAAAGCCACCCCCTTTGTTGATTTTAATTCCCTGTAAGCCAACCCCGTAAGCCATGTCGTCAGTCGCCCCTCCCTCCATCAGAGCAACGGCAGACAATCGTTCCGTGCCTTTTTTCTGTGCGGACGCCATACCAAGGCAAGCATGGAGGCCGCTCAGCTCACTTTGGCAATTAGGAGCACATTAAACACGACACGCATTATCCAGCAGTATATGCAGCACCAGAACCTGGCAGAGCGATACCGGGTGAGGAGGCGACATCAGCGCGGTCACGTGAGTGATCAGGACATGGACACAGATTTCTCTGAAAGCATGGGCCATGCCAATGCATGCATCATGGTGCCAATGGGGCAGGTTCATGCTGTGGAACATCGATTCTGGGCTCGGGAAACAAGCACAGACTGGTGGGACCGCACAGTGTTGCACGTCTGGGACGATTCCCAGTGGCTGCGAAACTTTCGCATGCGTAAGGGCACTTTCATGGAACTTTGTGACTTGCTTTCCCCTGCCCTGAAGCGCATGAATACCAAGATGAGAGCAGCCCTCACAGTTGAGAAGTGAGTGGCGATAGCCCTGTGGAAGCTTGCAATGCCGGACAGCTACCTGTCAGTTGGGAATCAATTTGGAGTGGGCAAATCTACTGTGGGGGCTGCTGTGATGCAAGTGGCCCACGCAATCAAAGATCTGCTGATATCAAGGGTAGTGACCCTGGGAAATGTGCAGGTCATAGTAGATGGCTTTGCTGCAATGGGATTCCCTAACTGTGGTGGGGCCATAGACGGAACCCATATCCCTATCTTGGCACCGGAGCACCAAGCCGACGAGTACATAAACCGCAAGGGATACTTTTCAATAGTGCTGCAAGCTCTGGTGGATCACAAGAGACATTTCACCAACATCAATGGGATGGCTGGGAAAGGTACATGACGCTCGCATCTTCAGGAACTCTGGTCTGTTTCAAAAGCTGCAGGAAGGGACTTTATTCCCAGACCAGAAAATAACTGTTGGGGATGTTGAAATGCCTATAGTTATCCTTGGGGACCCAGCCTACCCCTTAATGCCATGGCTCATGAAGCCGTACACAGGCAGCCTGGACAGTAGTCAGGAGCTGTTCAACTACAGGCTGAGCAAGTGCAGAATGGTGGTAGAATGTGCATTTGGACGTTTAAAGGCGCGCTGGCGCAGTTTAGTGACTCGCTTAGACCTCAGCGAAACCAATATTCCCACTGTTATTACTGCTTGCTGTGCGCTCCACAATATCTGTGAGAGTAAGGGGGAGACATTTATGGCGGGGTGGGAGGTTGAGGCAAATCGCCTGGCTGCTGGTTACGCGCAGCCAGACACCAGGGCAGTTAGAAGAGCACAGGAGGGCACGGTACACATCAGAGAAGCTTTGAAAACCAGTTTCATGACTGGCCAGGCTACAGTGTGAAAGTTCTGTTTGTTTCTCCTTGATGAAACCCCCCGCACCTTGGTTCACTCTACTTCTCTGTAAGCTAACCACCCTCCCCTCCTCCCTTCGATCACCGCTTGCAGAGGCAATAAAGTCATTGTTGCTTCACATTCATGCATTCTTTATTCATTCATCACACAAATAGGGGGATGACTACCAAGGTAGCCCAGGAGGGCTGGTGGAGGAGGGAAGGAAAATGCCACACAACACTTCAAAAGTTTACAACTTTAAAATTTATTGAATGCCAGCCTTCTGTTTTTTGGGCAATCCTCTGTGGTGGAGTGGCTGGTTGGCCGGAGGCCCCCCCACCGCGTTCTTGGGCGTCTGGGTGTGGAGGCTATGGAACTTGGGGAGGAGGGCGGTTGGTTACACAGGGGCTATAGTGGCAGTCTGTGCTCCAGCTGCCTTTGCTGCAGCTCAACCATACACTGGAGCATACTGGTTTGATCCTCCAGCAGCCTCAGCATTGAATCCTGCCTCCTCTCATCATGCTGCCGCCACATGTGAGCTTCAGCCCTGTCTTCAGTCCGCCACTTACTCTCTTCAGCCTGCCACCTCTCCTCCCGGTCATTTTGTGCTTTCCTGCACTCTGACATTATTTGCCTCCACGCATTCGTCTGCGCTCTGTCAGTGTGGGAGGACAGCATGAGCTCAGAGAACATTTCATCACAAGTGTGTTTTTTTCACCTTCTTATCTGTGCTAGCCTCTGGGAAGGAGAAGATCCTGTAATCATTGAAACACATGCAGCTGGTGGAGAAAAAAAAAGGGACAGTGGTATTTAAAAAGACACATTTTATAAAACAGTGGCTACACTCTTTCAGGGTAAACCTTGCTGTTAACATTACATACATAGCACATGTGCTTTCGTTACAAGGTCGCATTTTGCCTCCCCCCACCGTGTGGCTACCCCTTCAACCCTCCCCCCTCCCCGTGGCTAACAGCGGGGAACATTTCTGTTCAGCCACAGGCAAACAGCCCAGCAGGAACGGGCACCTCTGAGTGTCCCCTGAAGAAAAGCACCCTATTCCAACCAGGTGACCATGAATGATATCTCACTCTCCTGAGGATAACGCAGAGAGATAAAGAACGGATGTTGTTTGAACGCCAGCAAACATACACTGCAATGCTTTGTTGTACAATGATTCCCGAGTACGTGTCACTGGCCTGGAGTGGTAAAGTGTCCTACCATGAAGGACGCAATAAGGCTGCCCTCCCCAGAAAGCTTTTGCAAAGGCTTTGGGAGTACATCCAGGAGAGCCGCGAATGCCAGGGCAAATTAATCCTTTCACATGCTTGCTTTTAAACCATGTATAGTATTTTAAAAGGTACACTCACCGGAGGTCCCTTCTCCGCCTGCCAGGTCCAGGAGGCAGCCTTGGGTGGGTTTGGGGGGTACTGGCTCCAGGTCCAGGGTGAGAAACAGTTCCAGGCTGTCGGGAAAACCGGTTTCTCTGCTTGCTTGCTGTGAGCTATCTACAACCTCATCATCATAATCTTCTTCTTCGTCCCCAAAACCTGCTTCCGTGTTGCCTCCATCTCCATTGAAGGAGTCAAACAACACGGCTGGGGTAGTGGTGGCTGAACACCCTAAAATGGCATGCAGCTCATCATAGAAGCGGCATGTTTGGGGCTCTGACCCGGAGCGGCCGTTCGCCTCTCTGGTTTTTTGGTAACTTGCCTCAGCTCCTTAAGTTTCCTGCGGCACTGCTTCGGGTCCCTGTTGTGGCCTCTGTCCTTCATGCCCTGGGAGATTTTGACAAAGGTTTTGGCATTTCAAAAACTGGAACGGAGTTCTGATAGCACGGATTCCTCTCCCCATACAGCGATCAGATCCCGTACCTCCCGTTCAGTCCATGCTGGAGCTCTTTTGCTATTCTAGGACTCCAGCATGGTCACCTCTGCTGATGAGCTCTGCATGGTCACCTGCAGCTTGCCACGCTGGCCAAACAGGAAATGAGATTCAAAAGTTCGCGGTTCTTTTCCTGTCTACCTGGCCAGTGCATCTGAGTTGAGAGTGCTGTCCAGAGCGGTCACAATGGAGCACTCTGGGATAGCTCCCAGAGGCCAATACCATCGAATTGTGTCCACAGTACCCCAAATTCGACCTGGCAAGGCCGATTTAAGCGCTAATCCACTTGTCAGGGGTGGAATAAGGAAATCGATTTTAAGAGCCCTTTAAGTTGAAATAAAGGGCTTCATCATGTGGACGGGTGCAGGTTTACATCGATTTAACGCTGCTAAATTCGACTTAAAGTCCTAGTGTAGACCAGGGCATAGTAGCATACCTTGCTCTTCCTGTGTAGTCCTGAAAAGACACCACTTTCAGGAAGCTAACTACACCATGCAAATTAGGAGGATCTTTCTTGCAGGCATCTTCCCTTAACATGTGACCTCCAATGAAGATCCCTGGCTCACCATTATATTTGTAATATTAGTGTTGTGTCCACAAGGGATTATTCTGGATGGCCTAATCAGCCTGGATACCTATTAAGGCTTCCATGGGTAAGAGTGTTATTAAGATTCTAATGAACTTAAGTCTCTGAGGGATGTTTACTCAGTCACTCCGTGCATGATCCTATGAAAAAGATCAAAGAGTCTTGGAAATGGGTCAGCACTCTAATATGACTGGAAACAAATTAGGAGAAAAATGAAAAGCTTGTACCTTTCTAGAGAAAGGATAATGAATACATTTTAATCTGAAAAATGCAGTTGTGATTGTTCACTGCCAGGGAGGTAAGATGCAACATGCTGCTGCAATGCAAGTGCAGTTGTACACTACTGGGGAAGTAATGACCAACATGCTAAGGAAAATGTTTGACATCTGAACACAAACCCCAGAAAGGCATGCAAATGAAAGCTCTGTGTACTTACATGGAGGGCTAACAGTCACTCACTGACCCTCTCTGTAACTCAATGAGCCAGTGGACAAAATCTGCTGGCGAGGTAGACAGGTTTGCTGGGGGAGCGGGGCAAAGGCAAACTAATTCCCTAAGATATTAATATAAATATTGAAAATCCTGTGTGCTTACTTAATAAACTGTCACTGAAAAAAGTCTGGCCTAGTTATCTAAACTTACTACAGTGCTAGGCTAGCTGGGTTTTAGGCAAAGAAAAACGATTTTGTGCCTAATGCACTGGACTGGGACTCAGGATCTACACAGACACCCAGTGTGACCTTGGGTAAGTCACTTAGCTCTTTGGGTGACAGTTTCACATCTGTAAAATGGGATAATAATACCTTCTCTTGCTTGGCTATTTAGACAGTAAGTTCTTCAGTACAGGGTTGTTCCTTTACAATCTGGCACAATGGGATCCTGAACTCAGATGAAGTCACTACATGCTACTGTAATAAAAGTAACAATTGGCAGCATTGTATGCACTGTTGTTGTAGCCATGTTGGTCTCAGGATATTAGAGAGACAAGTGGGTGAGGTCATAGCTTTTGTTGGACCACCTTCTGTCGGTGAGAAGAACAAGCTTTCGAGACACACACAGCTCTTCTTCAGGTCTGCGTAAGCTCGACAGCTTTGTCTCTCTCACCAACAAAAGTTGGTCCAATAAAATATATTGTTTCAGCCATCTTGTCTCTCTAATTATCAGCATTAGTCTTCTGATTTCCTCTCTGTTTTACTTTAACAATTCCCACCCCCACCCCCACCCCACCCCCACTACCCAGCCCTGCACATTTCTGTAATAGCCCAAAATTCTTAGCCGCTTTTCCAATTCTGCTTTTAGGATTCTTTGCCGATGGTAGACTAGACCTTGGTTTTATACATAAACAAAGCTGCACGTGAATACCCCATTTGCTGACTTTCTCTGGTGCATAGGTGAGTTGATGCAAAGTAACCAGAGCATTGGAATAAAAGCTTTTTGTAGCATTGTGGTTATTTTACATCGATGCATAATGTCCACAGGCACTGTCATTATATTTCATTTTGATATACTCCATTCACTTCATGTTACTGCTTTTAGGCATAATTGATGAATACATCTGAATTACTTTTTAGTAGGGCTGTCAAGCGATTAAAAAAATCAATCATGATTAATCGCAGTTTTAATCGCATTGTTAAACATTAATAGAATACAATTTATATAAATATTTTTGGATGTTTTCCCCATTTTCATATATATTTCTTTCAATTACAACACACTACAAAGTGTACAGTGCTCACTTTATATTTATTTTTATTATAAATATTTGCACTGTAAAAATAAAAGAAATAGTATTTTTCAATTCACTTAATACAAGTACTGTAGTGCAGTCTCTTTATCATGAAAGTTGAACTTACAAATGTAGAGTTTTGTACAAAAAATAACTGCATTCAAAAATAAAATGATATAAAATTTTAGAGCCTACAAGTCCACTCAGTCCTACTTCTTGTTCAGCCAATAGCTCAGACAAACAAGGCTGGTTACATTTGCAGGAGATAATGCTGCCCACTTCTTGTTTACAATGTCATCTGAAAATGAGAACAGGTGTTCGCATGACACTGTTGTAGCTGGCGTTGCAAGATATTTATGTGGCAGATGCGCTACAGATTCATATGTCCCTTCATGCTTCAACCACCACTCCAGGGGACATGCGTCCATGCTAATGACGGGTTCTGCTCGATAACGATCCAAAGCAGTGCAGACTGATGCATGTTCACTTTCATTATTTGCGTCAGATGCCACCAGCAGAAGGTTGACTTTCTTTTTTGGTGGTTCGGGTTCTGTAGTTTCCGCATTGGAGTGTTGCTCTTTTAAGACTTTTGAAAGCATGCTCTACACCCTGTCCCTCTCAGATTTTGGAAGACACTTCAGATTCTTAAACCTTGGGTCAAGTGCTATAGCTATCTTTAGAAATTTCACATTGGTACCTTCTTTACGTTTTCTCAAATCTGCAGTGAAAGTGTTCTTAAAATGAACAACATGCTGGGTCATCATCTGAGACTACTACATGAAATATATGGTAGAATGTAGGTAAAACACAGAGCAGGAGACATACTATGCTCTCCCAAGGAGTTCAGTCAGAAATTTAATTAACGCATTATTTTTTTAACAAGCATCATCAGCATGGAAGCATATCTTCTGGAATGGTGGCCAAAGCATGAAGGCGCATATGAATGTTTGGCATATCTGGCATGCAATTACCTTGCAATGCCGGCTACAAAAGTGCCATGCAAACGTCTGTTCTCACTTTCAGGTGACATTGTAAATAAGAAGCAGGCAGCAGTATCTCCTTCAAATTGTAACCAAACTTGTTTCTCTTACCGATTGGCTGAACAAGAAGTAGGACTGAGTGGACTTGTAGGCTCTAAAGTTTTACATCATTTTATTTTTGAATGCCATTATTTTTTGTACTGTTATAACTCTACATTTGCAAATTCAACTTTCATGATAAAGAGACTGCACTACAGTACTTGTATTAAGTGAATTGAAAAATACTATTTCTTTTATTTTTACAGTGCAAATATTTATAATAAAAATAAATATGAAGTGAGCACTGTACACTTTTCATTCTGTGTTGTAATTGAAATAAATATATTTGAAAATGTTGAAAAACATCCAAAATATTTAATAAATTTCAATTGGTATTCCATTAATGTTTAACAGTGCGATTAAAACTGCGATAAATCACGATTAATTTTTTTTTTAGTTAATCACGTGACTTAATGGCGATTAATCAACAGTTCTACTTTGTAGCAAGGAAACTGGAGCCACTGTAGCAACCTAAACAAGCAACATAAAGCCATATCTACTTCAGGATCAGTCACACCTTAAGAGTCCAAACCTGATAACAGCCATGGATTCTGGGATGATTTGCAGCTTTGGCTTTGAGTGTGAATGGAAATATTAGTTCTTTTGCAGATGATTTGGTCAGCAGTGTTATGTTTAAAATATGCACTGACTCTCTAGGAGCATGCACACTGGTATAAACTGACTGACACACAATATTTAAACATGACTGTTGCACCAGGGGGCCAGAACTCCATGCTCAGTCATTGTGCTTTAGGCACAGATCACACAGGCAACTGCTCAGGGCACTATGCTTAAAGACAAGTAAGTCAGGGCAGAGTTTCATTTGGAACAACCTACCAGAGCAAAAGACCCTTGCTATGGGAGCCTATCTCCAGAGTGCAAGCTACTGGACGAGGCTGACCGTCATCAGAAGAACATGTCCTAAGCCTAGAGAAAAGAGGTGGGGAGGCTAAGGCATTGCAAAGGAAACTGGGACAGCAGGAAGTTGCAAGGGGCAAGTGAAAGAGATGGGTGGGACTCACAGATGGGATCTGATGGAGAACCTATCTTGTTTACTTAGGGATGTGGGAGTCAACAAAGCAGGTTCTCCATCTATGGCAATTATTTGCCCAAGGCACGAACACATTAGAACTGGCCCTGTTCTGAGTTATGTGCAGTAAGATGTGTTAGACTCTGCCCTTCCCTTTGAAGACTTCTCTGGATACCTTCTTTCCTTTCTATGGGTAAATTGGGCAGCTCTTTCCCTGCACTTCCATGCTATTTTTCAAGGATATAATGGAAAAGGAAGGTTTCAGAGTAGCAGCTGTGTTAGTCTGTATCTGCAAAAAGAAAAGGAGTACTTGTGGCACCTTAAAGACTAACAAATTTATTTGAGCATAAGCTTTCGTGAGCTACATCCGATGAAATGAGCTGTAGCTCACGAAAGCTAATGCTCAAATAAATTTGTTAGTCTCTAAGGTGCCACAAGTACTCCCGTTCTTTTTATGGAAAAGGAAGAAGACTGCCTTGCCATCAGACAGTTTTATATTGAGAGACACTATAAAAATTACTTGACTGTTCAAATAACGGACGCCCCTATTACCAGCCCCACAATGAACAGAGTTATGGTCTTAGAAGAAACTATAACTTAAGAAGAGCTACGTTCTGTTGAGAAAGAAATTCGGGTACATTTTGTTCACAGCCGCCCATCCTTTACTTTTGTCTGTAGTTGTTACTCACTGGCCTGAGGAATATATTGATAATGGATGTGTAGGTCCTGTGGATGTACAAAAGGACCCAAGGATCTATGATTTCCAATAATCAGCCTTCTGAATGGAGTCCCACATTCCCAGTGAGTGATCTTCTTCTATGAATGCTAGACATAGCCAAGAGTTGCTTTCTTAGGTGGTTACTCACTTTAATTTGAGAACCTCTCTGAAGTCCCGCTGCACCTTGCCCGTGCAGGGAGGGGGGGGAACGGGGAGAAAAACGTTGCCTGGCAAAACTCTTGCTTGTGAATCGATTGTGATGCAGCGTTAACGTTCAAATGGGTGTTCAGTGGTTTTGAAGAGGCAGTATTTTCCAGTGCTTAGAGAAAGAGGCTGAGAGTCTGTACACTTGAGTTCTATGCTGGGCCCTGCCACAGACTTGCACGCAAATCCCATAACCTCTCTGTGCCTCTGTCTTCCCATCTGTAAAATGGAATAATAATGCTCACCTTTGAAATCCTCCCATCAATGATGGTGCCTCTGGGCCCTACCACTACATTAATATTAAATACCATAATAATAGAGATGCTAAGTTGTTATTAGCATATAGTGTGCATGATACGAAGGGCATAATGCAACACAGTATTTAAAATGTAAAGAAGAAAAGTGTTTTCAGATCTCATGGTGTATCTGTAATTATTAATTTGAGTGGCAAATATATTATTCATGTCTGTTACCAGCTATCGTAGTATTCGCACATACGATAAAGAGCCTGCAGTGCTTGCCAGTAATACTAATTTGCATTGCTATAGTGCCTTTCGTCTGAGGATCTAAAAAAGGTTCATGGGCTTTAATTTATTTAATCCTCACAGCACCTACATGAGCCAAGTAAGAATGCCATTCCCATTTCACTGATCGTTAAGTTGAGCTTCTGCAAGGGTGCTCAAGGTCATAGGGAGTCCGGGGCAAAGCTATGCAATGCACTGATTACTTTGCATCAACCCACTCGTCGCACCACAGAATGTCAGCAAATGGGGTATTCATGCACAACTTTGTTTACGTCTAAAGCCAAGGCCTAGTCTATCACACTGTCTACTGCACAAAAATATCAGGTCCAACAAGATGGTTAGTGAATGTTTCTTGTGTGAGTGAGCAGGGACTGAGAGGACCAATAAAAATTGTCCTCCTTGCCTAGGCCTGGCAAAACAAAAACAAACACACCCACACCCACACCCAAAAACAAACCTAGAATCAACATTTTATTTGACTCACAGTCCCCCGCTCTAACCATTAGACTACACTCCCTGAATAGCCAGGATTAAGAGAATTTGCTTGAACTGTTATATTATTCTTATTAATTACTCTCATCATCACCATCCATATTGCAAGTACTTCCAAATCTAAGAGTATTCTCAGGCGTGTGGCTAGGTAAAATATTCTGATTATCTTGTGGTGCATCATTCCTTTAAGAGACATTTCAGGGTTAATATGCAAACATGCCCCTGCCCTGCTATCCAGCTGTTGATACACTTGTTTGAGGAGATAAGCGAGACAGACGGGTGAAAGCGACAGGTGATGCATATTAAAGTTAATGAAAAAATTATGCTGCAATACATTTCAAAGCAATTACCAGGAACACTCAATACTTCTCACAAACATGTATGGACAAACACATTCCCTGTGTCCTAATGACATGGGCTGCACTGTTGCAACTGATAAGCATGGGCTGACTGCTGAAAATGTGCCCTATCAATTGCAGAACTGGGTGCTTGGCTGTTCTTTTAGGAATATTTGGATAAATTGGCTTTGTGGGTGTAGTGCAGGGAGAACCCCATTAGCCACTGAGAATGAAACCCCAAAGCTGCCATCTGCGTTCCGACTCCATTAGTCTTCTGGGTGGGAGTGACCCTCAGATCCAAGCAAGGCACAACTGAACCAATACAGAAGATTCCTAAACACTCTAATAATGTCTTTTATTCCAAGCAGTAGGATAGTCAAGGGTAAACAGAGTTTACCCACTTTTCATTTGAGGAATATGGAGTTTAGTTTTAGTTAGTTTATCCTCTTTTTTTTTTAAACCACTCCATGCAGGATTCCCAAAGGCATTTTATAAGCAATATATCTAGGGATCTCTCACCTACTGAAGAAATAAATGCCTCTCACTGAGATCTAATTTAGTCAGTAAACACCGTCAGTGATCCTTCATCCTGCCCCTGCTGACCCAGTAGTTCAATCTGTCTCTGGTGTGGTCGAGGTGGCCAGCATACAGCTTCATGAGCCAGGGGAGCAAGGGGCAGGCTGGGTCCCCCAGATTCACTACTGACATTCCAACATCGCCAACGGTAAAGTGCTGCTCAGGGAAGAATGACCCTGCTTGCAGCTTTTGGAAAAATCCTGTGTTCTTAAAGACATGCATGAGCATGCACCATCCCCACCCAGCGCACATGGATATCAGCAGTGGGATAGTCCTACATCTCAAGGCTACCAGAATGGCCGGGGTGGAGCATCGTCCTCTGCAAAATGGCGTCCTCCGTGCAGTGTGTGTGGGCTGCTACTTTGGCAACCTTCTAAAATAGCACCAGAGTGGCATTCTGGGCTGTTCCCACTCCACTTCACCACTGGTATCAGTGAAGCACCCACAGTGATCAACTTGGCCTGTTGGGTGACCTTGAGCAAGTCACTTTACCTCTCAGAGCCTCTGTTTCCCCATCTGCAAAATGGGGATAATGCTACTGACCCCTTTGTAAAGCACTTTGAGATCTACTGACGGAAAGCGCTGTATAATAGCTAGGTAGTATTCTTAGAAGAGGATAATATGTTTTCTGTGTTGCTTTCTTTTTTTCTTTATTTACGCACTTTTATCATAAAAAATGAAAACCAAAAAAACCACATTTTAATCCTAAGGCAAGATAAGGCTGTAACACTACATTATTGAATGAACGTAATAGAATTCAAGACCAAAATCCTATGTTAAAATATAGAGAAACCTGTTTTACACAGTCACCGCTAAATCCAGCAATACTTAGTTTCTTAAGAGATGTGGGCCCAGTTCCTCAGCCCTGCTCCAGCTGCTTTGTACTGCTCTGCAAGACTGATCCAAAGCCCACTGAAATCAGTAGAAAGATTCCCATTGTCTTCAGTGGGCTTTCCATCAGGCCGTGGAATCCCCTGGCTTAATTGGAGGGGATTCCTCAGGTTAGTTGTGAAAACGTGGCACTTTCGTACCCAACTCCCCATGTGCAGGCAGAGCCACATCTGCCATCTTCCATGACTCAGTGAAATTGTTACTGGTCCTTCATTCCTGCTAGCCTAGCAGAGCCTATGAAGATAAGAGAGACAGTGGGGTTGCACAGCTGCAACTGAGCGTAGAATTTGCTCTACAGAAGTAGGATCTTTACTACGGATGAAGATGTGCAAAACATAAAGACCCAGCTTGACTCCCAGATTCCAGGTTGAATTTGCAGGGCTGGCCATCACAGGGAAAAAAGCACATTGGCACTGGAGTCTCTGAGACAATAAACATGAAATCCCAGGATGTTATTTCCGTGCTCATTTTTCAGAGCAGAACCACACTTTAGGCCAGGGCTGGTCCTGAGGCAGAACTATGCTGCATTGTCAACAGGAATGGTGGTCTACAGAAGCTGTAGTGGTTTCCTGTAAAGCTGAGGAGAAGGTCAAGAGTTGGGGGAACTTCTCAGATGCATCAAAGTGAGTTAGGAGAGCAAGGTGAGTCTCTGTCCACTCTAGAAAAAGCCCCCCAGCTGTGAAGCATCTCATGTATTTCAGTTGCAACCTCCGGAGCCATTTAAAGGTGTCAGAGGTGAGAATGAATTAAAATGAGGAATTCTTAGAACTCCATATTTTTGTATTATGCACAAAGGCCACAGGGCAGCCCACAAAATGTAACTAAAAACCTGACAAACATTTTTAAAAGGCCTCATTGTCCGAACCTAGCAAAACAACAAATAACCCAGCTTCCACTATCTATTAATAAAATAACCACCCACCCAGATAAAGCTCAATAGTAACAAAAAAGTACAGAGGCTTCTTCCGCAAGATGTCACTAGACATGGACCTGAAAAGCCCTGACCAGTGGGGAAATTCAGAGCCAGATGCAGCTTCAAACCTCACAGCCGGAGCCCAGCTCCAGATGCCATAAATATGCACTATTTATCAGTGAAGAGAAGATTCTACACATATGGATCTTCAATGGAGAAGCGGCTACAATACTCTTGAGCTTCTGTTGGGGGGCTGCCAGGAGCTTCAGTCCTGCCATTTCCAATTATTGTAAAGGAACACAGAAAGCAACAGGTTGTCTCTCTCAGGCAGAGTGGTCCTATAGCAATTTACGATGTGCATATTGAGAAGTACAAGGACCTTTTTGTGCACACTCATTGGGAAAAAGGCAGCCAATGAGTGTTGTGGAGCATGGGCTTCACTGACACTCATGGGCAAAAGCTTGTTAGCAGGCATGCTTCCAAGTGCTACAGTAGCTGCAATGCTACTGCCAAGCCCCGGCATTCAAAATTCATGAGTCAGGCCACAAAAATTTATGAGATTGGCTTAAAAAACATGCCATTTAAAAATATATAGAATTTTTTTTATTTGCCTTCTGGTTTTTGTGCCATTTAGGGAGTCACATTTTCAAGCTTTTCTCCACACCCATGGTGGCCAAAAACTTACATTAAAAAATAAAAGCCGAGAGTCTCGTGAAATAACATGACTCCAGGAGATGAGGCTTTAAGAAAAGAGATCAAATACCATGAGACTAATGATAAAATCATGAGAGATGGCAATACAGTGTTTTTCAAAGGAAGTCCCAAATAAAACACAGTACAATAAATAATCTGCCTTGAGGTCACAAGACATGGTTCACGACCTACGGATCTCCTGATTCCTATCAGATCTTTGCAACTATCACTTCTGCCCACCCTAGCATTTGGAAATTATGGATGTGGCTACAGGAGGACTTTGAAGATCCAAAAGCCTCCTATTCAATCAATAGCTAATCCCATATCTGGTTTACATTTATGCACACGTTCTCGGCTCAAGGTGCCTTCTTCTATTTATCACACACACTGCAGGATCTATAATTATTCTGCAATACAAATGGACACCAAAGAGTAACCTAACGGGGGATCAACAGTGTGTGTGGTTAAATGACTCATTCATCTGACCCATCTCTTCAAATAGGAGTTTGTTTGGTCCCAGTCAGTGTGAGCTTTGGAGGGCTGATTTCTCCATCACACACATGAAGAAAATATGAACCCACGAGGTGATACTCATACCAAAACATTTCAGTGAGCAACAAGAAAAGGTTCATAGTGTGAAATAAATGATCCTTTTAATCTGAAATTATAAGACACTCTGTATAAATACAGGTTTCAGAGTAACAGCCGTGTTAGTCTGTATTCGCAAAAAGAAAAGGAGTACTTGTGGCACCTTAGAGACTAACCAATTTATTTGAGCATAAGCTTTCGTGAGCTACAGCTCACTTCATCGGACATCTGATGAAGTGAGCTGTAGCTCACGAAAGCTTATGCTCAAATAAATTGGTTAGTCTCTAAGGTGCCACAAGTCTTTCTGTATAAATAATATGTCAGCCAATGATGAAAAACAAACAGCTGGTGCTGGGGTGGATCCTGGACTCCTTTATCAGTTTGTCAGAAAGGAACACAATTAGCACATGACAATGCACAGTCATGTTAAATACCTGTCCTGTTCTGTTTGTTCTGCTGCTCTAAGAGTTGCATTGCGTAGGGGTGAGTGTGGGAGGGTGTGTTTATGAGCATACCAAATGGTATGTGATGTGTGGAGAGGTCACTTACCCAATTCACCTCAACCATGACACGCAGAAGGGAGAGGCTAGGGAACCCAGCACTGTCCTGAGGAAGAGTAGTTACGCTCACATCCAAGCTGCCTACATTTGTAAACAATGTTTACCAGCATGAAAAAAAAAATGAAGCAAACAGCGCTTTCTCTGAAGCTGCTGGTGCTGGACACTGTAGGAGACAGGATGGACCATGGGCCTGACCCAGTACTGCAATTCCTATTGGGTGCGCCTCATTATCATCCAGTTTTACACCTTGGAAGTGAATTAAACTAAACCGAATTAAGGCTACTTTAATTCTGAATGACAGTATCCACACAGGGATTTAATGCAGTTTAACTAATCCACTTTAAATTCACACCTTTAGTTAATTCAGATAAACTTTCCTGAGTATCCCCTGTAAACAAACCCTAATATAACTGCAACAGCATAAGGGAAAGGAGAATGAGGCCCTTTATAACACTAGACCAGGATTGCTCATTCCTGTACACTCCACTGAGGTACCAATACAACCAGAAAGACCCAAGGAAATGGGCTAGGTTCCAGGCCCCTTCAGCAGCACACATTCTCCTTCTGTAGCAACATCTTGATGCTATTCAGCTCCCGTGGAAAATAGAAATGTTAAGGCCACTTTACAACTATGTAGAGCCCCCACAGACACCACCATCCCTCCATCACCTCCTGTGTGATGAATACATGTGAATAAGTACTGAAGGCAAATTCTCGCTCAATAATGATATAAATACATACAGTTTTGATGTCTTCCATACCTATCATAACAGTACACAGTGGTTTCTCCATCCCCTGAAGTCTTCAAATCAAGACTGGATGCCTTTCTGAAAGATATGCATTAGTCAAACACAAGTTGTTGGGCAGTACAGGAGTAAGTGAATGAAATTATATGTCCTGTGTTATACAGCAAGTCAGACTAGATGATCTAATGGTCATAAAACTCACCTCTAATCTATGCTAGCTACAACATACCAGAAACCCTACCAAAAACAGACTTTTGACTTTCTATAATCGTAAGAACATAAGAACGGCCATACTGGGTCAGACCAAAGGTCCTTCTAGCCCAGTATCCTGTCTTCCAACAGTGGCCAATGCCAGGTGCCCCAGAGGGAACGAACAGAACAGGTAATCATCAAGTGATCCATCCCCTGTCGCCCTTTCCCAGTTTCTGGCAAACAGAGAATAAGTATTGCCTTCAGTACTTATTCCCTGCCCATCCTGGCTAACAGCTTATCTAGTTCCTTTTTGAACCCTGTTATAGTCTTGGCCTTCACAACATCCTCTGGCAAAGAGTTCCACAGACTGACTGTGCATTGTGTGAAAAAATACTTCCTTTTGTTTGTTTTAAACCTGCTGCCTATTAATTTCATTTGGTGAGCCCTAGTTCTTGTGTTAGGAGAAGGAGTAAATAACACCTCCTTATTCATTTTCTCCACACCAGTCATGATTTTATAGACCTCAGTCATATCCCACCTCAGTCATCTCTTTTCCAAGCTGAAAAGTTCCAGTTTTATTAATCTCTCCTCGTATGGCAGCTGTTCCATACCCCTAATCATTTTTGTTGCCCTTTTCTGAACCTTTTCCAGTTCCAATATATCTTTTTTGAGATGGGGCGACCACATCTGCACGCACTATTCAAGATGTGGGTGTACCATGGATGTATATAGAGGCAATATGATATTTTCTGTCTTATTATCTACCCCTTTCTTAATGATTCCCAACATTCTGTTCACGTTTTTGACTGCCGCTGCACACTGAGTGGATGTTTTCAGAGAACTATCCATAACGATTCCAAGGTCTCTTTCTTGAGAGGTAACAGCTAATGTAGACCCTATCATTTTATATGTAAAGTTGGGATTATGTTTTCCAATGTGCATTACTTTTGCATTTATCAACATTGAATTTCATCTGCCATTTTGTTGCCCAGTCACCTATGTTTGTGAGATCCTTTTGTAGCTCCTCGCAGTCTGCATGGGACTTAACTATCTTGAGTAGTTTTGTATCATCTGCAAATTTTGCCACCTCACTATTTACCCCTTTTTATTCCTACCCTTTGTTTCCTATCTTTTAACCAGTTACCAATTCATGAGAAGACCTTCCCTCTTATCCCATGACAGCTTACTTTGCTTAAGAGCCTTTGGTGAGGGACCTTGTCAAAGGCTTTCTGAAAATCTAAGTATAATATATCCACTGGATCCCCCTTGTCCACATGCTTCTTGACCCCTCAAAGAATTCTAGTAGATTTCTTTGGAGTTGGCAGGTGTGATTACAGAGCCATTGGCCATTATCTTTGAAAACTCATGGCAATCGGGGGAGATCCCAGATGACTGGAAAAAAGCTAATGTAGTGCCCATCTTTAAAAAAGGGAAGAAGGAGGATCCGGGGAACTACAGGCGAGTCAGCCTCACCTCAGTCCCTGGAAAAATCATGGAGCAGGTCCTCAAGGAATCAATTTTGAAGCACTTAGAAGAGAGGAAAGTGATCAAGAACAGTCAGCATGGATTCACCAAGGGCAAGTCATGCCTGACTAACCTAATTGCCATCTATGATGAGATAACTGGCTCTGTGGATGAGGGGAAAGCAGTGGACGTGTTATTCCTTGACATTAGCAAAGCTTTTGATACGGTCTCCCACAGTATTCTTGCCAGCAAGTTAAAGAAGTGTGGGCTGGATGAATGGATTATAAGGTGGATAGAAAGCTGGCTTGATCATCAGGCTCAACGGGTAGTGATCAATGGCTCCATGTCTAGTTGGCAGCCGGTATCAAGCAGAGTGTCCCAAGGGTCGGTCCTCGGGCCAGTTTTGTTCAATATCTTCATTAATGATCTGGAGGATGGTGTGGATTGCATCCTCAGCAAGTATGCAGATGACACTAAACTGGGAGGAGTGGTAGATATGCTGGAGGGTAAGGATAGGATACAGAGCGACCTAGACAAATTAGAAGATTGGGCCAAAAGAAATCTGATGAGGTTCAACAAGGACAAGTGCAGAGTCCTGCACTTAGGACGGAAGACTCTCATGCACTGCTACAGACTAGGGACCGAGTGGCTAGGCAGCAGTTCTGCAGAAAAGGACCTATGGGTTACAGTGGATGAGAAGCTGGATATGAGTCAAGAGTGTGCCCTTATTGCCAAGAAGGCTAACAGCATTTTGGGCTGTATAAGTAGGAGCATTGCCAGCAGATCGAGGGACTTGATCATTCCCTTCTATTCAGCACTGGTGAGGCCTCCTCTGGAGTAATGTGTCCAGCTTTGGGCCCCACACTACAAGGATGTGGAAAAATTGGAAAGAGTCCAGCAGAGGGCAAAGAAAACGATTAGGAGTCTGGAGCACATGATTTATGAGGAGAGGCTGAGGGAACTGGGAGTATTTAGTCTGCAGAAGAGAAGAATGAGGGGGGATTTGATAGCTGCTTTCAACTACTACCTATTTGCCAGAGTTTATGCTCCTATTTTCCTCACTAGGACCTAACTTCTACTTTTTAAAGGATGACTTTTTGCCTCTCACTGCTTCTTTTATTTGTTGTATAGCCACAGTGGCACTTTTTTGGTTTTCTATGTTTTTTAATTTGGGGTATACATTTAAGTTCAGCCTCTATTATGGTATCTTTTAAAAGTTTTCATGTAGCTTGCAGGGATTTCACTTTTGGCGCTGTACCTTTTTATTTCTGTTTAACTAACTTCCTCATTTTTGTGTAGTCCCCCTTCCTGAAATTAAATGCTACAGTGTTGGGCTGCTGTGGTGTTTTCCCCACCACAGGGATGTTAAATTTAATTATTTTATGGTCACTATTACCAAGCGGTCCAGCTATATGCACCTCTTGGACCAGATCCTGTGCCCCACTTAGGACTAAATCAAGAATTGCCTCTCCTCCGGTGGGTTCCGGGACTAGCTGCTCCAGGAAGCAGTCATTTAAGGTGTCAAGAAACTTTTTCTCTGCATCCCGTCCTGAGGTGACGTGTACCCAGTCAATATGGGGATAGTTGAAATCTCCCATTATTATTGAGTTTTTTATTTTAATAGCCTCTCTAAACTCCCTGAGCATTTCACAGTCACTATCACGATCCTGGTCAGGTGGTCGGTAATATATCCCTACTGCTGTATTCTTATTATCAGAGCATGGAATTACTATCCATAGAGATTCTGTGGTACAGTTTGGTTCATTTAAGATTTTACTTCATTTGATTCTACACTTTCTTTCACTATAGTGATACTCCCACATCAGCATGATCTGTTCTGTCCTTCTAATGTATTTTGTACCCTGGTATTACTGTGTCCCACTGATTATCCTCATTACACAAGTTTCTGTGAAGCCTATTATATCAATATCCTCATTTAATACAAGACATTCTAGCTCACCCATCTTATTATTTCGACTTGTAGCATTTGTATATAAGCACCATTAAAGCTTGTCACTTTTTAGCTGTCTGCCATTACACGATGTAATTGAATGGGACTCCTTTTCATTTGACTGTTTCTCATCAGATCCTACCCATATTTTATCATCTTCCATCCTTTCCTCCTTACTAGGACACAGAGAATCTCCATTAATAGATCCTCTCCTAACAGGTGTCTCTGTCCAAACCATGTGCTCCTCCGTACCTGTCAGCTTGCCCCCAGCCCTTAGTTTAAAAACTGCTCTGTGACCTTTTTAATTTTAAGTGCCAGCAATCTGGTTCCATTTTGGTTTAGGTGGAGCTGATCCTTCTTGTATAGGCTTCCCCTTTCCCAAAAGTTTCCCCAGTTCCTAATAAATCAAACCCCTCCTCCCTACACCATTGTCTCATCCATGCATTGAGACCCTGCAGTTCTGCCCATCTAACTGGCCCTGCGTGTGGAACTGGAAGCATTTCAGAGAATGCCACCATGGAGGTCCTGGACTTCAATCTCTTAACTAGCAGCCTAAATTTGGCCTCCAGGACCTCTCTCCTATCCTTCCCTATGTCACTGGTACCTACATGTACCATGACCATCAGCTCCTCCCCAGCACGACACATAAGTCTATCGAGATATCTCGCGAGATCCGCAACCAGGGCTGCCCCTAGCTATTCTAGGGCCCTAGGCTACCCCACCATGGGGGGGGCAGGCCTCCATGTGTAGTGGGGGGGGGGGGGCTGGCCCCAGGCCTCCCCGGGGGGAGCGGAGCTGGCTTGGGGAACAGGGGGGAACCACTCCCCAGCACTCACCGGCTGGGTCCAGGTCACTGCACTTCCCGCCACTGGTGAGCGCAGGCACAGCCCTGCTGCACCCCTCGGGCGTGGGGGCAGGGCTGGGCACAGCAGGGGTGGGGGCGGGGCGGAGCAGGGGCGGGAAGAGGTGGGGTGGAGGCTTTGGGGAAGGGGTGGAGTGGGGGCAGGAAGAGGCAGGGAAGAGGCGGGGCAGGGTGGACCAGGGGCGGGGCGGAGGCGGACCTGGGCTGGGGCCCCTGGGGAAGAGGCGGAGCAGGGACTGGAGCAGCACGCAGCTGCGCAGGGCACCAGGAAATTGGTGCCCCAAATTTCCTGGTGCCCTACGAGCTGCGTGCTTTGTGTATGGGTAAGGATGGCTCTGTCCACAACCACAGGAAAATACCGATTACACCTGTGTACACCGAGTGTACACCGAGTACACTCCCTATAGGACACAACCCTCCTTGGCCCTACCATGGCAGTGCAAACCCTCACTAGTTCACACACACCTGTCAAAGAGCCGCTCCAATACTGAAGCCGTCCTCTCGCACAGTACTCATTGAGGAGGCTGTTCCCACCTGTCATGCATTTGGATCTCATGGGAGGTCCTTCTTGCCAGCTCAGGCTAACTCCTGTCATTACTCATTCATTTACCTATATACACTCCAAAATAGTGGGATAATTAAGGGCGGGCAGCAACTGGTTGTGAGAGAAGAGTGGAAGATATTGCATCTCCCTCAGGTGCTCGGGCTGTAATAGACTTTCATGTATTAGGATGAACAGGAGAGTACCTGGGTACGCAATGTGGAATGGGTAAGTAAGAGATTTATTTCTAATGAGCTACTGAGTCAGCATCCATTGGTGAGGCATTTGCTATGTTCATAATGGTCAATGAAAACTTCTTGCCTGGATCTTCACATAACGCACAGTCAACCTGTGGAACTCTTTGCCAGAGGATGTTGTGAAGGCCAAGTCTATAACAGGGTTCAAAAAAGATCTTGAAAAATTCATGGAGGATAGATCCATCAATGGCTGTTAGCCAGGATGGGTGTCTGTCGGAAGACAGGATACTGGGCTAGATGGACCATTGGTCTTACCCAGTATGGCCATTCTTATGGTGCAGCCAGGGTTAATGGGAACACATTTTTCCCAGCAGTGGCCACCACATAGTATGGAAAAGTTGCGACCCACGTCCTCTAGGAAAAGCCAGTCTTGGCATGACATCCTGCATTATTGGAAGGCAAGACCAAAGACTCACCCCCACCAAATCCCTCCCACTTTTGGAAGTCTAGCACTGTGGCAACGCTAGAGCTACGGACTCCCTCTACATCCTGCGCACAGGAGCTGGGACTGTTCCCAATCTGTGCACAAAGAGAAAGGAAAGTACCTTTTACCCTCCCCCCAACTGGCACACCAGCACGGACAACCTGTATTTACACAGAATTATAGACGGGCTGTCAAACCTCTGTCAGGTAGCAGGTTCCAGCCCCATATGATTTACAATGGCTTAACTACAAAGCTGGGGATGAAAAGCCAGGGACCCTGACAGATGGATAATGATACTGCGAGAGCCTTACTGTCATTCTTCTGAACTTGTTCACATGCAAAACATTAAAAAAGATTTGGCTCCAGCCACAGTTTGCTTATATGAGTAAAACTTGTTGCTATATTTTCTCTTACTCATTGCTCAGGTGTTCCAGGTTGTTACTAAATATGGACCCTAGTTCCTTTCCACCCTGAAACCAGGCAAAGCTTCCATGAAACCAGCAAACACCTCACATCTTGACAGCAATTTCATAAAACCACGGCAGCAAGACCAGTCAGTCTATAAGCCTATAAATGAACACAGCCATGTCAGATGTAATGAGGTGAGAAATGCAAGGTAATTATGCCACACCAAAACTGTAATTATGCTGCATTCCTTGTAAGTGAGGGACAACTAAAAATTAAAAACACCTCTTGAAATCCACAAGGGGAGTGGCACTTGGGATGTGCAGGGTTAACAGACCCCCGGCAATGGCTTTGGTGCCTGGGTGAAGGGTTGCTAAATGTTCCTGAGTTTTGTTCCCACCATGCCACTTCCTGCCTGGCTTTCATGCCTACTGGCCAAGGAGGATTCAATACTCACTTCTCCGTGCAGTAGCTAGTTTGGGGCCACATCCCACTCACCTAGCCCCCGGTGTTGCAATCAGGTTTGCGAGGTCAGAGCCTTGTGACTGCTCAGAGCTTCACTGACTCCAGTGGGGCTGCACACAGGCACAAGGATCTCTCCACACATTATCTGCCAGAGCCCTTTTCTGCAGAGGAGTTAATGGGACTTCATGTAAGGTGAGCAGACTTGGCTCAGAGTTCTCTTTACTGAAGAACATTGTGGGCTAGATTACGGCATCTACACCACAGTCCTGTGTAGAGGGGGAGCTACATGATTCCAGGACGAGCTGCAGGGAGGTTATTTCTCAAGCAACCACACTCAACTGCAGGGCTTTTTTGTGTGCACAAGTGGATCACAAGCCTGGGGCATATAGCTCCTCTGCTGTGCCAGCTACAAGGACTGGTGTAGAGGGTGAGGCTAAGCCAGAATCCTGCCTCCTCCCTGCTCCCTCTGGTGTCTTGCTCCCCAGAGGGAGGAACAGGGGCGAACACCTCCCCAGCAGCGCAAGGGGTGAGGTTTTTGTGTGGCTCCCTCATCTGGCACTGTCCCACTCTGGCCCTGTGTGTAGCATGAAGCATGCCTTTCAGAGTTCTCATGGACCACTGTGTAGGGGAGGAGAATGTAGGACAGACAGCAAAATACACAGACTGTCATGTCCTTTCCTTCTGCCTAAAAACGCAAGGAATTTGCTCCATTACCACCTCACAGTGCACGTTGTTTAAACCTAATCCTTCCAGGCCCGAGAGAACAAATGCGACATTTATTCTAGCGTCTGTAAACAAGCCAAAACAAATGTAGCGCAAAGAAGCTAGAAGGGCTATGTTTTATTATTTAATTATGTAGCAATGAAAGATTTAGTTTAAATTTTTTTTTTAAGTTGTAATAATGACCACACTTCCTACTAGAGCTGACCCCTTTCAAAGTTTGGCCTGAAGGATTTGCCTCTATGATTTTAAGTCAGCTACCTCGAATCTTTTTTAGAAGGGTCTCCCTCTACAAGGCGGGGGGAGGAGGGGTGTCTTCCCTCTACAATGGGAGCAAGATGGAAGGGGGTGAAATATTTCACAAAAGAGTTCCTCATGCATTACTGAATAGGAGTCCCTGCTCCGTTAAACAAAATTAAAACCCTCAGAGCAAATTCTGCTCTTAGTTAGACTGGTACAAACCCTAATGGAGTCAATGCGGCTGCATCAGCATAACTGAGAGCACAGACTGGCATCATAGATAGCCTGACAAAACGATAAAACTACCTCGCACTTAGAAAATCCTCTTTGTGATTATCTTGTGATTATTCAAATGTACTAAACTTACCACAAAGCCAATAATTTTTAATATATGATGGCACCATGTTACTGAACTGTTTACGAGTTCAATTTTCTAACATGATTTGAGGATTGTGTTTTTCCAAGCCGTGAATGCCCATAGCTGAACAAACTGGCCCAGATTTGCTCCTGCACTAAGATTTGGTTGGCCTGTTATGACTTCTTGATTCTTTACCCCAATTTGTGCCAGCACCACTCAGGAAACCATGAGTATGATGTTCAGGAGTGCTGAGTACCTGCTGTTGACTGCAGGTGCTAAGGATGTCTGAAAATCAAGCCCAAGATGTCTGAAACTGAGCATTCAGAAAATAAAGCACCCCCAAATCATCATCCATTATTGAAAATTTTGGTCCAAAATTTAATTTTTTCACAATATTACCTTGTTCCCAATAGAATCTTGATATCCTCATGTGAATGCAGATTTAGACAGAGTGACTATTATTATCCAGCCACTTTATTTCCCAGGTACCTATCATTATGGTATCTAAAACCCAGATAACAGTACAACTAAGCACTCACACAGCACTTCACAAACTGCAACTAATTAATCTTAATAATGCCTCTGTGAGGAGATCCCTGTTTTACATATGGGAAATCTGAGGCATAGAGAAGTGAAGTGACTTGCCCAAGGCCACACAGCACAGCCAGAATCAGAAGTCAGGACTCCTGACCCCAACTCAGGCACTCTGAGACCATGATAATGGGAGTAGCATAAGAACCCGAACAGAACAGGAAAAAGTCCAATGCTCAGTCCACTGTACCACGTTGCTCATTATGGTCCCTGCAGAAATCATGCTCATCTGTCCACATTCGTGTCACCAAATCCTAGCTTGGCGGGGGACAGGGGGCTCTTTAAATCCCAGAAGAACATTGAGCTCATGAATAATGCAGTTACCACACTGTCGCAAATAGATATATAGTGAATTCTAATTGTCACAAGGCACTAAGAGCTGTGATTTCCTTAGTCAGGCATTGTAATTCTCTCATTCATACGGCTTCAGCACCATTAAGGTCTCCTTGACTTCAGCAGATTTGTACTAGTGTAACTGAGAGTGGAGTGGGTCCAAGAGATTTTATTTTGTGGAGCTAGGATTCCCTATTGCACCACCTTCTGTGAGCAAGAACTCTCCATATGCGTAGGTGTTAGCTAGGTTTTGGGCCTCTGTAATGAGCAATAAACGCCCTATTGATTCACTCAGTTAGCTTATGTCATTAGAATGTTGTAGGGAAGAATTCAAAACAGTTGCTATATGACATGGGCAAGAGACTAGTATATTACCTAATGCCTTGTAGCATCAAATACATACTGAGGGTCTGATCCTGCAAGTCTCATACCATTCAATGAGAGTTTTGCCTCAGTGAGATCTGAAAGATCAGGCCCTTAATATATGAAATTACTTAAAGCCCTTGACTGTAAAATGTAAATAAATGTAGCAATAGACATTTGTTTTTCAGGGATGCACCTTTACAAAGGCACAGTGGATCTCAGAATACTTTTGAATCAAACAGAAAAATACCACCCCCTAAAAATAAATATAAAAGAAAATAAAAGTAAACAAAATAAACGTAAACCTGTACCAGAAAAAGGCCTAATGTACTTACCTGTAGCAGTATCAAAACCAGTTCCTGCTCCCATTAAAGTCAATGGCTTAAACGCTGACTTCCATGGAAGCAAGATTGGTGCCAAAAATGTGGGAAGGTAAAAAAAGGCAGGGAAGTGTCTGTCACCTCCATTACAACATCCCTCTTTGCAGATAGAGATATCTAGAGGTCCAGGGTTCTGCCCCTGGACAGGGAGTGGGACCATTTGAAGTGTCTGATGGCTCTATAACCTCCTTTCTTCCCCTACCCCAAGCCACTCAATTGTGAAGGCAGCAATTTTAAAATAAAATGACAGACTGTTCAAACAAAATGAAAGGCCTTCTCCAGCTCAACTGCTCCTGATTTTCAGAAACCTCATCTTCAAATCCCCCTGCCCTGACACTTTGGGAGCTGATTCAGGGCCCAGCTCTAAGTACAAGCAAAGCAAGAAAGAAGCAAGCACTTGGGGTCTTGCTCTTTTCAAAGCTCTACAACCAGGGACAAAGCCTATCTCCTCCTTTAGCAGCATGAGCACACAGAGAGAGAACAGCTCATCACTCACCAGGACCTCTTCTGCTAGGGTAGGGGTGGGCTGCTGGCCGTTTTAATCCGGCCCTCAAGCGCCCACTGGGGAGAGGGGTCTGGGGCTTGCCCTGCTCCGGTGCTCCAGCCAGGGAGCAGGGTCGGGGGCTGCTCCGCATGGCTCCGGAAGCAGCGGCATGTCCCCCTTCTGGCTCCTATGCATAGGGGCAGCCAGGAGGCTCCACTCCGCACGCTGCCCCCACAGCTCCCATTGGTTGGGAACTGCAGCCAATGGGAGCAGCAGGGGCAGTGCCTGCTGACAGGGTAGCACGCAGCAGAGCCTCCTGGCTATGCCTCCATGTAGGAGCTGGAGCGGGGACATGCTGCTGCTTCTGGGAGCCACTTGAGGTAAGCGCCACCCAGAGCCTGCACCCCTGAGCCCCTCCTGCCCTCTGAACCCCTGGATCCCAGCCCGGAGCACCATCCTGCACTCCAAACCCCTCATCCACAGCCCCACCCCAGAGCCTGCACCCCAGCCAGAGCCCTCACCCCCTTCTGCATCCCAACTCCCTGCCCCAGCCCAGAGCCCCCTTCCATACTCTGAACCCCTCATCCCGAGCCCCCTCCTTCACCCCGAACCCCTCATCCCCACCCCAGAACCTGCACCCCAAGCCAGAGTCCTCACCCCCCACCCCAGCCCAGAGCCCCCTCCCACACCTTGAACTCCTCATTTCTGGCCCCATCCTGAAGCCCGCACCCCCTCCTGCACCCTAACTCCAATTTCATGAGCATTCATGGCCCACCATACAATTTCTATACCCAGATGTGGCCCTCGGGCCAAAAAGTTTGCCCACCCCTGTGCTAGGGGAACCACAAAAGGGCCAACTCATGACTCAGTTCACCCTTCTCCAGAAGCTTGGGGTCTGGCAAATGAAAAGCTGGCTCTTGGATTTTCTCTGGAGCAGAGAACTCTTGGCAGCAGGAAACATTGATGGAAGCAGAGCTGTATCTCCAGCAGGAAGGAGCAGCGATCTTAGCCCTGATCTACACTACGAGTTTAGGTCGGATTTAGCAGCGTTAGATTGGTTTAGCCCTGCACCCGTCCACACTACGAAGCCATTTTTTCTGACTTTAAGGGCTCTTAAAACCGGTTTCTGTACTCCTCCCCAACGAGTGGATTAGCACTGAAATGGACCTTGCTGGGTCCAATTTGGGGTAGTGTGGACACAATTTGATGGTATTGGCCTCTGGAAACTATCCCAGAGTGCTCCATTGTGACCGCTCTGGACAGCACTCTCAACTCAGATGCACTGGCCAGGTAGACAGGAAAAGCCCCGCAAACTTTTGAATCTCATTTCCTGTTTGGCCAGCGTGGCAAGCTGATCAGCACAGGTGACCATGCAGAGCTCTTCAGCACAGGTGACCATGCAGTCCCAGAATCGCAAAAGAGCTCCAGCATGGACCGAATGGGAGGTACTGGATCTGATCGCTGTATGGGGAGACGAATCTGTGCTATCAGAACTCCGTTCGAAAAGACGAAATGCCAAAATATTTGAAAAAATCTCCAAGGGCATGAAGGACAGAGGCTATAACAGGGACCCGCAGCAGTGCCGTGTGAAACTGAAGGAGCTCAGGGCAAGCCTACGAGGGAACAAGGAAGACGATGATGAGGAGGAGGTTGAAGCACAGCAAGCGGAGAAACCGTTTTCCCCAACAGCCAGGAACTGTTTCTCACCCTGGATCTAGTACCCTCCCAACCCACCGAAGGCGGGCTCCCGGACCTAGAAGGCGGAGAAGCAACCTCTGGTGAGTGTACCTTTGTAAATGTAATACACAGTTTAAAAGCAAGCGTGTTTAATGATTAATTTGCCCTGAAGACTTGGGATGCATTCGCGGCCAGTACAGCTACAGGAAAAGTCTGTTAATGTGTTTGGGGATGGAGCAGAAATCCTCCAGGGACATCTCAATGAAGCTCTCCTGGATGTACTCCCAAAGCTTTTGCAAAAGGTTTCTGGGGAGGGCAGCCTTATTCCATCCTCCATGGTAGGACACTTTACCACGGCAGGCCAGCAGCACGTAGTCCGGAATCATTGCATAACAAAGCCTGGCAGCGTATGGTCCTGGTGTTTGCTGGCATTCAAGCAACATCTGTTCTTTATCTCTCTGTGTTATTCTCAGGAGAGTGATATCATTCATGGTCACCCGGTTGAAATAGTGGAATTTCATTAAGGGGACATTCAGAGGTGGCCGTTCCTGCTGGGCTGTTTACCTGTGGCTGAACAGAAATCATCCCCGCTGTTAGCCACGCAGTGGGAGGAGGGGTAAGCGATCATCCCAGAGAATTGGTTGTGTGTGTGTGTGTGGGGGGGTGTTAGTTGGGTTTGTGCTGCACGTTAACCTGAAAATCGCAACCCCTCCTTTTCAATGGCCAACCCCTTTTAAAGGGCCAACCCAACAGGTGCTTGGTATGTGAAAGGAGGGCGCTGCTGTTTGAAACCATTCCCACATGTTAGGAAGGTTAAAGAAGCCAAAAGACGGTGGCTTACCATGTCCGCCTGCAAGCCAAATTCTGTTGCCCGCCGGCCCTGCATGTGATCTCTCATCATACCGGCAGGCCCTCGATATAAGAGGCAAAATGTGACCTTGTAAAGAAAGCACACGTGCTATGTAATGTTAACAGCTTGGTTCACCGTGAAAGAATCTACCCATTGTTCTCTAAAATGTCTCTTTTTAAAGACTAATCTCCCTTTTTTCCCTCCCACAGCGCCAAACGTTTCATCACTCCACGTATCATCTCCGTCCCAGAGGCTATCATAGAAGCCCAAAAAACCGCACTCATGATGAAATGTTCTCTGAGCTCATGCAAGGCCTCCCACACTGGAAGAGCCCAGCACAATGCGTTGAGGGAGACAATGTCAGAGTCCAGGAAAGCACAAAATGAACGTGAGGACAGGAGGGACGAGTGAGAGGAGAAGAGGGACGAGCGAGAGGAGAGGTGGCATCAGTGTGATGAGAGGAGGCAGGATGCAAAGCTGAGGCTACTGGAGGATCAAACTGATATGCTCCGGCATATGGTTGAGGTGCAGGAAAGGCAGCAGGAGCAAGACCGCTGCTACAGCCCCTGTGTAACCAACCGCCCTCCTCCCTAAGTTCCATAGTCTCCTCACCCAGACGCCCAAGAACGTGGTGTGGGGGCTTCCGGGCACCCAACCACTCCACCCCAGAGGACTGCCCAAGCATTCAAGGAGTTTTGAAGTGCAGTGTGGCCTTGTACTTCCATCCTCCCCTCCTCCCCCACCCCTCCTGGGCTACTTTGGCAGTTATCCCCCCATTTGTGTGATGAATTAATAAAGAATGCATGAAATCACTTTATTGCCTCTGCAAGCGGTGATCAAAGGGGGGAGGGGAGAGCAGTTGGCTTACAGAGAAGTACAGTGAACCAAGGGGGCGGGTTTTCACCAAGAAACAAACAGAACTTTCACACCATAGCCTGGTCAGCCATGAAACCGGTTTTCAAAGCTTCTCTGATGCGCAGCATGCCCTACTGTGCTCTTCTAACCGCCCTGGTGTCTGGCTGCATGTAATCAGCGGCCAGGAGAGTTGCCTCAACCTCCCACCCTGCCATAAATGTTTCCCCCTTACTCTCACAGATATTGTGGAGCACATAGCAAGCAGTAATAACGATGTGAATATTGGTTTCACTGAGGTCTAACTGAGTCAGTAAACTGCGCCAGCGCACTTTTAAATGTCCGAATGCACATTCTACCACCATTCTGCACTTGCTCAGCCTATAGTTGAACAGTTCCTGACCACTGTCCAGGGTGCCTGTGTATGGCTTCATGAGCCATGGCATTAAGGGGTAGGCTGAGTCCTCAAGGATAACTATAGGCATTTCAACATCCCCAATGGTTATTTTCTGGTCTGGAAAGTAAGTCCCTTGCTGCAGCCATTCTCACAGACCAGAGTTCCTAAAGATGCAAGCGTCATGTACCTTTCCCAGCCATCCCACGTTGATGTTGGTGAAACGTCCCTTGTGATCCACCAGTGCTTGCAGCACTATTGAAAAGTACCCCTTCCGGTTTATGTACTGGCTGCCTTGGTGGTCCGGTCCCAAGATAGGGATATGCGTTCCATCTATCGCCCCATCACAGCTAGGGAATCCCATTGCAACAAAGCCATCCACTATGACCTGCACATTTCCCAGAGTCACTACCCTTAATAGCAGTAGCTCAGTGATCGCGTTGGCTACTTGCATCACAGCAACCCCCACAGTAGATCTGCCCACTCCAAATTGATTCCCGACTGACCGGTAGCTCTCTGGCGTTACAAGCTTCCAGAGGGCTATCACCACTCGCTTGTGAACTGTGAGGGCTGCTCTCATCTTGGTATTCTGGCACTTCAGGGCAGGGGAAAGCAAGTCACAAAGTTCCATGAAAGTGCCCTTAAGCATACCAAAGTTTCGCAGCCATTGGGAATCATCCCAGAACTGCAACACTATGTGGTCCCACCAGTCTGTGCTTGTTTCCCATGCCCAGAATCAGCATTCCACGGCATGAGCCTGCCCCATTGCCACCAGATGTCCAAATTGCCGGGTCCCGTACTTTGAGAGAAGTCTGTGTCCATGTCCTCATCACTCTCCTCACCACGCTGCCGCCGCCTACTCGCCTGCTTTTGCAGGTTCTGGTTCTGCATATACTGCAGGATAATGCGCGTGGTGTTTAGCATGGTCACAACTGCCGCGGTGATCTGAGCGGGCTCCATGCTTGCCGTGGTATGGCATGAGCGAGAGAGCAGAGTGGCAGTGGAAGCAGCAATGCTGGAGGACAGTGCTGACAGCAATATGGCGCCCGCATGGAAAAAGGTGCGAAACAATTGTCGGCTGTTGCTTTCACGGAGGAAGGGCTAGGCTGGCTGGGAGAGCAGCCTGAGGCAGAATGGCCCCCTCAAGGAGTGAGCTCACAACGCTGGGTTTAAGTAGGCCAAGTCTCAAACCACTGAGCTATCCCTCTGCCAATATTCCAGGCAGGACTGAATCTCCATTAGACAAAACTTAAAGAAGAGAATTGCCTGAGTCACTCCCATTTATATGCAGGCACCCCTGACAGACTTTACAGAGGTCTGCTAGGAGCACCCATGTCCACCCAGGTGCCCTGACCAACCAGACCGAGGCCAGCCAAGAGCACCCAGGAGACAACGAGGACGGCTATTGATCATACTGCACTGTCTGCTGTCACAAGGCAATGAGCTGCTGCTGTGTAGCAATGCAGTGCCACGTCTGCCAGCACCCAGGAGACATACGGTGACGGTGAGCTGAGCGGGCTCCATGCTTGCCATGGTATAGCGTCTGCACGGGTAACCCAGGAAAAAAGGCGCGAAAAAATTGTCTGCCGTTGCTTTCATGAAGGGAGGGAGGAGGGGCCTGACGACAGGTACCCAGAACCACCCGCGACCATGTTTTTGCCCCATCAGGCACTGGGATTTCTACCCAGAATTCAAATGGGCGGCGGAGACAGCGGGAACTGTGCGATAGCTACCCACAGTGCA
This sequence comes from Lepidochelys kempii, assembly GCF_965140285.1. Taxonomy (NCBI): domain Eukaryota; kingdom Metazoa; phylum Chordata; order Testudines; family Cheloniidae; genus Lepidochelys; species Lepidochelys kempii. The sequence goes on along the minus strand of NC_136382.1, from coordinate 196,134,508 downwards.
CCGCTCCAGAAGTCGACGCTAGCCTCGGTAATGTGGACACACTCTGCCGACTTAATGGTCTTAAGTAGGGGGGGGACACACAACCGACTGTGTAAAATCGCTTTCTAAAAATTCGACTTCTATAAATTCGACCTAATTTCTTAGTGTAGACAGACCCTGCGCAGAAGCCACAACGTCGGAATCCCAGCTTCCGAGACCCCAAAGCTCGAGGCACGTTTGGATCTGGGCTTTTGATGTGGCCCAGTACAAACACGGGGGCTATTTGCAAACTTCTGGCCCAACCCCAGGCGCAGAGGTGGGCCATAACAGGTTGGAGGGTGTTCAGATTCGGGGTCTTGGCTTGGGAGAAGCCCAGGAGACAAAGGAGACGGTTGGGGGCGGGGCCCAACATGAGGCCCCCATCCCTGACCGCTGGAGCGTGTGAAATCCAGCCCCCGCTCTCCCTCAGGAGCTGAACCAAGCGCCCCTTCTCCAGGGGGGCCTCATCCTAGGCAGGAGGCCCCCAGGAGCCCGGCGCTGGCTCTCAGCTGCTCGCCTGCCCTTCCCAGCTCGCCGCACGGCCCCCGGCCCCCTCCCGACTCTCTGCGTCAAGAGCCAGGCGAGTGGAACAAGCTGCAACAACCCCGCCGAGTCCCCACCCGGCCCCTGCCCTCGGGCTGCCCCACGGCCGGGGCAGGGCTTTATATGCCGCCTGCCGCCGCCGCTGCCACTTCCCCTGCTGCGGCACCAGCCCGCCTGGCTGCACGCGGGCCGGCGGGCTTTGCTCCGGGTCCAGCGCCGAGCCCCCGCCCCCTCCCTCGGCCGGGTCAGCCCTGCGCGGAGCTGCGGCCCGCGCCCGCCCCCCTTCCCGCTCCGGCCCCGCACCGGCCGCCTGCGCCTTCACAACTGCACCGATTCAACAAGATGGCGGGATCGGTGGCGAAGAGGGACGCGCTGGTAAGTGGCCCGTTTCCTGCCTGCTGCGGGGGGGGGGCCTGCCCTGCCCTGCCCTGCCCTGCTCCGCTCCGGGGGCCATGCAGCGCCCCCACCCCTGGGACGGAGCCGCTGGGCGCCCAGCGCCGCTCGGGACGCCGGCCGCCGTGTCTCCGGCATACCTGTGAGCAGCGCCCGCCGCGGCGGCAGCAGCAGCCCCCCCGCCCGTGAGCCGGCCAGGCTGGCTGCGGCTTAGGCGTGTGTTGTGGTCAGGGCGGATGCGGTGGCTGGGCTGGAGGGCTGAATGGGGGGAGGTAACCCATCCCCTTGTTTCAGAGTAACAGCCGTGTTAGTCTGTATTCGCAAAAAGAAAAGGAGGACTTGTGGCACCTTAGAGACTAACCAATTTATGCTCTAATAAATTGGTTAGTCTCTAAAGTGCCACAAGTCCTCCTTTTCTTTTTTCCATCCCCTTGTGTGGCTCTCTTTCCCCTCTCCCCCATCTCTCCAGAGGGACGATCCTGGGGTGCGTGTGAATGCTCCTGCATGCAGCTGGGCATTGGTAGGGGCGAGGAGCGGGGTCGGGGGACAGACTGTGTGCATAGCTAAATATTGCCTGGGCTCGACATCTGGCTTTTGAATTTGAGCCTGAGCACTTGCTGGGAATTTAAGAGAAGCACCCTCGGAGAGCAGGAAACACCCTTTGTTTTGCAAAGGAGTTCGGAATATGGACCATATTGAGGAGGTGACTTGAAATTAAATTGGCAAGCTGCAGAGAGACTTTCCCAAGCTGTTGTTTGCTGCAGACCGTCCCAGTCACAGGCAGGCTCAGTAATAAACGCACAGAAGGAGCAGTGATTTCTCTGTCTCAGTGTGTGTTTGTTTCCTCTTTAGAAAATAGAGGACGGACATTTAAACAACTCGTTGGGATCTCCAGTGCAAGCAGATGTGTATTTTCCACGGCTGGTAAATTGTTTTGACTTGCTACCCTTCCCTTTTCTATAATTGTGCTTGTGGTCTGGATTTGGCCCAGTCTGTTTCCAGCTTGAGGGTTCCTCCCTCTGATTCCCGGCTGTTCTTTTCCAGATCGTCCCATTTTGTGGACACATCAAAGGAGGAATGAGGCCAGGAAAGAAGGTCTTAGTTATGGGCATGGTGGATCTCAACCCCGAGAGGTAATAACACAGAGGCAGAGCTTGCTTCTGGTTGGCAGGGCTGCTCCAGTCCTGTCTGCATTTTCCCAATGAAGAGCTCCAAGAAAGTACTACATTCCCATGATGAGAATTTGCCCAAAAAACATCCATCATTTCTGAAGACAGCTATTTTTATCAGAGATTATAGAGTGCTGATTTCTCCTTTGACCCATAGAGGGGGCATTTCTTAAAAGGATCGTTTTGTTTCCCAACATTTTAAAGGAGGACACAATTTAGAGAATAATATAGGAGCACAGTGTATATTGTGTCATGGTCCCTTTCTCAACTTTGGGGACTAGCCATTTCCCGTTACAAATTCAGATAGGCTTGTTGAATAAGCGTAGAAATCAGGCGTGCTGCTGCATTTTGGATTTGTTTGCTTCTTTCTTGGCGAGTGAGAGCCATTTTATTCCTATTTCAGCTTTGACATCAGTCTGACATGTGGGGAATCAGAAGATCCTCCTGCGGATGTAGCCATTGAACTGAAAGCTGTATTTACAGACAAACAGTTCCTCAGAAACTCTTGTGTATCTGGTGAATGGGGTGAAGAACAATCATCGATTCCTTACTTTCCATTTATTCCAGACCAGCCATTTAGGGTGAGTACCACCAGCCGAAGAGTATACATCATATTTGACAAGGTGTTACTTGATGTGATAGTGCAAAACATTTTTGTGTGCATGTTCAGAAATCACATTAAGGTACAAGAATTTCTTCTGTTACGGTAACAACTAACAGACCTAAAGGCATTAAAGTATTGATCAGCTGTTGTGTGTTTTCATGCATATGCTCATACTTGCAGCTGTAGAATATTTTCCCAAATAGGCTGTAAAATCATAGTGGACATAGTGTTTGTAATTTTTATAGTTAAAGAGGGCTTTATTCAGCCTTGGTGTAACTGTTTGTCCCCAGTGGAGTTACGCCAGGGTTGATTTTGGCCCATTGTGTTAATAGATTAAAATATATATAAAAATATATATATATATATATATATATCATTAGTAATTCTGTACCCTGGAGTTAAAAAAAATCTTATACAATGTAAAGATGTAGCAGTTTGAACAATCCTGCACTGGCAGGGAGATGGACTGGATTGACCTAATATACTTTCCCATTTCTAATTTTTATGATTATATGAAGACATCTTTGCTAATCGTGGCCAACAAACAATGCCTCTGCACAGGGCCTTGCTCTCAGCAACCTCAAAGTGCACAGAGAAGAAAGGCAGGCAGGCTGCCTTCTCCATGCAGCTAATCCAGAAAAGGCCTCGCTCCTCTCCCTAGTAATAAAGCCTGTCTGACCCCCAAAACAAATGCCAACTCTGACCAACTGCCAAACCATCCTGCCCCAAGATAATCGTCCTCCAACCCAAAAAGCTAACAGTCTTCCACACGGGGTAGATTATGGAAGCATGCTTCAGGCACTGTCTGTCTGATTTTGCACAAGGCCCCAGAAAGCCTGTGGGTGCTTTATTTGCTCCTGTTAAGCTTTAAAAATCCTGATTAGACACAGATCCCTGGAGATTCTCCAGATATGGATGGCCAGGATCATATGGACCTACTCTGTGCCCCCAGCAATCTCACATCCCTGCTTCCTGGCAGTATGGCTCCATGACTCCCTCTGACTGCAGCTAGATTAGGGATTCCCTTAAATGTGAGTAATCACCATGGACAATGCTGTGCAGAACAGATGATTCAGCACTAGGCTACATCACTTTTTTCAAGGTGTCTCCATAGGGCAGTAGGGGGAGATGATGTGCATCCTTCCCTGACCCCAGGCACACCCAGTACGGTACTATCCCTTACCTGCTCCAGCTTAACCAGTCCCTAATCTCTTCCCCTCTCATGAATTTCAACACCCAGAGAATCCTTTGAAGGGAAGGGTAGTGCTGTGGAAGCAACTACCCTTCTTATTAGGGTGACCAGATGTCCCGATTTTTGGGTCTTTTTCTTATATAGGCTCCTATTACCCCCCACCCCTACCCCGATTTTTTACATTTGCTGTCTGGTCATCCTACTTCTTATTCTGCACAGGAGGGAGTAGAAATCCACACGTGACCCTGGAGGCATGATCTATCCCTCTGTAATTACATGTTACTTAGCATATGGGGCCTGTTTTTGCCATTATTCCAAACTGGGAATTCCCATTGAAGTCAGTGGAACTTTTGTGTGCAGAACAATAGGACTGGGATCCAATATGCTTCTGACTGTACTACTGTACATCTAGAGTAACCTCAGTGATCTCTGTGAAGTAACTCCAGATGTATGAGAGTAATGGAAAGCAGACTTTGGCCACGATACCCTCATTGGTACATGGTGTTTCAGTAATAAAATGGCCAACAGTTATGTAAAGAATAACTGAGTGACATTTGTGCCCTGGGAAATGAAGCACTCCAGTTACACTGTGAACCTGGTTCATCATTTTTATTTTTTACAGGTTGAAATACTTTGTGAGCACCCACGTTTTAGAGTATTTGTGGATGGACATCAGCTTTTTGATTTTTACCATCGTATTGAAACGCTGTCAGCAATTGACACAATAAAGATAAATGGAGATCTTCGTCTTACTAAACTTGGCTGACCTAGTGAAAACTGTAGATTCCAAACTGGCTCAGGTGAATCTTCTATCTGGAAGATCAATGACAGCTGAGTTTGGACACAACTATTATAGGCAAGCTTCACTGTTTCTTTCCTGTGTCCAGTAAAGAATATGTTGATGAATTGAACTGATATTTATCCTACTGAAGAAAGCTGTTGATTTATAGACACTGAGCCATTTTTCTTCAAACAGACTAGCCCCTCCATGCAAGATAATCAAATTAGAATGGATTCAGAAAGATTTACAGTCTTGTCATAAGTTGTAGCAGCTATTAACCTTCTCAGAGAAAGGCAATTTCTGAAACAAGCGCTAAAGCCAGCTATTGATCAGCGATTTAAAAAAAAAATTTTGTTTTGCAAATAGTTTCTGCACTGAAGTGGATTAGTGTAGCACAAAACAGGGCCTAATGCTGACGTCCTTATCCAGGGCCTGATCCTGTCTCTATTTAAATCAATGGCAAAACTCCCATTGACTTCAGTGAGTCATGACTCATGATCAAACTTTCAGTCCTTTAGTTGAGCACAATTCTCATTGATTTCTGTGAGTTTTGCCAAAGAAGAGGGCAGATCCTCAGCTGATGTAAATCAGCATAGTTCTATTAACTTCAGTGGAATTAGGTTGATTTATGCCAGAGGAAGAGTTGGCCCACGGACTGTGCAAAAACTGAGTAAGGGCTTCAGGATTTGGCTTGTATATTTTAGTCAGGGTATTTGCATAGAATGTAGATTGTTACAAGTTTTTGCACAAATGAATGTTAATACAGTTTTTGACGCTTACCCGTAGTTTGTTTATTTATACTCATCTCTGTATGTATTCTTAGTAAAAATGAACAATTTTACTGATAATTAAGAACAGCAAAGTATAAGTATTTTGAATGTACAAATGTCTTAGATTCTTTGGGTAAACTTGACATATCATTATTGAAGCACTACAAGTGTCTTGCTGAACGGTCGGTTACATTCTAATTGTCCCCTGTAGACCCAGAAAGGTAGGGGGTCTGCTCGTGTATTCACTATAGACTGTTTTTCAGGACTTTATAACTTTGCTGTAAATGTTAAGTCTGAGCTAAAGCAGTTTTTTAAAAAAAAATCTTTATATAGAAGGTTTGTAGGTTTAGTTGTGCTTTTTGGATCTTAGCCTGCAGAATTTAATTCTGTTTCCATCAGTTCATAATGGCACTAGTCTTTTGGGGGTAAGTGGGAAATTCTCTGCGCGCATCGAAGGGCAGAATTTGATCTTTGGTATTAAAATTTAAAATAGTGTGTGGACAGCCAAGTTATTAGCACTTGAAAATCAGCTACTGCACTTGAATAAGTTTTCCAAATAGCTTTTTAAGTAATAGGTGTAGCTCTCTAAACACTGTAACTGCTCTACACTACGGATGAACACAGTAACTTTTCATAGTTTCTTTAGGACTTCATACACTTTTCCTTGGATGTACACAATGGACTACAACAAGTCTTTTTGAGATGTTCTAGTCTGTGAAATAAACATTTATTTAGACAATTTATAAAACATGTATTACAGGGACTTTTTTAAGACATGTATTTTGGAGCCTTTTTTGTAGCACAACATAAAAAAAAAAAAAAAAGGAAGAATAATCTCTGAACTATGTTAAACTTATGATAAAGATCTGGTTTAAGCCAACCAAAACTGAAACATCCAGAGTGAGGATAGAACACCAATTGTCAATCAGTTCATTTTGCCCTCCCTTTGAGCTAATCTGGCCCTGAATCAGGAAGCCTTAGACAGTGAGCCAAAATTCCAATTATGGCCCTGATCTAAAGCTTATTAAAGTCAGTGGGAGTCTTTCTGTTGACTTCAGTGGCCTTCGGATGAGACTCCATATGAGCTAAAAACATAGAGGCCTGATTCGTATCTCACTTACGCTAATGTAAATGAAAAGTAACTCTGTTAAAGTCTGGAGTTTTGCTGGTGCAAGTGAGATCAGGATTGCGCCCCTAGCCATACAGTACAAATTAAAGATGGAGTTTTAGCCTTATCTTTGAATTTGTGATTTCTCCTCTTCCCCGCCCTCCCCCCATTTAAACCAGCCCAAATGTTATTTTCAGATGACTTTTTTCTGGTGTGTGACTTTATATGTAAAATGGACTTTGTTTGTATTGCAGGTTGATTCTTGATATGAAATGTTCCTGTCTTGCTTTGTTTTTATCAGTTTTACACAGATACATAAGTAATGAAATGACTGTCATTTTCAAATATGTTAAGAATGCTGGCCGTGTTTCAATACAAAAATATATTCTTAAAAATAAAATCCTAGGAAAAGAAGCTTTTACATGAAACCTCTGGATTATTCTCCAGCTTTGAAACTGTTTATAGTTGCAAGGCAGATGCAGGTAGAAGATGAATTATGCTTAGGAAGATACATTAGTAGCCAACTGGTCCAGCATCTTCTCAACCTTGAACGTTTAGGGGCAGGCTCTCTGGGGTGGTGCTGCTACTTTGTGCCATATCACCAGCAGAATCCAGTCAGAATGCTCGTGTACCTGGCCCAAGGAGGCTATCACCAAAGAAAGAACAATCCTCTGATAGCACCTCCACTGGCTCTGGGCTCTTATGCCACTTCCCGTCCCCACTGTTTGTATAGCTGGGGACAAGAGGCTTGGTTGGGCTGCCGCTATGCTAAGCTGATCTCTCACTGCGTTTTCTGCCCCTTGGGACTGTTTGCAGCTGGTATAAGTTAGAGCAGCCCCCAGTCTGCTGTAACCCAGCACTAGCCCTGTACAAACCAGCAGCAGGACCAGAGAGTGCAAAGCACATGCCCATGACAGGTGCTCTGTGTGGATCAAAAGACTCCATGATGTGGCCCATCCAACTCTCCCACCCTTATATGGCTCTTAGTGCTATACCAGTCCCTTATAAGCTACTGTTTTATGGCTCTCAACTGCATTCAAGTCCCTCTTTACAACATATTATACTTTTCTGTCCCAGGAAAAGGCTTGTAGGGCCTGATTCCAGTCTTGCCTAATATAATTCCATTGAGTTCTATGGCTAGCCTCTTGATTTACACTGGTACGAGATTAGAAGCAGGCCCAGAGAGACGGAAGATCATAAACACATTTATAGTATGTTTGGACTTAACTTAGCATAAAGATCTGCAGCCTTTAATGCTGAGGAAACCTGCCAGGAAGTCCCAGTTACGGCTTCCATCCCCATTAGTCTCTTTGGTAGATACTTGGAAGCCTTTTCATTTTTTGCATTGGTCAGTTCCAGGCTATAAAGAATCAAACAAGACTGGAGATGGCATGTAAGTAAGCGCCAGATTCTGATTTACTGGAGACTGGATTTATACAAGCTAACTCCATTGAGGAGCTACTCTTAACTAATTGATGTGTGGAATCAGTCAGACAAGAATCAGGCCCTACATGTTTCTGTTCAGTAAGCTTTAGAACCAAATACATCACCAGGCCCTTATGTGACTTAATAGGAAAATGCAGAGTATTCATTAGAGATGGGACTATGCTGCAAAGCTTGGGTCTGGATGAAAGCCAGTCTGAATAAAGCCCCGAGTGATAAAATACCAATAGGAGTAGATGCTATCCTCTTAACTAGTATAGCTTTAAAATCCACACTGTTACGTTTGGAATTGGCAGTGATAAAACACAACCTGATTTCATTACTGAGAATGAGAATGTTGCCTACTCAGAAACAGCCTTGAAATACTTCAGCATTATGTAGAGATAGTGTTTCTCTGAAAATACTTCACGGAAATGCTTTTTCTTGGCTAAGTTGCGTAAAATGTTACAGTGTGTCTTCTAATGTTTCTATGTCACAGTTAAAGATATTTGCACTAAACTAGAAGAACGGTTTGTACTAAATATTCTCGCGTTGTGTAAGTGAACCTCCAAATTATGTGTGAGATGTTGAATTTCCTCTCGTTTCCATGACCAGCTTGTAAAAATATGCGGTGTCACGAAACCAATTCACTGTAAAGTCTGCTTGAAGCAAACGTCTTGCTTGAGGGCTGTTTTGAACATACTGCATGTGGCATGAGCGAGAGCCTGATTCACCATTCTGCTATGCCAGTTTGATGCCGTTGTAATGCCACTGAGCTCAATGAAGCTGGTGCATCCGATTGGAGAGGCAGGCCCGGAGATTTTTGTTGATTACTCTTAATGTGTAGGAGCGGGGTTGAGATTTTATCTTCCATTATTTAAAATTGTGCGCAAGGAGGAAATGAGAACCATGGGGCCATCACACTGGCTTTCTAGTAACACAGTGGTAGCACGCTGTATTGCAATGCTAATGGAGTGTAAGCTCAAAGGCAGAGTTCAAGTTCTGTACCACAGCCTGCCAAAGCATAAGAGAGTGAGTTAAGCTGAGTTTTCTGAGAAGGTATGTTTGAAGGACATGCGCAAATGTCCCTGAGGCTAGTTTTAGAATGTGTTAAGTTTGGAAGACCTGACCTTACTTAAATTCCTAGCTTCCTTGTTTGAAACAGGGACTGAGGGTAAATAAGAAGATAACTTAGGGAAAAAAAGCATGGTAGCCATTCTAGTGCAGTAGTCTGTAATGCTGACAGTCATATGGTACATTTGACGTGGGCCTGTAGCTGCTCCTTGCATGGGCCTCCCATTGAAATCCATGGGAGCGCCATGTGCCAAATGGCTCCAGGAGCAGACCCATAGTGCATGGTACCTTGATCACTTAGGTCAGTGACACTGACTTTTCTATATCGAGAACTGCAGCACCATGGGCCCTGAGTCTGCTCTCACTTAGGTGGAAATCAAGAGGAACTTTCCTGAAATCAATGGTATTTCACCAGTGTAAGTCACATCAGAATTCAGCTGATGGTGATTACAGGCCAAATTCTGACCTTGGATACCTATGCTCAGCTCCTGAAAATATATGGACTAGATCCTCAGCTGGTATATGTAGGCATGACTTCAGTGGAGCTTCACCAATTACACCAGCTGAGGATCTGGCCCTATAGGTCAATTTGCGTACACACATCCCAAGGCAGAATCTAGGTATCCCTTCCCCTGCCGCTTTCTAAAGAGTGCAAACAAATATTTCAAACTCTAATTTCTTAAGATAAACTGAACTCTAGCAATGAATTCCCTGCTTTTTGCAGAAAAACGAAAGATTACTCCTTGGTGAGAGGTGTATATTTTTCTGTTTGGTTAAACTGTTTTCAGCTATGTGTTTGAAACTTGAGCTGTGCCATTTGTGTGATGTGTTAAAGAAAAAGGTCCAGATTCTGATCTCAGCTACACAATTAATTAGAAAAGTTGTATCTGCGTTCATAACTAGGGCCAACCCAAATGGGGGGAAAATGAGCTGTACGCACTTTTTGTCTTGCTTTGATACACCCTCTCGGCTCCTCCCAGCAACCAGTGACTTGTATGAAAAATACAATTAGTGTAACTAGGGATTGCCTGCTGTATGATGATCAGCACTGTGTGCAACATCAAAATAATCAATGCCCACGTAACTACACATCTTCCCTAGTTTCTATTGCTAGACCTATTGGATCTGTCTGTTAGCATAGAGCTGTATCCTCTTCCTTTTGAGGTCAATGACAAAATTCTCTTTGACCTGAGTGGGAGTAGGTCCATAGGAATGAGGATATTTCTATCTTCTACACCCCGGTCCTATTATTCTGACCTGAAACATACAAAGTTTGAGCATCAGTTTATAGGTGTATTTTATTCTTCTAAATTTACTTTGAAGTATGAGATGGGGAATATTTCTTGCCTGCCGTATGTATTTGAATAGAACCATTAGAAAGCACAGCCTTTCCGTTCTGCAGTAATGCTGGTTTGGAGGTGAGCACAGTGGAGAGCTTCACGTAAGTTACATTCTGATTTTAAAAAGGGGTATGCATGATTTGATCTGGCAATAATAATATGTATTGTTCACCACAAATCTATTTTTATGTTGTGCCAATTTGATAATGAACTTTTAATAAGAATAAAATATGAAACCATTAATTGGTGGTGTCATTTACCTGGATGCTTTATTCTAATTACACAGCCTCTTCATTTCTTTCAAACATCATCCTCTGAATATTTTCTAGATTCTTCCCCTACTAAAACAGCAGTGTGGGGCTCCAGACTGCAGCTTTGATAGCTGCTTGGGTGAAACAACTTTTCAGTTCAAATGCACCATCCTGGACAGTCAGGTCACATTCTTAAGGGCAAAACTTACTTGCCTTACTCATGCAAAATTCCCATTGGCATCAAGTAATGTAAGATGAGCATGACTCAGCTCTTAATGCCAGGACAGCAGGGTTTCTATATGGATGTTTGGCTGTAAGATTTAGGGGGCTGAGTCTCTAAAGCATCACCCAAATGAGCAGTCCTTACTCACACATGTAGTCCTGTGGACTTCAGTGGGAATACTTTCATGCATAAGGATTACTTTTGTGAGTAAAGCCTGCAGGATCGACACCTGGGTCTATGCCAGAGAAGTAACCCTACAATATTTCAACTTTTGACATGAGTGATGCTGATTAAAAGCTTGATTCAGTGCCCCCTGAACTCAATTGGGAGTCTTCATATTGACCTAAATGGGCCCAGATCAGGCCTGAAGGTCTCATACTGTTACTATTAAAGTTATTGTCAAAACTCCAGTTGATTTCAAGGGGAGAAGGATGGGCCCTATAGCAAACTCTGTGCTGTAAAAGGTAGAAATGGGTCCAAGTCAAAACCCTAGATCCAAACAGCATTGAACAGCTGGGGAATTGGGATTCAAACTTAGCTATTCTTACCCTTTTCCAATAAAATGTTACATTTTGGCATGGAAAAGAGGTTTTGGAACTGGGAGATTATTTGCCTCTCGACCTTTTTGCAGCTGTGGACCAATTTCACACTTGGTGTAAGTCATTGCCATCAAAGGGGTTACCAGCTTGCACCCACTTTGAAGTTGGCTCTATATTTTCTCCACTATTCTAAACAGAATTTGTATATTAAGAAATCCCAGCAATCCATGTGAAGGGGGAACTGGCAAATAGTCTTGGGGCACAAATTAGCATTTGTTTAAAAAGAAATAAGTTTCTCTCAGATATGGTGGCCTGAAATTTGTACTGCACTGAATTATTCTACAGCTGGGGCCCAAAGCCAATGGGAATCTCTCCCTTGACTGGTGGGCTTTGGATCTGGCCTTAAATGCTAAGGGGTACGTTGTGGATCAAGTGCACTTCCTGAGTAAATTAGCTGTGTGCTGGCAGTGGAGGGAAAGTAGCCCTTTCAAAGTGCGGAGCAACAGCAGACTGTAGACTCAGGGTTTCATTAGCCCCTGAGGCTGCTGCACCCTTATGTGTGAGACTGGGAGTGGGTGGCAGGGTTGGCTGGTAGATCTGCATAGGTATGGGTTCATCTTTCCTTTCCCCAGACCTGTCAGGACACAGAGAGCCCCTGCAGATCGCTAGTTCATAGATCTCATGAGCCCTCTCCCTATATCCACCGTCCTCGCACCAGTGCAGTGGAACCATAGTAGCTCTGCATTAAGGGCCCTCAGCACTTGAAGAGAGGGGAGCAAGAATTTCACTAGATGAAATCTGGCCATTTTATATCCATCTTGTGTGAGTGTAAACCACAGTGGTCTTCAGCATCTGTCACAAATGCTGTCCCTGAGAGCTGGATTTTGCATTTAGCTCTCTGATTTAACTGAAAGGTATATACAATTATATGTAGCCAGCCAGTTCCTGTGCATTGATTATTCCAGCAAAAGTACAGAATAAATTACACTTAAAGTTGTTCCTGATCAGTTTGTATTCTACAGCTGGGTGGAGTCTTGATGTTAAACCTCCCCCTTTCGATCAATCCACACCCCATTTTTGTTCTCTTCAGGCACAGACGTGTTAGAAATGTGTATCTGTCTTAGCACACTGTTTGGAGAATGCCAATATCTTGGCACAGCAAAAATGTTGTACGAAGGCTGCCGTCAGCACCCAACCGATACCACAGCACTGACTGTGATATAAGTGGCTGGAGGGGGAGGTTTTCAAAAAGTAGGAATGGGAATTCGATGTCTAACTTCCAATGATTCTCAATGATAGTTGGGTGTCTAACTCCCACTTCAGCCGTGGAAGATCTAGAGCAGTGGCTCTCAACCTTTCCAGACTACTGTACCCCTTTCAGGAGTCTGATCTGTGTTGCGTACCCCAAGTTTCACCTCACTTAAAAATTTGGGCTCGGCTTTAGTCACATGTGGCAGGGCTCAGACTTCAGCTTTCTGCCCTGGGCCCCAGCAAGCCTAACGCTGGCCCTGGCGAACCCTATTAAAACAAACTCACCCACAGTTTGAGAACTACTGATCTAGTATATAGAGCAGTATAAACAAGTCTTTGTATGAAATTTTAGTTTTTACTGACTTCACTAGTGCTTTTCATGTCACCTGTCATAAAACTAGGCAAATATGTAGATGAGTGATGTATCCACTGGAAGATCTCTGCATACTCCCAGGGGTACATGTAGATCTAGAGAATTGATTATGTTATGCCACGTTTTGGTGGAGTGTAGCTGAAGCCCATTCATGTGGAGGGATTTACACGCAGAAATACCATTAATGCAGCTACTTACTGCAAATACAGCGGCAGGTATTTTTTAAAGTATGAAATCTGTTCACTGCTCATCTAAGTCTGGCTCTGAAATTTCATGTATACATCTTCTGAAGGGTTATAAATTCTTTTCTTATGCAGGGATTTAGGTAGGAGGCAGTTCAATTCCCAGACAGGGCTTGTTGGCACAGGCAGGGAATGCTGCCACCCCAGACTCTGACGTGGAGGGTGTACCTCAATAAATGCCCCTGCAGCCACCTAAAGAGCTTGAGGAGGAGGTGCGTTGCAGCAACAATCCTTCTGGCCAGTTAAAGACCTGTGTTGATGTGACAAAAAGAATCCCCGTCCTTTCCCTGGGCTGACCAATGGTAATTTTGAAATAGAGATTCAAGAGTGGAGCAGCAGTAAAGGTTTGGGACTTCTCAGGATTTTCAAAGTGGCATGAAGGAATTGGCTTGCCCAGGTAGAATGAAGGTTGGGTTAGTGAGAGAAAACTTTCCATGAGGCTGAATAGTATCTCTTTTTGGTTGCAGCAATTCAAGTGGAGCAGAGAGGCCTTCAGTCCTAGATTATAATGTCTCAGTGACATAGGTCCGTACCCTGCTTGGTGCCCTCCTCTTGTGCACAGTATCCAAAAGGCAGTGCAACAGAAGTGGTTCTGCTATACTGAAAGTGGGTGTGTGGGCCAAGATAGCCCCTGCTGGGTGATCCACACCCCCTGCATACCAGGGAAGGAATGTTTTGCAGGGTCCTGATCAGAGTTATTGTACAGGAGATTTCAGAGACATGCCCAGCAGCACTGTGACTGCACAGATCCATTGGCCAAAAGCCACTATGTATGGGGCACAACCAGTGCCCATAATATTAAAATCCATGAGGAGTTTAGTAGCAGCTGCAAAGCTACTGCATGGCTGACTTGTAGCCTGGGATAGTGGATTCTCTCTCTCTCTCTCCCCCTCAGAAACTTCCAATTTACTCAGCCTTTATGCATCATGAACCCTATTCAAAGCCCACAGATTGGAGCCCAGGAGGGTATTTGGCCCATAGTAAAAAAGGAGTTTTTTAAAAAGCCAATAGGTCCAGTACTTACTAGAGATGAAAACAAGATCTTTGAATTAAAGAAACACAAAGATAGCATAGAGGATGATGCAGACGGGCCTCCTTTTACCTCCCAGCTCACGGAGTAAAAGTCACATGGGGCTGCACAGAGCAAACAATAGCCCAGCTATACGGATTTGGGTTTGCAGGACTCATGCTGCGGTGCTAATAATAGCAATGCAGATATTCCCATTTGGACTGGAGCCTGGGCCTTAAGACCTACCCCCCTCACCAGATTTCAGAGCCAGAGTGGGAATGTCTATACTGCTATTATTAGCACCATAGTGCAAGCCCTGCGAGCCTAAGTCTGTAGACCTAGGCTCTGAGACTCACTGCTGTGTTGGGGGCGAGGGGGGGGGGGTTGATTTTTAGTAGTGTACACAAATGCACAGTCAGAGAAAGCCAACGCAGGAGTGACTATGTATTATTGTACTGAAAGGATCAACAGAAATGTGAGACTTTTCTTCATTCATCACCACTCAACTTCACATACTTTTCTTAGTGGTGACAGATAATCTGCACCAGAGATAAACCTGGATGAAAAATCCTGGCTCCAAAGAAGTTCAGTTCTGGATCTGGATCCTAACTTGGAGACACAGACCCATCTCTTTTCTACGCACATCATCTGAGGCACTTACTACTTCATTCAGACCTGAATATGTATATAATAGTGTTCCCTTACATAGCACCTCTTACAGAAGAATCTCAAAACACTTTACAAACCCTTAATAAGATTCACAAAATATCATTTAATTTTTATTGTGTCATTTTACAGTCTGGAGAACTTAGGAATTAGGTTATATGTGGCTTTCACAGACATCAGTGACAGAGCTGGGAATAGATCTATCTAGCTACATTTTAGCACACCCATCACTATGATACCTGAGTGAACCTCTGAGTGCAGGCTCCAATCACCAGACAACACTGTTCATTATAATGATAACTATTTAGGGCCAGGTTCTTCCACCCTTATTCCTACTGAGTAGTAATATACTCTGCAAGTACTTCAGTTAAAATGAAAGAGACCATTTGTGGAGTAAAGCACTGCTCACAAGAAGAACAGAAGTGGCAGAAGTTGGCCCTCGGACAGTGTGGTCTCTATAGACTCAGTCTTAAAGTTCCGTAGTATTGAAATGCATATTTTATTATTAGAATTGTGCAAAAATCCTGGTATTTGGTGCAAACATTTTATCCTTTAATTCTGGACCATTTGGTGACCCCCAAAATTTTGTTTCTTGTCATGAAATTTCATGAAATGGCCTTTTCGCACATCAAAAGCATTTGAACAAAATTCAATTAGAATAAAAATATGTGGAACATTAAAAGAAAATATCACTTCAAAATTATAAAATATTTGTGTATTTCATACCTAAATTGAGCCAACCGGAACCTTATTTTTCATTCAAAAATGGCCCACAATGAAAAAAAATCCACAGAATTTCAAAGGCACTTTTTCTCCCTCCCCCCAGAATCCGACTGTTTTAGAAAAAAGAAATACACAATGATCAAACCTTGCAAACAGAAGGTTTGGCATTATGTTAAAAAGTGTTTGCATACCACTACTGAAGCACGTTTTAAAATGCAATATAAATAATACAGAATGAAAGGAAATCAGGCCCAAGAACAAGCAGTAGTTTGCTGCACCTGCCTTTCAGAAGATGTTGTGGCCAACACAGACACACATTCCCGTAGACAAAATGATTGGCTAGATCCTCAGCTGGTGCAAACTGGCATAGCTCCATTGATTTCAATGGAGGGACACCGATTTATACCAGTTGATGATCTGGTCTAATATGAGTTTTCTTAGGGACTCACAATAAAACTAATTACTTTATGCTGTTCACAAATGCTCTCAGGCAAAAAAGACTAACAGGAGTCTAATCAGCATATGCAAAGGGAAGCGTGTGAGAATTTTAATTCATTGTGCGAGTGAGGGTGTGATACTGCAGGATAAATGACAATGGGTTTCTTTAAGGCTGAAGCAAAAGGAAAATCAGCTACAATTACTATTGTTTTTTATGTTAACAGCTGTATTGATTAGTTTCATCCTGTATGTCACTGGTAACTAAGGAACATGACACATTATCTTTGGCTATTGTTAGAGGGTAGCAGAGACTGCAATATTTTTAGAAACAGATTCCCACAATGTAATTGTAGCAACTGGATGATCATGTACTCGCATATCAAAACATCAGTGGAAGAATTCCTGGGCAACACCACCAACAGTTCTCCTATTCGGAGGGGCACAGGATAGCTAAGAAGCTTGACAATTGGTGAGGACAGAGCTGTTACCTCTAAGTCTCCAGTTTGAAACTGCACCGATCCTGCACTGGCCAGTATGGAAGAGAAGTGGGAGCCAATGCGCCTTACTTGCCACAGTGAAGAGATGACCCATATGCAGTCTTGCCAGTCTGCTCTCACCGTTCCTCAGTTTGCACCGTAACACATTAGAAAGTACATCATGATGTTGGTGGAGAATATTGGCGGCCATGTGTTAGACTCCTTACACAGCTGGCCATCAAACTCTGGAAAGTTATAGTTATTAAGAGCAAACATAGATACTTGGGTACACTTGCAGGAGTAACAAGAGATACACGCTTGAGGCAACCAGCAGTCTATAGAGTGAGGAGTCAGACTGTCACTTGTATATCTTCCATTTCTACATCCTGGCATCTCCTTCAGCCACTGCATGGTCTTGCCACAGGTCAGTAGACTCAGCAGAAAACCATTACTCTCTGAAGTAAAGGAGATGATTATCTCCATCCATTTTAGGAACCTAGGATTTGCTATGTTGGATCCAATCAGTGGTCCAACTAATCGAATATCATTTCTGGCAGTGGCCACTACCAGCTGCTTCAGAGGATGGGGTAGATAGTGCTGAGACAGTTATGGGATAACCCGCCCCCAGGGAAAGTTTTCTCCTAATCCCCATTAATTAGAGGTTAGTTTCTGCCCTGAAGCATGCGGGTTTGTATCCTATTTAGAACTCCTGAGTTTTATATATTTACTGTTATAACTCTGGATATTCTTGTTTCATATAAAAGTCTAATTCACTTTGGAATCCTGCTTCACTTTCGGCACGATGATATCTTGTGGCAATGAAACTAATTTGCACTGTGTGAAAAAGTATTTTATTTTATCAGTTTTGAATTTGACCCCTTTCAGTTTTGCTGAATGCTTCTTTATACTTTATTACAGGATAGGGTAAGTAGAAGATTAGAGAACAGGGAAAATAGAAGATCCCAATCTACTTTCTTTATACCAGTCTACATTTTGCATACCTTTATCACATGCTCTCTTATTCATCTCCTCTCTAAGGTAAACCATCCCAATCTTTTTGATCTCTCTTCATCTGAGATTTTCCATGCCCCCCAGCAGCACCCTTTTCCACACTTAGCAAAGGACAGGATGGACATGGTACTGAATGACTGCCTGCTACCCTAATCAGCAGTCCTTCCAGGTCACAGCTGAGACACTATCCTGTTGATGTCCCCCTCAAACACTCTTAGTGACTCTATTAGTATTATTATTTGCATTACTACCATAGTCCCAAGGAGCCCTAGTCGTGGACAAGGCTCCCACTGTGCTACGCATTGTACAAACACAGAACAAAAAGATGGGCCTGCCAAAAAAGAGCTTCCAATCGAAAACGTCAGTGAATTTCAATCAGGCCCTGAATGCAATCTCATTCCTGTTCCGTTTTCACTTTTTTTCTTTAATGTGGTGGCTTTACTGGTTCTTTCTGCCTCTTACATCTTCCTCAGTCATTAAGGTTCTGCAGTCAGAACTTGGCTGACAATTCTATTTGAGTGAGGCAGAACAGATTCCAGCTCAGTCTTCCACACCTGTACTGGCTCTGTTATGCTAACAGTTTTGTCAGATAAGCAAGCAGCCGTGACTCAAACACACACAGGAAGCATGTATGCGGAGTCAGAAATTGCCATTTTTATACAGTCGCCTTTCTGCCACAATCACACTTCAACTCCTTGCAAGGGAACCACACTTCACTAATCCACAAACCACAACACTCCCCGCAAAAATCAGTTTGATCTCATTTCCCAGCAAAGACTTAATGGCAGATTCATATTACTAGGACTCATCACTTGCACATAATATCTTAAAGCCAATTTACCAGGGGATATTATCATAAATAAGTTCAGCTACATTCAGTAAAATAAGTGAACAAAATACATTGTGTTTTTATGCCTATGTTCTCTTACTAATTTGAAAAATTCAGTCATTTCAGTGGGTCTCCCATTCTTTACTGTGAGCTAGCAATAGCCTGAAATCCTTTGTAAAGTACTCTGAGACACATTGAGTATGGAAGCTCTTAACATAGACTCCTCTTCTATTTTGTTCTATTCCTGATGACCTATACACAGATATTGACTATCGTGTTATCACCGGAGTTATTTGAGAATCTATGGAAGGATGTGTGTGACATGAGACGCATATCCATCACAGCAAACTTTTTTTTAAAAAGTTAAATAGTGTTGATGCAAACCACACAATGAGAGTTAACTGGCAGAAGAACAAAAAGTGTCTCTCAGACCAAGAAAGGTACATTTCAAGAGATTAAACATTGTCTAACACCGACCTGAGATATGAAAATGCAAGATGAAGACCCACCTATTGAGCCAAATCCTGATCACTTGCATAAAGCCCAAGGAAACTAACTGGGCCCAGGAAGTGTTTGGCCCCAATTTAGGACAATTTAAACAATGGTAGGCATGAGCTTAAGAGCTTTTCTGAATCAGGGCCTTTGTGGGAAAACAGGGAATGAAATCTCCACAGTTACTACTGCAGCCAATGGATTTTACTAGTGACTCCTGTGCTTGCCTTCTATGTACATGAGGGATTTTAAACAGTGGACCCTTGTAGTCATGGTACTGGATTCTACTGTCCTGCGTCTCCTCAGCTAGCTTTGACCTACCTCCACTCCTACTGTGTGAACTCTCCAAAGCCTGCTCCCCCATGTACAGTAAACCATTGTTACTTCCTCTCTACTGAGGCCAGATTTTTAGCCCACAATGCTGGAGTGGAGTGGCAAGATTTGGCCAATGGTTTTATTACTATTTTTTAAGTGGGGTTTGACTGACAGAGTATAGCACACAAAGTTCATTCCATTCCTGGGAGTGTTTGAAACTAAGACATATAATTCATGACTTTCATGAGAATGTGAAGCAGAGCGAAGTGAGCGCTGACAGCTCCTCACCTAGAGATTGCAACAGATGTTGAACACACGTCACATATGTTTACCTTTACCTGAGCTATTCATCCTATTCCTCAAGCATGTCCGAAGGGAAACTCTGGATACCTTCACAGGTGAGTTTCCATTTATGGTCATGGAGCAACTGGCTGTGATGTTTGGCAAATGGATATAAACAATGTGCCAACACTTCCTTCAGTGAGCAGGAACATATAACTAATGCATATAAACAAAATTATATGTGCATTTATTGGAAAAAGATAGCACAGTGACTCAAACATGTGTCAACAGCTTCCCAGGGTGAAGGCTTCAAAGAGCAACTCTGACTATTTAGTGCAGTAAAATCTGATGCTTAATCCACAAATGATCTGCTTCAGATTATACCAAGATGCCTAAATTAGGGAGCAAAGTTGAGAATCTTGTTTTGAGTGACTCCTACTAGCCAAAACTTTGTGTCCAAGATTCACAAAAGAATAAAGCCAAGCATGCCATAACTAGTGGTGAATGTATGACTCTGAGATGCATCTCCTTAAATACCTAAGTAAAAAAGGAAAAGTGAAAATACACCACACTAAGGTAAGCAATAGAATCAGCTTTTGGCTGCCAAAGGCAAATGAGAATACATCACTCACATAATAAACAGACACTAATTATTTTGCTTCCACAGGGGACCACCTGTTCTGACAATACGGTGGCTCTGAATGGAAAAAAGCCCTGGAATTAACAGACGGACAACCTACCTGTGACAATATATACATAAAGTACCTCCTTTTCAATCTGACAGAGAGATGCAAAGACGTTTTACTAGAGTTACCATATTTCAAGTTCCCAAAGAGAAGACACTGCCAGTGGCAGCAGGAAGGGTAATTGGGAGTGGGGTAAAGTTGGGAGGTGCTGGAGGGAGTATTTGGGGGGCACTTGAGGGATGTGTGGGTACTGGGAGGGAGTATTGGGGGTGCTGAAGGGGTGTGTGTGTACTGGGAGGGGGTATTTGAGGGGTGCCGGGGGTGTATTGGAAGGGGATATTTGGGGGGTACTGGAAGGGCATATTGGGGATGCTGGAGGGGTGTGTGTGTACTGGGAGGCAGTATTTGGAGGTGCTGGTGTGTGTGTGTACTGGGAGGAGGTATTGGGGGTGCTGGAGGGGTGTACTAGGAGGTGATATTGGGGGGCTGGATGGGTGTGTGTACTGGGAGGTAGTATTTGGGGGGTGCTGGAGTGGTGCGTGTGTTGTGGGAAGGGGTATTTGGCAGTGCTGGAGGGGACGTTTGAGGGGTGCTGAAGGGGGTACATGAGGCCTCCAGTCACACTCAAGGTGGGGGGCAGTGTCACAGTGGCAGGGAGGCTGTTGCAGGCCAGGGACGCAGCACCAGCCCATCAGTCAGCACCTCTCTGCAGTCCTCTCCCACTTCCCAAGCTAGGGACCTAGGGCTTGGCCCTGTCACCCCTCCCGACTGGGCTCTGAGGCAGTGCAGGTGACCTGGCCAAGAGGCACTTGGCAGCTCCACTTACCTGGCGGGCCGAATTCAGCAGCTGCGGACGCAGGGTAGGGGCCAGTCAGGGTGTGGAGACTGCTGTTCCTGAGCTGCAATGTCTGCTCTGCAACAAAAAATCCTGGACATTTCCTCTTATTTCAGAAATCTGCCCAGACAGAGAGGCCATGTCGGGGGAAAACCCAGATGTATGGTAACCCTACCTTTTACACGTAAGGAATACAACCAACTCTATTAACTAGAATCTCCATATGATGTGGAAAGAACTTCAAGCATGTAGGGTTTATTTAAGAACTTCTGTTTTGTTGCTTTTTGGAGCAGAGGTCCCTAAGGAACTGATCCAACATCCATTGAAATTAATGGGAATCTTCCCATTGACTTCAATGGGTGCTGAATCAGGCCTAAATTATTAAAAAGAGGTAGACCTCAGAAGGGTAAAGGGGAAATTTTCACCCCCAAATGTCTGGCTCATCTTTGTAAAGAAAGATAAAGCAGAATTGTATCTACAGAGACCAGATATCTCACTTCAGACTGAGCTCAGACTGGAGAATTTTATAACCATACCTATTTCTAACTGACCACCATCTTTCTCCTGTCTCTGAAAGGAGGAAGAGAAAAACAGATCTCGGAATGCTAGATATTCTGGAAAGTGGGGAGAGTTGGTCCATGGCACCACTTGCAAGAACAGTAGATTGCATCCGATGAAGTGAGCTGTAGCTCACGAAAGCTTATGCTCAAATAAATTGGTTAGTCTCTAAGGTGCCACAAGTACTCCTTTTCTTTTTGCAAGAACAGTAGAGTTATCTCCTGGATGTCCCAGCTAAATTCCAATTGGGTAACTGAATTGCAATCCTCTGTGCTAAATTCCCCGGCAGGTTAAATGTAATAAGACAAAGTCAAATACATCCCTTGCATAACTCCATTGATGTTGGTGGGTTTACTCTGGGGATGAATTTTGCCCACAGTCTTTCTTTTTTGTCCTTTGTTTCAGGTGCAGCATTTGTGGGTGCCGTTTAAAGCCTGCCACCTTTTCACTCAGAAGTGGCTTAACATCAGTGATGGGTGAAGTGATCACTGTATACAAATCTGTTTGTCTAACTCTTGGGAATATTTGGCTAAAAGTATAAATGTCAGTTACTGTTATTAGATGGACACCTCATGGGTGAATGTATGTGACAAACAACGTGCAGGTCACATTCTCATAATAATCAACCAGCAACAACTCAGACTGGCTCTGCCAGTAAGTGTGCAGATGATTCTCTTCTTACATAATACTGCAAAGTATTGGCAAGTTACTCAAAACACAACAGCCTCTCTACTAAAAACAAAAAGCAAAAAATCCACAGTGCCTCTGAAAAATAGAGGGAAAAGGAACATGGTTTCAGTGAAGAATAACAGCTACTCCAGCTGCTTACTCAGCCTTTAGTCTGAATGCATTACATTGAGTATATTTGCCACCACCCAGGGAAAAGCATTACTCAGCAGATCAGGACTAAAGGGGAGGGAGGAAGATAGCTCAGTGGTTTGAGCATTAGCCAGCTAAAGCTAGGGTTGTGAGCTCAATCCTTGAGGGGGCTATTTAGGGATCTGGGCCAAAAATTGGGGATTGGTCCTCCTTTGAGCAGGGGGTTGGACTAGATAACCTTCCAACCCTGATATTCTATGACTGCAGGCTTTTCATTTTCTTACAGCTGTGTTCTTTATATAGACACGTTAAGCCAAATCCAGGAAGTTCTGTTGTGTTCTTACTCAAGCAAATCTCCCACGGACTTCAATGAGAGCTTTGCTCAAGTAAACACTGAGCAAAGACTTCAGGTTAAAGACTGTGAGAGTCACAAACACCAGTGAATACAGGTGTAATGATCAGCTAATAGGACTTGTTAAATTAAGGAACTTCAGATAGACACTACTTCCTGGTTCTATTCTTTCCAGGGCATATGCTGCCACGGTGATGATGGAGGGCAGGACAGAGCTTAGAAATTCAGTGCCTGATTCTCCCCCCACTTCAACCCATTTCATACCACTGTAACTCCATCACTGCCAACAGAACTATTTTTGATTTATACTCGTATCTGTGAAGGAAAAATCAAGCCCGCAAATTCCTGGTTAGATTAGGTTTGGATTACACCTTCTAAAGGCACAAAAGTGCAGATGGTTGTTTTGACAGACAGTTTTATTCATACCAGGAGTGCATTTTAAAGAGAAAGCCCCCACTTTTAGGATGGATGAGGGAAGGGCTTGGTGTTGCCCCTTCTGAGTTGGAGAGATACATGGTCCCCTTTGGAGTAAAGTTATAAAGAAATTTTATATAAAAACAGCCAGTTAATTTTAAACCCTGTCACACAACAATCTGAACAACAGCTTGGAGATAGTATTTTCATACAGACAAAATTAGTCACAAAGTATGCTACACACTCCATATTTGGCTAAATGTATACACATATATCAGCATGTTTTGTGTGGGTGTGTACACACCCACACATCTCTGACATTTGAAATGTTTTGACTTTTAATTAATATGACAAGAGTGTATGTGAGGTGAGTTAGATGTTGTAACATAAGCATGATGGGCTGCTGAGTTCTTTGATCATGGAACAATATTTTGGTAATGGTCTATTGGAGGCCTCTCTTCTGGCAGTCATCTCCTGGTTAAAAGAGTCACCTTCTCTGGTAGTCAAATGATAACAGGCAGTGATAAATGCAAACTGCACCTGTGTGTGCTGGTGGTGATGTTCACTTCATAGGAACTGAAATGGTCACATTCAAGAACAATTTATCAGCCCAAAGAAACAGAAGTGCAGGAGTAAAACAGGATGCAAAAGCTCACACAAATGCAGGGCATTTTCTGTGGGTAGTGCTAGGCTGTCAGGACTACAGAGACTATCTGCTCCTTTCCAGATTACATACTCACTCTCCAACAGCATCACTATAAGTGAGCTTCCCCAGCAACCTGCTACAAATTTCCATAGCACTTTGTAGAGCCCCATCTGTGCTAGGAGTGAGCTCTGGGTCTAACACAGGTGGAAGCTTCTTCCATGTAACTCTTCATATCAATCCTAAGAAAAGGGCAGAGCAGGCAGGAACCACACCAGCAAACTAGGCAGCTGCTAGAACTGGGAGGCCATAGGGGCTAGCAGCCCTGCAATGGAAATATTCTGGGGGTTGATCTATGTTTCCACCCTCCAATATTTTCTCTCTGCCCAGGGTGGGTGTGAGATGAGAGAGCCTAGGTTCTGCTCCTCCTCCGGCCTGAGAGCCTGGAGGGAGGGGATGGGTAGGGAAGGGGCAGCTGGGTGGAGCAGCATCATTTTGGGCATGGAGAGAGGGTTTTTCCCCCTCCAGTGCAGGAGGAGCTGCCAGTTGCACAAAAGCAGCAGTGGGGGCAGGGAG
Organism: Lepidochelys kempii; assembly: GCF_965140285.1. NCBI lineage: Eukaryota > Metazoa > Chordata > Testudines > Cheloniidae > Lepidochelys > Lepidochelys kempii. Next base: position 196,110,091 of record NC_136382.1, on the reverse strand, counting down.
TTGGGTGGGCAGCTGCTGTGGGTGCAGAAGTGGGGACACTATGCTGTCGCTGCCATCCTGACCAGGCCACTTCCTGAGCCTGCTGCATGTCTCCAAGACCAACTTGAGTGCCCGCCCTGCCACCCGCCGCCATCGCCCTGGGTGCTGCCTGAACTCCCTCAGTGCCACACCCCTAGCCCCAAACCTCAGCCCCCCCATTCAAGGTGAGCTTCTGCCACCTCTGGGGGAAAGCGTTTGGTTTTTTATTTTATTTTGAATGCTCCGCCTGTGAAACTGAGCCGGGGACGAAATGACAGCTTTACAATTCAATCACCCACTGTCAACCAGCCTGCCGCGCTCAGTAATACCCAAAGAATAAACTCCTACTTGAGCTGGCTAACGGTGGCTAAGCAAAGTAGGCTGGGGCTCACTTGCAACAGCTTAGCATCAGTTAGCAAATTTAGCACTGAAGTTTGCCTAGGGTGGCAGATTGTCTTGAGCAGCATCTCAGAGCTGACCACCCCTCCCCAGTTAGGGATGTGACAGCCCTAGGTATGCCACAGCAATAAGGGCGTGAGCCTTCCTGCAGTTGAAACTTTCCCATAGATAAATATAAGCCTGGAGAATCTCTTCAGATTAGTTTATAGCCTGGTGATGGCTACCTCCAAGCAGTACAAAACAGAAAACACCCCACAAACACCTCAGAACCAGGGGGTTCTAATCCATGACCAGATGCTATGCAAAATAATTAAATAAAAACAATAGAAACTTTCCTGGTCCATCAAAGCTGAATTAAAAGTACAATAGCAGCTGCCCGAAAAGAAAATACAGCTCCAAAACGAAGCACAAAGTGACTCTCTGGGTACGTCTATACTGCAGTTTGGGAACATGCTTCCCAGCTGGGGAAGACAGAGGTGCTAGTTCTACTCCAGCTGGTGCTCTAAAAATAGCTGTGTAGCCAGGTGTAGCTCCCTGCTTGCCTAGAAACCTGCCCCCACCCCCTGGGATCAGACTTGGGCAGCTAGCCTAAGCCCCTGCCTGTGCTACCCCAAGCTGCGCTGCGATTTTTAGCTTTCTAGCTTGAACAGACTTAGCACCTATTTGCCTACCGAATCAGGGAAGCCTGCTCCCAGCTGCAACGTAGACATACCCATTTGTAGCCTTTATTTTAAATTGAATTGGTAGTTTTGTGTTAAATGAGCGTGCCTAATGAGGGACTCCGGCTCCTGTGTTGCTACAGTTTTAAGATCAACGCGGTGAATTGCCCCTAGCAATTCTCTTCGGTTAGAAGGCTTTGGGAACACATGAAGAACAAAGTAAGACAGTGACCACAAACATAGTCTGTATTATAAGTTTCACTAAAGCTAAGCAGGTGATTAAGGCTACAATCACAAATCCCCAAGAGAGCCAATGCAATAGCCAATGCTGTAGTAGTATTCACATACCCAAAGATACCCTGGCATAGAGTCTGCTGGAACTCTCAACAGGTGGTCATCGATAGAAGGGTGATTCCTTCCTCACCCTATCCATACCAGGGAACCCTTTTTATCCTGTCTTATGACCCTATCATATGCATGAGGGTTCCAATCTGTATTTCCAGAACTCCATAAACTTTCAGATGGGCCCTGCTTCTTATAGGTTGTTCTCTTAATTCCCCTTATTCTCATTAGTATCTTATTAGTATTTACATAAACATGTTCCCATGATAACCTGCAGTGAAAGCAGAAATGTCCATGATGCTACCATCAGGTGTCTTGCGGTCTCTACGGGTACTCTCCGGCATATTTTCCCGAACATCACCTATTGGCACATTCTTTACAGTAATCTTGTAACTTTGCGGGTACAGGGTTATTCCTGGGTCACCTACGTATGTCAAGCCTCCTTAGGCCTGAGGCATAGTATGGCTAAGCTGAAATTTTACAGGCCTTAGCCTGTAGACCTTGCATTACAGCCTTACTTTATTTACATATCTAATACACACTCATCACTTCTAAATACTTGTCAACCTTGTACTCGTCCTCCCATGCTTATATCTACAACTTAACTCTATGCATCACACATTAATTACATATGAAATAATGTATGAGTTAACCACAACAATAGATAGCACAATTAAATGATAAAATGAACTAATTGGCTACACATTGTTGGTAGGTGACACTCTGCTTTCCAGTTACAGCAAAAGTGCAGCTTTGTCTGCCTTAATATGTATTGATCTGAGAGGATGAGCTCCCAAGGGGATTGCCGTGCTGTAAGCAAGCACTGCAGTGTGAACATTCAGCCGAGCCAGGAGATGTGTAAATGATGCAGGTGTCTTTGGCGTTCATCATATAAGGAATTTTATCCACATCTTAATGGTGAAATAACCACAAAATGGAAAAAAATCTCTTTAACATGCCTTTCTGGAGTGCTGCCTCTGAAGATGCTGATATGGAAAAAGACAAAAAGAGTTCACCCCTCTTTCAGCCATGGAGAGGATACAAGTATATTCCAAGTTGCCTGAGTGTAGGGACAATGGGTTAGAACAGGTCTGTGGTGCTTTTTCCTGAAGTGGTACAATACAGGGGTCTCTAAAGGATTGATAACAAAAATATAATTTTATTTCAGTTCTAATTCAGGCCGCATCATCTCCTCTGCTAGGCAGTGCATATGGAATCAAATGAGTGTAATTTCTGCCAGACGTACCCCAAAAGGGCAGCTATTGAGGCATTATCTCCCTAGTCCTCAAGCCTCCAGAACCCCCCACCCACCCTGATGAACAGCTCTCAGTAGGAGTTCCTTCTAGTTTAGGGGGCATGTCTGCTTGGGGGGTCATTATCCCCTGGGAAAGCCATGCTATTTCCATCTGATTTCTTATCAGTGCTATTCTGAGAAGCATTCTTACCATGCAGGTAGCCCACAAATAACAACATGGTTCTTAAGTGAGCTGTGCTGTCAGGATAGGTTTTACCTGTGAATCTTGGGGATAACTGTGTGGGTGGAGGGCCAAGCATCTTGATTTTTCTGCAGGGGAACAAACTCCATTTGAAAGGATGAAGCACCGTGAACTTCACAAATTTTCAAGAGTATATTCCCTCCTCCATGGGACTTTCTATGGGAAAAGACAATAGGGCCCTTCACTTTTAAATGGTTTTATGGATACAGTCATTCCAGCACTCCGAATATAAAATTGCAAATTGCACAATTATGCAAATAGCACCAATACAATTTACATATAAATTGCTCATCAGTAGCAATTAGTACTTCATTAAAGGCACAGAACTGTTGATTTGGACATTGACCAAGCAAACAATAAAGTCCATATTGCCAAAATATATAGTAGTTGTAAATAATTCCTTAAACACATATGAAGAAATAAATACAAAGCTACTCCTTGAAAAATGTATGTGTAACAAAATATGCAATACATAAGTGTATATTCTTCAGGGCTTTTGTCACCATGCCTGTGCCTTCATCGCATCTGAGAAATGTGCATATTGACAGATGAACCAATAGTGTGTTATTGTAATTATCAAACAGTACTGATTTTTTAAAATTAAATGGTTAATATAAATAAAACAAATTCTGGTCTCATGTAAATCTATTGACTTCAATAGAATTACACCAGGGATGGTGTCATGGGGCGAGGCTGCTCCCTAGCAACCCCTACTGGTCAAATGAGGCACTACAGGTGTTCCCTGCTTGAGTTTCATTGCCCAAGGTGGACCTCCTTGGTTCTCCACACATGCCAGTCTGTGCTGGAGATGTGGCTTAGCCCTCTAGCCAAGTCACAAACAAAACTTAACCTCCTCTAGGGTAGGAAAAGTCCAGCTAAAAGTCCTAACAAACAAAAAAGGTTATTCTTCCCTTTGAGGGCTTCTCTTCAGCTGTACCTCTGGGCCCTATTCCCAGGCCTTTTCTGTGGTACCTTTAAGAGTCTATATTTTGGGAATAGAGCACTCAGCCTCCAGGCTAGTTCTCCTGGAGTATTGTTCTCAGCCTCTGCTGGGCTCTGTTCCTTGCATCCTTCCCCGCTGTAGCACAGAGCACACAGTTCACAAGCTCAGGGCCTTCCACAGGAGCCTGCCTACTCCCTGTGGTGCCACTGGGGAAACTGATCTCTCTCAGCCCTTTCATAAAGCCCATCTGTCCGTTAAACTATCAACTGACCCTCCTTAGTCTCCTGCCCTCCTCAGAATGGGAAGCAGCTAATTAATTATGGCATGAGTGCAGCTGACTCTATTTCCCATTAAAGGGGTCAGTCACCCTGTGACAGCTGGATTTGGCTCATCGTTTTTGTGATGCATACGTTTCTAAAAAAAGTAGTCCCTTTTTAAGTTGTACGGGCTCTATTTTGGCTCTGTTATGGATCCAGAGCTTTGCTGGGAATGCTCAGCACTGCCTGAGTGGGGGTCCCTGGAGACTGGGGGCCAAATGAACAGCCTCATATAAGTCAAAAGAATGGCTCTGTGATGTGGCGGCTGCTCCCTCACTGATATATAAGAGGTTAAAGCAATCCTTGAGAGGCTGTGCAGGAGGCAGCCAATAAGGAAAAGACTTGAAGTGCCAGCCAATTAGGGGAAGGCTTATTGGAGGAGCCAATCAGGTCCAGGATGGCCCATATAAGAGAGGTTGCTGAGCAAAACAGAGGCAGTCACTCTCTAGAGTTTGAGGGAGGAGGACTGGTTGCTTAGAGAGCTGGAGCACCATGGACAAAGCAGTGCTAGGCAGGGTCAGCAGAATATGAGGAAGCTCCAGACTGATAACTGCCAAACTAAGGCCCTGATACAAGAGCAGAGGAGGTGCAGGGGCTGTGGGGAAATAGCCTAGGGAAGGAGACAGTAGAGTTGAAGGAGGGGCAGTATGTGGCTCCTGGCTATAGGGTTCCTGGGTTGGGGCCTGGAGTAGTGGACAGGCGTGTGCTCCCCCTTTGCCTCCACTGGCCACTGAGGGAAGTGACCAGTGCATAGACTACAGTCTGCTACTGAGATGAGTGTCTAGAACCTGGACTGCAGATTGCCACTGAGCCAAGTAGCTGGACTGAGGACTGTCAGTCCCCTGGAAGTGGGGAAAGAACCACATGGGGCACAGCTGGAGGGCTGTGGCCATAAGAGTATAATGTAGTCAAGGAAACAATGCAGATCCTGGATGCGGAGACAGGAGTGATGATGGGCAAGACACCACCTGAGGAGGGTGCACTGACAACCCTGAACTAATTCCCAGGACAGTCAGCAGGTGGTGCTGTGGTGGTGAGTCAAACACCCCCATTACACCCGGTGGAGAATGCGGGCAGACGGTCACCCCTGATAAAAGGGGAAGATAGAAGACTGTGGGGACTATTGCCTATTTGAGAGACTAAGGGATACCTAAGGTGGAGAATATATTGCAGTATACCAAGGCCTTCTTTGCAGAGGATTCTGGGCCTTCCCAAACTGGACTCCGAAGGCGGTGCCCCTGTGGGAAGAGGCCGACAGGTCGCAAGGACAGCTTCAGACTCTGCTACAGCAGGTGCTCACCACCCAGCAGAGACAGTGGGAGGTACAGCAGCACCTGCAAGCCTATATGGTGGGGTTAGCAAAACAGCAGCTGTGCCTGTTTAAGTTTCTGAGAAGGAGAGTCTGATAGTCACAGGGAGTGAGAGGAGAAGCCAAGCACCAGGACCAGGAGGCCAAGATAATGTTTTACCTGTGGGTGGCTAGCACACATTAAGAGGGAGTGCCCCGACCAGGATGGGGCATGGAGGCCCCACATGGAGAACAGGAAAATAAAAGAGCCCAAGAGAAACCCCCTTGTGAGGAGAATGGGAGGCACTGGGTATGTTGGACCTGTGGACACCAGGGACATGTGTGGAGGCAGTGCCCTCTGGATTGTAGGGGTAAGCCTAGCCCAGGGGAAGGGGCCAAGCAAAAGGAGAAGGACCATGAGAGGGCCATGGTCAAGGGGAAACAAGGGATGTGCTTCCAGTGCCATGAGAAGGCCATATAAAAAGGCATTGCCCTCAGAAGAGAAGGGGGTGGATGTCTGAGTGCCAGGCTCAGTCAGAAAATGCTCAGAGTGAGGGGGCAACGAGGCCCAAGGCCCTGATAGCCATCTCTCACACCCAGCAGGGGGAGGTAGGAAGTTGATGGGTAATATGAGTCAGGCAGAGAGGACCCAGAGAAACAGGAGAAGCCACATGGGAGTAGGACAAGCTACAGTAGGGACCCAGACAGGAGAACCCACAAAGGAGCAGGACAGGCTATGCTGGTGACCCAGACCCTGGAAGGGGGAGACAGGGTGCTCTTCTTTGTGGAGAGCCTGAGGCAGGAGACAGACACCCTACAGGCCCAGCTGCAAGGGAAGCTAGGAAGACAGAAACTCCTTCTTACACACCCCCAGGGGTGTGGCCTTTAACGGGGAGGGTGTGCGACGGGGCGACTGCCCCTCACTGGTATATAAAGGGTTAAAGCAACCCTGGGAAGGCTGCATAGGAGGCAGCCAATAAGGAAAAGGCTTGTAGTGCCAGCCAATTAGGGGAAGGCTTATTGGAGGAGCCAGTCAGGACCAGGCTGACCCATATAAGAAGGGGATGCTGAGCAACTCAGAGGCAGTCACTCCCTGGAGTTTGAGGAAGGAGGACTGGCTGCTTAGAGGGCTGGAGCACCATGGACAGAGCAGTGCTGAGCTGGGTCAGCAGAGTATGAGGAAGCTCCAGGCTGATGACTGCCAAACTAAGGCCCTCATACAAGGGCAGAGGAGGTGCAGGGGCTACTGGGAAGTGCTCCAGGGAAGGAGATGAGAGAGTTGGAGGAGGGGCAGTATGTGGCTCCTGGCTATAGGGTTCCTGGGTCAGGGCCTGGAGTAGTGGACAGGCGTGTGCTCCCCCTCTCCCTCCACTGGCCACTGAGGGAAGTGACCAGTGCATAGACAGCAGTCTGCCACTGAGACAAGTGGCTAGAACCTGGACTGCAGATTGCCAGAGGCAAGTGGCTGGACTGAGGACTGTCAGTCCCCTGGAAGTGGGGAAAGAAACAAGTGGGGCACAACTGGAGGGCTGTGCCCAGAAGAGGATGATGCAGTCTGGAGAGCGACGCAGGTCCTGGATGCGGAGACAGGAGTGATGATGGGTGACACACCACCTGAGAGCACATTGGCAACCCCAAGCTAATTCCCAGGATGGTCAGCAGGAGGTGCCATGGTAGTGAGTTGAATGCCCTGTCACAGGCTCCCAATTACAATGGTTGAGGATCTGGCCCATTGTGCCTGCCTAGAGAAGAGAGCAGGCGTAATGTTGCAGGGGTGCTGAGGTGAGCATGCTTAGCAGTGGTAGTTGCTATGTCAGTTCTACAGATATAGCCTGTGCTGGCCTTTAGTGCTGCTCTGCAGCTGCGAGTGAGTGTGCAAGGAGAGCGAGGGTTGTGCTCATACCCTAAAATTTCTCTCTAGGCTCTGGAACACTGCCATAGTCACTGGCTGACTTTTTGTTCCTCCCACCAAGCACGAGCAGCCAAGCCTCATGCAGCAACATGTGCTTTCACTTCCCTCTAGTACCCAGATAGAGTCCTACAACTTAATGCAATGTTTTTTTATGTTCACATACTGATTAGTTAAAACAGAATTTGCAAATGTTTGGAATGCTTGCTTCAGCTGTTTCTAGTCTTTTCTAGTTGCCCCAGCAGCAACTGATTCTGCCACTCCATGGGAATCTTTGTTTGATCCTGTACATTAAGTGTGGGAGAAGCTTTCAACTCCGGACTTTCCCCCACTGCTTCATCAGTCTCCGCCCCAGAACCTCTGTTCCAGTGTCCCTTTGATTGTCCTGCTGTTGTTCCTTGCTCCTTCCTTGCTCCATCCTCTCCGTTCAATCCTCTCCTCCTCCCACTGCTGCTCCATTCAACTCATTTCTTCCCAAGTCCTTCCTCTAACATTTGGGCCGTTCAAGCCCAATTCGGAACATGCTTCTTGAGGGTCTGATCTTGCTCCCATTTACTTGACCTAACTCAATATGTTCCCGTTACTGCCATTTCTAGGTTAGTATGCAGTGTTGTAGCTGTGTTGGTCCCAGGATATTAGCGAGAGAGAAGGAGTGAGGTAATATCTTTTCTTGGACCAACTCCTGTAGAGAGAGAGAAGCTTTGGAGCTTACACAGAGCTCTTCTTCAGGTCCAGGAAATGTATTCAGGTTTCTAAGTCAAGGCAGTGGCCTTTGCTAGGGATGTGACTCCCCAACAGCTGGAGTAGATGGCGTATTCCCAGATGATTTGTATTGATATTTACAAGGCTAAGTTACACAATGCTAACTGATGTGTGGAGGGAATGTCCAGAAGCTCCTACATCAATATTAATATTCTTGTGAATCAACATCAAAGCAGAGCATTTTAGGCTCCAAAGGCAGATTAGTGGTGTATACATTTTCAGAGCATAAAGTTCAGAAAATGAATGGAGGATGGTGCCAGTGTTACTGTGTATTGTTGAAATTCAAATAAGCTTCTAAATAATTGAAATATCTGCATCTTAGACATTCACTTTTAGCCATTTCAGCTCTTCCATGTCTTCAGAATGCTCATAGCACATACAATTTTGACATCATTCCATACAGGGATGTGAAGACTGCTGACACTTTTCTCCATTGCCACAAAACTCTGGCAGAACTGATTGTTGCAGCCACAGAAGTCTCCTTCTGTGACAGGAGAATGCTCCTGAACTAAGGAAAATGTACATTTTCTAGATTTACTCAATGTAATGGTTGATCCCCTATTTCTGGGCATCCTGATGCCTTTATCTGATTGCTTGACACAAATAAACTAAAAGATCACTACAAAGCCCAGATGTATACACACTCCCCTCCATTTTTCAGTGTGGAGAACAGCAATTTGAAGTAAATGACTCCACCAATAGGTAGGCATCCCACTGGACAAGGGAGTTTTCTCTAAGCATCTTGCTGTCATTAGGAGTTCTCCTGACAGCAGAAGAGGATGCCTGATTAGAACTGGGGCCAACCCTCTGTTTATACATATGCTATAACTTAGTATCTGTGTGTGTAATGGTTAGAAACTTATTACAAGTTATTGCTGCACATTGGCCTCTGTGCCATGAATCAGGTGTCTGGATAGGTTCATGTGGTGCCCAATCAGAAAAGGAATGTGTCCCTCTTGTCAGTCTGAGACTGTGGATGGCTATTCATTGAGGGATGTAAGGGGTGACACAGCTCCTATAATTCCTCCACGTTTAGTTGCTCTGTCCTACATATCTACTATAAGCCCTAGTGCCAGGATAGATTGCTTCCACTAGGCTTTTTAGGAGTGATCTTTCTTCTCTGCATTTGGGTGTTGTACCATGCCATGTTGCTTCCTCATCGTCTGCTGATCTGTCTGTTCAGCAAGGAGGTATCTCTACCCTATTGACCCAGTTTGTACTGGGAGACCTGATGGGATTACAACACAATGTAATATGGCTGCTGACTAATTGTTTTATGTTTAAAAGAAAAATAAACCAGTTCAAAAACTCAGTATTAAATGGTTGCTGCACCTATGCAGAAAGTCTAATTTCTAGGAGGTGAAGAAGCCTATTAAAATGTTAATGAAGGTTAACAGGGTTTATATTACTATTCAAAACAACTCAATTTGAAAGAGACCATTATAATACTTATCACTTAAACATGTTTAGTACTTTACATGTTTAGAGTTCCATACAAACCTTAACTGTGAGGTATTTAGGTATTATCCCCATTTTACAGATAAAGAAACCAGGGCATAAAGAAGGAGAATGACGTTGAAATTTTTTGTTTTGCTTAATAAAAATAAGAAAAGTAAAACAGAACAATTGTCTTCCTACATTTTGAGTATTGCCAACCCCAAGTGTTCAAAAATCATCAGGGTTCTGAGCCTTTAGAGTATACTCAGTTAAATCTTCAAGCTTTTCTCTCCAATCCTGAGGGCTAGAAACGTGCTTTTGTTTTCTTAATGAAAGCTGAGATTTCCACATAAAGTCCCAACTCCTAGAGAGATGGGATTAAGAAAAACAGCAAATTATGGTGAGACTAGGAGAAAATAGCAAGAGTTAGCAATATTGCGACAGGTTTAATTGTACATTTTTTGATAAACTGAACATCTAGTAATATGCATTTTGCATGTGATGCTTAATAGATTAAGTATGCACTGGGGCAAAATTTATCCATGGTGTAACTCCTCTGAAATCAACAACTACGACCACTTTTGTATGTGGAAAGGGAGAATGGGTCTCTTACTTTTTTGATCCTTTTGTGTTGGCTCCAAGATGGTTATTCCACTGGGCTGCTCCCTTGTGGCCAGCTTGAACTGATAGTTCAGTAGAGGCTCTGACAGATGATTAGTATCAGAGGGGTAGCCGTGTTAGTCTATATCCACAAAAACAAGGAGTCCAGTGGCACCTTAAAGACTAACAGATTTATTTGGGGATAAGCTTTCGTGAGTGTAAAAACTCCACTTCTTCAGATGTATGGAGTCCAGTGGATTTTTTACCCACGAAAGCTTATGCCCAAATAAATCTGTTTGTCTTTAAGGTGCCATCGAACTCCTCATTGTTTTTGACAGATGATTGGTATTCAGAAAGAAGCTCACAGAAACATTAATGCAACTATTTTCAGTTAACTTTCCCCCATCCTAGCAAAATCAATCTGAGCCAAAATAAGGACGCCACAGGCCTCACAGTCCCCAATATTTTCTGGGATCCATATAAAATAATGTCAAGAACATAAATATCACTGGATATTTATGGGAAATGATTGTGACAGACTTTCAACTTGAGCAGCTGGTTTACATTTTGAAGGTTCTTTGTAATTAAAACTACTAGATTTACTTGCTTTCTAAGTGCCTGCTGAAATTAGCTGTGACATTTTTAAAGGATCCCCAAAACAAGGAGAACAAGGCTTGGTGACTCTGCAGACCCAAAGGGTCAGGTTGTCTGATTGGAGGCTGCGGTGTTGCAGAAAAAAACATTTTGACATTAGTGAAATGAAACAATTCAACATTACTGAAGCAAAACAATTAGATGGTTCTGAACATAATTTTTTTGGAACTTTCATTCTGAGGAAAGTTTCAGCTTTTTGTTCCAATTCAGAACAAAATTTCCCACAGAACAAAAATTCTGGTTTTTGACCAGCCCTATTGGCAGCCTTAACAGAGAGGCCAATGAAGGGAGATAAAGAATGATCTATCCTTCAATTAGAGGTGGTTTCTTCAAGTCAGGGTTGGGACACATAGGTGGGGAGGTGAGGGGATGCTGTGCTGTATCTATTCTATAATAATGGAAGAGAGGACTTCAGTATCCAGGGCTGTCGAGCCATCATCTTTCATGAACACTAAATTCACACCAGAGTGCTCCAGGCTCCAAAGTGGGCATCAATTAAACTGCAGGATCTTTATAGAAAATTGCCATTTTATTAAGACTGACAAATGGTTGGGTTTTATGACAGATAGGCAGGTGAATCATGACAGTTTGTCCTTGCCATTTCCAGTTCCACTTTCACAGGCAGTGTCTGATAGGCAGATTTTATAGTTTCAGAGTTATTGGGGACAACTTTCTAGGCCTCCAGATATCCAAATAACAACAGCTGCAAAAGATACCTTTGATTATGACTGGTAAAGAGATTAAAATCTCTCCTGTCAGATTAGGATTTAAATACAATGATCCATGAATTCAAGACCTCCAGACTTCATTATTGTGTTTCTCTGCACCTAGGTATGAAAACACATACTTTAAAAAAGCTATAAACCTTTAACAACACAGCAATACATGCGCTTAACAATCCAGGTCACTGGCTGCATGTTACCTTAGTCCTCCGCTGTCTTTCCTGGCTCTCCATGACATATCATGTCAAAAATCAAGCTTCCAATCCTCATCTTCAAAGCTTTGATGGGATTAGGCTAAATTACATGAGGAACCATCTCACCCTCCATGCTCATGTGCTTCCACAATAGCTATATTCTACTGGAACAACTGAATTATTAGCCACCAAGCATTGTTCTCCTTGTTTTGGGGATCCTTTAAAAATGTTACAGCTAATTTCAGTTGGCACTTAGAAAGCAAGTAAATCTAGTAGTTTTAATTGCAAAGATAACCTCCAAAATGTAAACCAACTGCTAGAGTTGAAAGTCTGTCACAATCATTTCCCATAAATATCACTGGATAGTTATAATTATTATCCTCAAGAACAAAACTCGCATATACAGGAATCAGAGCTTTCTCAGCAATGAGCCCACAAAATCTGGAATTCCACCCCAGAAGATATCAGGATGACCACAAAGTTCTGAAACTTTAGAGCAAACTGCACACTTTGTCTAGGTATCCTTCTAACACAAGGACCACACAACAAACAAACAAAAGTAAACAAAGTCCAGTCCCTGCTGGTCAGAGAGAAGAAAGACAGAGCAATATATCTTTATATATATATATGCTTTATAATTCCGGGAGGCACAGAGGTTCTGTCAGTGCCATAATATTTTCGCATTGCCAGAGCTGTGGCAAGCCCCTAGCAAGTCTCTAACATACTTTGAGTCCATTCACAACAGTGCTTACAACAGCATACAATAGATCAACCAGCTGTTGTGACTGTACGGGCTCTGAGTCAGGCTAAGCAATGTTGTATCCATCATCATGTCACTCTGACCTGTTACAAGGAGAGCACAGACAGCCTGTGCTAGTGCAGCAGCTGCAATGGTGCAATGAGTCCTCCTAGTGCAATCCCACAATGCTCCTGTCCAGCTTTCAGTGACAGTTATGAGAGCACAGAGCACTAGTTTCATTACTCGTGAAGGTTCCCCCCCCACCGCTACATGCAGCGCCAAGAAGAGCGGAGGTGGTCTTTGGCTGGGCCTGATTCTGCCCTCTCCGCCCCTGCAGGGCACATCTAAACAGCCAATTACATTTTTATTTTCAAAATGGAAAAACGGTGTTCCCATTATTTTCCTTTCAAAAAATAAATCTTTATTGATGGAATCTCCCATTGAGTTTGAAGGATGAGCTACAGTCACTTCTTGTGCATCCTGAGCTGAGACCAAAGACCAATTTCATACCTACAGCCCTATCTGTGAGTGCCACAGGTGAAGACTATTTAGTAGGTGAACGTATACTGCTTTTAGCTTCATGCCTTACTTGTCTATCCTTGATTTGCAGCAATCTGCGAGCTTTCAGAATCTCTGTCCCAGGTGGCAGAGCTGCCTCCATCAGATCTTGTCATGGGATAAGAGCTCCCAGGTGTTGAGGTCAACAGTGAAAGATTAGAGGTTGAGATGGAGAGTGTCTTTGTAATGCTTTCTTGGTCTGTGGCTAAATGAGTTCCAGGCTGCAATTCTCCATAAAAGACAGTCTTAGGTATTCTACTGTCAGACATACAGATCACATGACCACACCATCTCAGCTGCGGTCTCACGATAAAAGCTTCAATACCTATGATGTTGCAGCACTCAAGGACCTCGATGTTTGGAACCAAATCTTGCCATTTAATTTTGATTATCCACCATTGTTACGAATTATACCTGTGAGGACACGCACACAACTAATGTGAATTATACCTGGTAGGACACGCACACAAATGCTACGAATTACACCTGGTAGGACACGCACACAAATGCTGCGAATTATACCTGATAGGACACGCACAGTTCGAATCTAGGCTGAGGCACATAAACAAAGTCCACAACTGCAGAGTTCCCAAAAAACATTAAGTTTATTATGCTCGAGCGTGGTGCCCCCCTGCTAGCCAGGAGGGGACCCCAAATACAGATTATACAAAGGTTATATACTTTTTAGCAAAGCATGTTGCCCTCGTGCATCGGAAAGCTTAGCCAATAATCAAACCCTTTTCTTATCTACCACCTATCCCTGCTTGGTGCATTCCTCTTGCTAAACCAGTATGTTAATTACACAGCATGGTCCTAAAGCCATGCATCAGTAACTTTTATTGTCAGGATGGGAGGCCTCATATCAAAGGCCAGGAGATAGGGAGTTAGGGACTGACAAAAAAACAGATACTGGGAGTCAAGGCAGGCTGGAGACAAGGAGGAGGATTTTCACAGGAATGCAGTATCTAAGGAACACACCTCCTGGTGCATGATGTGCTTGTTTTTAGACAATGGTGTGCCCCAAACCAAAATGGAGTCACATGTGCTAACTTTTCCTTAACACCACAGACACTGTAGGTGGAATTGGATCAAGTGTTTTATGTGGCACTGATAAGTAGTCCAGGTATTGCAGTCATAGAGGAATGTGAAACAAATATATTCATAACTACTTTACACAACAGACTTTGCATTTTTTAAGAAAATATTTTTAACAGTATAACCCATTCTCCTTTTCTTTTAACCTTGGTATCAAAAAAGAAAGGAAAATAAAAGGTTAGAAAACAGTACAACACTCTAGGCCTGAATTTGAAAGTGAAGCACATGTGAAATAAATGTCTGTCCCTTACAATGGGCTTAATCGGGCAGCAGATGCACAAGCATCTCCTGGATACTGGAGACCCAAGACAGACAATACAAAAGGAACAATTAGGAAAACAACAATAAATATATGGGGGTTGCTGGTCGTGATCTTGCTGGAGTTAAATTGGTTTAAAATTAATATTAGAGAGAGAGGCGCAGAATCACTGGTTGAACTTCCCAACCCACCCTCAAGACATCTTTAACTTAACAGCAGGTGGCTCTCTATTGACCATGCATTTCCTCTGTCCCCCTCCTCCTGCTGCACAGAATAGCCCCCCAATGAGAGCACTGCCATAGATGTGGCAGGGGAATTGGGGCAGCTGAGTTCTGGGTAAAGGAGTCTCCCAGAAGGACTTGCCCAGCTTCCATGTTCCCCTTTGGGACTCTTGTCTCTAGATTCTAAGGAGCTCACATGAGAGAAAGAAGCCATTATAGTATGAAAACAATAACGCTTTCACACACAACCACTAACTGTGTGGAAAAGTAAAGAACTATTTCCTTGCTTGGTTGAGCACCACATGCAGCAGTGCTCTTCAGAATACCTTCGTGGGCACCAGTGGGAGGGGGAACAGCCTGGGCAGCTATCCACCATCTCACCATGAAGAGTGGTGTGAGCAGGTAGACCCTGGGATGCATGCACATTTCCTCAACCAGGACAGAACCGGCTGCAAACAATCATCGGACTAAACCATTGGGACTAGCCACCAAACACCAAAGAATCAGAAGCAACATTATTTGTAGTAATTGTTACAATATAATTATAGTAAGTTGCATGTTATATTGCAATAACTAACAAGTTATAATACTTTAAATTCGTTTTAAATATCTCATATGGAATATATCATAAGCACTAGTTACAGTGCTGCCACTTATGCACTGAATGGTATTTTTTGCAGGTTGTTCTACTAAAATAGTGGGATAGGAACTGTGTTGGGGAACTTCAGATCAGGGAGTCCTGTGTGTGGATTCATGGCAGTAGTGCACCCAAAATAAGATGGCTAGCGTGAATACACTGCTTCATTACAATTTACACCTTTGCCACTGAGACGGAATACATTCCTACTCACTATTGTAATGATCTTTGTACAAGGTATGCCTTGTAAGGTATCATTTGAAAACTCATAATTTGCTGGTCAGTGGAAACACGTTTTTGTGAAGTTACAAGATTCCCCTGTATGATGTTAAGAGTGCATGTTCAAAACTCACATAGCACCAATCTGGCCAAACGGGCCTGTCTTGAACAAAGGAATGTATGTTTGCCTTAATTTGCATTTAAGTTGTAAACACACTCAAGAAGACAAAGGAAAACAGCCGTTGGACTTTGCGGGAGGGGTCCTGACCTGAAGAGTTTGGTCAGTAACCTTGCTGAAAGCATGTGGTGAGAAATTTTGCTTGAATCAAATATAGTTTAAGTTAAGCACTAGAAAGCATTTTTTTTTTATTTTTCTTGTAGCCATTTCTGACTTTTATGCCTCATTACTTGTACTCACTTAAAATCTCTCTTTGTAATCAATAAACTTGTTTCACTGTTTTACCTAATCCAGAATGCTTAAGTTAAAGTGTCTGAATAACTCTATTTAAGATAATTAGCTGGTATATTATTCCCTTAAAGGAATAATGGACTTAATATATTTGTACTGTCTAGGAGAGGGCAATACAGAACATACATTTCTGGGGGGAAATCTGGGACCAAGGTGGGTTGGAGTCACAATGCAGTATAACCAAGGCTGGTGATAGCCAGGGCCTAAATGGCAGGCTGCAGTTACACACAGATACTTAGAGTGTGGTTTTTATGGTAGAAGGCTGTTTGTGAGCAGTCCACATTGGAGCCTACAGCAGCAGGGCAGGGGTGACACAGGCTCCTCCCCACACTGGTTTGAATGGTATCCCGGTATGTCACAGTCATCCACCAGCTTCAAGCTGCAACAGTTCAGTTCTCTAGTCCAGAGAAGACTTAAAGTGTGAAATTCAGACTGTGTCTTTGCCACAAAAAATGTGTGTTTTTATATCAAGATAGTTATTGCGATGTAAGCTCCTAGTGAAAACAAGGCACAGATTGCGTTTACCTTGATGTAGGTAGTTGAGGTCAACCTTATACCCTCCACTTGGCCCTGGTCTACACTAGGACTTTAGGTCGAATTTAGCAGCGTTAAATCGATGTAAACCTGCACCTGTCCACACGATGAAGCCCTTTATTTCGACTTAAAGGGCTCTTAAAATCGATTTCCTTACTCCACCCCTGACAAGTGGATTAGCGCTTAAATCGGCCTTGCCGGGTCGAATTTGGGGTACTGTGGACACAATTCGACGGTATTGGCCTCTGGGAGCTATCCCAGAGTGCTCCATTGTGACTGCTCTGGACAGCACTCTCAACTCAGATGCACGATTGTCTGCCGTTACTCTGACGCAGGGAGGGGCGACTGACAACATGGCTTACAGGGTTGGCTTACAGGGAGTTAAAATCAACAAAGGGGGTGGCTTTACATCAAGGAGTATTTCAAGCAGGACTTCATGGAGGGTTCCAATAAGAAATGGTGCACTTAAGTTATTGTTCTTATTGGAACAAGCAGGTTGGTCTGGCCTCTGATTGATACATGGCTAGATTTACCTCGCTGCACCTTCTCTGTGAGTGACTGCAGTGTGACCTAGAGGAATGAGTCCCCTAGATGGGGGGCGGGGCAGGGGGTTGCAAATGAGTACAAAACAAATCTGGTCTATTTCTTGTTTTGATCCACTCTATCTATCTTTTACATCTTTGACTGGCAGCAGACAGTGCAGAAGGACTGCATGCCATCCACAGCTCATCGCTGCTCGGCAGAAGATGGTACAAGAGGACTGCTAGCAATCCGTATCGCCTGCCTGCTCACCGTAAGATGGTTCAATAGGACTGACTGCAGGACTAAAGAGAATGACCTGATCAAGTCACTCCAAATTTAGTCCCTGCACCCATGTCTGCCCAGGCGCTCCTGATCGACCTCGCAGAGGTGACCAGGAGCACCTCGGACATGAAGATGGCGGCTACCAGTCCTACTGTACCGTCTGCTGCCATAAGGCAATGGGTTGCTGCTGCTGTGTAGCAATGCAGTACCACATCTGCCAGCACCCAGGAGACATACGGTGATGGTGAGCTGAGCGGGCTCCATGCTTGCCGTGGTATGGCATCTGCACGGGTAACCCAGGAAAAAAGGCGCAAAACGGTTGTTTGCCCTTTCTTTCATGGAGGGAGGGAGGGAAGGGGGGCCTGACGACATGTACCCAGAACCACCCACAACAATGTTTTAGCCCCATCAGGCATTGGGATCTCAATCCAGAATTCCAATGGGCAGCGGAGACTGCGGGAACTGTGGGATAGCTACCCACAGTGCAACATTCCGAAAGTCGATGCTTGCCTCTGTACTGTGGAAGCAGTCTGCCAAGTTAATGCACTTAAATGCACTTAGAGCATTTTCTGTGGGGACACACACACTCGAATATATAAAACCGATTTCTAAAAAACCGACTTCTATAAATTCAACCTAATTTCGTAGTGTAGACATACCCTTGGATACCCCTGCTTGGAGTTTGTCAGGACTAGTTACCTCAAGGTAAAAATTACAGTGTTTTGTCTCCACTAGGATTTACATCAAGCTAGCTAACTTGAGAGAACTAGTTTCTACACCCAGCTGCTGAGAGATTAAATGTCTTGAAAGTATAAGTGAAAAAACAACTTTTAAGAAAAAGATCCTTAAATCAAGATTAATGGAACAATGTTTTCATGACCCTCTTATGACTTACAATGCTCACCAGTAATACACTTTTTATAAAGGAAACTTTAGATGGTGAAAAGGTTTTCTATTGAAATTAGTGCTGTAACGTGTGGGTTCAGACTCTAGAAAGCTGGGCTCTCACAGAACAAATCTATAGTAGTTATCGCTGTCATAGAGTGAATCTCTTCATAGTGGAAAAAATTTGACCTCTTTCAGTCACAGAAGATATAAAAATACACATCTCACCACACATTCCCAGCTACCCATACATATTGTACATGAATACTGAGCTTCATCTTCACTTTCCAGGTTGAATGCTTATTTCTCATGTCTGATGCTGCATTCCATTTTGATTGTTGTAAAGTGAATTTCCATACAAAACAACCAATCAATGCTGATTCATGGTTCTGATCATGTGAGCCGTGAAACACTACCAACTCCCATTGACTTGGAGATCCTCAGCACCTCATAGGCTCAGGCCCATACCTATGGAAGTCACAGTCATGGCATATTATTGATACACATAGTTCCTACAGTAAATTTAAAATATTATTGGATTTTTTTTTTAGATTAGCACCTGTAGTTATACTAGCTAGAATAAGTTTCAGAGTAGCAGCCGTGTTAGTCTGCATTTGCAAAAAGAAAAGGAGGACTTGTGGCACCTTAGAGACTAACACATTTATTTGAGCATAAGCTTTCGTGAGCTACAGCTCACTTCATCGGATGCATTCATGAAGTGAGCTGTAGCTCACGAAAGCTTATGCTCAAATAAATGTGTTAGTCTCTAAGGTGCCACAAGTCTTCCTTTTCTTTTTACTAGCTAGAATGAAATTATTATAAGAGCTATCAACACTTATGGCTGAGACCATAAACTGATCACAGCTGGAGTCAGAACTGAACCCTTCATGGTACACTGCTGGGCAGCTAGGTACATTATCGGGCCTTTAAGACTTTAATAGCTATTGCTAGATATGGGAAGAGATGGGCTGCTTGTCTGTTCACTTACAACCATTTGTATTTTCCTGTTCTTAAAAAGATTATTTTCTTCCTTGTTTCCAAACAGAATAATCTAAGATGTTTTACCCTGACCTTTTGTGGTGCGTTAAATTATCCTGCTTCCTGTTCTCCTCCTTCCCCCATTTCATTTTTTGCTTCCTTTCAGATCAACAGACGCTTTATACATGATTTTAGACAGCTATCTGAAAAAACTAAAATAACCACCAGGGGGCAAAATATAATAGCAATAAAACAGCAAATGAATCACATATTATTGGCTCCAGCGGCAATAATAACATTCCTAACCTAACTGAAACTGAGAATATAATTTATCATATTTTTACAATGATTTTATATTATTTATTAAATTTAGTAGATTAATTAGAATTACTTTTAAATTCATTTGATCATTTTTTATTCCACATATGGGCCCCATACCTACAAAAAACGTATGCATATGCTTATTTTTAAGCATGTGAGTTCAATGGGATTATTTGCATACTTGAAGTTAACCACATGCTTAGGTCTTTCCAAGATCAGGACCGTAATAGTCCAAATTCATCTTTTTTTATTATTATATTGCACAGCACCTACCACAGGAAAACTGTGGTAGGTGCTGTACAATATATAGTTAGTTCACTGAAGTCAGAAGAGTCACAGCAGGAAAGAACTGGGCTCCCATTATACATTACTTAGATTCAAGCTATGCATTTGAAATAACTTTCAGTACTTTAAACTTGGAGAATATTTACTAATACTATGTACAGATTTGCAATTTTAAAAAATCTGAATATATTAATTTTATTGCAATTTACATAGTGTAAATACTTACTGTTTTTTCATCAGTATTCTTTCATGTATTACCTCTTTGACTCATTTTCCAAGGGTTGTTCTCTCTCCATCTCTCTCTCTCAGTAGAAGAAAATGGAAGATTTTAAAATAAAATAGCCTAGAATCCTCTGTCCCTGACTCTTTACCCTCCACAAAACACACTTCTCCACAGAAGTTTCAGTATTCCTTCTGAACAACAAATAAATAACATTGTAAAACTGAAACTCTGAACAAGAATGGATTGCTCAACTAAACTACAGTGTGATCTACAGCATGATTACTGTAGTCACTCTTGTACTCCCAGCTGGGTGTTTGTACCCTTTCTCTTCTTCTCCTTAACCTCTGGACAGATGCTGAAAACCCTTGTGCATATTTTGTAATTTCACACTTCAATCTTCTCTCCTCTTCATCCAAATAGCACATTTGCACCCATTTATTCTTTGACACTGGCAGCTCCAGCAGATTCTGCTGCTTGTGAAGTGTGTGGTCCTAAATCCTGGTGTGAGCGCTATGTGCATAGACCTATGGGGATCCACCTGGACTGAGCTCTTTGCTCTAAGTATTGTGCCCTAAAGTCACAAAGGGTCAAAGTGGAAAGTGGAGTCCGAACTGCTGGATTCTTTCCTTGAATAGATTTAGAAACACAGGAATATAAGAACTGACATACCAGACCAGACCTGTAGCCAATCTAATCCAGGAACCTATCTCTGACATTGGCCAAAATACTTTTCCCTGCATCTCCTAATTCTTGCACACTCCACCTGTGGTCTCACAAATTTATGGAATCTCCTCATGAACCTCCTCTTGGTGCTGGCCAAGATGGCCATGCATCATTCTCAGAGGAAGCTGGACAGGGGTTGTGGCTCTGGCAGATCAGGCGCCCGCTCATATCAAGGGCCCAGACCTCACTGAACACTTACAAATATATAACTGGAAACCAGTCCTGTTTACCTGTGTGTTAGCATTATCAAAATCAATATTAGATGTTAAGTCGATAAGAATGTGTTTTTATAAAATGCTTGTAGGATGCTGCATATATTTTTCTCACTCAACTATACACCATATTATAATGTCACAGCAGACATTTGCATTGTATATACTCCTGTCACTATGACCCATCTAACAAGAAAAAAGCCTTGTGTAATGCAAATGATGGTCTCTTACAAGAAGATGTTAAATCCTGTTCATTAAACACACATGGGCCATCCTGTGAGATCAAGGACCAAAGACTTTAAGTGCATTCCTCCTCTCCCCCAGCCACTCCATGAAGAAGGGATCTGCATGGGACCTGTTGCTGTCCGCTTGGGTTCTGAGAGAAGCTATAAGTACAGACACAAGGAAGAATTCTTTATCTCTGGACTGTTTGGGTTCTAACGTGTGTGACAGGGTCGGGCCAGATGGCTATAGGAGAGTAATTTTTTTTTTTTTGCCTCTTTTCATTTGCTTTAATGCACCAATTCAGGCTGAGTTTCCACAAAAGGAAGCACCCCACTAACATAATATGCGATTCTACGAGAGAGAAGGGCAATGACGATGATCAGGAGTAGCACTCTCCAGAAGCCCAGATCCTCCACAAACTCTTGCCATGTTGTGCGGAAGCTGGAAAGAACCCCTGCACCTTGCTGCAGGTTCGGATTAAGGAGGGAATGGCTTTCCATTGCACTTTCACTTTCTGCAGTCTGCCTGGTTTCCATCTTAGAGTGAGCTCCTCTGTTAAATCCTTTCACCTCCTGCTCCTCCAAAGACTCCAGCAATCGAATTACATCCTTATTTACTCCTCTTCGTTTTGCCAGAACAAGTGGTGTTGCACCTTGGTGATTGCAAATATCAATTTGGAGTCCATTAGAGACTAGGAGCTGGATGGTATCCACATGCCCACACAGGTGAAGGGCTGTGTTACCTTGGTAATCAGTGGCCAGTAGATCAGCATCAAATTTGTGCAACAGCTGACAGATGTCTACATTTCCTCTGGCTGCAGCAAGGTTGAGACCAGTTCGGCCATGACTGTCACGAATGTTTGGGTCAAAACCACTCTCCAGCAGCCGCTTGGAATAGTTAAAATAGAAGGCAGATATATTAGCCCCTGGCTAAGTAGGTTCCTTTTCCCTGGGCAAGGTAACGGAAGATTCCAGAACAATCAGGAACCTTCTGGAGACAATTAAGACAGGCTGATTAGAACACCTGCAGCCAGTCAAGAAGCTGCTAGAATCAATTAAGGCAGGGTAATCAGGGCACCTGAGTTTTAAAAAGGAGCTCACTTCAGTTTGTGGTGTGTGTGAGAGGAGTTGGGAGCAAGAGGCAATAGGAGCTGAGAGTGTGGACTGTTGGAGGACTGAGATGTACAAGCATTATCAGACACCAGGAGGAAGGTCCTATGGTGAGGATAAAGAAGCTGTTGGGAGGATGCCATGGGGAAGTAGCCCAGAGAGTTGTAGCTGTCGCACAGCTGTTCCAGGAGGCACTCCAGACAGCTGCATTCCACAGGGCCCTGGGCTGGAACCCAGAGTAGAGGGCGGGCCCGAGTTCCCCCCAAATCCTCCCAACTCCTGGTCAGACACAGGAGGAGTTGAGCTGGACTGTGAATTCAGAAAAACGGCCAAGCTGAGGGCTGCCGTGAAGCTCCAAGGCAAGCAAATCCGCCAATAAGCGCAAGACCCACCAAGGTAGAGCAGGAACTTTGTCACACATGGTAAAATAACCAAACAAGACAGAGATTCCCCCAAGTTATTCTGGGTAGCCCTAAAAGACTTTTGGGAAACTGGCAGATTAATCTCTAGTACCTTTTGAACATATATCTGTAACTCACCTGTACATATATTTTTATATGGTTTGACCTCTCAATAACTCTCATTCCTTTTTCTTAGGTAATGAACCTTTAGTTAGTTTACTATAAAATTGGCTACCAGCATTGTCTTTTGTGAGACCTAAGATGGATATCAACCTGGTGAGTGACTGGTCTCTTGGGACTGGGTGCAATGTGAATATTTTGTGATTTTCAGTGTAAGTGACCATTTATTACATAGTCCATCCAGCTTGCCTGGGTGGCAAGATATACTGGCATGTCTAAAGGGACTGTCTGTGATTCCATTATAAGACTATTGTAGTACTTTGGGTGTTCACATTTGGTTCTGAGTTGGTGAAATCTAACTATAGAACATACCACCAGTTTGGGGTGACTGTCCTGCTTTCAACAGTCTGTCCTGAGGTAGGCACTCACGGTCCTTAGCCACTGCAGACAGTGTGACAGGGGGTTACTTCTGTGAGTGTAGGGCCTATATAATTCTGGATGTTCTTGTTACTTGTATTCACGTCCAGTCCTTTTGTGACTCATGATAAGCTTTTGACCTCAATGGTATTTTGGGGCAATGAGTTCCACAGGCTAATCATGAGTTGTGTAAACATGTACTGTATCTTCTTTTATCGGTTTTGAATTTGCCACCTTCCAGTTTCATTGAGTGTCTCCCCTTGTCCTTGCGTTAGGAGACAAGTAGAACAGAAGATTCCGATCTACCTTCTCCATGCAATTTTTTATTTTGTATACTTTTATCATGTATCCTCTTTTTCACCTCCTCTCTAAGGTAAGCAATCTCCATCTTTTCAGACTCTTTATAAGAGTCTTTCCATGTTCCTACTCAATCTTGTTGGTCCCATCTCTGAACCCTCTCCATTACAACTACATATAATTTTTTCGCAGGCGGCAGCATGGATCTGGGGAAAGAGAACCATAGTACAAACTTCTCCCCCATAACACACCTGGCCTTAAATATCACAATAGCAAGCCCATACCACAAGGTGTTAATTTTCTTTCATTTTTAATTCCTTGGGAGACCACACTTTCCTATTACTATGGCGGAGGCTGATAAGCGCCTAGAAAGGCAGAACAAGGGGCTGAGATTTGCTCTGTCTCTGCATGAGCTTGGGCGAGCCACCTGCTCTCTGTACCTCACTCCTGCCCCAGTGGGTGTGTTACACCACGAGCGCTTAGAGTCACATGATTACCTGGGAATCTCAGATTTTATTTTTTTTAAAGATACAATGTCCTGTCCTCAGGGCTGGTGTCGAGAAAAACTTGAAAAGGGGAACATAAAGGCTCAGCCACCCCAAAGCAAATAAAAATTAGTGTTTGTAAAAGCCTGGTGATTTTTAAGCTGATCTCCTGATTCCTTGAGGCCTGACTGGTGATTTTTTGAATGCATGGGGCTGCCAACAGGGGCGTGAGCCTCCTGCTCTGCGACAGGGCTAAGGGCAGGGCGATGGGCAGGGAGTGTGAAGTCAGTCACCGGCTGTGCTGGTCCCAAGGCTGTGCAGGGAAGGGGGCTGAGTGAGGGGCAATCCCCCCCCTCCCCAGCTTCACTCCTCCCAGCTGCAGGCGCAGCCAGACTCCCCTAGGGTGGGGCTCTCCCTCTCTAGGGCCCAGCCTGACGCGCGAGTCCCTGTTGCCCGCTCAGGGAAAGGGCAAGGTGCCCTACTTCAGCATGGCCGCTCGGGCTTCCATATCGCTTCATAAAGCCCCGACAAAGGCAAACGGGGCCGCTCGGCCCTAATCTAAGATGGCTCCTACCGCTACCATACGGAAAAAGGCCAGTTTGCCCGGGTCCAAGATGGCCGCTGAATCCCTATCCTTACCATAAGGCGACGTGAGATTTGCCCGGGTTTAAGATGGCCGCAGGGCGTCAGGCACCTCCCTGGAAGCCGCTAGGCTACAGGCTGGGGCTTCCGGGCGGCTCCAGCAAGCGGCCGGAAGTGGCGTGTCCGCGGTTGTTGGTCGCGTTGCATGTTGGGAGGAATGGACTAAGTGGGCGGTGGGGGCTGGGTCGGACCGAGGCGGGTTCTGTTGCTGCGGGCTTTGACATGGAGTCCCCCTGAGGGCGGCCGCCGCGGGAGGCCCCAGATAACACCCGCCTGGTCCCTGTGCGGAGCTACCCTCCGCCCGGCCATGCCAGGCCCAGCCGCCCCTGCCGGAGGCCGGAGGTAAGAGACGGGGCCGGGCCGCTGCGCTCGGGTGACAGCGGGGAGGCGGCCGGGTCAGGGCTGGAAGGTGAGACCCTGGCCTCCCCCGCCCCTGAGGAGAGCGTCCCGAGGGCAGGCGTTGACTCCGGAGACACGCGCCCCGCTCCCCCACTGTGCCCTCGCCCCACCCCACCCACAGACTGGGGGGCCCAGGCACTGCTGTGAGGCGACAGCCTGGGGGGGGGAAGGAACCCCCCCCATCTGGGATCGTTGGAGGCCCCCCCACAGTCACACACCCCGCCCTTGGAGGGCCCAGAGGCTGCTCCTGTGGCCCTGTGTCGTGTGTGGGTCGGGTTTCTCCTGGGACCAAGCGGCTGGTGTGTGAGTGAGTCTGACCAGGGCCTGTAGGTTCCTCAATCGTTTCTTTCCCCACTTCTGTGCCTGGCTGTTAGTGGTGAAGATGGGGAAGGCGGTTTGAAGGGCTGTTTTTTATTTTAGATTTCTGTGCCCACCAAAAGGGTGAGGGGAACCTTCTGAATTTCACTCTGCTCCCACAGATGAGTTAAGGTTGCTGCAACACTGAGGTAGTGTAGTGGTAAGTGCTGTAGAAAATCTTAAGTGAATAAATTTGTTAGTCTCTAAGGTGCCACAAGTACTCCTTTTCTTAAGTGAAACAGATTCCCTCCCTTGACGGCTGTCCTTTGGGTCAGTAGATCGCCTTTATTAGAGACAACTGTCACATGGACACCTGATTTCTGTTTAGTTCTCACTGTACTCTAGTAAAGCCATACATCAACAAAACTCACTTGTTTGTCAGAGGTGTGTCTCTAACTAAAGGTCAGACAAAACTCTTCCACCTATCTTGGAAGATATTCCAAAGTGATTGCTTAAAATAGGGGTTTCCTGTTAGAAATGGGATTTTAGTGCATGTTCTGCTGTATTTAATTCCATTAAGAACTATGGTTGGAGGGTTGGGTAGTGTTGTATATGATATGCTATTGGACATTTAAATTGTGCCATGTTGTTCACTGCCCAAACTTTTTTTTTGTCTTTGTATGACGAGGAGTGCTTGACACATTGTTTTAATAATAGTCCACAAACAAATTAAGTAGTACTAAAAGTAATGTTATGCTGTTGTTTTTCAAGCAGAGGAAGTCTGAAGTGTGCCAAAACAAAATTGTCAAAATGCTAGAATGGTTCTGCTTATTATTACATTTCAGCATATACTTGTTTTCAGGATCATACGTGGCTATCCAACGCACAAACAAAAATTGTTTTCTTATTAGAGATGGTGTCTAAAGAGTAAACACAGTAATACTGTAGTTACTTCAAAGTGGTCACTGAGGACAAGTGATTGGCTGCTTGTTAATGGTGGCCCTGCCGGAATGTTTCACTCTAGGCAGTTTCAGTTTAATTCCGTGTACTGCAATATGCAGTTCCTGTTACAGTGAACTTCTGCTCATAAGTCGTTCTGTAGGGGAAAAAAATCTTTAAAAGAGGGTCCCACTGTATTTACTAAGTAATTTGTTTCTCCTATGGTTTTAAATAGAGAACTATATTTCATTTGAGGTACTTTTTAGAAGTTGAGCTCATTGTAAAGTGGTCTTATTGAGTTCTGATTAAAAAATGCTATTGGACTTGTTCTGAGAGTTAATTATTTCCTTTTCATTTATTCAATAGCCATACTATTATGAAGTAGACTTTTGGAAAACTCAGCCTACTTAAGCATAGGAAAAAATGCTGGGTTATATGCTCTGTGAGCGTATGTAGATGCACACAAACTTGCATTTAGGATGAATTGTTTTAAAAAGTCTTCTGTTTTAATTCCTCAGTATAACAACTCCTGTACTGGATACCAGAGATATAACTTAAAGAATACAGTATTAACAATTTTTGGGTGGGAAATGGGGAAGTCACGTTGCTTTTTGTTTTAAGCAGACCTCTTCCTCGTGTGGTTGAAAGTAAATAAAATTTAAATCACGTTAACTTTCATCCGCAGAAAAACATTAACTTAAGTAACTAAGCAAGGATACGCCCAAAACAACACATGTAAATTTCTTTGACTGACATTTAAAAAAAAAAAAAATCCGTTTTTCTCTTTATGTTCAACCCACTCAAACTACACTGCTCAGCTGCTTCTGTAAATGAGGAGGTGCTTGAACAGTGTCTTGTTTTGAAGTGAACTTTTGTTTATAGTAGAGTTTCTTCTAGAAATATTTTTTTTCTCTAAATTAAAGGTTTGGGTTGGTGCTACAGGGAACAATTATGTATTGGCAAAGATATTTGCAAGGTGACCAAATAGGTCTTTCATTTCTATGATTCTAATATTTATTAAATGATTTGAATAATTTGTTTAAAACCTAAGAACCCTTTTCTGAATGAACAGAAGGAAGGTAATTGACTCCATTCACATTAGTGTTTTAGGAAGCAGGTAGCTGGGGAAGGAAATGTGAAACCTGAAGTTCATGTTTTCATTAGAAGACAATGGAAAACAGAGTGTGTTGTTTCAAGTCCTGGACTTACGCAAGTACTACGTTGTTCTTAATATACCAACTATATAGATAACATCATCTGATAAATGATGATTGATGTAAGTCTACTGTTGCTAAGCCAGTACAGCACAATACAGCCTGATGGGTTTTTTTTCTTCTTATCCGTTGAATACATGTTTTTGTCTGTTGAAGGAAATGTTTATTTGCTTTAAAGCTGGTGAGCTGTAGCAACAATAAAGCAGAGGCAGCAGTGACTCTTTTGCCTATTAGAGCTGTACTCCACCTACCAAACTTGGAGTGAACCTTACAAATGAGAGGTTTCAGAATAGCAGCCGTGTTAGTCTGTATTCGCAGAAAGAAAACGAGTACTTGTGGCACCTTATGGCACCTTAGAGACTAACAAATTTATTTGAGCATAAGCTTTCATGAGCCACAGTTCACTTCATCGGATGCATCCGGTGAAGTGAGCTGTAGCTCACGAAAGCTTATGCTCAAATAAATTTGTTAGTCTCTAAGGTGCCACAAGTACTCCTTTTCTTTTTACAAATGAGAATTCACCTCTGGGCTGTTGTCATCTGCTTCTTGCTTTAGTGCATATTAAGTTTGAAGGGTTTGTTATATGTAGTTCAGAGGATATTCTGAAATATATCTGTAAGAACAATTGTGCATGTAGAATCGGTCAATGTTACGCCTGACTCAGGAGACAGCTAATGGTCATCAGGTCATCATCAGGTGGTCCAGAGACACATACACAGAGCACATCAGGGGACATCGTCAGTACCAAGTCGAGTAATCGAGAAACGCCGGTCAGGGGAATAACCCACTTCCTTCCTTCGAACCAAGGGACGCACCCCACCCGTGTACTTACTCACTACACCAATACTGACTTGGACTCTAAATACATTCTATGGGTGGCATAATCGAGATCACTTATCCACTGACGTCTTAAAATCTCCCACACCCCAGTCTGGGTCTGTGCTGGTTATGTACTATGTATATATCTTAAGAACTCCCCAGATGCACAGTACCTTCTTAACTTGTGTAAATTTGATTTTAAACATTAACTTTAATAAAATTTTTATATCTGTAACAGTTGACCCATGGTAACATAGTTCTAATGGTGTGTAATCAGGTACCTAAAATTTATACTTAAATACTGAGTTTCATGCCGAAAAATATTGCTGACTTAGTTGAAAACTGTTCTAAAGTGAAACTTCAGAAGCAGTTAATGCTAAAATTTGTGAGTCATCTTGTAATATTTATGTATATTATGGATTAGTAGTTTGCTCTGTATGCAACAATACAATGTGTATTTCTGCAAATCTAGACCTTAAATTGATTCACAGTCAATGACTGTAGATGGCTATATGAATGATAGAAATACTCATTCTCTGGTAGTGAAGTTTTAGAAGATACAGCAACTGAAACTTGGTTATAGATTATTAAGGAAAAGTATTGAATCTGATTTTGTTAAGGGGACACTGTCAATTCACATTGGGCCAAAAATTTACATTGTATATTTAAAAGTTTCCAAAATCTGCTAGGACTAGAAACATTAATTTAAGTGAAAATATTTTATTGTTTTAAGAAATTCCTCAGCCCGAACATAATGCTACTTCCTAAAAACTAAAATAAAATTTTAGTCCTATTTCATTGCCCAATATGAGTGAAATACAAAAAGTAAAATGGCAAAAATTAAATGTATTAACCATGAAACAATTTAAAATCTAATCTGATATTATTAGTAACCCAGGAAAGGACTTTTTTCTAACGTTTAAACAACTGAGTCTCTTGAGTTTCATTTTTATTTTCTTTTTACAACCTAGCACTTGCTAATGGAAGGCTTTGCAGACTATTTTAGAGCTTACTGAGACCACAGACAATTGATGTAAAATGTTTATAAAGGGATTCAAGAGAAAATGGTATTGATTATTTAAAAATGTTGTGTACATTATGTTTTGTAAATACAAGCAGAGATGAATACAGGTCATATTTTTAGACAAAATGAACATACTAGATCTAGAAAACAGCTATTTTCCTCAACTGTTCAGTGTGTCCCAGCACTTATGGTGTTCTGGAACTCCTGCTGCAGAAATCTTACTGTTGTGACAGGGATAGAATTGAAAACATTGATTTATTTTTCAGGGCTGTCAAAGGTAAAATCTTCTTGTGGATTTTACCGGTAAAATCCACAACACAGAAAAGAAAATTAGGCTTAGTAATTAAATTTAGAAACAAAATTAAGTTATTCCAGTTTGATCAGTAACACTCTTCCTAGGATGGGTTTTTTGGTAAGTAGGAGTGTTGGGAATAAGATGGTGATTTTCTCTCACTGTCCACTCCAATCACTCTAAACGAGGAGTGGGTTTATATACTGCATCTCTGATTTTTTTCTTCATTTTTTCTTTCATTATTAGCACATCACCAGTGCATTGTCTAATGTTCTGAAGTTATTATTTAGAGGATTAGAAGTAAATACTCAAGGCCATGGCTCTCCTCTCTATTCCTATTCTCAAATGCATCACTTTGGTAATGTTTGCTCTGCTGTTGACCCAGATGCAGTTGATTATTGCATGACTTGAACTTAGTGCTGGTTCAAGGCTATTTTAAGGGTCATGGGGGGAAAAAATGGGGATTTAGCTTGATAGGCCAGTAATGAGTAGAGTTATAAGAGAGGAAGATGTCTTTCAGTAGAAAACAACACTTTGGTGTCCTGAGGATCACAAATGTCATTGAGGTAGTTTTTGTTCCCATTTAAAAAAAAAAACAAACCCTGCAAAGGCAGGAATAAAATGCTGTTGAGGAAGGGGAGATAACAGAAGTTAGTGACTGAGTCCATTTCACTGCTGATGCTGGTTTTTTCACCTAAAGCACTTAAATATTTTAGTGATTGGTGCTAAAGAAATCTCTAACAGCACATTTTTTGATCTTTTATTTTCCAGTCTACTTTCAGGTGTCTCAAATGATAGGCTTCCTTCACTTCCTCCGGGGAGAATCAAATATGTTACAATATTTTATTGTTGGAATGTCTTGCTAATCAGCTTCAATTTTTCACTTCTTCCAACTACTTTTAATTATACTTTTTTACCATCTTAAATAGTAATCTCCCTCCTTAATGTTTACACCTTTAAATATGTCTCCCCTTTAGCTCTTTTCTTTCCTTATTAGTCCATTCCTGGCATGCATATTTTTGTAGCTCTTCTACAGCCTACCTCTGAAATTGGATGCTCAGAACTGGGCACACTATTTTGAGTACAGTATTGTCTTAAGAGCTAGATAGAAAAAGGAGGTACACCCTTGCTGCCTCTGTGTACATTTCCCAAAATTACATGGGTGTTTTTTCCTGCCATATCACATTATAAACTAGCTGTAGCTGTGTAGTTGACAAAGTCGGGCTGTCACAGGGCAGAGCCCGTTGCCCCTCTGGGCTCCCCATTCCCAGCCATGCTGCGTCCGCCCCACTCAGAGTCTAGCTGGTCCTTGGCTCCCAGTCCAGCTGCTGCCTGGGCTCCGCGCTCTGAACTGGGCTGCACCTGCCTGGCTCCCCACAGGTGCTGCCTGGTGCCTTGGTACTGCTCTTGGTCCTGCCTGGAAGCTCCTGCTCCCCATTGCAGCTGGGCTTCCTTTAGGGAGCTGGGAGCTTTAGGGTAGTTGCTGAGCTCCCCACTGGCTACCTGGAGGCTGATGGCTCCCCACAGGGAGTCTAGTGGCTTCACAGAGGCTCCCAGGAGCCACCCGGATTTTAGGCACGGAGCTCACAGGTGGGAGCCCAACTGTGGCAGGGAGCCAAGAGCCCCAGGAAGCAGTTGGGTTTCCGGCGGTGGGAAGCAGCATGTGGCGCTGAGAGCCCAGACTCTCAGCCCCACATACTGCCCCTCTTAAGTTGGTGGAAGAGCTCCTGGTGAGACATGCACCACCAACAAAAGGAGGGTAAAGTACAGCGTTCCCTCTAATTTTTTATGTCCATGTGCGGAATGAATTTTGTTATGTGCACCACTCCGGAGGTGATGTGTGACACATCACCTTCATATTGGTGCACATAACAAAATTCATGTGGTGGGAGTGAGGCCTAGAGGTTCGGAGTGTGGGAGCGAGCTCAGGGCTGGGGAAGAGGGTTGGGGTGCAGAGGGGGTGTGGGCTCTGGGGTGGGGCCAGGGATGAGGGATTTGGGGTGCAGGCTGCCCTGGGGCTGCAGTGGGGAGAGAGGACCCCCCGGCCCCCTCTCACTGCAGCAGCTCGGGGCTGGGGGATAGGCTCTTTTCCCTGGCTGCGGCAGCTCCAGCAGGACTGCGCTGAGCTGAGGGAGGGGCTCTTCTCCCAGGCAGTTGTAGCAGACCTGGGCCGGGCTGAGGAAGGGGCTCCTCTCCCACAGCTGCAGCAAGTACAGGACTGGTCCGTGCTGGGGCTTGGGGCTCAGGGCTGCAGTGGGGAGAGATGCCTCTCCCCGCTGCGACAGGTCAGTGCTAGGGGAGAGGCATCTCTCCCCACTGCAGCCCTGAGCCCCTGCATGGGGCTTAATAGGCAACTGCACGGCCACACAGCTTAAAGGGAACAGAGGGCTTGGCTACACTTGCAAATTACAGCGCAGTAAAGGAGCCCCGGGTGCCCTAGCTCACTACCTGTCCACACTGGCAAGGCACACAGAGCGCTCTGACTCTGCGGCTACAGCGCTGCTGGTTCTCCACCTCAGCAAGTGGAATAACGTTTGCTGCGCCCCCGCTGGAGCGCCATAGTGCCAGTGTGAACTGTACTGCGCTCTGATCAGCTTTACTGATCGCTTTACTGCGCTCTGATCAGCCTCCGGAAATGTCCAATAATCCCCTTAAGTCAGTAGTTCTCAAACTAGGGCCGTCGCTTGTTCAGGAAAAGCCCCTGGTGGGCCGGGCCGGTTAGTTTACCTGCCGCATCTGCAGGTTTGGCCAGTCGCAGTTCTCATTGGCCACTGTTCACTGCTCCAGGCCAATGGGGGCTGCAGGAAGATCGGCCAGCACATCCCTGGGCCCACTCTGCTTTCCCCAGCCCCCATTGGCTTGGAGCAGTAAACCGTGGCCAGTGGGAGCTGCGATCGGCTGAACCTGCAGACACGGCAGGTAAACAAACCAGCCCGCCCCGCCAGGGGCTTTTCCTGAACAAGCGACAGCCCTAGTTTGAGAACCACTGCCTTAAGTCAAGTGGCCACTCTTGTCATTGTTTGGAATCGGCTGTAGGAATGTGGAAATGCCTGTTGAAAGCGCCGTTTCTGACAGCCGGCTGCTTATCTCCTCTGAGACAAAGCAACCATTACTGTGGAATGCTCTGTGTGTGTGTGTGAGAGAGAGAGAGAAGAGGGGAAGGGTGGGGGAGGGGGGCCTGCTGCTGTCTGAACTTACAAGACAGCATGCTGACATGCTCTCAGCCCCCCAAAAGCCCTCCTTCTCTCCCCCCACATACACACAACGCACTCCCTGTCACACTCCACCCCACCACCCAATTTGAAAAGCACGGTGCAGCCACTTGCATGCTAGGATAGCTGCCTATAATGCACCGTTCCCAATGCCGCTGCGAGTGCTGCAAATATGGCCACGCCAGCGCGCTTGAAGCTGTCAGTGTGGACAGACTGCAGCACTTTCCCTACTGTGCTCTATGAAGGCTGGTTTAACTCAAAATGCTCTACATCTGCAAGTCTAGCCATGCCCTTAGGTAGAGTGGACCTGAACCACCGCAGTAATTACTAACATTACTTAAAGTTGACCTAACATAGGTCAACTTAGTTTCTAGTATAGACATGCCCTTAGAAGTAGGTCTGTGGAAATTGAAGCTGATGTAACTTTGTTTTCCAGCCTGCCCAATGTGTATACTGCGCCCACTTGCCTCCTACACATTGCCTATGAATTTGGCCCACGGTTTAAATATAAAGGAGCCTAAATTGGGGTAACTCTCAAACCAAGGAATGAGAAGTAACTAAGGGAACAGTATATGAATGTGTAAATTTAAAGTCGGGGGTGGTCTACTTTAATTTACACTTTCTTCGTTTCCAAGTAGTTGGTAGAACATGTAAATTAGATAAACTCCCACTCCCTTTATGCTCTCGCAGTGTTAAGTGCTTCTAGAGTTGTTGGAGGTATCTAAGGATGTCTGACTTATACCATCTTAAAAACCACCTCTGAATTCAGCTCTTAGAGTTTGTGATTTATCTGTGGTTATGTCTACACTACACTCTGTCCACAAAATTTGTGTCACTCGGGTGTGAATATTCTACTCCCCGAGAGACAGAGTCGCTGGTAGAACTGAATTTGGAAATGGGACTTCCCAAATCCATGATTAGGGCTGGTCTGCAATCAATGTAGTAGGGATCGATTTAGTGGGTCTAGTGAAGACCCGCTAAATTGATGGCAGAGCGCTCTCCGGTTGACCCTTGTACTCCAGCTCTCTGAGAAGAGTAAGGGAAGTTGACTGGAGAGCATCTGCTGTCGACTCAGTGCAGTGAAGACACCAGGGTTAGTTGACCTAAGCTACGTCGACTCCAGCTACATTATTCACGTAGCTGGAGTAGCGTAATTTAGGTTGACTTTACCCCGGTAGTGAAGACAAGCCCTTAGTCCACTGGACCACTCAAACCTGTCATCTGTCACTCTCTGGCCTCTTTCAGCATTATTGCTTTCCAGTTTTCACTCTTCCATTGAATATTTTTATTTCAGATTAAATTTCTTGAGATGTATATACTTTTGTATTTTTTATTTAGAAACTGATGAAACTAAGAGCTGGTATAACATAACTCACCTTGATCAAAATTAAATATTCAGAATTATTGCTCTAGTTTGCCTTTAAAATAAAATGTTCATTTGCATGGTGTTGTCAGTGCATCCTTTCAATAGCAGTAAGTTTGTCAGTAGTTCCAATGCCCTTATAATTGATAGTCATGGAAATATAAAGTTACAAGTTGAAAACTTGAAACCAGTTTGCAACAAGTCATGTAACAAGAAAGTAAGCTTGGCATAAAAATTCTTTTGAATGGTAGGTGAAAGACTGTAATGGACCTGCCTAAGAGATACGTTTGCAGGTTTTAATGGTCCTCATGGAAAATGAGCTCTTTGTACAGGTTCTCCAAACATATATTCTTGCACTTTATGCAGCAATAGTGGAGAACATATATCTGTATAACATATATAGAGAAAGATAAAGGAAGCAAAACATTATAGACTATACTGAATATGGCCCAAACCAATTTTATTTGTAAAACTTAGAGGTGTGGTCAGCTCTGGGAGAAGCTGTGTGACTTTCATCACTCAACACTGACCTCTGTGGATCAAAATAAGCTTTATGTAATTCAAATGGAAATACAGTCCTCTTCTTTTAACACAGAAGCCATTGTGGGATCTCAAGTTGTTGAGAAGAGAGAACTAGGACTCCTCATCATAGTACAAACAGTCTGGTCCTCTAAGGCTATGGCTACTCTACAGAGCATACAGCGGCGTGGCTGTACCGATGCAGCTGTGCCACTGTAGCGCTCTTAGTGCAAATGCTGTAAGCAGATGGGAGAGAGCTCTCCTGTCGACTTAGTTCCTCCAGCCCCTGCTAGCAGCAGTAGCTATGTCAGTGGGAAAAGCTCTGTCTACACTGATGCTTAGGTCAATGTAATTTACATCACTCATGGGGCTGCCTTGTTCACACATAACTTATACCAACACAAGCTATAGTGTGTACATAGGGAAGTCAGTTGCCTCTTTGTGTTGGAGACTGAGATAAGACTTAGAACAAAAGTGTATGCATGACGCTTGTGATCATAGAATATTATCAGGGTTGGAAGGGACCTCAGGAGGTCATCTAGTCCAAACCCCTGCTCAAAGCAGGACCAATCCCCAGTTTTTGCCCCAGATCCCTAAATGGCCCCCTCAAGGATTGAACTCACAACCCTGGGTTTAGCAGGCCAATGCTCAAACCACTGAGCTATCCCTGCCCCCTATATAATATAATATAACCACTGCTTTTTATAACCATACAGATATGGAAAGGTCATGAATGATAGTTAATGTTTTTTTTCAGTATGTGTCTGAATAGGCATTGGAAGTTAAAATTCACACTCTATAGGGGAGGATAGGAGTGTGACTGTTCAATCCAGTTTACTTACGGTAGCAATATTGGGCATGATCTTCCAATTTTTCTGCCTTTGAGTACAAAAAGAGAATTGGAGCTGCTCAGAAGGAGGATAACTATTGTTGAAGGTGCATTTTGTATTGAGAAGAAACTGATCCCTCTGATATATCTAAGTATGATTCTAAAAGTGAGTTTGTGAAAGTGTCCAAACAAACCGTTTAGAGGTGAACAGTCAAGGACACATTCCTTTACCTCACATTTAAAAAAAATAAAAATAAAAAAAAAATTAGCTCTACTGCCAGGTTAGTACAAACTTCAAACCATGGAAATAAATGCCTTCCTTACATCCTCTCGCACACAGTGGCACTTTCTACAAAAAAAAAAAAAAAAATCCTTATTTTAAACCAATTGCAGATAAAGCTCTGTTCATAAATTCATGTTTCCAGAATTTTCAAATGATTGGATCTTGGAATAAGCTCTTCTAAACTTCTATTTCAGAGCCATCTTCTCTAAAGGGTAGGGTGGGATAATTTTATATATTTCTCTGAAGGAGTTAACCAAGGCGTGTGTGTGTGTGTGTGTGTGTGTGTGTGTCTAAATGGCTCTAATTGGATGGGCACAAACCCCACAGAAAGAAGGAAAACCTGTTTTGCCAGATTGTATAGGCAGTGGTTCTCAACCAGAGGTACCCGTACCCCTGGGGGTACACAGAGGTCTTCCAGGCAGGACATCAACTCATCTAGATATTTGCCTAGTTTTACAACAGGCTACATAAAAAGCACTAGAGAAGTCAGTACAAGCTAAAATTGCATACAGACAATGATTTGTTTATACTGCTTTATATATTAAACTTTGAAATGTAAGTACAATATTTGTTCCAGTTGACTTATTTTATAATTATATGGTAAAAATGCTTGCTTTCTTTTTTAAAAAGTGTGCTGTGGTACTTTTGTATTTGTATGTCTGATTTTTGTAAGCAATTAGCTTTTAAGTGAGGTGAAACTTGAGAGTACCCAACACAGATCAGACCCCTGAAAGGGGTGCAGTAGTCTGGAAAGGTTGAGAGACACTGGCCTAGAGTGTCTCAGAAGATGTTTAAACTGAGAAAAGAATTCTCTGTCACAAAAGATAAACCCACAATTCTAGCTCTTAGACTCCATTTGAGATGTCAGACAAAAGCAGGGATTAACAACTAAAGGAATTAATGAAGAAAGCTGTCATGCTGAAAAGCCACAGATTTTACAGAATGTTAATGTCTGAGTGCATGACAGTGGATTCACTTCAATACTTTGTCTTGGGAGAGGGAAGCTCTCACAGTAAATCCTCCTTTTTTTTTTTTTTTTTTTAAGATTCTGAATTTTTAAAAAAGAAATTTAGCCTGCGAGCTGAAAATTCTAATGCTTGTTTCCTTTTCATAGTGAGAGTTGATAGTATTGCCATCTCTTAAACTGAAAAGTGTAATCAAATTCAATTTTTGCCATTTGAGTTAGCCAATCTTAGGAAAAAATGGCATGATTTTTTTCCACTGAATTTTTAACTTAATATACTTAGTTTTTTCAAGAATTTGAAGACAGATTTATCCTTTTATGTACTGTGATGCACCTTTCCTATGCCCCTGTGAATTAATATATTCTGTGTGTGTGTGTGTATATGTGTATATGCAGGTACCTCCTCCAGCTCCCCCAACTGTTCTCTTCTCTCCCTCCTTCCCTCCCCACAGTATCCTCTTTTTGGGAATGTGAAATATGGTAACCCTAAGAAGAGCTCCATACATACATGGAGCTCTTCTTAGGGTTACCATATTTCACATTCCCAAAAAGAGGATACTGTGGGGGGGAAGGAGGGGGAGAAGTGGAGGAGGTACCTGCATCAAGGGTACTTACTGGAAGGTGGGGGGTAGTTTCACTCCCTGTCACTGTTGCAGGGTGGCTGGCATAAGTCCAAGATGCAGTGACAGCCATCCCTCAGTGCCTCCCTGCAAGACCCTCCCAAGGGCTGGGAGCTGGGGCCTGGGTAGGCAGGATCCGGCAGCTGTGGCTGCAGGGAATGGACCAATCAGAAAGTGGACCAGTCAGGGCTCTTTCTGAGCTCCAGAGTCTGCTCTGAAAAAATCTCAGACATTGCCTGTTTGAAAAATCCACCCAAAAAGAAGCTCAATAAAGAGACAATATCCAGGAAAAACCAGACGTATGGTAATCCTAGCTCTTCTGTATTTGTTACAATTGAAACACATATGTGTGATCTTAACACATCAGAGCTTCCAAATAAGTCATATGATATACATGTATGTAGTTGAATATGCAGTTTATTTTTAAAAAGACAGTTATTTTACATGGGGCTAGATTATAAAGTTAAATATACAAATGCTAAGGCGAGATGCCAACTGGCAAAGTTATGATTGCTGAGAGGCGCTGTAACTTGACATTTCACAAGTCTTGACCATTTAAAATCATTTGCAGGTCCTGTTGCAGGATCTAGGCTTTAAACAGTTCCATTGTGTTGCTGTGTACTAATTACTAAACAGTTGATCTGTTTTATTCCATTCTAGTGGTGGATTAAGTGATCCCTGTCTCGTTTTTAAAAAGCTTTGAGATAAACGCTATATATACACACAAAATCAT
Organism: Lepidochelys kempii; assembly: GCF_965140285.1. Classification (NCBI taxonomy): domain Eukaryota; kingdom Metazoa; phylum Chordata; order Testudines; family Cheloniidae; genus Lepidochelys; species Lepidochelys kempii. Next base: position 196,071,986 of record NC_136382.1, on the reverse strand, counting down.
CTTTGGTAGGGACATTGTCTAGCAATAAGAATTACGTTTCTTTTAAATTCATTGGTGTTTGCTGTTCATTTCTCACCTGAAATCCTAATCCTTAGTGTTTGACATCAGTTTTATTAGCTGTGGAGATAAATGTGGTTTTTGAAAGGGTTGAATTCATGTGATGTATAAGCAGCAGGAACAATGAATCTGATTTCATGCAAATCCCTGAATTTAAAAAAGCAAATTCTCCACATGTGGTGATAGTGCAAAATAGATACAGGCTGAATGTTTTCTAAACAAAAAGCTTTCAAGTTTAAGCAAGGCTTCTGACTAATTTTTTGAGGATTAATTTTGGTGCATCTTTCAATTAACATAGAAAATTTGAAATAGCAGTACAAGTGTTTTCATCTTCTTTTGCTACTGAAAATGTAGCTGTCTTGAACTCAGATCGTGTATAATAAACATATAATAAGTATAATAAAATCAACTGTTTAGTAATTAGTACACAGCAACACAATGGAACTGTACAGTCAATATTTAGTGGAATCTGAACTTCTTAGTCAATTTGGTGACATTTTAAAAAGTTTGCAGGAAAAATGTTAGCAAGACATTGGCCCATATCTTGTATAAACTAGAAGATTTCTCTAATTACCTTTCTCCCCCAGTCATTTATTTTCCCTCCCTTTGTTCATATCCATGTACCCCTGATGATGCAGATAGAACCCACTTCTCAGCCCTTTGCTGCTTCTCTGCCAATCAGATGGACCACTGAATTGTATAAGGTACTGTTTTCCTGGGACCTAAAAAGTACTACCTTTTACAGCTCTTTAAAAACTTGATGGCCTCTTGAATGGGAAGAGCAAACCAGACTTTTGTTTTATTACTGAACTAACATAGCTACCTACGCTTCACAATACACCACATGTTTGTTAGGGCTATCAATATCTATTCTAATGTATTTTATTAAATTTTTAAAATGTTTTCAAATTTTGTTCCATTCTCTTCCCCCCTCCCCCCCATTTCTTCTGCCCCACTTCCCTTTTCAGTTAGAGCTGAACATTTCTAATGCTTTGTTCAAAAACAGAGTGATTTGGTCACCGACAACATTACAGAAGGTAGCATCGCTCTGGAGGTTATGTTCTGTTAAAGGTGAAATGTAAAGAAATAAGTTAGGAGTTTGTGTGTCCTTTTATTACTTCTTTCTGATTGAGAAACATGTATTTTGTTTTTCCTTTTAAAGAAATGTTTAAAGAATTGTCTGCTTGGATTTTTTTTTTTTTTTACTTGCAGAAAAATCAGGAATATCAAATCTAGCAAAAACAGGGAAAACAAGAGGTCAGAAAGCCAAAAAGTAAACTTAAGGCTACAGAGTTATTTGTTTTTTAAAAACAGATTAAACTTTCTCTACCTTTTTAAGATCATTTTAGCTGCTACTACAGATCCACAACCAGAGGTGAAAAACTGTTTGTTTTTATGGTATAAAAAGCTAGTGGTTGTTTGTTAGTGGTAGATATTATCTAAATCAGTGTTTTTCAACCCGTTTTCATCTAAATGACTGGAAGACTATCTTCACTGTTTGAATTCTTAATCTTTTAAGTCTCCCTTGAGTTCGAATAATCTTAAGGTAGAACAAAATTCAGGTCTGAAATGACACTTAAGGCTTTAATTTATTGGGGAGAAGGGTTATGAAGCCAGATAGCTATTCTTAAAAACAGTGTGCAGAAAATGCCATATTTTAAAATACTCGTAATTGTATTATTTACATTACATTGACTTTAAAAGGGACAAGAACTTAATGAATATCAGTTATTCTGTTTTTAAAGAAAAGTGTGAAACATATGACATCAAATGTTCTTTTATGGCTTTTTAGAAACTTGTCTTTACTAAAAACTGAATATTTAATAGACATATTTTTTGCGCCTTTCCTTCCAATTTGAGTCCAGTGGTTAATTGGGCCAAAAGAGGGATGGCAGCCCTCGGATCACTCAGGCTTGATCTACATTAGAGTTAGGTCAATGTAAGGCAGCTTATGTCAACCTACTTATGTCAGTGTACACACTACAGCCTTCCTCCCACTGATGTAAGTGCCCTACTACATCAACATAATAAGTCCACCTCCACAAGAGGCGTAGGCTTGTGTCGGTGTAGTTAGGGCAACACAGTATCTGTGTAGACACTGCATGTTACTTACATGGTCTGTTGGCTGTCATTTTTGTCATTCATCCATGCTGGAGCCGCGAAATTGAAAAGAAAGTGGTCTGTCACCCCAAAATGGGTGGGGGGCTCCGGGGGAGCCAAGTTGTGCACAGTGGGCTCCCCGCTCTGAGCCGGGAGCGCACTCCAAACTCCCAGTGGAGCGGGGGAGCCGAGAATCCAGACAGCCGACAGGCTTCCGGCACAGAGCTGCGTGTAGAACTGCCAGCCCTGGCTCTCAGGCTCCCACACTGTCCCTCTTAAGTCAGTGGAAGTGCTCCTGGTGACAGAAAGAGGGCAGTGTAGACAGAAACCTGTAATTATTGTGGTGGCTAAAAGTCAACCTATATAGGATTTAAGTTTGTAGTGTAGACATACCTTCAGCAATTGTTCTCCTGTGTATTTAAAACCTTACTTAAAACAAAAGGCTTGTCTACACTACAGATTGAGGTTGACCTACAGCCACTGCAGTAATTCAATCAGCTGTTGATGTCCACACTACCCTCCTTCTGCCGGTGGTGCATGTCCTCACCAGGAGCACTTGCATCGACTGAAGTGGGACATTGTGGGATACTGACAGCTGTGTGGGGCTCACAGCTGGAGCCCTCCATCCACCCCGGTGTGACAGCCTGAGCTGTGAACCCCACCTGGGGTTCAATTTCACATCAGGAAGCCTACCAGCAGTGGAAGTTAACATTCTTGTCAATTTCACAGCTCCAGCTGAGTGAGGGGCTGCAGAGGTGAGGCAGTGACAGCTGTGAAACTGATAAGAATGACAGCCAGTATAAGTAACAGTGTCTACAGGGACAATGCATCTCCCTAACTCCACCGACATTAACTCCACCTCCATGAGAGAGATAGTGCTTATGTTGGTGTAGTAGACCACTTACTTTGGCAGAAGCAGCATTCTAGTGTAGACACTGACATAATTAGGTCGGTGTAAGTTACCTTAGGTTACCCTAACTGTAGCATAGGCCAAACCTTTGTAAGTAGCTGAAATAAGTGGCCTGCTACAGGAACATAACTACCAACAGTGAAATTGTCAGTTTCATGGCTCCAGCTGTGAGCAGCAGGTTGCTGGGAGCAGGGACAGTCCTGAAATTGAGAAGCCTGCTGATAAGCTCCATGCTGTGAAATTGAGCTGGCTCCAGGCTCACAGCTCAGGCTGTCACCCTGGGGTGGGTGAGGGGCTCAAGCTGTGAGCGCTGCACAACTGTCAGTGCCCCACAAGTGCTCCTGGTGAGGATGCGCACCACTGGCAGAAGGAGAATAGTGTGGACACCAACAGCTGATTGAATTATTGCGGTGGCTGTAGGTTGACCTAAATAGTGTCAACCTAATTTTGTAATGGAGACAAGTCCTTTGTCTCTGAGGGTATTAGGGGAATGCATCCTATAGGTTTCCCTTTGGACAGTACATTCAATGATTCTTTAACTAATCAGAGGAGGTCATATTGATGAGAGACGCTAACCCTCTCCTATCCATCCCCTACGCTGAGCGTGCTGTTTCTGCAGACTCTGACTTCCAGTTTCTACCTATTTAGAGAGGAAAGTTTGAAAAATCTAACTTTGTTTTCCACAGCATACTGACTTTCTTAAAAAAAAAACAAAAAAACCCACCACCAATTTCTGTATAATAATGGTGTTTTCCCCCCCAGCACCAATAGACTGAAAAATATCCTGCTGAGTGAGAAGATGTGAGTTTCTTCCTTTTAAGAAAGAGCCACCCCATATTGGGACCAGATAAATCAAATCCATATTGTGGATTTTCCTACAAAATATCATAAACATCAGCACTTCAACTATCTTCTATGCTCTAGCAGTTTTATTCCTGTTTTGCTAGTTGGGATAAAAATATATGAAAGGTACAGTGGTACTTACATATCTAACTCTTTCCAGTTACAGATGTTCTAGCTTGATGGACTGACTTTACTATATTGTACCGTCAAGGGATTTAGCTGCTAACTGAAAATTCAGTGAGCAGAAAGCATGCAGTGATAAAACTCTGCTAGAATGCCATTGGACTGTTCCATAAAACTTGTTTCAATGACTTTCATAATACGCTTTCTTGACCTGATGATTATTCCTTTTTAGAAATAATTTTACTACACTCTCAATAATTGGTTTGTTAAAGCTACATCAGACACTTCCTGTCTAGAGCACTGAGATAAATGTGATGCAATCTCTAGCACATTTTGTGAATACTTTATCTGATGACAGAATACAACTGTTTCCCTTTTCTAATGTTGCCCATGCAGTGCTTATATCATTTTTTCTTTAAATGAAATGTGAAACAAAATATTACACACTAACAATCTCACTTTTTTACAGTATAACTGTAAAACTGCATAATAAATTGCAGTTTTTTATATGTCAGAAAAGTAATGATGTCTGTTTTTCCTCTGTAGATATAAATTAACCTTCTTCTAAAAGGAATTAAACAATGGAACCAGACATAATTCGGATGTACTCTTCTTCCCCTCCACCACTTGACAATGGCGCTGATGATGATGATGATGAATTTGGGGAATTTGGTGGATTCTCTGGTGTTGGCACTTCTGGCGTAGGTTTTGCTGATTTTGATGCACCAGACTACAGTAATTCAAAGGAGGAATTTATACCCACAAACCATTTTATGCCAATTCATGATTACTCTGACAATGGAGATAGCCTTGCAACTTTTAACTCTGTTAAAAATGGTAAAGTTAAAGACTGCACTGCAGAACTTCCTAAACCTGCTAAAGAACTCTCTGATATATCAACTAATACCAGCAAAGAAAAATGTAAATCTAGAACTTCAGGTACTTCCTTTGATGTAAATCTGGAAGATCTAAAGAGAATAGGGGAACAAAAAGAGAACATTGGGAAAGCAGAGGGTTTCTCCTCTGAAGGCATTAGAACTGATATGAAAGTTACAGGCCAGGACCAGCAAATAGACACTTGTAATGGTGAGAAACTCCCATGTCTAGAGATTCTAACAAATGGTTTTGCAGCACTGGATTCTGTAAATCCTCAGGGAATAGAAGATCTGGACAGCGTCAGTGACTCAAAGGGACTAAAAACTACTAGCACTCATAGCACTGAGTTAAGTTTAGACTCTTTGCCTAGCCCAGCTGAGGATTTTGCAGATTTTGCTGCATTCTCAAACAATGAAACAATCCATTTAGAAGAACCAGGACATAAAATATGCAAAGTTTTTAATGAAACAGAAGCACTGAATGTACAGGAAAACCATATAATAAATAGAGTGGCTCAACAAAGTATTACAAAGGAAGTGTCTTCAGATAGAAGCTATGAATATGAAGGAGAGACTTACACTGAAGATGAGCAGGCTTGCATTTCAGAAACCAGTTTAGTAGATGATGAAGTCGGTAGTAATTGTGAGCAAGACCCTACAGCACTGGAACATAATGACTTCATCATTTGTAGCACACCTCAAACAACGGAAATTTCAATAGGCACTACTGAAAATGCAGAAAACACTGGAAGGCGAAAATATTGTGACATTGGGAACAGCAAAGAACTTGATTTTTCTAGGGCTAATGATTCTTCAGAAACAGAAAGTATCAACTTTACTAAAATTCAAAACCCCACCACTGATCCTGCAGAAGAAACTGATTTGGGTGATTCTGAAGATGTAAAGAATGGTGAAAGTAGCATTGAATTTCTGTCTTGTAGTGATACAAATGAAAATGATTTTTGCACAGTCAGTGGTGCATCTCCCGCTTTTATTAGCGATACTCAAGAGTCAGTGAATGATTTAAGTTTAGAAGAATCTTCTGAACAATCTGCACGCTTCAGTGAGCCAAGTGGTGAATTTGGTGATTTTAGGGATATAAGTATTGTGTTAACTGTTGACAAACAAAGGTTAGGTCACTCTGAACTAAATCAGACATTAGAATATAGAGCTACCAATATGCTTTCTGACTTGGAAGTCCCACCTCTTGCTGAGTTGGAAAACGGAGAGAATAGTGAATTTGGAGAGTTTGATTCAGTGCCAAAACCTCAAGATGAGTGCAGTGCTATTCAGGACTCTGACGACTTTGCAGACTTTAGTTCAGCTGGTTGTAACGAAGCTGCAGAATGGAATGCTTTTGAAGATGAACAGAAAGAAAGCTGTTGTTGGGCTGCTTTTGGAGATGAACAAGCTGCTGAATCTCATTATAGAAAAGAGACATGGCAGTCACATAGGACAGATCCATCTCTTAGTATTGGCAGCCCAGTGACCCATCAGACTGACGGTGTTGCGTTGGCATCTTTAGAGGGAGCTGTCAGTCGGCAAGAATCAGCACCTTCAATTCAGGTAACTTTCTATATTTTGTCCCTTTTTTGGATTTTTTTGAAATTGCTTTATAAGGCTTACATCACCGTGTCCCTATTTTAAAAATAATCCATTGTGCATACAGTTCTTTCCCAGTGCACATTTTTGAATATATATAAAGCAGTAGCTTTTGTGTATTTCACAAAGAATACTTGTTACGAGAATTTTTATTTGGTTTTTGGAAAATGTATTCCTTCCACAGATGTATTCCTCTGACAGATGTAGAACTCCTTTGAAGTTTCCATTATGGAGAGGCACTTAGAGACTCACCAAATGTGTCATCTTTCAGCTGTTCCATAGATGGACTTACTGTTTTGGTGTATAGAAACAGCTTCAGTGGTTTTCATTATCATTTGATGTACAGATGCAAAATAATACAATGGTGTTCTTTTTAAATCAATACTCCTTTTAAAAAATTGTTTTAAAGAGAGTAATTGAAAGCTGATAGGTCTCCTAGTCCCTGAAATGTAGTCTGTTAAAATAAGTGACTGATAAACTGATCACCAATCTTAATCTTTTTTTAAAAATCTTATAACGTAAAGTGTTTTCCTAAGACTTTTACTTGTCACTTAGTTCCTGTTCGTGTTGTCCTCTCTGACTTCCTCGTCATGCATAGTCAATCTGTTACAAAATTGTTCCTGGTCTAGTAGTAAAATATGAAATTCTTTCCCTAATGCTTTAAATCTTAAGGTCACACTAATTAGAAAATTAAAGGGTCAATTGTTATGAAAACTCCTATGTAAAACACTAATTTGTGGGGGGAGGGAGGTTAAACATTATGGCAAAGGTATTAATATTCAAGAGTGATTTCTTTTGATCACTGCTATACCTAAGCAAGAATATGGGGATAGATGATTCTTCAAAAGATGCTGGTAACATTCATTGCATTTTTGCCTTATTGCTAATTGTGTAACTAAATACTAATTTCTAACTTACTAGCTGGGCTTTTTCTTCAGTCATCTGGTTCTCTTGCACCAGGGTAGATGTTTGAATGTAGTTGTACATTCTTGACTTCAGAACAACTGTACTGAGTTTAAAGCTCCCTTTGCTGAGCATGTGCAGTGTAGTTGTAGCTGTGTAGGTCTCAGGACATTAGAGAGACAAGGTGGGTGAGGTAATTTTTTTTTTATTGCACCAACTTCTGTGGGCAAGAGAGAGAGAAGTTTTTGAGACAGAGTTCTTCTTCAGGTCTGGAAAAGGTACTCCGAGCATCACAGCTAATTGCAAGGTGGAGCAGACTGGTTATGCTAAAGAATTTGTTCCACCTTGCATTTAACTGTGATGCTAAGTATTTCCTTATCTAATTGATAGCATTCTGTATTTGTGTGCTCACTCGATGTGATTACTGTTTTAAATGCAAAAACTATACCAGTACTGTATAGTGGCATGGTTGAGATCCTTTCATGGAGGGGAAAAAATGAGTTATTTATCAGTAGCTGGAGTCTTCCAAATGTTGACTTCACCAATCGTCCTTCACTCCTGTTTCTCTCTGGAATCAGGGAACAGGTAGCGAGGTTGCTGTGTCTTCTGAATGTAGTATTAGAGCCATAAACTGCATGAATCAAGGGATGTAGCACTGATCTATGCTAACTGCTTTAATGATTCTGGGGGTCAATTTTGATGTTGGCTTAACTACAAAAGTTGGCTCAAGTGAGGACTGTATACGGAGAGGAATTATAAGTAACCTAGTTTTGCCAGTAACATATAGATTATAAATTGAGGGCGTGGGAGAGTTTAATTTAATGTTGTTAGTGGTAACCTAGAGCAATGTTTTTGTAAACATAACTAGATCACAAAGGCACAACCAGGGTGTTTGAGGACAAAATGAAAATCTCTGCTCTGAACTTATTTGGTTCTGTCAGAAATTTAATTTCTGCAATATTAAACAGATCATCAGTGTCAAGTACTTGAACATATAATTAATTGTTGCTGGAATTTTTAATCAGGGCAGCCTCCCTTTAAAATAAATTGTCTAAAATTGCAGTTTCTGAATGGGATCTTCCACACTTCTTGTTGCAAGTAGACTAAGAAGTTGCACAACTTCATCTGTACATTGCTGAAAACTGATATTTTGACAAATCCTTTTTAATGGGACATAAAAATAGTTTCTTCTCTCAAAACCAAAGGCTGATGGACAAACATTACATAAGCTGTTTAATATTTAAAACTTACAAAGCATCCAGTAATGTCTCATTTTGACTGTGAAGATCCAATAACAGTTGTTGCAATATAGTCTAGGCCTCCTTTTTTAAGTATAAGGTCCTATTCTGATCAATATATAGGGTTAGACGTGATACTGCACATAAGCTTCTTGGGGCAGAGGCTGCCATCTTCCATGTCATGGATGCGCTGAGCACGTTGACGGTGCTTAACAGTTAATCTAATTCACTGATTGCCACTCAACAAAACCAATAAATCATTTGTTCATAGCCTGCACCATACATCTCAACACTCAGGTATGTCCTATTTCTTTTTAAATTATGCAGAAAAATCCATTACCACGATGTCATAAATATAAAGGGAAGGGTAAATCCCTTTAAGATCCCTCCTGTCCAGAGGAAAAATCCTCTCACCTGTAAGGGGTTAAGAAGCTAGGATAACCTCATTGGTCATTTTGGTCAGGTGCCAGTGAGGTGACAAGATACTTTCAAAGCTGGAGGGAGGGAGAAAACAAATCTGTCTGTCTGTGTGATGCTTTTGCTGGGGACAGAACAGGAATGGAGTCTTAAAACTTAGTAAGTAATCTAGCTAGGTATGCGTTAGATTATGGTTTCTTTAAATGGATGAGAAATTAGACTGTGCTGAATAGAATGGATATTTCCGTCTGTGTGTCTTTTTGTAACTTAAGGTTTTGCCTAGAGGGATTCTCTATGTTTTGAATCTGATTACCCTGTAAGGTATTTACCATCCTGATTTTACAGAGGTGATTCTTTTTATTGTTACTACTTTTTTTACTGTTTCTTCTATTAAAATTCTTCTTGTAAGACCTGAATGCTTTTTTCATTGTTCTTAAGATCCAAGGGTTTGGGTCTGTGGTCACCTATGCAAATTGGTGAGGATTTTTACCAAACCTTCCCCAGGAAGTAGGGTGCAAGGGTTGGGAGGATTTTTGGGGGAAAGACGTTTCCAAACAACACTTTCCTAATAAAATAAATCCAGATAAACGTTTGGTGGTGGCAGTGGAAGTCCAAGGGCAAAGGGTAAAATAGTTTGTACCTTGGGGAAGTTTTAGCCTAAGCTGGTAAAAGTAAGCTTAGGAGGTTTTCATGCAGGTCCCCACATCTGTATCCTAGAGTTCAGAGTGGGGAAGGAACCTTGACACACGAACATTTAAGATATTTAAGAACAATCCTCCCACTTCCCAGCACCTGTGAAAAATAATGCTAATAGTTTGGTAGGTTTCTATAGACACCTCCATAGACAAGTTCCGTATCCTGAAAATACCCTCAGTCTAGGGGCCAGGTCTTGCGAGCCTGTACACGGATAATTCCTCTGACTTCAGTGAAGTTATTCAGATGAGTAATGGCTCACAGAATCAGGCACTCTATAGAAAGCAGAAAAACAAATGAGGAGGGATGGAATGCAATTTATTATAGGCAGAGCTGGCAGCAACACCTATAATTAAAGTTGGCTAACACTTTGTTACAAGGCCACGTAATCAGTTGCTTGTAATTTGCCAAACTTGAAACATTTGGGGAGATGGAAGAGGTATAAAAAGGGACAAGCTGGATGTTGTGTGTTGCTGGGGAGCCGGGGTGGGTGGGTGCAGGGAATGGGACAGAAGGGTCTCTATCCACTAGAGTACACTTCTCTCCAGAAACTTCAATAGAATCCAGGATTCCAAAATCAACACCTCTTTGCTGTCTAACAATTATCTGAAACCCACTCGCAAAATGTTTTATTTCCTGCCCATGACTGGTCCACACAGAGATTAACAGCTTACTACTGTCGCTTGTTCCTCCATTAGCTCAGCCCTCTCCTACTTGTGCTGTGGATCTAAAGGTGCCAACCCCACAGATATCACAGGGGAGGGTCACTGTGGTTTCACAGGATGGAATTTCTGTTTTACAGTTTGCTTTTTAAAAATTTAGGAAACGACATAGAAAAGATCTTAAGGGTACAAAGTTAAGCACTTAAACCTAGGCAATGCCAGAATGCAGGTTGCCTGCGCAACATTAATTCTGCTTCCTAGTGCATATAATGCTCTTTTCCCACCTCCTGCCGCCACACAGGACCCCTGCCTCATGCAGTGTACAGGATTGGCAGTGCTTGTGGAATGAATTAGGGTTGTGTAGTGAGAAAGGGGTCTGTAGGGCCCCTTCCTCATTTATTGCAGGAATTGGAAGGCAAGGGACTGCAGGAAGAGAGAGACTGTCTTGTGGTTAATACCGTTGGATGCCACTTTGGAAAACTAGCTTCTATCCCCTTCTTTGAGTTCCTATGTGATCTGAGCAAGTCCCTTTAACGTCAAACTTAAATTTAACTTAAACTTTTCACAGGTGTTTGCTAATTGTGTGTTCATTTTCTGGATCCCCACTCTGTCACACCTGGTGCCTGATTTGAAGAAGTTTTGTTTGTCACTGTCCCTAGGTAGGCTGCCCTTTTAGATCCTCTTCCAGTCCTCCTGAGTGCACCTCTTGCAAGTGGCAGGTCCATCCCTCCATATCTCTTTGGGCTGAGATGCCACAATCTAAACATTATCTGACTGGATCTTTGGGCCCCTCCTTGGGTGCCAGCTTTGTTACCTAGCAGATCCAACTGGGCTTGGACCCTGCCAGAATTGCCTTTCAGGAGTCTATGCAGTGATACAGAAGCAGCGTGTACAAAACAAAGTAGGAATTATTTGCCCAAACAATACACAGAATGTAAAGAAGTAGATTTAAAAATCAGAGACATAAACGCCTATTGTCTTACCTACACTTGGCATCTCTTCTCCCCCCCCACCCCCCAAGTCCTAGGTAGACATGACTTAGCCTTGTTGTCCCTTGTTCTGTGGGCACCAAGTTACCAGGGCTGGATTAACCTTTTGTGGGCCCTCATGGGGGCAGTGGAGCATGGCATGGGGAGGCCGGTCCCTGCAGTGAGGGTCTGGCCAGGGGCAGTGGGGCATGGCATGGCAGGGGTGGCCCTGCTCCACCCAGTGCAGTGCAAGGGCACTGGTTACAAACCAGCAGTCGCCAGATGCACACTGGCCCCCCCGGCCCTGTGGTACCAGCATGCCCCTTCCCCGTGGGGGCAGGCCCATGCCGCACTGCCCAGTGCTCCACTCATAAGCCCCCCTCCCCCCCAAATGCACAGTGCCCTGCACACCACCACCTCTACCCAGTGCCTGCCTGCCCGCAGCCCCATCACAACTGTCCAGCACCCCCACACCCTAGTGCCCCAACACACACAGACCTCACCCAGCACTCTCCAACATACCCCTCACAGCCCAGCACCCCAAAACAGACTCCCCAGAGACCCACTCCCCAAGCCCTGCCCCCTGGCCGCACTCACCAGCCCTGCTGAGCTAGCGCAGAGCAGGGATCTCCCCTCCCAGTACAGTGCTATGGGGCAAGACAGCTGAAGCTCAGGAGCATAGCGCAGCCCCGGGACCCCACCCAGCCCTGCCTGCCTGGCACTGGTGCTTGTGGCAGAGGAGGCATTTCCTTCCAGGGGCTGTGGGGGGGCAGCCACCGACTTCCCCAGCCCGCTGCTTCTGCAGAGTACCAGGGAGAGGTGGGCTCCAACCCCGGGGAAAGTGGAAGTGGACAGTCAATCACTGACCTGGAGCAGTAGTGGCTGAGGGCTCCTCTCCTCTGCCAGTGATGAGGGGGGCAGAGAGGAGCCCTTGGCTGGCTGGCCACTGAGAGGAGCAAGCAGTGGGCGGGGGGGGGGGTGGAGGGGCAAGGAATCGGGTGCAGTCGGAGGGCGGGGCCAGGGAGAATAGAGAAGCCCTGGGCCTGCTGGCCAAGAGGAGTGAGTGGGGAGGTGGAGAGGAACCAGCGGCTCAGGTTGCAGTGCGAGTGGAGCAGGCTGGGCTGGGGGCCCCATTTAAGTGTGGGCCTGGTGCCACTGGCACCATTGTAAACCAGTACTGCACGTTACAGCTTGCTTACTGCAGACTCTGGCTCTCTGTGTCAGCCCTGCTGCATGCTGACTCTCTCTCTCTTTCAGCTTCCCACTGAGCTGATACTTCCTTTCTCCCTCTCTGCCAGGGCACTTTCTTTAACCCTTGAGAGTCTTTTGATCTCAGCCCTAGCTTTGGGAAGAGAAAAATATCTTTATCTGTATGGTTCCAGCAAGGTAGTTTCTTCCCTCAACTGAGGCCCAGCCATTGTTTTAGTTTTTTTTTTAAGGCAGGTACCTGAAAGACTGCTTTATCTGTCATTGTTTTGCCCTTCGTGGGTTCCTTAACAACCTCCCTTTACAGCAGAGGTGGGCAAACTTTTCGACCCTATAGCCACATCTGGGTGGGGAATTGCATGCAAGGCCATGAATGTAGGGCTGGGGCAGGGGGTTGGAGTGTGGGAGTGGGTTCAGTGTGCAGAAAGGGGCTCGGGGCAGGGGATTGGGGTACAGGAAGGATGGGGAGTGTGGGAGGGGGCTCAGGGCTGGGGGTTGGGGTGTAGGGTGCAGGAAGGGTTTGGGGTGCAGGCTCCGTCCCGGCGCCGCTTACCTGGAGCAGTTCCGGGGTGGCAGAGGCGTGCTCCAGGGCCAGGGCAGGTTCCCTGCCTGCCTGCCTGCCCTGGCCCCATGCCGCTACCGGAAGGCCAGCACCACATGGTTCCCTGTTCCCGGCCAATGGGAGCTGCGGTGGGAGGTACCCACAGGCGAGGGCAGCGTGCGGAGCCCTTGCCCCCCTTTCCCCAGGGGCCACAGGGACATGGTGCTGGCCGCTTCCGGGAGCGGCGTGAGGCCCGCGGTGCCATGGGGGTGGCAATCCTGTGGGCCGGATCCAAAGCCCTTATGGGCCAGATCCGGCCCACGGGCTGTAGTTTGCCCACCCCTGCTTTACAGCTTTCTTTGGTTTAAACCTGTGCATTCAATCAGGAAATAATATTAAACTGAACAGGGAAACCATGTGATACAAAATATTCCTGAGAAATAACTCAGATATTGTCCCAGTTTGGGTAACTGAGCACTCATAATTGCAACTGAAGTTGATTCGAGTGGTTCTGTGTAACATAAAGTGCTATAAAATTTCCTAAGTACTCAGTAAAAATCAGGCCATAGGCATATTAAGTTGGACCCCCAAAATTAGTGGACACTTGTAACAATTTTGGGTATGACCTTGTGGTTCAGTTCTCCATCTGTAAAATGAGGATAATACCACCTAATTTCACAAAGGTTAATTTATAAAGATAAATTCATTAATATTTGTGAAGCTCTCAGGTGCTTTAAGTTTCCTAAAAATAGTCTGGGGGAAATGAGTAAATCTGAACTGAGTGCTGAATTTGAATGGTGTCCAGTAAATAAAACATGGGGATACAATGAAAGAAAAGGGACTGGAAATAAGGTATACATTTTTAATAGTGAGGTGGATTCTCCATCACTGGCCATTTTAAAATCAAAATGATGTTTTTTCTAAAAGACATGCTCTATATCAAATAAATTATTTTGAAGGAGTTCTATGGCCTGTGTTACACAGGAGGTCAGACTAGATGATTACAGTGGTCCTTTCTGGCCTTAGAATCAATGAATCTCTGAGGATAGAAAGAAATATTGAATAGCTGTCCATTCAGTGAGCACCATCAGTTCTATGCACTGAATGAAGTGGGGGTTTTATGGAGAAATAGTATGTAATCATGTAACTGAAGGCTGTATCACAACATACATGGGGATGAATTAAGGTTGCATTGGCACATATTTAAGTTCAGATACATTGTAAGTTTCACAAGTTAAGCTGTAACCATACATAACAAGCTGTGCCTGTTACTACTGCTTATTGTTGTCAGCAGGGGTTTCTCATTGAAGCAAAGTTCTAAAGTCTGCTAGTAGTAAGTATATCAGCAAATGAGCCATTAAATGGCTTCTCTGAATGAAGGAAACTATACTTTAAAAATGAAAGTCAAGTAAGTAATTAAAAATGGTTTACTTTATAACACACACAGTTTGACTAGGAAGGACCTGGAAAAGAAGACAAAGTTGGATTTCAGAGTAGCAGCCGTGTTAGTCTGTATCCGCAAAAAGAAAAGAAGGACTTGTGGCATCTTAGAGACTGACAAATTTATTTGAGCATAAGCTTTCGTGAGCTACAGCTCACTTCATCAGATGCATTCAGTGGAAAATACAGTGGGGAGATTTATATACACAGAACATGAAACAATGGGTGTTATCATACACACTGTAACGAGAGCGATCAGGTAAGGTGAGCTATTACCAGCAGGAGAGCGGGCCGGGGGCGGGGGGGAAGACCTTTTGTAGTGATAATTAAGGTGGGCCATTTCCAGCAGTTGACAAGAACATCTGAGGAACAGCGGGGGAGGGAATAAACATGGGAAAATAGTTTTACTTTGTGTAATGACCTATCCACTCCCAGTCTTCATTCAAGCCTAAGTTAATTGTATCTAGTTTGCAAATTAATTCCAATTCAGCAGTCTCTTCTTGGAGTCTCTTTTTGAAGTTTTTTTTTAAGAATTGCCACTTTTAGGTCTGTAATCGAGTGACCAAAGAGACTGAAGTGTTTTCCAACTGGTTTTTGAATGTTCTAATTCTTGACGTCTGATTTGTGTCCACTGATTCTTTTATGTAGAGACTGTCCAGTTTGGTCAATGTACATGGCAGAGGGGCATTGCTGGCACATGATGGCATACATCACATTGGTAAATGTGCAGGTGAACGAGCCTCTGATAGTGTGGCTGATGTAATTAGGCCCTATGGTGGTGTCCCCTGAATAGATATGTGGACACAGTTGGCAACGGGCTTTGTTGCAAGGATAGGTTCCTGGGTCAGTGGTTCTGTTGTGTGGTGTGTGGTTGCTGGTGAGTATTTGCTTCAGGTTGGGGGGCTGTCTGTAAGCCAGGACTGGCCTGTCTCCCAAGATCTGTGAGAGTGATGGGTCGTCCTTCAGGATAGGTTGTAGATCCTTGATGGTGCGTTGGAGAGGTTTTAGTTGGGGGCTGAAGGTGATGGCTAGTAGCTTTCTGTTATTTTCTTTGTTGGGCCTGTCCTGTGGTAGGTAACTTCTGGGTACTCTTCTGGCTCTGTCATTCTGTTTCTTCACTTCAGCAGGTGGGTATTGTAGATGTAAGAATGCTTGATAGAGAACTTGTAGGTGTCAGAGGGGTTGGAGCAAATGCAGTTGTATTGTAGAGCTTGGCTGTAGACAATGGATCGTGTGGTGTGGTCTGGATGAAAGCTGGAGGCATGTAGGTAGGCATAGCGGTCAGTAGGTTTCCGGTATAGGGTGGTGTTTATGTGACCATCGCTTATTAGCACCGTAGTGTCTAGGAAGTGGATTTCTTGTGTGGACTGGTCCAGGCTGAGGTTGATGGTGGGATGAAAATTGTTGAAATCATGGTGGAATTCCTCAAGGTCTCCTTTTCCATGGGTCCAGATGATGAAGATGTCATCAGTGTAGCGCAGGTAGAGTAGGGGCATTAGGGGACGAGAGCTGAGGAAGCGTTGTTCTAAGCGTTGTTCAGCCATAAAAATGTTGCATACTGTGGGGCCATGCGGGTACCCATAGCAGTGCTGCTGATTTGAAGGTATATATTGTCCCCAAATGTGCAATAGTTATCTGTGAGGACAAAGTCACAAAGTTCAGCCACCAGGTTTGCCGTGACATTATCGGGGATACTGTTCCTGACGACTTGTTGTCCATCTTTGTGTGGAATGTTGGTGTAGAGGGCTTCTACATCCATAGTGGCTAGGATGGTGTTTTCAGGAAGATCACCGATGGATTGTAGTTTCCTCAGGAAGTCCTCGAAGATAGCTGGGAGTGTAGGGCCTGTGGAGGGAGTCTACGTAGCCAGACAATCCTGCTGTCAGGGTGCCAATGCCTGAGATGATGGGGTGTCCAGGATTTCCAGGTTTATGGATCTTGGGTAGTAGATAGAATACCCCTGGTCGGGGTTCCAGGGGTGTGTCTGTGCGGATTTGTTCTTGTGCTTTTTCAGGGAGTTTCTTGAGCAAATGCTGTAGTTTCTTTTGGTAACCCTCAGTGGGGTCAGAGGGTAATGGCTTGTAGAAAGTGGTGTTGGAGAGCTGCCTAGCAGCCTCTTGTTCATATTCCGACCTATTCATGATGATGACAGCACCTCCTTTGTCAGCCTTTTTGATTATGATGTCAGAGTTGTTTCTGAGGCTGTGCATGGCATTGTGTTCTGCATGGCTGAGGTTATGGGGCAAGTGATGCTGCTTTTCCACAATTTCAGCCCGTGTACGTCGGCGGAAGCACTCTATGTAGAAGTCCAGTCTGTTGTTTCAACCTTCAGGAGGAGTCCACCCAGAATTTGGGTTTGTGATAGCTTTATGGTATCTTGTCTAGAAGAAGACTTGGAAAAGAGTATTCAAAAAGTTAGTAAACCTTACAACTAAGTAACAATAGTTTAGTCTTAATTATCCTGTTTTTTCCTGTCTGATAGTTGAAATGGTAACGTAACTTATTGGGAGGGAAAGTAAATTTTACTCAGTGTATTTTAAAAAAAAATTGTTTAAAGTTTATTTTTGTTCAATTAAGTTAAAATGTACGTAACTTAAACAGATGGAAGAGAAGTTTTGTTTGCTAAAGATTCAGTACCCTCTTCTATTAAGGAATAAGAGCTTACAATAAACATGCAAACCAGGAAAACAAGGCTTGACATTCCTGATGATTTGTTTTCGTTTTTTTTAAAAAGCAGGAAAAAAGGTTATCCATCCATCCTATTCCCTTTTGTGGATAACTTTTTACTTAATTTTCAGTTTGCTCAGTAGTTCACTGTAAAAGCTTTTTAGTGTCACTTTAAAAATACCACTTATTAGAAAGAGGCATGGAATATTTTTTCTAAAAATACCTTATATTATTGAAAAAATTGTATTATTTATGTTTGTGATTTATACTAGCTATTTACTTTTTCAACCTTTGTGCTTTCACAGTGAAAACAGACTGTTTTCACTTTCTGATTTGCATGTACCAGCTTAGTGTTGTGAACAGCAAATGCTCTCTTGGAATATTTAAAACAAACAACTGTCTTTGCTGAATCTTTTAAAGAATTCACAAAAACACCTTACATTTAGATTTGTCTTTTAAAATGTTTAAATATGGGAACAGAAAGGGAAAACTAGTTTTCTTGTCTGTAAGTTTGGCTTCTACCTGGATGGATATGTTGCTCTGTCATAACGAATGGAAATTTGTCTCTGAAGTGCTTCTGTGAAGACTCTGCTCCTTCCAGATGGAGTCCACACCGAAGAGAAAGGGGTAAATTGTTAGAAGGTGTTTGAAAGGAAGTTTGTTTCTGGGGTAAAGAATCCTTTGAGCTTTTAGATAACAGGTTGCACCAGCTTAACTAAGGTGGTGTTTAAAAAAAAAAAATTAGTTAAATGTGTGTAGCACTGTGTGTGAACTATTGCATTAAACCAACTTTATGACCCTGTTAAATTGATGCAAGAGTGTCCAAATTAGGAGAGTTGCAACAGTTTTTAAATCCATTTCCAAACCTATTTAGTTAAGTCAGTGCAAAAACTGTATAGGCCAGTTCTTGCAAAAGACTGTCTCAGAAAGCTACTCGCCCCTTTGGACACAAATATACATGGTCAGTTTAGCATAAATCCCAGCACCAGGAGCTTCCAATTTTATTTAACAAGAAAACTTCTGCTTTTTGGACAGAAATATTTGTGAATTAGGTCCACTGCTCTGGACAGATGTCTAACATTGGAGATGCACTTTAACGTTCTTTACTTTAATCCAAATTTTCTCTTCCTTGGCTTCAGGCCATTGCTCCTTGGTCTTCATCTTCTGAGACCAAATAATTCTCTTTCTTCATTTAACTTGTGAACTTGAAATTGTTATAAGATCATGTCCCCACAAACCCTTTTCTCGTCTAGATATATAAATTTAGCTGCTTTATTCTCTTCATATGCTTTTGCCTATGCATCATTTTGTTGGTTTAATCTCCATAGTCAGACCTGAACGTGTAAGTCTTTCAAAAGATTTTTGTGCAGTTAAAGCTAAAACCTTGAATTGCAGTTATCTTTAAAATCCCTCTGTTGTTTGGATCTTTTACATAGGAGGGACTCTCCCTTCCATGCCTCTCCTTCTGTTATACCATGGCAACTGGGAAGCAGTCTTACACTTGCTATATTTGTACAACATTGAGCTTGTGGCAAGGTGCTCAGTGGAGGGCCCCCCTCCCACGCTCTTTACTTTCAAAGTAACATCTGCCAATGGAGACCAAATTTGTTGCCTTTCAGGGCAAGTTGCAAGGTCTCTCCATTCATTACCCAGGCTGTGAAGGGAAACGGAGGTGTTGAGGGGGAAGGTTTTTAATTTATTATCACTGAAACTCCAAGACTGTGGTTTTGGGATTAACTAGTATTCTGTTTTCTTTGGGCCAGTGTAGATTTATTATATAAAATGTTTTATTGATAGCCTATGGGTGAGGTGCATTGTAAAAAGAGAAGAAATAGTGTACACCAGGCCCTTAGTTTTTTTAAGAAGATATCGTTAAGGGCCTAATCCTGTGCTCCTTGCTCATTTGAATAAGGGTATACAATTGTGTCCTGTGTTTGGAATTTGGCTACTACCAGTTCTTGCCTTCTAATTTTAAAATAAAAATGCTAACCATAAATTCTGTGGAAATTGGAGAGATGGCAACACTCAAATATAATGAGTGGCCACCTTCAGAAGCACTTGTACAATATGAACCAAAATCCCTCTAAAGAAACATTGATACTAATGCTAATCAAATAGTAGGTAGCACTTTAATAGCCTTTCCAAACAAGAAATGTTATAGAAGTACATTAAACTAATACTTCATAGTTGAATAGAATAAAAAAATCTACCCTATTGTGCGTGCATTATTGCAGCAAAATAGCCTTCAGTAAGAGGACCTTGAAACAATTGACCACATATATACCATATGCAGTTAATAGGCACAAAAGGTCTAAGTTATAATGCCCATGACCCTTAGAATAGATATAACTGCTTTGACCCATTTGAGGGGGCACTTATTAAAATTTATTAATCCTGGAAACTAAACAAATTAATCTTTGATTCTTTTTCATTGCCTGGAATATCATAGTTATGGCTTAACTCTCTTAATTCTACTTGTTGATTTACAGGGCCAGCTCTAGGTCTTTTTGCTGCCCCAAGCAAAAAATTTGCCGTCCCAAGCTCCGAGAGCGCAACTACCCCGGGGGGGGGCGGGGAGGAAGGGTGGCAGAATGCCGCCCCTGGAATCGTGCCGCCCCAAGCACGTGCTTGCTTTGCTGGTGCCTAGAGCTGGTCCTGTTGATTTAAGAACCCCTCTTTTCTCCTCAAATTGTAATGGTGCATGTGTGCAGAACTTTCAGGATCCATAAATACATTTAGTGCCACAAAAAAAGTGCAAACAATTTGTTCTATTCAACGGATGTCATATTAAATTTTAGAGAGACAAGGTGGGTGAGGTGATATCTTTTATTATAACTTCTGTTGGTGAGAGAGTCAAGCTTTTGAGCTACACAGAGCTCGTGAGGACAAGCTTGTCTCTCTCACCAACAGAAGTTGGTCCAATAAAAGATATTACCTCATCCACCTTGTCTCTCTAATATCCTGGGACCAACACAATTACAACACTGCATATTAAATTTTAGGAAGCATACTTGCTGCCGTGTCCAAGCATTATAGATAATGTTTCATATTGAATAATTAGATTGTGATTTTTTTCATCTTTATAGTAAGTTATTGTATAACTAGATCATCCAGGAAGACCTGGTACTTGTACACAATGTGTGTATATATATATTCCACTATTTTTTTTTCTCCAGTAAAGCATTTGGGTGGGATTTATGGAGCAAAAAGGAAGTAGTTCTAAAATAGCAGCAGAATTTTGCAAAGTGTTTATTTTTTGATAACTCCCTTTCCACCCAGGAGTTGCCAACACAGTGTCATATTTCCAATTAAATGAATAAGTGTAGTTGCTCCCTTTAGAGCTATTGCCATTGTTCCCTTGATGTACTTGGGTTGCATGAGTCCAGGGAGCTGGAATTCTCCCCAGTTCAGATCTCCTGATTTTCTATGGAAACCTTCCTACTTTCCACAGTACATCACCTATAAATACTTGGAGATCCTTCTAAATGTTTTTGTAAGACTTAAATAGATAAAAGCATGTGCCAAGGATGTTACTGCAGCCTTGGCACAATATTATGTCTTCCTCTCTCAAACTTTTATATCTGAATTTTTATGTGGGTGCTGGCAATAGCCTGAGATGAAGTTCTATTATTAAGGGCTCTTTGTATTGTATTCCTTCTCTTGCTGTCATCTGCACTGCCCTAAAATCAAACCACCAACTTAGACATTGACCTGGTTTTCTGAGTGGCAGTAGGTATTCACAGTGGCAGGCACTTTCCTTTTGTAGATGGCTTGTTACTTAAGCAAACCTATTCTTAGTCATTACACCATGGGATTTGAGTATATTTCCAAATCTTGACCTTTTCCAGGGAAACTTGATGGTGTGCTACTTTACCAATATGGCTGGACACCTCTGCTGCCTTCATAGTGAGCATTGCTGTGCATTTCTGATGGATTGTAGCATATATCTTAGGAATATTAAGTAAACGTCAGTAGTCTGTAAAAGATCATTGCAACTGATGTAGTTGCACACAGAGTATAATATTTACATTTGAAATAGATTGTTTCTTGTAAAAGCACTAACAGAAAAATTCTAAAAGGAAATAATTAGTAGTGCATTACATTATTTTTAAGCCTGTCCATCAAAAAAGGTTAAGGATAAACAATATGTATGGACATGTCTGCCTTGTTTAAATATTTGTGCCACTGAGGTGCTTCAAAGGGAGTGGAAGTCATTTGCAAGTCCCCTGCTGCAGATTCACTCAACATGGGAAAATCCCCAGTTTGAAGAAAACCCAGCTCTTGTACCTCCTTGCCTCTGCCCTTGGTGCAGAGGAGTGTGTCAGAAGCAGGAGAGTGGCTGGAGTACATTGTGCTCTGGCTATCCTCAGTTGGCATATAGTCCCTTGTGGACTTTAACCTGATGGTGCAAATTAGAGCAGCCTCCAAGCTGCTCTAACCTGTCCTTGGGGGAGAGTATCAGGGAGTAATAACTGGTTCTCATCTTGCGTTTTTATGTCCACTGCTCTGTGTAACTATGTGGTGGAGGGGAGCCATCCTTACTAGGCACTCCCTGAAGCTTGGACCATAACTCAAGCTCCTCTTCTGCTCTCCCTGGGGCTCCCACAGCCAAACAGACTATCAGAAATGGAACAGCCAAATGCTAGTCTCTTCCCTGCTGTGCAATGCAGCAGTTGGACAGACAGGGAACGGCAGAGCAGCTGCAACATGGCAAGGGCCATGTTGGAAATGTAAATGAAATGGTAATAAGGATTACAAAACCTGAAGGGATAGTTATTTTTTTTAAAAAGCACCACACCTGTCCTTTAAAAATACAAAAATTTGTCGTGGTTTAACAATTTTTTCTACACAAAAAGTTGACGCTGAAAGTGGCTATACATCAAATGCATAGAGTAAATTGGAATGTGTATTCTCTGATTTTTCAGTTGCAATAATCTTAGGTGTTTGTTATAATGGTGGTAGGTCAATATTCAGAGAAATGTGGGGTTTTGTTGTGTTTTGCCCCTCAATAGGCTTTTCACTGAAGGTAAAGCTGTCAGGCTCACTCACTCCAGCACCTTTTAAAGGATGGCCTAAAAATGTCCCAGCTTCTGTAGGAAGGCAAAAGATATGTTAGAGGAGACACTCCACTGCCTCACTAGCCCACAGAAATCATCAGAAAACCTTTTGGTCAACTGTTAATGAGAAGAGAATGGAGTTACTGGGAGAAAGGCCAAGATGTAGAGCAGTGATATAGGTTAACTTTTTATAGAAGAGCTAAAAATAGAAAATTGGGCTAATGATTATATAAAAATACACTAAATAATCGGGGGGGGGGGGAGAATAATATAGGCAAAGTTCATATTTTGAAATGATTGTGTGGAAAAACTCACGTTGCATCCCCTTCACCCCTCCATGATATTTATCTATTTAGATTGAAGCTCTTCAGCTAAATTGGGATCTCTTATTTGTAACATGCCTAGTGCACATTTGGATGCTACTCAAATCTCTAATAATGAATACTCTTTGCAAAGCACACAGTATTTGGAAGTATTATGGAAAGAGTAAGTGTTGCATAGCAGGTGCTCATATTTATACTATTAGCCTGTTAGACTATAAACTAAGCATGTTTGGCCCAGGTCAGTACTTTGATGGAGACCTGATAAATACCTAGATGATGTAGGAAATAGATCTATTCCCTGTGAATTGGTATTGAACCAGTCCCCTGTTGTCAGGGGGAACGTTGCTGTTTCCAGCTCTGTATTTTAGAGGACATTCAAAACCAACATCTTGACCACTTGTGTTCAGTAAAGATCTGACGGTACTTACCATACGAATGAGGGGCATTAACGCGCACCCTAACTAAACATCACTTGGAATACTTGCTGCATATTTTTACTACCGATATTCACCTTGCAGTTTCAGCTAGCTATTGTAATAACTTCTTGTGTCAAACCTATCGCAGTGCTGCCAGTGGTGGGTATGTCACTTACCTACCCCTCAGTTGTGATTCTTAGAGTTGTAAAGAGCTTTGTGATCCTCTAACAAAAGTTATTATGTAAAAGTGGATTATCATTTTATTTGAATGCTACTTTGAAACCTATGTATAGTTTCTCATTTGTCACACTCATCAGATTTTTTTCTTTATTTTTGGAACAAGCAGTTAAAGAAAACTTGAAATACTTTTCTTTGGTGTTTGTTTGTTAGACAACGTTGCTAAGCCGTTTGGAGCGAATGTTTGAAGTTTGCTTTCCTTCCATACCTGTTCTTGAAACAGAAGAAGAGATAATTTCCTTGAGCCTTTTTCTGGAAGCAAGCAACAAACAGATGAGAACAGGGGAGACTTCGGCAAACAGTGGGTAAGAAACACTAATATGGCAAACTTAAAGAAAATCAAGTGAATAAAGCTGCTTTTAGTAAGCCCAGGTCTTTACGCAGATTATAACTTAAAAACATGTAGTGATGTATGTCAAATTCTAATGTTTCTGTAAGTGTTTTTAGAAATTATAGGGTAAAAGTTAATCATTGTAGTTCAGTATGTCTGTTTCAGTGACCACATGTACTGGTAGTATTTCATGTAATTGGTGGTTTCTCCTCTACTTTTAAGTGATGTCTAAATGAGATAGTTAATTAGGATGTAGCTTATTACTTACACTTGTTACAAATTGCTGTATTAATTCATGCGTTGATGAAGTCTAAGTAGGCCCTGTTCTGTCTGCTGAGGGCAACATTTTCCAATTATAAGTCTGAATAATAATTGTTCTGAGAACACTATAGCAATTTTAGTTCCCCTGAGTACTAGTGTTTGGGCACAAGTTTAATTGGAATTTATAATGTCAGTCACATTAATAATTAGAATGTGTCTAAAGCTGCTGAGTCATATGATTCTTCCTGTTGATGATTTGATTTATCATGGGCTGTTTAGGGAACTTATGGAAGTGTGGACAGAGCTGCAGGATATCCATGATTCGTATGGATTGAGATATCAGTGGGGTGGCTCCCACAGCAACAAAAAGCTTTTATGCTCCTTGGGAATCGACACAAGAAATATTGTGAGTTTATCTATAAAACTTTTAACTGTTTCTTTAGGTGAGCTGTAGTAAATTTAGTTCTGCATGCCTATGTTTCTTTCTGAATGATCACCTCTTCATAGAAGACCTACATTAAAATGAGTTTTCGTGTCAGTATACGTTAGTACTACAGCTTCAAATTTACTACAGGCAAATTTATATTTCCAGTATAAAGTTGTTAAAAGAAAATGAAAACCTTGTTTGGTTATAAATTCATATGGTCTATGCTCTGATATGAATCTCATAAATATAACCCTAATCCATTGACCCATATTTTAAAAGATATTAATTTTATTTATGATTAAGACAGAATGGGAGAACTGCTTAAGTCATCCATCTTTTTTTATCAGCTCTTTACAGGCAACAAGAAGCAGCCTGTTATTGTACCCATGTATGCAGCAGGACTGGTAAGTACCATAGTATGCTTCCCACAAAAACTGTGTATATTCCATAAAAGTATAATCAAATATATAAAGTGCCATTAAGCACCAAACAAGCTGAAAGAGATTTTTGTAGTGTGCTCAAACACTTGTTGGGCATCAATAGAGTTGTTAGGGAGAGAAGCTTGCAAAACATGTAAATAACTTGCTTTATTTGTTTAGTAAATTATGCTGAATGATCCAATCTCATTTTGGTGAGAAGAAAAGATTATAATGCAATATGTTAAGGTGTGTATAGGCTGAATAATGACTTTTAGCTTAATCCCATTTTAATATTTAGTGAAAATCCATGAGATTAGAATACAGCTTTTAAAATATTCAAGAAAAAACCTCAGTAAAGAAGTTTAAACTGGCAGGGTTAAATCCTCAGTTAGGAAATGGCAATGTGAACATAGGAATTGCCAAAGTGGATCAGAGCATAGGTCCATAAAGTCCAGTGTACTGTTTCTGACTGTAACTAGTACTAGATCCTGCTGAGGTAAATTCAAGAAAACCCATTGTAGACAATTATATTACAAAGCAAAGTTTCTTCCCCTATCCCCATCAAACATTATTCTTCTTGCTCATGTAACCATTACTCTGATCCCTAGTACATAAGTCTGAGTACATGATCACATGCTGTTTCTCAAATACAATATTTTTTTCAACATTCTTAGATACATGTGTATCTTCTTGTATTGCTATGCACTATTCCATGTCTGTCAATCAATGAAAGTCCTGTATGTACAAGATCTGCAGCGATTGAGTCAAGGGCTCCTATGAATTTCTGCCTCGTTCAAGGAACACATACAAAGTGGGCATCAGGCCATGTGTCCTTATAGGATGTGCTCCACGGACATCATAGACTGCCTTTGCTCTGAAAGTTGCTTTAAAAAAATAGCAACAGTACGTGAAGGAGGTTTTTCCCTTCAGTGTCCTTTGAAATCTAAAGTAAAGTTGTGTGATGATCTTATCCATTTTCATTTAAGAATTGCAGTAATTTCTCCATGTTGTCCTGTCTGGCATCTCATACACCTGACAATATCTGTAATAAGACAAACATTGACAGACCAAGAATCATAATTTTTCTGATCAGAGTTTTAAAAGCTTTTTCTGTTTATGGGAATTTTATTTTTTTTAAATGTTAATATGTAGTCTCCTTATAGAAGAAATTACAACTGTCTGATACATATTATGCTTACTGTTACTTACCAGGAAACATTTTAATATAAAGATTCACAACAGTTCCTTCAGACTTGGATTTGTCAAGCCTATTTGTGCACTGCTTTGTACCAGGATATGCCTACTGTAGACTATAGAGGGAGTTTTAAATCTCTTATTAATGAGCAGTGGCTTATCTTGTGTATATTTAGGAGCAGGACCATCTATTGTACCGGTAAGGTGTGTACTTGGCCAATAATATGCACATATTAGTCACCCATCACAGCAGCTCATGCCTCATAGTAATCTTTATGAAATTCTTGTTGAAAATAACATCATAGAAGCCACTCTCCTAAATTTTATTTATATATAATATACATGCACACGTGTGCACATAAATGAGTTAGTTGCTAAATATAAATAAGCAGTATGCAGATGGACTTTTAATGCAAAATGACTTAGTACCTCCTCCTACCCCACAGCTTCAGATGTTCCCTCCATTCTGAAACTAAATCTAGTTTCTTTGCTGATCCAGTGAGTTTGGGTCCTGAACATAAATTTCCTAGAACCACTTGACCATTGGACAAGCTAATTTTGGTGGCTAACTTACACAATTTCAACGATATGTGGAACAAACCCATGGTTTAGACATGCTTCTGTGAGAACAGAAGTCTTTTGTATGTCTGAATGCAAATTATGCCTGTGACTACACCAATTTTTCTCACTTATGTGCAAAAGAGCTTGAGAGTTCAAAGCCTACTCAGATCATTGTGCTAGGCCTTGAGCACTTGATTCAGAATGAAAAGCACTGTTTCATTGACCTCTCTGAGATTTTAAAACGGATTTACATCCTTGGCAGTAGTAATAG
Organism: Lepidochelys kempii; assembly: GCF_965140285.1. Taxonomy (NCBI): domain Eukaryota; kingdom Metazoa; phylum Chordata; order Testudines; family Cheloniidae; genus Lepidochelys; species Lepidochelys kempii. The sequence continues at coordinate 196,045,244 of NC_136382.1, read as the reverse complement.
CAAATCACACTGAAAATAAGGTATTGGAGACAAAATCATGTTACAAAATGACTCAATTCTTATAAATAACCAATTTGTTTTGGGTGGTTAAATGGAGTAAATACTACTATATTCCTTTCTCCTGTGCCACTTGATCCTTGTGATAGTCCACTTACAGCAGGGAGGGAAAATGTCATTTAATCATGGAACAGTATCTTCTAACTTGTGTAATATTACTGATAGTAATAAGACTCAGTTAAAGGGTTTGGGTCTCCATCGTTTACTGTAAAATGGTCCCTATGATCCACTAAATAGAGCCGAACGAGATCTTAAAACATTGAATATGAAAATAATCCTAGAAACAATGTTTGGGAGCCACCTATTTCAGAATATTACTATTTAGTACCATATTTTCTGTCTTTTAATGTCTGTGTAGTTCTTGGCATGTATGTACACATGACTCTTATTTTTTTAGGGTATGTTAGAGCCTACCAAGGAACCTCTGAAACCAATATCTGCTGCAGAAAAAATAGCTTCCATAGGACAGACTACCCCTGTATCACCAGAGATGAGCACATGTACATCTGATCAGTTCCAGGTAAAAAACTGGAAAGCAGGGTGCCTGATCTAGCTTTATAATACTACAGTTCTGGGTTCCAGGGCCAAAGGAATCTGAACATATAAAGGAGTTTTCTCTGCATCACAGTAAATCCCACCTTGGATCCACCCCATGTGTGTCTGGAAGGAGTCCCGAAGCTGTCTCTGGCTGCCAGCCACTAACAGGGAGACCTGCATTTGCTAAGAGCCCTGATGACCTCTAATACCTCTAATGATTAGCTGCTTTCTAACAACTGACTGTGAATGAGCTGCTGTTGTGATTGTGAAGTGTGCCATAGCAGCTGGCCCTCTTCTGGCTAATGTTTTTCATTCAAAGTTCTCTCTGGGTTTCTTGTACTTTCCCTATCCTTAGTGCCCTTTTCTTTTTGTTTTCATATTTTCTTTATGGAGCAACTTTTACCTGTCTGACAGAAATTTCTTAAACTTTCTAAAGCATAGTTTTAAACATGTGCTTGTTGCACTGTGTTTCCTTTCTCTCTTTCCCTTTATTTTATCTTACAGAATACATAGGAAGCAGCTTGGCCAGTTAAAGAAATGCCCTGAGTGTAGTCATAAAATGTCCATTACTGGCATGTGTGACTGTCTCCAACATCTGTCAGTGGAACATTCTGGAGCATCTGAGTCAGTGGGACATACTGAGGCATCTAAATCATGAACATGTCACCTCAGTTTTGCTCAGCACAGATTCAGAGAATGAGGTTCAATCCAAACATCCCTCAGAGTTCAGATCAAGTAAATTAAACCCCTCAGCTCCTTTGATCATGCATCAGGCCCGTGACTTCTGATTGAAAAAACATCTGTAATTCTAGTTCCAGTTGTTCTGGTGCTTAGTCAAGCCACTGGATCGAGCACTTCACGTCTTATTGATCTCCATTAGCTGCTTGTTCTACCTTGTTGACTTAGGAATAACACAGAACTATCATGTCCTGCTGGTGGTGAACGTATTTTTCGCTGTTGACTCCATTCAGAACAGTCAGTACCGTGGGTGCTCCAAGTGCATCTGTGTTTATGCTTATATCTAGTTATCTCTGTCTTTCTATTCAGCACCATCAGTATCAATACTGGCCAGATTTGACTCTTGTTTCAGCAATCAGTTCATCCCCCATCTAGGTTTGTTTGCAAGTCCTATGGCAAGACTCAGCACCTCCGTTCCCCACTCTCTTCTCCTTCCCTTGACTCCCCTTTTTAAAAAAAAAAAAGTTGTCGTCTAGGGATCTATCTACATTCCTCCCCAGTTTGATCGAGTATCTTCTACTTTGTATTATGGACATCTGTTGACTACTTTGGTGGAGTCTGAAGTTGTTATCCTCATCTCAGCATTCAGGATAACTTTGTGCTTTCTTGTTGCTTAAAGAAATACCTGGTGAAGTTTGATCTTCAAGAGTAGAGACCTGCTGTGAACTAGATCTTTAGAGAGAATTACCAGGTATTCTTTTTTGAAGGTATTTATCACAGCAGATCCACACATACACCTCTTCCCCATTGTGTTGGAGGTAAAATGTAATGACAGAATATATTTTATGCCTTTAGCTATTAGCTGGCATTCTGCTTTGATTAAACTCAATGAGATGAGCTCTTAAAAGGTCCTGTTAATTGCATGAAGGGCCACTAGAACTGCTAGTGATGACAGATGCACGCTGCCCTGCTATTGGCCACTGGCCAAAGACAGCTATGGAACCCCCTTCAGTACATGTAAATGATCCAAGAATGAGATCTAAGAACAAGAATTACAGGTAAGAAATTTCTTTGAGTAAGCGATGGTAGGGCACTGGATAATTAAATTCCATAAAGTGTAATAAAGTAGCTCTGAAGTACTGTTCTAGAAAGGAAGGCAGTATTTGAAAAAACAAAGCAAGAACTCTTATATAGTAAATTTTTTCCAGTGAATACTTTTGTTTATGATCTGATGTATGAATTGTACACAGTTGTATAGTAAGTCTTTTCTTCCAGTTTTCCAAAAGTCTTGTTTACAGTGCTGTTTGTGGCAACATTTAAAAGTTGCCATTATATTTGTATTGCCAGCTTGTTTTGCAACTTTAAGACAGCAAGAATTCTTTCTGTTCAGACTTAATCTCTTAAGTGGGTTATTTGTATGGGGACAAATGTTTAAATCTTAAACAGTATCTTTTGAATTAAAAAAGCTCCCACACAGTGAAACAGCAATAAACTATATTTATAGTGCTCTAGAATGTAATTGAAAAACTGTTCATTTGTTAAACCAGAAAGCTAAATATTGCACAATAAAACTAGGTTTTTCAATTTCCTCTTCCTCACTTCCTTAGCAAACCTAAGGATAATTCTCTGACAATTGCACCTACTCAGTTGTATCTTTAAACCCCAACCTACAGTCCTAATCTAAGGCTGAAAAAAGCCTACCCCTATAATCAGATTTCTCATACTTTTTGTTGGCACTTCTCATTAGAGTAAAAACATACTGTTGGGGAAAATGGGGTCCCAGCACAGACCTGTCAGGGCTATGGGAGAGGCGCCTATCCCATGGCCCGAGCCCTGGAGCTGCCGCAGCAGGGAGAGGTGTCCCTCCCCCGCAGCCCAGGTGCTGCTGCAGGGGGAGAGCTGGGGGGAGTCCTCTCTCACCACCGTAGCGCCAGGGCAGCCTGCACCCCAAAGCCCACCCCCCGCCCCAGCCGGAGCTCTCATCTCCTCTCCCCCCCGCACCCTAACTCTCTGCCCCAGCCCAGAACCCCCTCCCACACTCTGAACCCCTTGGCCCCACCCTCACCACATGAATTTTGACTCATCACCTCCATATGGGTGCAAATAACAAAATTCATGTGGTGAGGGTGGGAAAAATTAGAGGGAACACTGGTCCTGAATCTAAATACTTTAACAGAGACTTCCAAACTGTTTCCAGGGTGATTGTGTGACTAAATGGGGTCTGGTAGGAAACCATTAATCCATGTTTTCACTTGTGATTAAAGCCTGGATTTGAGCTCATTTCTCTCAATGGAAGAATGAGTTTCAGTCATGAGTATTTTTAGTGAAAGTCATGGACCGGTCATGGGGCCGTGATTTTTTTTTGTTTTTTGCCTGTTACCTATCCATGACTTTTACTAAAAATACTCATGATTAAATCATAGCCTTACTCATAATATACTGGGCATGACTGTCATAACTGTACCAGCTGCAGGTTCTGCATCGGCACCATTATTTTTCTTTGCCACTAATAGGAGTATTTTCAAATGCTAGTATTTTCACTGAGAGTGAATAAAAATGAGATGTGATTAAATCCTTAGACATCAGGTTGTGAGGGACTGCTTAAAGCATACTTATCAGTACTGTAAACATTGCAAAGGCATTAGGAAGAAAAGATTTCTCCAGGTAAAGCTTTTATGATAAGTAAATACAGAACTTCCATTCACTTCCTATTTTTTGGTTTCCAATAATATTTTTCAAGAAGCTAGAGGCTTCTTAAAATTTACCTTTATTGTATGGAGCTGGTACTGACCCTCTACTTGGTGAAATTGCACAACCTTTCAACATTAAGTTGTTCCAACTTTAGAGAGCCCCCTTCTTACTGAAATAGTCAGAATGTGTCGTAAACTTTACTTGCAGGTTCTTATAGGTTAACTCCAGTAAGACATTCCATATTGATTACCAAAAGTTACAACTGTTCCTCCTGACTCAAGTATAATGAAACAAACAAAATACAACGTACCAAACTTACATAGTTCAGGCAGATCCTTCCCATTGTTTCTAAAAGCTAATTTCACTGGGGAGCAGAAATGTAACAAGCAAGGGCTACCTATACCAAGTATTTGTAATGCTGCTCCTGTGGATGTCCTCAGAATACAAACCATTTACAAGTTACACTACAAGTTGCCACTAGTTATCAGGAAGCTGACTATATCCTTCCTTTCCCCCCCTTACTTGTTCATACTATGTGATCTCTGCATCTTGCTTAACTTACTTAGGTGTGCAGAAGGATTGAACAAAAGGAAATGGAAAGCTAAGGATACTCTCCTAGGAGGAGACACATTTTCTATTTTGAGTCTTGCTCCTGGATTTTGTGCGTGTGTGTAAGTTCTGGCACCCCGTCTCTTTGTCGTCAGACAGAAAGTTTGGGACTTAGCTTCGCCTTTATTGGTCAGGATAATATATCACAGGGTCGTTGTAGGCAGTCTTTCCTTTTCAGGGTGTAGTATACTCCCCGGGTGTGCTGGGGGGAACCTCTGTCTAGAAAGGAAACATGGGTTCCTTCACGGTGAGTGACTTTCGTTTTTGGATATAATCATGCCAAAGCATACAGAAGTGCAGAACATTCTCTTCATATTTAAAATAAAGAGCCACCTAAGCTAAACTGTGTGTTCACAACCTTTCATGCACAAAGACTGCACTGTGTCCAGTTGGAGTAGCAATTTCTTAAATTTTAACGCTGTATTAATGTTTTTGTTTTTGTCGCCATAATTTAGTTAGTTTAAGAAAAACCTGTTGGGGCTAGGGAGAGTATCTGATCTGTTTGATTCATAATTGAACCAGACTTTGAGGTAGACTTCAGATTTTTTTATAAGTGTATTAAGAAAATTTGCAGCTCACAACATCTGAAGGTAAAAATATTTGTCTTATGTTCAATTGTCCCCTTAATATTTAGGTGCAAAAAAATATTTGTGTGAAACATTTTACATTGTTATAACCTGAACTGACTATAAAATCTGATTTCTGACTTTTCAACTCTAGGAATCTCTACCACCTGTCCAGTTTGACTGGAGTAGCAGTGGCCTTACTAACCCTTTAGATGGTACGTCTCTCCGTAGAGCCTCTAGCACCAGAGCTAGAGTTAAGAAAGCTACAAAGTTCAGACAAACATCTCTCTGCTGATTTTTTTTTTTCTAATATATATTATTTCTTACTCTTAACTTTGGAAATTCAGGCTTTCTTTCTGGTTAGATCTGCCACAAATAAAGCAATCTATAATCTTAAAACACTAAGAACTAGGTAATATTTATTTTCCTGCATTTATGCTGAACACACAGTGGCAATATTAACACCTCATTATATATTTTCATATTATAATGAAGATCTGAATAGTTTAGGATTTTGGATTGACATGTTTTACTTTTAAACATGTATTTTTCCCAATACACAATTATCTGTTTAGACTCCCTTATGAATGGCAAAATTAAGTGAATAGTGGCTACTTCAAAGCACAATTGTTTAACCAAAAACTGTTTGCAAAAGAGATTTCTTAACCTGGAAGTTTTCAGATTACAAGTATTTTATATATTAAAATGGAAAATGTATAACTTAATGCGTAATCACTTTTGCTTAAACTCAGAATCTAAAGATGTTAAATTATTAAAGAGGTAGCTACATACTTTAACAAACATAGTCGTCTACATAGTTAAAAATTCACGTAAAAGAATTTTATATAATTTTTTTAATGGGGAAGTGAGTTGTCACACTAACTGTGTACCTTAAATGTAAGCTGGAGGAGAAGGAAAAGTGACAAGTTTAATAAACTTGTTGGGTGGCAGGTTAGAAACCTGTAAAGAACATGAGGTTTCTGCTAGCAACAATTATTTCCTAATGCACGAGTTGCTAAAAAATGAGCTAAAATAAATTACATCTGTTACTACACCAGTGCTATCTAGTAGTGTTGTTCCCAGGATCTGTGGAAAGTAACAGCTTGGATATCAGTACCATGGTGATGAAGGAAAGCCTGGATGGGCCCTTTTGCTGTTGTCCGGTGTCTTATTACTTCAGTCAAATCATCCTGCTTTCTTTTAACAAGCAATTTCTTCAAAATGTATCCTGTTTGATTTCTGCTTCAGTGTTAAAGGGGAACAGTGTAACTTACCACTTCAGAAGCTGGATGTAATCATGGCATTCATTATGATGTATTTACATTGTTTTAAGCTGATATTGACAGTTCATAACGTAAAACTAGCTAATACAACTTGTCCAGTTTTCAATCCTGTGCTTTAATTGGAAGGTCAGTTACATCTTCATGCTTGAAGAATGGTTTGTTTTCTTTGACATTTAAACCATTCTCCTCCTCCAACGGATTGGCCTAAGAATTGTTTCCCTTTAATTGGGCAGATCTCTCTTGCTGGTTCTACTCCATTTTTAGACTGAAATAAATCTATCTATCTTTCTTTCTACTTATAAAGTTACTAGTGTTGAATTATTTGCTGCATTGTACATGAGAAAATGTACATTGAATTAAGTTGTTAACCTCTTTAGAAATTACAAACTAATATTGTAAGCCTTGTTTTATGTCAATTTTTAAATTGTGTAATGAGTACTAATTATAACTTGCATGTTCAAGTGTGTGTCTTACCCCTTTTTACACATAAACCCCTCCCTTGGCTTACCTTCTATATGGCTGCCTACCAACATGGTCACTGAATTTCAAGCTAGTGGAGGTTCCACTCTTCTGAACCTTGATTTCTTTGGGCCCGTGGATGACAGTAGCTCTAGCAGCACGACCACAATGCCAGGTCAGCGGAGTGTTAAAACCACAAACACGGTCTGAAACAATTTACTAAAAGCATGAGCACATCACTTGACTTTCCTATAAACAAGGATCTTCCATACTGTATTTCTCAAAAATGTCTTTCTAGTACCTTTTTTAAAATCTGTATGCTATTCTCTGACATTTGTATTACGTGCTAAGTATTAAAAAGGTACTGTCAGCTCTCTACTAATGCACATTTAAGGAGTGAATGGCTCTTACATTCTTAAACATCAGATATGTAAAACTTTCCCACTGTTTCAAATGACAAATTTTGAAAGCTAGCTTGTCAGAATAATTCATATAAAGCAGTTAGAACAAAATATAAATACTGTATAGTATAAAAAGGTGAGACGCCTTCCCTCTTTTCAAACAAAAGACTATTGCAAGACAGTTGATTATTGAAATTAATATAGGTATGTGTATATATAGTAACTTGCTGAATGTGTGAACTATATATTTAAGTATTGAGAGATTGGGCATAGCTAACACACGTGGCTATCTAAAAATTGTAATTTTGTTCTTTGACCGTTAGTTCAAATGCCATGATAAAATAAGTGTTTTTAATATTCGTAGTTGAAAACAAGCAGTTCCATGTTTCTAGGACGCTGAAAGCTCAACAAATATTAGATCTTTGACTATAAAAGAAAAGCAGTTTCAGCCATGCTTTATGGTTCATTCTCTTGATAAGGGACAAAAGTACGTGTCACTTTCTACTTTGAATAAAATGGGAAAACAGTTGAATTCATATTTGTATCATGGTTACATTTTGTTTAATGTGGTTTTGACATGCTTTAAATATTTTTGTGAGCTTGTGAAAACCTATGTCTAGGATTTTAAGTTTTTTATGCTTGAAATTTATATTTAAATTCCTGCAAAATGCATTTATTTCTTCATTTTGTGACCATTGCTGTATTTCACTTTAAATTAAGGAACAACTTCCCTCTGTTCTGAATTTTTTGGTTTTTAACTTTACTCTTAATTGCACTCAAATTCACTCCAACCCCCACTCCAGGAGCCAAATAATATAAGCGTTGTGCAGAGGTGTTGGAATAATGTGATAATGGGTTTGCCATAGAGGTGCTGGGAGCCAAAATAGAGAAATTTAGGGCATGCTTTGTCATTTGCATAATTCCTTCAGAGAGATTTTTATAATAGCTAAATTTAAATCCATCAATTAAATCCATAAATATCACCAGTAGATATTTTAGAAGATGAATGGTAATATACATTCTCATTATCCTGCTGTTGTGGACACTTGAAGTGATTACTACAGTGATGCTTTGGTGGCATTTTATTGCTTTTTGGGTTTTGGTTGGTTTTTTTTGTTTACAAATGTATCAAGCAACTGCAGGTATTACCACCTTCCCTGGTATGCTATATCGCCATTGTCTGCAGTATTTTCCTGACTTGTTTCTGGGAAAGTCATTTGTTTCCTAGCTTACAGCTCTGTGTATGTTTTGTGTTTAACTTTGTTTAGGAGCTATATGTAGAATTTGGTTGGCTAACGTTTCTCAAATAATCTCATTAAGGTTTTGTAGTGCTGCCCACAACCATTCTCTGATCATTTAAAAGGAATATAGAAGATGCAAGTTTTTATTTAAAAAAAATCCATTTGACTTATTTTTGAGACAAGTAGCCAATTATTTGTTAAAAAAACAAAATTGATGTCAGCAGTCGAAGATTACTTCAGCACTTTTTGGTGATTAAATATAGCCTAGACTCCCCTCAGTGCTGTCTCATCTGTATCCAAAATAACTTTATCGATAAAGTGAATGTTAACAATAAATTAAGGGGACTACCATGTCTAATTTATACATCTGTTATGCTGTATATACAGCACTTTTCTTCATTGTGCTATGCAAACACATAATTCAGTAGGAGCTACCAAGTAGCACAATCAATTGAGCAGTAACTTCAAAAATTGTACTGTGATGCAAGTGAATGCAATAATACTTGTTTTTTAGTTGATAAATGATATAACTTGTTAGTTGCAACCTTCTATATATGTCACAGAGCTGCATACCAAAGGGCTCGCTCTGATCACATTTTTAAAAAAAAATTGTAGCTTTACTATTTACACCTTAATGGGATCTCAAAAGCTTTTGCAAGTCACTCCCCCTACTAGAAGTGGACATTCAATGGAGTTGGGTGTTTTCTGATCGTTTCTGAGTTCTGTAAACATCTGATACTGTTTAAAATGCATGGTATACTGGTCTCTAACTTGGCGCATTTTCCTATGTTGTATGTAAATCTGGCTAAGACCTCACTTTATGAGAATTTGGAAAAACAAGTACATGTTGACTAGTTTCTTTCTAGTGAAAAAAGTATCAAAGGCAAACACTTCCCTCCACCCCCCTCTTTGGTTTAACCAAGGGATTATCAGTTTCAATTACTTTGTCATCAGTTTAATTTATTAAGCACATCTCAAGACTGTTTAGTTTATTCCAGTGATTGATATGCCAGCCACTTCCTGGCCATTAATGACCCAGCAGTGAGGAGTTTATGCAAGATGCAATTGAGGGCAGTTAATCTCATCCACTTGCACCGAGGTTATGGCTGTTAGTTACAAAATGGAATTGGAGGAGTAACAGGCATAGCTGGGTTTTAACTGGTGAGGTTTTGAAGTTTGGTGAGTGTAGAGCATTTCTAAACCATGCCCAGACATTAGCTAATATCTAACATTGCAATCCGTTTATAACGGTTAATATTTTTAGATTGTTTATAGAGTTGTCAATCACAGTTAACTCACGCGATTAACAAAAAAATTTAATCTCGATTAAAAACATTAATTTCAATTAATTGCACTTATAACAATAGAATACCAATTGAAATTTATTAGATATTTTTGGATATTTTTCAACATTTTCAATATTGATTTCAGTTGCAACACAGAATACAAAGTGCACAGTGCTCACGTTATATTATTTTTTTATTACAAATATATGCACTGTAAAAATGATAAACAAAATAAATAGTATTTTTTCAGTTCACCTCAGACAAGTACTGAAGTGCAATCTCTTTATTGTGAAAGAGAAACTTACAAATGCAGATTTTTTTCTGGTTAGATAACTGCACTCAAAAACAAAACAGTGTAAAACTTTAGAGCCTGCACATCCACTCAGTCCTACTTCTTGTTCTGCCAATCGCTAAGACAAACAAGTTTGTTTACATTGTCCAGAGATAATGCTGCCTGCTTCTTATTTACAATGTCACCTGAAAGTGAGAACAGGCATCCGCAGGGCACTTTTGTAACCAGCAAGGTATTTACATGCCAGATATGCTAAATATTCGTATGCCCCTTCATGCTTTGGCCACCATTGCAAAGGACATGCTTCCATGCTGATGATGCTCGTTAAAAAAATAATCCATCAATTAAATTTGTGACTGTACTCCTTGGGGGAGAATTGTATGTCTCCTGCTCTGTTTTACCCGCATTCTGCATATATTTCATGTTATAGCAGTTGCAGATGACGACCCAGCACATGTTCGTTCTAAGAACACTTTCACAGCAGATTTGACAAAATGCAAAGAAGGTATCGATGTGAGATTTCTAAATATAGCTACAGCACTCGACACAAGGTTTAAGAATCTGAAGTGCCGTTCAAAATCTGAGAGAGGCGAGGTGGGAGCATGCTTTTAGAAGTCTTTAAAAGAGCAACACTCCAATGCGGAAACTACAGAACCCAAACAAAAAAATCAACCTTCTGCTGGTGGCATCTGACTCAGATGATGAAAATGAACATGCGTCAGTCCGCGCTGCTTTGGACCGTTATCAAGCAGAACCCATCATCAGCATGGAAGCATGTCCTCTGGAATGGTGGTTGAAGCATGAAGGGACATATGAATCTTTAGCGCATCTGGCACGTAAATATCTTGCATTGCCAGCTACAACAGTGCCATGCAAACGCCTATTCTCGCTTTCAGGTGACATTGTAACCAAGAAGCAGGCAACATTATTTCCTGCAAATTGTAACCAGCCTTGTTTGTTGAGTGATTGGCTGACCAAGAAGTAGGACTGAGTGGATTGTAGGCTCTAAAGTTTAACACTGTTTTGTTTTTGAATGCAGGGTTTTTTGTACATAATTCTACATTTGTAAGTTCAACTTTCATGATAAAGAGATTGCACTGCAGTACTTGTGTGAGGTGAATTGGAAAAAAAAAATTTTTTTACAGTTCAAATATTTGTAATAAAAAATAAATGTAAAGTGAACACTGTTTTTGCCCAAATCTGTGCTGGGTTTTTTTGTATTTTGTTACTGCATTTCATAGAAGGCTTGTTTGTATTTTTATTCTTTGGGATTAATGGCTTGCTATTAGAATCTAAAATTCATTCAAGGGACAATGTCAAAACAGGTATGGCTTAAGATGATAAAAGATGAAAAATTAAGACTGAAGAATCCAGTTACTTAATAATTGGTGCGCTGTAAACATGAGAGAGAGGAGAAAATACAGTGGGTCAAGGATTTAGGTATAATTATAAATCTATGCTACTTTACAATTTGTACTGTAGACCCAGTGAAGTGGAGTTAAGAATGATTGATCTTCCTCACTTCCATCAATTTTCAGCCAAGTTCTTATTACTTAATATGGTTTCATGTGTTTTAATAATGTTTGTGCAATACACTACATAATATCTTATTTGAAGCCCACTGATTTATTGTCACTATGAAACATTCATTTTTAAAACTCGATTTTGTATTTTTTCTAATTCTAAATGGTAGCTAAGATGACATGTTCCAATCAATCACTTCTTAAATTATTTTTAATAAAAACTAGTTAAGTGAAAATGAATAAATGTTAAATATTACACCTATAAAAATGTTAGCTGTGCGAGATGCACTCTAATGGGCAAACCAGATCTTAATGTTGGTTACCCACAGGCTGAGACCTTGTATGCCAAATGTAAGTCCACTTGTATATACATTTTTCTAGTGCAGTTGTAAGCCACTGAAAGGGGTTAAGGAGAGGTGTGGAAACACTGACAAGTTCTGTCATGTTCTCTTACAGTATTTTGTTGACATTTTTAAATTACTCAGATGTTTACAGAAAATGAAGCCTTTAGCATCTTGGTCTGACTAATTATGACGTATTTGCATCCCACCATCACTGATTATTATTTTATACTATAAGGTGTGGATCCAGAGTTGTATGAGTTGACAACTTCAAAACTGGAAACCTCCAATGCAAGCAGCAAAGTGACCGATGCATTCGCAAGGCTCATGTCCACAGTAGAGAAGGCAAGCACATCTACAAGGTAAATCATGGTGACCAGTTAAGAACTTTGAAAATTAAGGATTGGTCAGTGGCTGAGAAATGAGTGGCCGTGCCTTTAGATTCTAAGTCCTTGAATGAAACACATTTTATGTTAGTAAATACATTAATGAAGATGAGTCCACATCACAACATCATCACAGATTTCCTCCTATTTTGATGATGATGTAATCAAATCAGGAGACTCGTTAAAGAGTTAGTGTGTGCATATTAATTTTCTCTATCAGAATTTAATTATTTGTAAAGATACCAAGCAAGGCCGGACCAGAAAAGGAGAATCTCTCAGGAAAATCATTGGCTGCTAAAAATGAGAGGATAAAGTGAGTCCCGACAGAAAGTTAACTATAGCGCTTACTAGTTAGGTTTCACATTGATTTAGACAAGTCGGCTCTAACAGGTCATTGTGGGAGAAGCTCATTTTTGTTGTGCTTACTCTACTTAATCCACAATGTGGAGAGTTGTACTTGCTTTCTAGCTAGGGAAGTTGTCAAGCGAGAGAAGTGGGTGCAAGGGGACAAACTGCACATTAAAAACCAGCTTTATCTGTGGAACACTCCACAGCAACTGCCAAAAGCGGTGTATTTAGGAATAAGCATGTACTTCACGATATGCATGTGCTTCATGGACATTGCTTTTTCTTTATGCACAACCTAAATCAGAACCTTTCAATTACATATGTATCCCTGAAGACTTGTGTATCACATTAGAGCAGAACAAGCAGTCCTTATTCATAAGAACTAGTTCACATTTTCATGGCTTATTCAGTGATTGTGTATCCTAGCGCTGTCCAGAGATATCCCATTGCTATCTAAAATTCAAATTAAACCAGCGGTTCTCAAACTATGAGGGGCCTTCCCAAGGGAAGGCACAGGAATGGTCAAGGGACACGTGAGCTGTATGCGGATGTGTGGGTTTTTTTGGTTTGTTTTTTTTTTGTTTTTTAAGAGCTCTGTCTGTCAGCCCTGGATGGCTGGGGCTTATGCAGAAGGGCCGTGCACACTCAAGAGCTGGGATAAAGGGGACAGCCAAAGCCCCATCACCCCGGCTCAGGATCTCCTCACTGCCCCCAATCCCCTCACTGGGAGGAGGCTTGGACTTTCCCTCTACCCAATCCCTCACCAGGAGACAGCTCAGTCTCTCCTCTCCCTCCCACCCCAGTCCCTCACCAAGAGGCAGCCTGGGCTCCGGGGGGCAGCAGCAGTGCAGAAGTAAGGGTGGCAATGGGGTGCTAAGTCTGCTGTGAAAAGTGATGACCTTTTCACATTGCCACCTTACTTCTTGCTGCTTCTGGTGTTTGCTGCCTTCAGTGCTGGGCGTCCAGCCAGCTGCTGCTGCTCCACTCTGCCTTCAGAGCTGGGTGGTAGTGGTCTATGTACTTGGGGGGAAGCATAAATGACCACAGACGCAAAGGGGGACCCGATCAAGTAAGCTTGAGAAGCACTGTGTTAAACATATTAAGTTTAAAAAGGCAGTAACACATACTAAGTAAGCAACATTCTGAATAACTTTTTCTACTAATTTATATTATTTGCAAAGAAAAGAACTTTTATTCTGTGCTTCCACTTAATATGACATTTATTGTAGAATTATGCTATGATATGAATGGTATTGCAGTTTAATACTTTATGATGATTATGTTTAGACTAGGGTTTTTTAAACACCACATGCTAGATGTTGAAAGCACTCGCTACAGAGTGTTTTTTCTGAGTCTGTGGAATATGTTTTTATTGTTTCCCCACAGTGTGAAAATACCAGAAGCTGATGTTCAAAAAGAACTTACAGCAGTGGTAGGCAACCTGCGGCCCGTCAGGATAATCCGCTGGCAGGCTGCCAGACAGTTTGTTTACATTTGCACGGCTGCCTACAGCTCCCAATAGCCGCAGTTCGCCGTTCCCAGCCAATGGGAGCTGCGGGAAGTAGCGGAGGCTGCAGGGATGTGCTGGCCGCCACTACTCGCAGCTCCCATTGGCCGGGAATGGCGAACCACAGCCACTGGGAGCTGCAGGCAGCTGTGCAAATGTAAACAAACTGTCTCGTGGCCTACCAGTGGATTACCCTGACGGGCCACAGGTTGCCCACCACTGACTTATAGTGACAGTGATCAGAGTAGCAGCCGTGTTAGTCTGTATCTGCAAAAAGAAAAGGAGGACTCGTGGCACCTTAGAGACTAACAAATTTATTTGAGCATAAGCTCATGAAAGCTTATGCTCAAATAAATTTTTTAGTCTCTAAGGTGCCACAAGTCCTCCTTTTCTTTTACTGACAGTGATAAAATTTCAACTGCAAACCATTAGGGGGAGCCCTAAACCTCAGAGCTGTCTTGGTTTATCTGATTTCAGCTTCACTGTTTAACAGTACTATATATAGCAGGACTGAAAATCTAGCATCTTCTTGGAAATACAGTAACTTTTTTTGAAAATTTTTACCTCAAAACGGTCTGAAAGCACTGAACAGAAAAGTAAAATTTTTAGTCTTCACATGTAAGAGAACAATGCTCACTTCATTATAACTGTAGAGTGGTTTTACAAATATTTTAATAAAAGCAGCTGAAAACTCACAGAAAAGCTTGCAAACTCCAAGGTACATGTAGTGCTCAGAAATGTCTTTGTTTACTCTAGTAAGTCTCTCTCTCTAGATTTGTATTTGTTTGCCTGGCAGGCTTTTAAAAATGTCAGTTCAGTTTTTACAAAGTGGTAGAAAGTCTTTTATTCAAACGAATTGTCTGTCGGCATACTACATTGTAATATTTGATTGTGGGGTTTTGGGTTCTGCATCTAAAGTATGGTTGGAACTTTGCAAGCAAACAGGTCACCCCAAGTAGTAGCCTCCTGATTTTTAAGCATAGATAGAGACTAAAAAGGGACATCAGAGTGCAAAAAAATGGAGTAGCATGGCCGTGCAGTAGCTTTAATAATACCCACGTTGCTTTAGCATTATTTTGTAGATTGTTTCAAGTTTTTGAAGGGGGGGATTGATAATGTGGGAAAAGCAAGGAAACAAAGGTGGTGGAAGTAATTTTGGAGGCAAGAAGGTGAAGACGAGGACATGGGAGGATGTATATGAAAAGGATGAGGATAAAGATGAGGAAAAGTAGAGGTATATGAAGAGGCATAGGCAGAGGGGAATGAGGTAGGCCAGCTACAGGTAAGGGGTTGTGATTTAAATGGAAGTTAGTATCAAATCCAAATATTGATTATGGTGACATGAGGAGGTTATAACTTCTGGTCTGGTGTTTGGGGGTTTTTATGGCATGCCACAGAAGCTGCATGTGCTGATCCAACCAACATACGTTGCGAGTAACTTAGGGCTGCTGGAGCTTGATGCCCCAGATTGGTAGATGTGGTGGAGAGTAAGGTGTGGGTTGGCAGGCCTTCCCTTTATCCTGTTCCCTGGCTCCTGGTGCTGGTGGCTATGAGAGGAAGCTTCAGGAGCTTGTGGAGGAAAAAAAAGGGACCTTAGATTGTGGTTAATCCTGAGTTCACGGATGAAGGCTGGTTTGGAGCAGGTGGGACCTGAAGTTTCCCGTCTTAATTTAATTTTGCAACTGAAATTCATCTATTAAATCTGAATTTAATAATTAGCAGAGATCAGCTGCTAGGTTTTTTTTTTAAAATTAATCCCATCCCCTCTGAAAAAGAAACATTCTGAATATCCCTTTTCTTCTGAAATTTGTTTGAACCCAAGATCTGTGGGGGAACAAGTGAGATGGGTAAACTGAAGGTTTAGAAACGTGTTGTGGAAATGTCAAGTGACTTCCTCAAGGCACCCTCATTTGTGTGAAATAGCACCATTTTCATCCACAGCCCGGTTGCTCACAATTATACAGTTACTTCCTCAAAAGGGGGGTGGGGGGAATTGACAAAATAGTTCCTTACGTATTGGTATATTAAACATGAAGATAAACAAGCTAAAATGGAGAGTCCTACAGAAAAAGGACTTGGTAAAATATTTTGGGTTGTTATTGGGTGCAGCCACTAATTATGTAGCTGGATTGCATCTAGCAGGCCTCCAAGCCTCCTTTCAGATGTTCCTGGTTTGGACTGAAAGATTTCTCTGTATGTTAATAATAGTACTCCTGCTATCTTACCCGGAGGCTAAAGTTACAATTATTTCTCACATAAAGTGAACAATCCCATGATGGTGCATCGGAACTTGCAAAAAAATTTAACATCTGAGTGTTGCAAGTAGGCAGGATATAATTTGTATCCCTTTACAGAAGTGGTCTTACCTCAATCAGTGGCTCTTTCTCCAGGATTGTCAAGTAATGGATTGATGCATTTCTCTTTCTCCTCTTAACAGGAAGCCTAAAAAGGAAGAACATCTTAGTGAAGAGGCTGCCAAGGTGATTTCTAGCCTTCCTGACTTAACTTTCATGCATGCCAAGGTGTTGATGTTCCCAGCCACATTAACACCTTCAACACGCT
The DNA here is from genome assembly GCF_965140285.1 of Lepidochelys kempii. Taxonomy (NCBI): domain Eukaryota; kingdom Metazoa; phylum Chordata; order Testudines; family Cheloniidae; genus Lepidochelys; species Lepidochelys kempii. Next base: position 196,028,477 of record NC_136382.1, on the reverse strand, counting down.
GCCAAGAAAAGGTAGACTAAGTGATGTGAATTGGACACTTTCTATTGATTTTTTTTTTTCCCTCTGGGTCATAAAAAGCAATCTTGCTTTAATTAAAAACTTCAAGTTCAGATGATTTGTTGGTAAGCAGCACTAGAAAGGTATACATAGTAATGTATATTTATTTACATACTGGAATCTAAATTTATATTAGAAAAAAGTGTAAATAATTGGGGGTGAATCTTTTTGAAGATTTATTCTTTTTGTTGTGCTGGGATGTATACATTTCTGTCTTTGTGAAATACACTGGTGTCCTTCTTACAAAACTTTAAAAATTAAAAAAAAAAAATCCAATCTTCACTCTCTGTGAAATCCCCTTTCAGTGTTTTCAGATTGTATCAAGTGTCTTATTTCTTTTCTGCATACATTAAAATATTTCATTTTAACTGAAAAAGTCTAAAAGGTCACATGGTTTTTTGTTTGGGGTTTTTTTGTGGGGGTTTTTCAACCGTTTCTTTAAAACAGGCAGTTCCTTCTGTTTGATCAACCTAAATTTTTTTATTTGTTTTTTTCTCTCTGCAAACTTTAACAATATGGCTAAAACACTATATAGCCTTTTGAAAGGTATATTGTCAGTACCTTTTTGTGTTAAATTATGGATCACTGTCTACATTTTAATCAGTTTGATTTGGAAAAGAAGGACCAAAACTATGAATGTCTTACAATGAGATTTACCTGTTACGGTTTTTGTTTGTTGTACCACTATTCCTATGTTTGATTTTGCACAGTGTAAAATGACATAATCATAGATTGCTATGGTTTAGGCTGTATATACAGTAAAAACTATGGGTTGTAAATGTTGGGGAAATTCCTATGGAAAAATAAAGCTATGTAGAAGAACCTCTAACAAGGTCAATGTGCATGCCCAAGGTCTTTTGAAATTTAAGTGTGTAAATTTCCTTTTAGCTTACACAAAATAAAATAATTTAAAAGATGTGTATAGTCTGAGATCTTTTTATGCAGAGTTTGTCACATATGCTTACTTGTTTTTTTATAATGCTAAGGGACAATTAAATATGCTGTACTAGGAGAACATACAATAAAACTTCCCTCTGGGCTGTACCAGGCCCACAACACACTTTCTTGGGTCCTACACAAGGAAAAGCGAGGCATGGTTTCATTGTGTCCAGCCTCTGAATTGAGTCAGTTATTTTCTTCTGACAGAAACTTGCTCTCTGTTAGGGCATTGTGGCATGAAACAAATTAGTGAGTCTGATTACAACATGACCTCTTCATAGTATATTGGCAATGCTGAACAGGTAGGGGAAGCCAACTATACCAGCCAACTTCCGAACAACAATTAAAAATGCTAGTGTCGTACTTCCTTAATTTCTCTGACACACAAACGTTTAATGTCATTGTCCTGTTGTAGCTCTTACAAGAATTATATCTTCGGTGGAGAGGTGAGAGAAGGGAGGTTGTCTGTTCCAGCCCCCATTGATTTCAATGGAATTGGATAGGGCTCAGTGAGCTAGCACATCCTTCAACTGAGAGATCCACCAGGGATGTTAACTGTCCACATCTAACATGTAATCTCAGGTCTTCACTTAGCTATTTATATACCAATATTAACTACCGATTCATCAGTGAATATTCAGCTCTGAGAAATCTCCAACAAATGTGCCTCTTCTTCCTGTGCCTCATTGTCCAACTGTCTGAAATTTTGGTCATAACCGTATAAATTCATTCTGCTGTCGTTGGCCAATAGCAAAATCCTGGAATACATCTTCACAAAATTCAGCCTGTTAAATCTAAATCAGCGGTTCTCAAACTGTGGGTCAAGATCCCAAAGTGGATCGCAATCATGTTATAATTGGGTCGCCAGGGCTGGCGTTAGACTTCCTGGTGCCCGGGGCTTAAGCCGATGCCTGAGGGTGGCAGGACTCAGATTACATGCTCCCCCGCCCAGAGCTGAAGCCCTTTGGCTTTGCCCCACTACCACCACCACCAAGGGTGGCGAGGCTCAGGCTTTGGCTTGGCCCCCCTCCTCCTCACCCAGGGAGGTGGGGCTTGGGCTTTGGCCCCCAGCGACCCTCCTGGGCTCCAGTAGTAACTTTTATCATCAGAAGGGGGTCACGGTGCAATAAAGTTTGAGAATCGCTGATCTAAATGTTCCTATTCTGTAAAGTGTTCCAAAAAAATTCACCTGAGTTCTACCTCTTGTAATGTGGAAGTTCCAGTTAGTTTGTGATGGCCACTCAAGGCTTAATTATTAGCCGCACAGCTGCAGTAAAGTAAGTTTGCAAAGCCTAAACTTCTCCTCTGCTCTCTGACTAGTGCTCCAGTGCATAGTATCATCATGTAAAGCGACATCCCCGCGTAGCTGAAAGTATTGATGTGAAAGCCATCTGCTTTATTGCCTGAAAAACCTCTTTAAATTGTTTCTTCCAAATAATCTTCATTGCAGCATTGTCTTATATATACACTTCATCTCAGTACTAGATTTTGATTCATTCTGAGGTTTAAGTTGTTGTTTTTGCAACATTTACTTAATATAACATTCAGTTCTAACAGTGGACTGCTGTATTGAAAATCAGTGCATTTGTTTTTATAACTACAAATGTGTCCATTAGAGCCAGACTAGTGTGATATAGTTGGAGTAGAGAGCTAGAGCTATTGTCTGAGGAGAATATGTTTGGGAGCTGACTCATGATCCTAGGCTGAGGGCTAGTGGACTAAGCTGTTAGAGAAAGGTGGGGGTGGGAATGCCAGCTGCACGTTGATCTTCAGTCTTCTCACAATTGCCTCTAGTGGCAGCTGCCTGTTTTGTCTTCCAAGCTCAAAGTGCAGGACTGGTGGCCCTGGCAGAAAGAGGGGGAGGGAGACAATGGGGGAAGGGAATGTCTGTTGTAACTGATGCTTTAATCCTGGACTTCATGTAAAACCTGCTTGCTAGTTAGTTTTTGCACGAAATTTTACATTGCTGAAATGTATAAAATGCCTATCTAAATTTATCGATTTAAGTGGTCCGTATCTGAGATGTTTGTTGCTTGCTTTAAAAACAAGCCACAAAAACAAAACCACATTTCCCCTTCATATTAATCCTTTCTTTCTTTCTTTGCAATTATCTTGCCTCTGGCTAGTAGAGTGGACAGTGTTCCCTGCAGCTGTCCTTTTTACTGTGTACAGGTCTATAGATTTTTCTCAGAAGATTGCTTTGTTTTATGTAGCTACTTTCATCGAGAAGACCTGCACACAAACAGCTGTTTACCCATTTTGGGTCTACTGAGATGAACAGCATATTCTCTCTAATTGAAATCTTGCCTGTAATTTCAGTTGGATGGTGGCCACTTGTATCTTCTCAAAAACGTTGTTAGGTAATGTTTCAGGGGCATGTAAATGTGGACCACGTTCACTCGAGAGCCTGCTTGGTTTTGATAGTTGAAGTGCTTGTGTGCATACCCAACTGAAACTGCAAGGATGTGTGTGTTGGAAACCCACTGTCTGAATTGGAGTTTGGCCATAAACCCAAATCTAATACACCTACTCTGAAAAGTGCCACAGGTTCTTCAGTGATATAAAAGAGCTGAACTTCCATTTGGGTAAGACACAAGAGGACAACATGCCCATAGCACATTGTAGTTCAGTACTGATCCATAGGGAACAGTGCCACCTACTGCATTCCTGACCCAGACTTCCCACAACACCTAAGGTTTTCCTGAAAAAACAATTATAACTTACCTCGATCAGCTTCGAGTTCACAAAAGGAAAGTTCACAAATACCTTCAAGTGAATCTGTCGACACCTTATTTAATTATGCAGCAACTCATGTTTAGGATTTTAGGGGGTTTCAAGTGGTGCAAAGGATATTATTGGGGGTGGGCGGATGAGTGTAAAGGAGATCAAGCCAAGCCACATGTCAGCTGTTGGTCTAGTTGCTCACTTGTCTTAAACAGAACCCCTTTTGCCTGATTCTGTCCCTTTTGTGTCTTTGGAGGTTGTCTCTTTTTATTTACATTGCAGAATACTGTCAAGGTACAAGATAGTTGCAAAAACAGTTCACCTCATGTAAATCACACACAACTTCCAGATACATACTGCACAGTGATAATTGTGTGGAGCCCTGAGGGTGTCTCGCCTAGAGAAGCAGAGATGCTGCTTTGGTTTCACTAATTGCTGGGGGAGCACTTCCTTTATGCAAAGATGACTACTTTTTTAAAAAGGTCTGAAGTTATATTTTGAAGCTTGTTTTTCCTCTTCCTTTCAGGAACTGCAGTTCTTGTATATGAAAATACTTCTCAACTGCTTGATAATCCAGTATCACAGATTTTGTCAGTGTCCGATTCTGATCTCAGTTCTACTACAGTCCCTCGCTGAAGCGAATGGAGTTACTTGGGGCTTACACTGGTATAAATTCAATGCAGATCTGTCCCAGTGTGTTTATTAATATTGGTGTCTTAGCTTTCCTGGTTACTAATAATCAGCAATCTAAAACCTTTCACCACGGGAGTTTTGCCTGTTTGCTTGGAAATTCTGTCAAGCCTGCCAAATATTCTCGATATTTAAGTTTACAGAACAAACAAAGCCAAAAACAAATTTCAAACAAAGCTGGGGCTGACTATCTCTGGCAGATGTCAGTAAAGCTATGGAGCACCAGCAGTTATTCCATCTGCAACACAGTTAACCTGTGAGTACTGGTCTCTTCACCAGCAGCTACTGTCCATAAACCCCTCTGCATTTACAATTGCCAATATAAGTAAAAATATACACTTGTTCCATTCAGCCATCTAACACGTTTTCTGTAAGATTATGCTCTTTTTCTACTCCCCTTTTTTAGTCAAAATTAGACACGCTGTTATGTCCTTCTGTGTGAAATTCTAAGGACTTCTCTTGGCTTTCCCACCGCCCCCCCAAATTTTCCACCAGTCCAGCTCTAGTGGTTGGATGTTGTGTAGATGGTCCTTGGTTGTGATAGGATCATTTCAACAGACACCCGCTGAACGGGGGGTGCATGTTCTGTAAGACCGTGTTTCTCAGCCAGGGTCCAGGGCCGCAAGCCAGTGACAAGGGATCCGCCAAGCAAGGCTAGTGTTAGACTTGCTGGGGCCCAGGGCAGAAAGCTAAAGCCCCAGCATGTGGGCTGAAGCCTGTGGCCCTGAGCCCTTCTACCTGGAGCTGAAGCCAAAGCCTGAGCAACTTAGCTTTGTGGGGCCCTGGCACTTGCCTTGCTTGCTACCCCCTTGCGCCGGCCCTGGCTTTCGTATGCAGAAAATCAGTTGTGGCAGTAATGGACCGTGGAATTTTTATAACATGTTTGGGGGAGGGAGCTCAAAGAAAAAGGGTGAGAACCCCTGCTGTAAGAAATGAGTAGTCTTAAATTAAGATTACCAACACCTGTCATCAGGTATAAACATCTTGGAACAAAAATATGGACCGCCTATGCATAAAGGCTTTGTTTCATCTTGGAAAAAACCAAACAACCTATAAAGGGAAAGTGTCAAAAAAAAAACAAAAACATTTGAGCGTTCTTTCACAAACATCAATGGCAAGATCAAGCCTGTTCAAAGAATAAGATTTCCCTGCAGACTCTCATTACCCGTCTGTGCTTTACAGCTATGCTCAAATGGCAAAGTCCCTACCCTACAGTTTGATGTGCCTCAGGAATAAGTGAACCTCCTTCCCGCTAGTGGGGAGTAGGCAAAGGAAGAACCGTTTTAATCCATGTACAGCTCTGAGCTGGGTGATGTGACTCTCTAACATGTTTTTAAAACACTCCAAACTTTAAAGCTATGTTGTGTCAGGGGGTTCTGAGAGCAGCAGCTCTCATGAGGGAGGAAGGGGTGATCTGCTGCTATGGTGACGAAGGCTAGATAAGTACCTGGCTAGGGGGAAACTGGTAAGTAAAAGAACCAACAGCCTCTGAAGCAGTGGTGGGGCTAGGTGTCTGACAGTCCTCTTCAGTGCTATCGGTGCGGTTTCCGTAGGTGCCTAATGAACTTCTTATATGCCCATTGATTTTAATGGGAATTGAGTGTCCAAATGAGGTAGCTTTGGAAATCGCAGTCCACAGATGTGTAGGCCATTTGGAATGCTTCCGTTACCTCTGAAGTCGTGTTCCCAGAAGACATGAAATCAAGGACAAGTTTGGCTTTTTTGGTTGGGAGTGGAGACTGAACTTCTTCTGTTGGCTTCTCTAAAAGTCTTACAAATATAAATACTCAGCTTTGGTCCAACGCCCATGTTGGAGCTGATTTGGGGTAAATGTTTAGAGTTTTCTGAGTTTCTTCAACATATGAATACAAGGCTGGAAATGGCTAGGTAGAGATCTTTAGTGGCTACCATGTCATCAGAACCCAGTAGAGACTTGTTAGCATTTGTCAGCTAAATCCTCTGAAGAGTCTTAGCATGCGCCAGACCGGGGCTGAGGAGGACTTTCCCTGCAATTGCTGCTCCTGGCTGGCACAGGCTGCTGTGACACTGGCAACAGGAACTGACAGCAGAGAGACTCTCTCCTGGGCTCTGTGCCTGCCTTGCTGGGCTCAGGCAGGGTCGAGGAGGGGAAAACAGCCTGCTTTGAATGCAGAGGAGTGAAAATGGGAGGGAGGAACAAGAGGCAAATAGAGGCACCGAGGGCTGCGGGAGCTAAAGGGTGGTGGGGAGCAGAGGAAGCGAGAACTCCGGCGTACAAGTAGTGGGGGTGGGAGGATCTGGATAGGAGGGCAGGGGGTAGGGGGACGGGAGCTGGATGGGAGCAGAAGGGCTAGAACCACTAGAGCACGCTCCCCTCCAGAGCCCTCCTCTCCTGTCAGTAAAGAGATGTGAAACCCACTGGAAAAGGAGTCCACACAGATAATAACCATATAGAGCCTAATACGGCTACCCGTTACTCCACTGGCTAAAGTAGCAGACGTCTGAGCTGCGAATCTAAAGGACGGAACTCCACTGATGAGCTAAGCTGGGGTTAATATGGTTCTACATGATAGAATCTTTTTGTTCCCATTTCTTTATTTGAAAATCGCATTTAAAAATGTGAAGTTTGGAAGTCAAGCAATCAGAAGCTGGAAATGCCAGAATTAAGACTGCCTGCGCAATGTTAATTTGATCCCCTTGTGCAAATGCATTATAATACAGTTTTTAATGACATGATCACATACCATTTTTTTCCTACAGGACTCCTGTCTCATTCAGTGCACAGGATGGACTGTGCTTTGGGAATGATTCAAGGTTGTGTTGCGAAGGAGACTGTAGCACACCTGCTTTGTTAGTTGCAGAAGTGTTGGAAGGTGTGTAGTGAATGTGGCAGGGGGAGGGGGGAGCAGGAAGAGAAAGGATGGTCTCCTGGTTAAGGCAGTTGAATGCTACCCTAGAGAACCGGATTCTATCCCTACCTCTACCACATCCTGTGTGATGGTGGGCCGGTGTCCACTTGAACCAAACTCTTCACAGGTGGCCTGTGTGTTCCTTTGTTGAGTGTCCAGCATGAGACACCTGGGACAGACTTGAAGACGCGATTAGCACTCACGGAGTCATTGGGAGCTGTGTTTATGGACTGCAAAGTACTCTTTCCACTGAATGCATCCGATGAAGTGAGCTATAGCTCACGAAAGCTTATGCTCAAATAAATTTGTTAGTCTCTAAGGTGCCACAAGTCCTCCTTTTCTTCTTGAAAATCAGAAGTTGAGCGCCCAAAATTAGTGGACACTTTCGGCCTTAATCTTGCATCTCGGTTCTCCAGCTGCAAAATGGGGGCCAACACCCCTATGAAGTAAGATGGTATTGTGAAGATGAGTTCATTCGTGTTTATGAAGCTCTAAGACAGTCTGGTGATATCACCTAAGAAATGCGTAGGAGGAAATAATTCTGTATGCAGTGCAGGGTTTGGACGGCATGTGTTAAGTAAGATCTAGGACCAAATATTGAATGTGGAAGATTAAAGAATACAGAATAACAGTGCGATCATGTAATTAAATTGTATCATCATGTATACACCATATACATGTATGGTTGTACAGGCAACCTTGTTTCTGGCATTTCCTAACTTGAGTGCTTGCCTTAATGTTCTTTTCAATGTAGTTTTGGGCATGTAATATAGTTTATATGATCCTGTGGTTTCAAATGAATTCTAACCCACTTTACAAAGCAAAACCAAGGAATCAAAATTTCACTGTCAATTAGCTTTCACAGTAGATATCATCTGGAGCTCTCTGTTCTGATTCTTCCCTCAACCCTGCACCTTCATCATCAGCATTATTGAATAAGGAGAATATATGTACAAACCATGTTAGCCTTGTCTGCTCAGTTACAACCAGGGTAAGGAACACATTTATGACATGGATGTGTTCTAAACATGCTATAACATAGTTTCGATTTGCCTGTGTCTTTTAACCATGCTATCGCCCTTATGGTTATAACATGGTTTGGTCTGGTCCTTGCAAGCAAAATCAGAGCATATTATAGCATGGTCAAACCCACCCTCGATGAAAGTGGGTTCTCTACCATGGTTGTAATTGTAGTCTGGATGTTATCAAAGTGCTAGGATTTTTAAATCATGAAGGAGGAGTGGGAATGCAGTGTGGAAGGGCAGATTTCAGTGCAGTTTAGCAGGTATGCTGAATGGTGTGTTGTCTGTGCCTTTGTCTCAGCTTGTCCAGTGAAATGTGACCAATTCACTCTTAAATCGCTAAGGGACAAAATGCTGGCTCAGTGTTTGCTTCTCTCAGACACTGAGAACTGCAGTCAGCCCTGTTACCGAGGCCAGGTGTGGCTTTCAAGACAGCTTTAATCTTCTAAATGGCAGGATGCAAGCAGCCAGTGCTGAAACTCCCCTGAGCCGTAAGCTCTTTAGACTAGTAATTGGAAGGTATTACACAATTGGTGAAAAGCAGGCTCATTTGGTTGCACCTGACTCTTTATAACTGAGCTCCAGTTGCTCAGGTGGCTGGTACCTGGGAAGAGTTGTGTTGTATTTAAGTCCCACACATAGACAAAAGTTTCACAATGCATCAGGCACCCAAATGCTTCCATACAATCACACTGAGCGCCCT